>NC_138771.1:359427396-360046521 GCF_965119305.1 Pelophylax lessonae | reverse complement strand
CCTCTCTGATGTTTTTGGATGAGACGCCGCGCGGCCGGTCCTTGTCGGATACGGGTATCCCTGTGTCCGGGGAGTTCCGGTATCTGGGTATATAGATCACCCCTAAACCGCTGGATTTTGTTGGCCTTAATGTGACTCCCCTGCTGGTTAGATTTCGGGAGAAGGTAAAGGTTTGGTCCCGACTCCGCTTGTCTTTACGGGCCGGGCCAACCTTATCAAAATGATTCTCATGCCGCAATTGTTATACGTTCTCCATAACTCTCCGGTGGTTATACCCCTGTGAGTGTTTCGCATTGTCAACTCCATTTTCAGATCTCTTCTATGGCTATCTAAGAACCCTGGATTAAGCTGGAACACCTCCAATGTCCCAAGAATTTTGGGGTCTGGCACTACTGAATCCTTGGCTGTTCTACCTGGCATCCCAATTGCAGCATGTCGCTCGGTTCATGGGATGTGGGGGTAGGGGGGAATCTGCTGCCCCTTCTTTTTTTTTTTTTTTTTTTTTTAATATATTTTTTATTGAATTCTATACGAGTTATACAAACATGAAGTAGAAAAAGAACAAAGGGGAGTCTCCCCAAATTATATACAGTTAAGCAGTCCCTGCTTGTCATAACTAGAACCAATGCAAAAAAGAAAAAAAAAACATACGAATATAATTTACCTACAAGAATCAATATTTCTGGGATGTTAGATATTTTAGTCCAGTTGTTTAAGCGGGGGCTCTCCAGTGGAGAGGGGAAGAAAAGGAAGGAAGAGAGAAAGAGAAAAAAAAAAAAAAAAAAAAAAAAAAAAAAAAAAAAAAAAAAGGGAAAGTGGGGGGGTCCCTTGGTGTTTTGGTGTTTCACCAGTCTAGGCGTTCTAGCCTAGAGAGGCCCTCTGCCATATATGAGGCGTATATGTTAGTGTGGGTGAATGTTAACCAACATGACCAAATCTTACGTGCCAGGGGTGCCTGACCTCGAAGATCCAATGTCATGTCTTCCAGATAGTAGATACGGTCAACTGCCCGCAACCATTGAGGTATCGAGGGAACTGTAGACTGTTTCCAGTATTTTGGGATTAATGCTTTGGCTGCATTTAAAAGGTAAGGGGTAATAGACTTTCGATACTGGGCCGGAGGTAGTTTAGTGTCATGGAATAAGACAGACAACGGATCCCTAGCAATAGGTAAACCCTGAATTTTTTTCAATTAAAGACAATACGCTAGTCCAGAAGGGTCGAATTGCTGGGCAGAACCACCATATATGTGCGTGCGTAGCTCTATGCCCACAACCTCTCCAGCAAACAGCCGAGAGAGATGGTGTCATCCTCTGTAGCTTGGCGGGGGAGTAGTGCCATCTAGTGAGAAACTTATAATTGGCTTCTGTTGTCCGCGCTGATGTTCCTGAGCTATGAGACATTTGAAGAATAACCTCCTCCTGTGTCGGCGAAAAAGTGCACTTAAAGTCTAGTTGCCACTGTTTCATAAAGTGTGGGGTGGAATTAGGGCCTAGTGCGTCCAATGACTTATAAAACTTAGATAATAAACCTTTACCTGATTCAGGGCGTACTAGAATTTGTTCAATCGGATTCAGGGAGTGTATGTTGCGTAAGGGGTGAGGCAGTTTTTTCACGAATTGCTGAAGTTGGTGGTATTTCCAGCAATCCATAAATGTCTTTGGTGATGCCTGGCATATTTTAGAGAATGGGAGTATTCCTTCCATCCCCGTTATATGATGCAACAGCGTGGCGTTGGCCTGTGGTAGCCACTGGGAGAAAGAGTGGTCTTTATGACCAGGCGGGAAGAGGCTATGGCCTAAAATCGGCATAAGCGGTGAATTATATGGAATTTTATGGAGCCTATGTAGCCGATCCCAGACGCGAAAAACCGAACTGGTTAAAGGCGAGATAGTGTCAGCAAAATTTCTAGTCTCTGGAGGTATCCAAAGTTGAGGATATAATGATGTATTTGCCAGCTTGTGCTCCAGCTGAACCCAGAGCTTTTCCTCTGTATGAAATTTCCAGTCGGCTATCCGAACCAGGGAGACGGCGTTCAGATATCTCCCAAAGTCCGGCACCGCCAACCCCCCCCGGCTTTTGTCCCGCGATAATAGCGAGAGCGCAAGCCGAGGGTGTGATCGGCGCCACACGTATGCTCTAACCAGAGAGTTCAAAGTCCTCACCAAATTGACGGGTATATTAAACGGGAGCATTTGAAACATGAAGAGCACCCTGGGCAGCACATTCATCTTGACAACATTCACCCTCCCTATCCAAGAGGTGGCTAGATGATGCCAATTCGCAAAGTTAGCTCTAATTGTGTTAAGTAAGGGAATATAATTTGCTCGTGCTAGATCCTCCACCTGGGCAGTAATGTGTACCCCTAAGTATTTAAAAGAGTAGGGTTGCCATATAAAGGGGAAAGCTGGGCTAATGTCATGTGCCATTGCCGGGGCAATTGTAACGTTTAGGATTTCCGACTTCGTTAGATTGATTTTGAAGTTAGACAGAGCACTATATCTATCAAATTCAGAAAGAAGATTAGGCAGGGATATCATAGGTTGTTGTACAAAAAAAAGAACATCGTCCGCATAAGCCGCGTATTTGTGTTGCATAGACCCGACCGTGATACCATGAATCGAGGGGTTTGCTTGAATTCTAGCCAGAAAAGGTTCCAAAGATAAAACAAAAAGTATAGGGGAGAGCGGGCAGCCCTGTCTGGTCCCATTAGAAAGCTTAATTGATTCGCTGAGGATACCATTAACCTTAATCTGAGCAGTAGGGGATTTATATAACGCATTAATCAAACGACACAGGCGGGGGCCTAGACCAAACGCCTGTAGTGTCGCCATCAGGAACTCCCAGTCCACCCTGTCGAACGCTTTTTCAGCATCCGTGGAGAGCAACAGGGTGGGCTGGGAGTGCTGGCGAACAAAAGATAAAAGTGAGATTGTGCGTGACACATTGTCCCTCACCTCACGACCAGGGATGAAACCCGTTTGACTGTTAGCGATACTAGCGGGTAAAAAGGGGAGCAATCTGTTGGCGATTACCTTGGCATATAGTTTAACATCAACATTTAACAAAGAAATGGGACGATAACTAGAACATAAAGAGGGGTCTTTACCCTCTTTCGGGATTAATGTAACATATGCATGCAAAGTCTCCGGGCGCAAAGAAGAGTCTGCCAGAATAGAATTAGCATAGGAGGCCAGGTGAGGGCTGCTGCCCTTCTTATGTACCACACTGTGGGTCCGGGGGGGGGGGGGGCGTCTGTCAGCTCTTCTGAAATCCCAACGATTCAGTAAATCTAACAAACTCTTCCCCACATACGTTCTCATTTAGAAAATGTGAAATAAAGCTCGTCAGCTTCAGCAGGTGGTAGGCTTCACTAGTTTTAGCCCGATTTGGGATAATCCCAGGTACCCTGAATTGGCCAAGGTGCCCTCTGGGGCTAGATGGGAGTCGCATGGGGTTACCCTTCTGAGACACGTTTTTCGCAATGGGACCCTCTGGTCATTTGATGACCTGTGGGAGTCGTTTCTTCTGCCCATCTCTATGAAATTTTACTATCTGCAGCTTAGGCCCCTGCCCCTGTGTTTCACTTTATGTCTGAGGTGGACTCTCTCAAAGTTGTTGGGTTTATTTCTGGAACAACACCCCCTGCGCATGGTAAACTCTTGGGAAAGGGACGTTGGCTCTTTTGAGGAAGAGCAATGGGAGGAGACTCTTCAGGCAGTGCAACCAAGCTCTCTGAATGTGGCACAGAGGCTGTCTCAGCTTTACATACTTCACAGGTCTCACTACACTCCTGCACGACTACACAGGATGGGCAGGCGTGACTCCTCTCTATGTACCAGATGTATGTGAAGGATCATGGGGATTTGATACACCTTCTGTGTCGGTGTCCAAAGCTCCAGACATTGTGGAGGGAGGTGCTTGGCACCTTGTCGAGAGTATTTGGAACTACGCTTTCGGAGGATCCTAAGCTGTGTCTGCTGGGTATCTTGGGGGAGGTCCAGGTCCCTGAAGTTACTAAACAGGCCATTTTGCTGCCTTTATTCCAAGCCCGGAAACTGATTTTGAGTCACTGGATCTCCCCAAGCCCTCCTACAATCAAAGAATGGATTACTCAGATGGGTGACATGATTAGATTGGAGAAGTACATTTACCAACATAGAGGTAGCTAGGGCAAGTTTGAAAAGCTGTGGGCTCCCTGGCTGGCAGTGCCTGGCCTGGCGCCGGTGGATCTGGTGCTAGACAGACTCCTGGCTGGTGGGATGTGATTGCAATAACTGTCTCATTTGTGGGTTGTGCTGCTGACCAGTGGGTGGGGGGAAGGACTGCATATTGCTTGATACTGCCGGATGCTGGCTTGCGGGACAGTGGTGGTGTTGTTGTAATTCTTTTGTATTGTATTCTACTGCTGATTAATTGCAGGATGGTCTTTACATCTGTATGATCTGTGTACGATTGGGGGGGGGGGGGGGGCGTGCCTGCCCTGGACTCAGCTGTTGTTTTGTTTTCTATGTACAAAGTTTAATAAAGTTCTTCTTGATATAAAAAAAAGAAGTTGAGTACACGTGCTCAGCGTCATATCCAGAGGTTGTCTTTAGGAAATAGATGTATGCGTGCTGCCAGCATTGCTGCAGAGGTTGAAGGGGTGGGGGGGTCAGCCTGTCAGTGCTCAGACCACATGCCGCACACTGCATCAAATTGGTCTGCGTGGCTGTCGTCCCAGAAGGAAGCCTCTTCTAAAGATGATGCACAAGAAAGCCCACAAACAGTTTGCTGAAGACAAGCAGACTAAGGACATGGATTACTGGAACCATGTCCTGTGGTCTGATGAGACCAAGATAAACTTTATTTGGTTCAGATATTGTCAAGCGTCTTTGGCAGCAACCAGGTGAGGAGTACAAAGACAAGTGTGTCCTGCCTACAGTCAAGCATGGTGGTGGGAGTGTCATGGTCTGGGGCTGCATGAGTGCACTGAGGAGCTACAGTCCATGAATGCTAATATGTACTGTGACATACTGAAGCAGAGTATGATCCCCTCCCTTCGGAGACTGGGCCGCAGGGGAGTATTCCAACATGATAACAACTCCAAACACACCTCCAAGATGACCACTGCCTTGCTAAAGAAGCTGAGGGTAAAGGTGATGGACTGGCCAAGCATGTCTCCAGACCTAAACTCTATTGAGCATCTGTGTAGCATCCTCAAATGGAAGGTGGAAGAGTTCAAGGTCTCTAACATCCACCAGCTCGGTGATGTCATCATGCAGGAGTGGAAGAGGGCTCCAGTGGCAACCTGTGAAGCTCTGGTGAACTCCATGCCAAAGAGGGTTAAGGCAGTGCTGGAAAATAATGGTGACCACACAAAATATTGATACTTTGGGGCCAATTTGGATATTTTAACTTAGGGGTGTACTCACTTTTGTTGCCAGTGGTTTAGACATTAATAGCTGTGTGTTGAGTTATTTTAAGGGGACAGCAAATTTACACTGTTATACAAGCTGTACACTAACTACTTTACATTGCAGCAAAATGTAATTTCTTCAGTGTTGTCACATGAAAAGATATAATAAAATATTTTTCAAAAATTTGAGGGGTGTACTCACTTTTGTGAGATACTGTATATACCCCAGATGATGTCCGTGTGGACGAAACGTGTCTGGTCATATTGAGCTTGCTCCATGTCATTGCGCCTGTTTGGATTCCATTTGTGATCATATAATCATTACTTCCTTATTTGAATCACCTACTACTTCAGAATGGATGTAAGTGTTCTACTTTTTAATAAAACTCCTTTGAAAAAGTTTTTCATTATGAGGAAACACTATGATTGACTCTTTGCCGCTGACAGTTGAGTCCACTAATTCCGATAAGAGTATTAACTCCCCCTCCCAGGTGGTGGATGTACACGTCCTGGTGGCGATTCCTTCCTGTCTGACAGGAAGTGATGTCTGGAAGTGGCAGCAGAGGAGTTGCAATCCGGGTCTGTCTTTGATTTATAGTTAACCAGTCCTATCAGGTTGTTGGGATGAAGCCACAAACCCATTGAATGCTGCCATAAAGATGCACCAGGAAAGGAAAAATACGGAAAGGTGAGTATACAATTTTCTGTTTTCTGGGGGAGTTGTGCGCACACACAACATGCCCTCATATTACTGTACCATGTTTGCAAGAAAATACCATTTATTTCCTGTTTGAGCAAAATAACTTCCTAATTGGACAATCAGCATCATCTCTGTCCAATTATCCATTTGGTGCTCCTGGCTTTGAGTTATGTCAATGGCAAGACTAACTTTACAGAAGGTAAATTATTTTATCAGGTAAACGGTACATGTAGACATTTCAATTGGTATTTAGCTGTTTTTCTTGAGTTCCTCTTTAATTCAGTTAATTAACTTTTTTTTACACATTGCAGGAACTGTATACACACTTCATAATCCTTTTGTAAAGTAACATATGATTTTACTGAAGTGTGACAGAATCCAAAATAAACATTGATTTGCATTTCCATTGATAGACTTAAGGATGATGTCAGATATACTTTCTGGATGTTGATGTTTTAAATTACGAAAATTGCTGCATGCAAAAAAAAAGCCTGCCTCACCTCATCCTAATAATTTAAAGGATTAATTTTAAAAAGCCAACAGGAGCTGGCATGCAAATCAACAGTGAAGTCAGCTATTGTATCTAGACTTTGTGATCTCATATGTATCAGCTAGTTTATAACATGTTGTGGTTGTGTGTGTAAGGGATTACGCTGCTCACAGTTTTGTGGGTTATATTTTAAATGTTATACAATGTGAAATTAAGATAGCTGTCAATAGTTCTCTGCCTACAAAATAGATCACAAATTGATGTGTTGTGGATGACAAACCAAGCCTACTTGCAAACATAATAATCTGTATTGGTGTTAGAAAAAATATAGCTACAACATTGAGTTAAATGCAGTAAGACTAGGGTTATCAATACTAGAGATTGACTGATTATCGGCCACACCGATATATCGGGGGCCGATATGCACTTTCCCCAATATATCGCAGTCGGCCCCTGAGGTTACCAATATTGCCGATATTTAGGGAAAGTGCATGTCCTGTGGTGATGCCTGCAGCTAGAGGCATCACCCCGGTACCGGTGTCCGTAGCCGGCGGTCAGCTGACTTGTAATGACAACCGAAGCGGCTGAGAAGCTTCTCGGCTGTCATTACAAGGAGCGGGAGGGGACATCCTCCCCCCTTCCGCCGCCTTCCACGGCTCACCCAGGTCTCCCGTCCCATCGGAAGACCCGGGCATCCTACCTCCACCGCCGCCGCAGAGAAGACCCGGTGTAGCATGAAGATCTGTTCCCGTGAAAGCCGGTATCCCTGCCGCAAGTATGCATGCGCTGGTCTCCATGTAAAAAACCTGGATGTAATGTCATGACATCACTTCCGGGTACTCGGCGCCGAATTTAAAAAACTGATAGCCAAAACAGCCAAACTTGAATGCTTTTCAGTGCAGAGGAGGGGTTTGGGGTTTTAGACCCCCAGATCCCTCCACAAGGAGTACCTTTAAAAAATATGTTTTTCGGATCACCCTACTGCAGTTTCTATAAAGCAGGGTTGAATGTGAGTGGAAGAAGCAGAATAATAAGCTAATGAGTTCATGTACTAACAAAAAGTATGCTGATAGGAAGAAAAAGCGCAGTGGCAGAGAGATAAACTCATCACAATGCTTCTTCTCTATTCACTGTCCAGTCACAGCTGGAGAGGCAGCCTAGGCTCAGAGTAAGTGGGTTAAATGATACTGACTAATAGACTATGGGCATCTAATGACAAAAAAAGTACTGTTGAGAGAAATCTCTGGATTAAAGGTGAATATTCATTTTATTGAATACTCATTTATTCATTTTATCAAAGTATGTTTGCTGGGGGCTTCACTTTATTATGTACACAGTTTAGTGCTTTTTAGAGCTGATATTGTTGTATAGCAAAACACTGGAATTGTGACATAAAACCAGAACTGCCAATAGGTTTTTACAGCCAGCCCTCCTGTACCAGGACTGGGCCCTAGTGGATCAGCAGTGGGGTTCCTGCCTCAGACAGTCCTGTGACACTGCAGGGCATAGTTGTCTTCAGAAGGTGGCAGCCAAAAGGTGGATGGGTTTTGCAGAGCCAAGCTGTGGACTAATGCCTCTTTCACACTAGTTCACCGACCGATCAAGTCCGCCTATCAGTTTTTTAGGTGACCTGGATCAGACCCTCCAGTCTCCTCTATGGAGCGGCAGGTGTCGGCATGTGTCTATTGACACCTGCCGACATGCAATCCTATTTGCTATAAACAGATGGATTGGGATGCGTTCCCCATGCGTCTGGCAAATTGGAACAGATGGCAGTTGGGTGTAAATGGACAGGTGGTCTGTTTACATCCGACTGGCCATAAAGAAGACTGGGCAGTGGAAGAGTGGTACAGAAGTAAGTGGTAAAAAAAATTCTAGGGGTTATTACTGCACCCACTGACACCAGTTGGAGGCGGAGACAGCCATCCCCGTAAGGAGAAGACAGTGATTATTGCTAGCAGCTATACCAGCATGTAAAATCCAGCAGGCTGCTTATACCCAAGTTGATCGCTCAACCAACTTGGTACATTCAGCCTGCCCATACATGCCGGCTTGGGTTCTGCTGAACTTTATTCCCACTTTCTCTTCAAAGGCCCTATTTTGTCTAACACATAGCAAAACAAAGGCAAAAGGACCCCAAACTTCAAGTCATACTGTGAAGTTATACCCACCTTACTGACCACACCCATTTTTGCCCACAATCACATACTCTTGAATAGGCTGTGCAACACTTTTTTTTTTCTTATGTCCTTTAAGGTGTCCCTAAAAATGAATTCCAAATATTGGCCACTATGCTATAGTGTTTTAGGTATTGGACAGGAACTGGCAGAGGTACAAGCAAACAATTACATAGAGAAAAATGTAATTAAGAAAGACTACGATGCAGACATGCTACAATACATACTCAATTATAATGTCTTCACATTTGGTGGCAACTACTATATCCAAACGTGTGGGGTTGCGATGGGAACCAGCTGCGCGCCCTCTTACGCCAATATTTACTTAGGCTCATGGGAGCAAGAATTCCTATCAAATGAAGAAAACACCATCTATACTGACAAGATTCTCATATGGCAAAGATATATTGACGATATATTGATTATATGGAACGGACCAGAACACATGACACTTGACTTACTAACTAAGATGAACCAAAACGAATATAACATGTTTTTTACAATGTCGTATAACAAACATCAAATATCGTTTCTTGATACCCTAATATATAAAGACCCCACAGGAAAAATCTCCACCACTCTCTATAGAAAGGAGACAGCAGGCAATTCCATTATCCATGCCTCAAGCTTTCATCCACAACCTCTCATCCATTCCATACCCTACAGCCAATACCTCAGAATCAAGAGAAATTGCAATGACCCAGCAAACTTCAAATTGGAAGCCGATGCACTCACTTCCCGATTTCTAGAAAGAGGTTACACCAAAACCTCACTACGCAAGGCATTTAATCGGGCCAACAACAAAGACAGAGAAACGCTTCTCTTCAAAAACAAGCAACCCACCAAAACTGGAACTGATACTCGCATTATCATCAGATTCACCAACGAACACCAGGAAATCAGAAATATCTTTACAAAGAATTGGCCCATCCTCATGGAAGAACCCAGCACCTCTAAGTTCCTACCACACCATCCACCTATTACTTTTAGGAAAGCAGGCTCCCTCCAACAACAACTAGTACGCAGTGAATTCCAGGAAGGATCTAAAAGAGACCCATGCAAGAACAAAGGCACCTTCCCATGCGGAGACTGCGCCCAATGCCCTGTCATCCGTCAAATAACTAATACTATTTTACCGAATGGAGACCCATTCCAACCAAAGCACTTTTGCAACTGCAAAACCAGAGGAATAATATACATGATGACCTGCGAATGCGGGTCCTTCTACATAGGAAAGACCCGACAGGAATTTGGGAAAAGGGTCAATCAACACCTCCAAACCATGCACATTGGCAATTTCTATGTGCCACTAGGCAGACACGTGAGGGACAACCACAACTATAAAATGCCAAAAATTAACTTCATGGCCCTGGACAGGATCCATATCCCACTACGTGGCGGGGACTGGAACAAAACGTTGCTACAATTAGAAATGCGCTGGATTACACTTCTCAAGGCTACTACCCCACCAGGGCTAAATGAAGCTCAAAGTTATCGTCCATTCCTCCCAGGATTTTCTTCCGGCAAAAAAGACTAAACTCATCATCAACAAAACCCACTTCTATTTGGATCAACCTCACATTTGGCCATCATTTGGCCATCCTAACCTCCAATACATCGCAAAACATGATACGGGGATACCTGACCATAAAAAAACCCTCCCCCACCCTGACCCGATCCAGACCGTCTCACATCCCCTCTCCTTCCACTATTATATTGCTGCACTAAGACACTACTATATACCATGTCTTGTTTATTTTATTTTTTTTATTTATTTTTTCCTTATATGTACCTAACTGGTGTTTACACTTCTGTACAGTGTATCACCTTAAATATATCACATATATTGCTATGATACTGTTCGTCCACCTCTTTTGCTCATTTCCAGAACTCCAGGAACTCCCGGCACGGAAAGCCCCGGATCCCCTTTTGGATCGGGGCATCTTTAAGCCAACTGGTCGGTCCTGTACCCTCCACTATCCCCCTTGGGGATTGCGGCTTTCATTCCGTGTCGGCGGCCGTAGGGGCACGTCCGCACGGCTACAAGGGATGCCGCATCTGCCGCACGCAGACGCATCTCTCGTCAGACCACGGACACCGCCCATAGGCGTCACACAGCACATCACTGCGCATGTGCGACAGCCTTTAAAAGGCCGGGGAACACCTCCAGATCCTCAGTCTCTCCCGGATCGCAGGAGGACAGGACCTGGAGGCATCATGCTGTGATACTACACCAATACCCTTCTACAAAGCGTAAGCATAGACCTGGAAAAGATGTGCAAACATCTTTCAACCAAGTCCTAATTCTTTATACATTCCAAAACTTTTAATTTTTAGTACCTCAACTAAGGATGTTCTACTTTACCTTAAACCACATCCTTTACCTTTACTATGTACTAAACTTTATATACCCCGCACCACAGATGATCTCCATCAATGTGCAAACACCACAGATGATCTCTATCAATGTAAAAATCTATATATCATAGCCACATTGAACCATTTGGACCAGAAAAACGTGGCCCAAGAAGTAATTATTATTATACTTTATATTATTTACTACAAACAACCCTTCATGTTGTTTTTTACTTGTGGCTCAAATTACAACCCTACCACACCTTTTTCACCCAATACAGCATTGTTCCTGCAGCTCCCGGAGAAAGTCTGGGAAAGCAATACTCCAGAAAGTGGACAAAAAATATGTATGTTACATTACAATTCTATATATAATCTAATCTGAACAACTATATATTATTATTACTGACAAATCTATTGTACTTATTCCTAGAATCGGTAACATCCTTGATAAAGGCCGCTACAGGCCGAAACATGTCGGAATACCGATCAGGCCCCTCTCTGCAACCATTTCCCATTCTTTGATATGAGGAACAGCAGAGCAGGACCATCTATTTTTCTTGTCTAAGTCACCGTTTTCACGTGTAAACACACCTACTACCTTTTCTTCACTATCACAATGGGACTTTACCCATCAATTCACTCAAATTTCTGTATATAATTATACATGTGAATAAATTTTATCTATAAACTGTACCACTATTGTTTACTCGCTTTACTCCTGCCCTTAAAATCCCACACCTGACTTGAGGCACCACAAATCGACAAAACTATACTCTCGGGATGGTGGCAGAAACTATTACTTTCCCTTCCAGTTAAGATCCAAAAACATTTCTTCGTAATTAAGAAAGAAACAGTATAGAAAATACTTCAAGAAATAGAGAGAGAGTGCATTATTAGACAGATTGCTTAATTATTGAAAAAAAGATGGTGATAGAAGGGAAAAATAGACAGTAAGAAATAAAGAAAAAGTATAGCAAATTAAATAGTACAAGAAGATACACTATATTATCAAAAGTATTAGGACACCTGCTTTTACACGCACATGAACTTTAATGTCATCCCAGTCTTAGTCTGTAGGGTTCAATATTGAGTTGGCCCACCCTTTCCAGCTATAACAGCTTCAACTCTTCTGGGAAGGCTGTCCACAAGGTTTAGGAATGTGTCTATGGGAATGTTTGACCATTCTTCTAGAAGCGCATTTGTGAGGTCAGGCACTAATGTGGACAGGAAGGCCTGGCTCACAGTCTCCACTCCACTAATTTATATATATACTAATCTATTATGATTTTTTCAGCCAATTAACCGCTTCAGCCCCGCCCACCGTACATTTACTGCGGCACTCGGCCCCTGCTGGGCAAATCGGCGTAGCCCTACGTCGCTCGCTCAGGAGACTGTAGGGGGCAACCCCGCGCCGGCGGCGGCATGCTCTCGCCCCCGCTCGTTAGCTGGGGAGCCAGCGCATGTGACTGGTGGCTCCGATGGCCGCCGGCCACTCGTGATCTCCCGCAGTAGAGAGAGAAGGACAGACGGCTGATGTAAAAACAGCCGTCTGCATTCTCCCTGAAGTGATCACAGAGGCTATGTGATCCTGCTATATTGGATCGCATTTGTCTCTGTGATTACTTCACAAGCCACGCCCCATGACAGTTAGAATCACGCCCCTAGGGTCACACTTAACCCCTTGATCACCAGTACAGTTAACCCCTTCCCTGCCAGTGTCATTTTTACAGTAACAGTGCATATTTTTAGCACTGATTACTAGACTCCAGTCTATACATCATACGTCACTTCCGGTTACGGAGTTAGAGCCGTGGAACGCGGAAGCTTCCCGGCGCATACTGCACTGATCCAGATCAGCCCAACGAGTGAATCTACACTGTTTTTCTATACTATTGGCTTGGAAGTTTTTCAACCATGGGGTTTTATCTCTGTTGGAGCATTTAGATCATCAGGATCGCTACAATCTTTGCCCATCAGAAGTGGAGGAAACCCCAGGGTTTTATCAGCCTGTCTCCCTATATACAGGTCGTATTGCTAGTGTGACATCTAGTGGCGAACACGGATGCATACACATTTTTTTCTTTTTTTTCTTTCACAATTCACCTTTTTCTATAATTTGAGGACACAATTCCTTGATGGTATTCTGGACACTTGGTTGAGTTTATAAGGAGTTCACCTTCTTATTTTTTCAAAGTGATTTATTTCTACATACACTACTTCTGAGGAATTATATGCACCTCTTTAGGGAGTGTTTTTTTGTGATAATTTGCACTCCCACAATTTACTGTCACTTTGTACTTTATTCATCTCAATAAATTATTTTCATATTTGTGCACTCTTATGATTATTTATTGCACTTTTGGTTGGCTCACAGTATAGCACTCACATATACTGAGCACAAATTGGGGGGTACGTGATATATATACCCCTGTTTATTGATATTCACTGGCACTTTGCACTTTATAATACTCTATGAAATGATTCTTTTCTATGAGTCATAATTTATAGGTAGCGCCTTGTGCCAGCCTCCACACACATTTTTTTCACGCTTTTACCCTTGTACCCCAGGGGTCGGTTGGTGGCAGCTTACACCTAGTTTTACACAATTTTATATTCTTTTATATATTTATATACTCCATAGCGCTGGTCACCCCTACTTTTTATACAATAGTAACTGAATTACAAAAGGAAAAGTGCACATTATACAGTGCATTGGATGTACATCGGGTGTACTATACTGGGAGAGGGACAAATACGTGCACCAATCTTCTTATGTGGGACCCATCACTGACCTGCAATACATTCTCACCAGCAGCTTTTCAGAACATTTATGATGGAGCTGAAACTTTAAGGCTTAAATGCCTTCTTTTTTACATTTGGAAACAATCAAGCTATTGACTAAAGTTTGGGAATGGAGAGACATTTCTTTAGCCAGTGTATTTATTCCGGCAGAGATTTAAAAAACAGATGAAATATTATTTTTATGATCACTTAGTAGCAAATCTTCTAGTTTGCCCCAGAACAGTGATGAATGGATTGCCTCACATGGAGGTCCTGGAGCAGGGAAAGCTTTTATGTTGTATGCGCCCTTGTGTGCACATCATTTTGTTGTACTTGTGTAAAGCGCTATTATGCTTTTGCGTAACAACTTTATTCAGCGCCCCTGCCAGTTGCATTTTGTAGCAGATCTAACATCATTTTTATTGCCTTTCCCAGTTTTATGTTTCCAGTATAATACGTGACTTAAATCTTAAGATGGTTATGTGAACCCCTTCATTTCATAGATACCTGGAAATCTAATGGTGGTAGTTTCTTTTGTGAATGGTTCCAACAATGAAGAAAGTAAAATGTTTTTGGTAGGTGCAAATTTTCTTGTGTGATTATTCAGTACAAAAATACACTGTGCATGCTGCAGGTTTCCAACTGGGGTCCCACAGTCCAATCTGCAGATAAGGAGTTCTGTTTAATTTGTACACCAAAACATCCAATTTATTGCCCCACAGTAAACCCACTAATATTGATATAGACTGGGTCCTCAATGGTAGGTATGCACATGGAAGTTACTAAATGGAACTTTCAGTTTAAATAAACCAATTACATTTCAGGTGCATCAAAACAAAAGTTTATCAAAGTTTTACAGTTTGCTCTTTTTTAGAAAGCATTCAAAGCTCGAACAGAAATGTGCCCTCTGCCAGCAGGCTGCTGAGAAGAATGCTTGCTCTCTATGTGGAAGCAGTGATCCGTTAAAAAACAAATTTTTTTAATTTTGAAAAGTGTAAGCGAGGGTGAAACTGCTGTCAATTACATAGTTACATAGTTATCCAGATTGAAAAAAGACACATCCAGTTCAACCAATAAGAAAACACAAAACAAAACAAAAAAAACAACCATACAATCCAATATACCCAATATACATACAGTGGGTACGGAAAGTATTCAGACCCCCTTAAATTTTTCACTCTTTGTTATATTGCAGCCATTTGCTAAAATCATTTAAGTTCATTCTTCTTCCTCACGAATGTACACATAGCACCCCATACTGACAGAAAAACACAGAATTGTTGACATTGTTGCAGATTTATTAAAAAAGAAAAACTGAAATATCACATGGTCCTAAGTATTCAGACCCTTTGCTCAGTATTTAGTAGAAGCCCCCTTTTGATCTAATACAGCCAGGAGTCTTTTTGGGAAAGATGCAACAAGTCTTTCACACCTGGATTTGGGGATCCTCTGCCATTCCTCCTTGCAGATCCTCTCCAGTTCTGTCAGGTTGGATGGTAAACGTTGGTGGACAGCCATTTTTAGGTCTCTCCAGAGATGCTCAATTGGGTTTAAGTCAGGGCTCTGGCTGGGCCATTCAAGAACAGTCACAAAGTGGTTGTGAAGCCACTCCTTCGTTATTTTAGCTGTGTGCTTAGGGTCATTGTCTTGTTGGAAGGTAAACCTTCGGCCCAGTCTGAGGTCCAGAGCACTCTGGAGAAGGTTTTTGTCCAGGATATCCCTGTACATAGCCGCATTCATCTCTCCCTCGATTGCAACCAGTCGTCCTGTCCCTGCAGCTGAAAAACACCCCCACAGCATGATGCTGCCACCACCATGCTTCACTGTTGGGACTGTATTGGACAGGTGATGAGCAGTGCCTGGTTTTCTCCACACATACCGCTTAGAATTAAGGCCAAAAAGTTATATTTTGGTCTCATCAGACCAGAGAATCTTATGTCTCACCATCTTGGAGTCCTTCAGGTGTTTTTTAGCAAACTCCATGCGGGCTTTCATGTGTCTTACACTGAGGAGAGGCTTCCGTCGGGCCACTCTGCCATAAAGCCCCGACTGGTGGAGGGCTGCAGTGATGGTTGACTTTCTACAACTTTCTCCCATCTCCTGACTGCATCTCTGGAGCTCAGCCACAGTGATATTTGGGTTGTTCTTTACCTCTCTCACCAAGGCTCTACCCCCCCGATAGCTCAGTTTGCCTGGACGGCCAGCTCTAGGAAGGGTTCTGGTCGTCCCAAACGTCTTCCATTTGAGGATTATGGAGGCCACTGTGCTCTTAGGAACCTTAAGTGCAGCAGAAATCTTTTTGTAACCTTGGCCAGATCTGTGCCTTGCCACAATTCTGTCTCTGAGCTCTTCAGGCAGTTCCTTTGACCTCATGATTCTCATTTGCTCTGACATGCATTGTGATCTGGAAGGTCTTATATAGACAGGTGTGTGCCTTTCCTAATCAAGTCCAATCAGTATAATCAAACACAGCTGGACTCAAATGAAGGTGTAGAACCATCTCAAGGATGATCAGAAGAAATGGAAAGCACCTGAGTTAAATATATGAGTGTCACAGCAAAGGGTCTGAATACTTAGGACCATGTGATATTTCAGTTTTTCTTTTTTAATAAATCTGCAACAATGTCAACAATTCTGTGTTTTTCTGTCAGTATGGGGTGCTATGTGTACATTTATGAGGAAGAAGAATGAACTTAAATGATTTTAGCAAATGGCTGCAATATAACAAAAAGTGAAAAATTTAAGGGGGTCTGAATACTTTCCGTACCCACTGTAATCCTATACCCACAGTTGATCCAGAGGAAGGCGAAAACCCCCAGCAAAGCATGATCCAATTTGCTCCAGCAGGGGAAAAAATTCCTTACTAAACCCCTGAGAGGCAATCCGATCCACATGAGGTGGTTTCTGCGGGTAGTATGGTGGCTTTCAAAAGACTCTTAGACGTACATCTCAAGGATCAGAACATTCAGGGGTATGCAAGATGATTACAGCCACACACATCTACACAGGTTGAACTGGATGGACTTTTGTCTTTATTCAACCTCACCAACTATGTAACTATGTAACTATGATATTCCCTGGATCAACTTTACCTATAAAGTTGAGTACCCAGTTATATTACCTTTAATTAGGAAAGAATCCAGGCCTTTTTAAAGCAATCTACTGAGTTGGCCAGAACCACCTTTGGAGGGAATCTATTCCACATTTTTACAACTCTTACTGTGAAGAAACCGTTCCGTATTTGAAATCTCCTTTCCTCTAGACGTAAAAAAAATGCACCCCTTGTCCTCTGTGATGACCCTAAAGTGAATAACTCAACACCAAGTTAACTATATACTTATGTATTTGTACATGTTGATCATATCCCCCTTAATCTCCTCTTCTTAAGAGAGAAAAAATAAGTTCCTCTTTACTTATAGCTGAGCTCCTCTATGGCTCTTATAAGTTTGGTTGCCCGTCTCTGCACTTTCTCCAGTTCCCCGATATCCTTTTTGAGGTCTTACTAATGATTTCTACAGGGGCAAAAATATATCTCTCTCTCTGGAGTCCATACCTCTCTTAATACAAGAAAGGACTTTGCTTGCTTTGGAAATCCCAGCTTGGCATTGCATGCTATTATTAAGCTTATGATCTATCAAAACCCCCATATCCTTCTCCAACATTGATTCCCCCAGTTGTACCCCCCCCCCCCCCCCCTAGTAAGTATGATGCATGCAAGTGCATAAATTTACATTTATCAACATTAAACCTCATTTGTCACATAATCGCCCAATTAAACAATTGTATTGAGGTCAGCTTTAAGTTGAAGACATCCTGTAATTGTTTCCCTTGCCATCTGAATCACATTGGGGAGATGACCCTTTCTTTCCTAAATTGTACACTCAACAGGAATTTAGAGGATATCTAAATTTACAAAAGCAAACTTATTTCAAAACCTTCAAACATACAGTACTTTGTTGTTGGTTCATTACAGGCAAAATGAAGAGAAGGAACAAAGCAGCAGTTGTGGTGTTATTAGGCCCTCAGATATTCGGTTACTCAAGGTTTCAGCGTAGGATGTGGATAGAATAGTTCAGAAGCTAGCTATGTTATCTTTCAAAATCTAAAAGAATGGACGGTTTTTCTGGCATTTCAAAAGTTTTATCAATAAATCACAACAAACACTGAAATAAATATTTAGTATACGATGCATCTGAAAACGTTTCTATATAGCAGATCACATAGATCTTTTACCACGTTACAGGATAGCCACATCTGCAGAACAACCCATCTGGCTGCTAATAGGCATGCAATAAGTGGATCCACAGAGAATATCTTTTTAATGTGAATTTACTCTCATTTAGTGAATAAAAAACCTTCCTAATGGGGAAACAACAATAACAAGTTCTCATGACCCTATCGAAATAGTGGTACAGTATATCCTAAGTCAATGTCATTTCGTTGATGCTTCCCTGACATTTTTCAGGGAATTACCATTCTATAAGCATACCACAATATTAGGTATAAGCCAGAAAGCCAAGCTGTATGTAACAGGGTGCTACAAAGAGGAAGTCATGTGTCGGCATCTCAGTGTAGCCCACCTCCCCTGATGTGCACTGCTAAGTGATGCCAGGTAGTAGTGTGTCCCACTGGTTGCTTGTGCATGGAATGCAAAGCAGTCACATGACAGATGCTGTGCCCTGGGTACTGGGGAACCTAGCAGAGGACTGACTTCTCCTTTGCACTGGGTTTTGGAGACCATTTTGTGGAGGCCCTTGCCTATTATTGGCACTGAGTTCCCACAAGATTGGGGTGGCCATTTTGGAGCAGCCATGATATGTGTCCTGCAACACAGCTGGGTTTGGCTTGGGAAGAGTTACAAAGCAGCAGCAACATGTACAGTAAATGCTCATGGGGCAACTGACTAGCGGTGCATTTTACCCAAAGCATAGGAACTGTCAATTTATTTGAAACCATTTATGAGAAATTATTTGTTCTGCCTTCAAGAAAATGGCCTTACTATTACCAATTATTTAGACTTTGTTTATCATCTTTTTTGCAAGTAAAATACAAAGGGAAAGCTAACCTGACTGGACATTCCTTAATAGTGTGTGAGATTGGGAATAAGAGTGAATGAACTATTCAGTGTTAAGGGTGTATGCACTCTTGTGATGTCTGCCACTAGCAAGGGCTGGAGGAGCCAAAATCTGCCCTGTGATCCTCTGTCAAAGAATTAGAGTTTTAAAGATTCCACTTATGGTCTTGTATATAGAAAAGTGAGGGACTGTACTTCGGATGCCATGGGCACCACTAAGCCTCTGTAAGGGAAACATCCTATGGACAGAGCAGATTTTCTGACGGAAGGTAGCAAGTACCTGAGTATATGACTATTATATGTGAATGCTACACGTGAAGTTATATGAGAAGTGAGTTAAGTGAGAAAATCAGTTGTGCTAGTAAGCCTTGGGCCACTCAAAACCAGACTGACTCTGATGGCCACCAAAATAGTTGCATGTATTCCAGCCATGAGGGGGGACAGACCTTTCCCTCATGCTATATATATTGCAAAGTTTTTAATCAATATTGTGTTAAATTGCGGCATTTATCTGTTTACAACAGATGACTTACTTCTGTGAAATTGCTGCCATGTGGATGTGCCTATGAGAAAAATAAATAATATCTGGGCAGGAATGAAGTACTCTAAAAAGGCATTTTTTCTAAGGAATGTTCCTATGTTAAATATATAAAAGTATTTTCTTTGTCAAGATTGTGTACTGAGCAGAATAAACAAATCAACTCTACATTATCTTAGGAGCACAAGAGTTCTCCAAATATTACTTTTTGGATCACACAGGTAGTGCTAATATTTGCCTGCACTGCCATCAGTGGTCTACAGTATATCAGCACTTGTCAGATAACAGAGCAAAGCAAATAACTGAACTGAAATGCAACTATTTTACACATCAGTAAGGAAACACAATCAACAGTCCATCAAAAGCTTTTTCTCAAGATGCAAGGTTCCAAGATGATAAATGACTTTGGAACTAACATACATGCTAACATTGGCAGCAATGTATAGAGCACTGAAATGAATGTGAGGGAATACATGTGCCAGGTTCAGAATAATATTTAAAGTCCACAGTGTTTCCACAGCTTTTTCCTATGTGTTTACTGGAAGGATTAAACACAGCTGGCATTTGGATGCTTGTCCTCAACTATGTAAAGCTGAGTGTGTGGGCAGACACAGAAAATCATTGTACATTCCGCGACTTAGTTCAACCCAAATAGCTATCACTATGGACAACAAAGAATCTTACATTTTATCTGAAACCCAAAGTTTTTTTTTTAGTTTTGGATAATGTTGAGTTTTTTTTCTTAAAAACATAACAGATTTGAATGCATAGTGCTATATACTGAGTCATTACAGTTGATAACCATTATCTGCATGTGGTTAGTACTGCTAATTGGCTATGATTAGGTAGCTCCATATACCGGGAGCCTCACAGGGTGCCCTGAGTGGTATCGTATGGTAAAGTAACGATAGCGCCATGCCACTTGTGTTAGAGCCCAATGTTTATATTCTCCTAATTCATAAACAAGATGGTACGTAAAAAAAATTCCAACATGTTTCGGTGGTTAAGAGTTATACTCCTTCATCAGGGCTTTGAAAGCAGTGTGTATATGGAAAACAGGAGTCTGAACTTGTTTGAAAGAAAACTTTGCTGGTTTCTAAGAATTCAGAGAGAAATGCCAAAAAGCCATACTGTAACCCTCAGCCACAATAACCTGCACTCACAATATGTTTCCAGTCTCCCAGATTAAATGACACTGGGCATTATTATCCAAAGATTTGATAACGTGCATGGGCGTGAAATGCGTTGTCCTAGCAACGCTCCTGCTGTGCACAGTGTGGTAGAACCTCCATGAGTCCTCTGCTATCTGCCGCTTCTCTCGGTATTCTCCCATGGCCCTGGTTACATCATTTCCACTGCTTCAACCCTGGCGCACTTGGCCCCATCTGAGAAGAAGGAGCGCTTCTGGACCTTCTAAAGAGGCCCAAGACCATATGATACCAATCAGAGCTGTGGTGCATGTTTTTTCCCATCATTTCCGACACACAAGAGACATGTAAGTGTAAGAGTTATGTGTATGAAGAAAAGGTGCGCTGGTCTGTGTTAAGATGCTACCAGAAAAAATTAATTGAATGTGTAAATGTGGGTGGTGCGCTAAATACAATAAATATGATCAATTCAATGTGAACAATTAAATGTGACCAAAAAAAAAAATGCAATCATAAAGTCCCAAAATCCAAAGTAATGAAACTCCTCCAATTGTAAATTATGGTGACACAAAAATAAAGATGACTAAAGGTGATGGTTCAAATGGTGATATTGAAATCCCTCCACCTGGTGAAATTCCTTCTTACCGGGCGGATATAAAGTAAGTGCAAAATATATATGATATTCCAAACAACCACTTCTTGTGACCACACAAAAGAAATAGTGCTCTTCACCGTGCGTGTAAAAACCAAGATGGCCTCTTACCAGAACGGTAATTATACAGCACTCTGCAAAATCATGGGGATTGTCAAGCTGCTCCTCTCCATACGGATAGATGTGGCAGATTCCCAGAGTTCAGCAGGGCTTATATCATCCTATTGAGGTAAGTAATAGCAAGCACATCGAGATAATACTGCATTAGTGACCTTAAGCACTGAGCTTGAGAAAGTAGTGCTCCTGTCTCCTCCATCAACAGCCTGAACGTTCAGTTCAGGCTGCCCCATATCTGTGCTTAGTGCACAGATATGGGGCAGGTGTATGGTTGCAACCCGTAAAGGAGACTGCCATTTTTAACTGCTTAACAGTAAGTCTATTACACTCAATTTTAACATGGTATAATAGTAAATTGTGACTGTATTGCTTTTGCAACAGATAGTGGACATTTTATTCAATTATTTATTGATATTTGGTGAAGGTTGGCGTCTCAGTGAGAGATTACAAACATTAATACTGTGGATCCTAAGCGCTTCTAGATATGGTTTTGTTTATGATGTACTGTAAAATGCATGTATGGCACATTATGTAAGCATTTTACATGGACTATCATTCATCCATATGGTGATGCATTTGCTAACAAAAGGTATGAATAAACACAGAAAGAAACATGGGACAGGATCTAAATTGAGCAAATTCTCCAAAATCACTTCGCTCATCTATAGTATAGAGAAGGAAACATTGACAAGGTATAAACGGGTATATGGTGAGCTCTGCTGAAGCTATGTTAGAAATGAATAACAAGATGGAGCCATATATACATTTCTTTCGTTTTTTTCATTTCTTTTTTTTTTAAATAATTTTAAGATGTACATCAGAGCATTTTTAAATCCCACAATCAAACCAATAAATAAAGTAAAACAGATCTGTAACATTTAACATCTTCATGACTTACTGTCTAAACACACCTGATTTCCAATAGTATCATTTATTTTTTCCTGTTTGTATAAATGAACCTTCCATTAGCTTTCTGTCACCTTTATGATAACAGCATAAAAGGAAGTGGCTGTATCACTGTCAATGTGTCATTTAATGCAGGATACAGATGTTCCAATGTGCACATATGCTGCATATAACGCCACGTACGGGAACATGGTTTTGTTGCCCAAAGAATTCCCCTTATTCCCTTGAGTTTTGTTCAGACTAAACAGGGAGTGGGAAGCATGAAAACACAGGTTCTCTTTTCATAGCCCTTGAAGCAGTCTTTCCATTCACTCCCCTACAGAAATGCTTCTATTGACACACTGAATAATATTTTCCAGGAGCTGACATCTTCCTTTCCTGAATAGCTTGCCTTTTTCCACCTTTCCACACTGTCTACAAACTAACCGAAACATTACAGAGCTGCCTAATAGCATGAAAGACATGGGCATGGCTACAGAAGAGCTGATTATCAGTGTACATATGTGATAATAGACTCCATTCATTTACCAAACTGGTAATTGGACTGGTAACAATTTATTTTTGGTTTGAGGCTGCTATATTTTTTAGGCTGCTTTTGACAGTGTTATGAGTTTAGTGTAAAGATCTATTATTGAACAAGTGCTAAAGTTCAATTTAACTACACCCAAAAAAATCTATTTTTGAATTTGATTCTCCTCCTCTCCTGCACACTAGATGAAATATCAAACTGTATCAGAGAAGAATGTGAATTTCACGTAAGCCAAGATATTGGAAAGAAGATTTAACACCTTGAACTATATTACAAATCTGCTGAAAATTGACATGGGGGACTTCATTGTAGTACCATCCCACGGGTGTACACTTGTCTTGCAAGTGCTTTGTGTGTGTCGTTTGTCATTTCTTGGGATCTGTGGTTCTTCCCTTTCCCTGACTGGGGTCACCAGTGACACCTTTAATTATAAGGATACCATGTGAGTGCTATTCTTAAATTTCCTTTCCTTTGCTAATTTATCTACGGTGTTACACTATGTGCTTTTTTCTTTTATCCGATTTATATGGTTCTTTGAACACCTGCCTTTGAGAGCCTTCTTCCCTCATACTAATGAGATGCTCAGCGAGTGGATCTTGTCATCATCTCATTAAAAGTGAGCCAAGGTCTGTCCATTAATTTGGAAGACCAACTATATTTGGTAAGCAGTTTTGTTTACTATAAGTCGCTTTTAAAGCTGCCATAGAAGACAACATCCACCTTCCGGAATTTGTTTTAGTGGGACTTTCATAATTTAGCGACTCACAGTCGCAGGGACTATATTTTGTTGCAAATTCTTTCTTTCTTTTCTCATCGTTTCATGTACATATTCACTTTACACAATTTTGTTTGGTGATCACTACAAATTTGGCCATTCTCATTGGTTTTGATATTTTATTTTTTATGGGTTAAGCACCACATATTTTTTGTACCAGTACCATACCATGAACATATAGTTGTACAATAACTTTCTTTTGTTCATGAATATTTAAAAACAGTGCTTTCTTAAATCTATAATAATATCTACAGTCTATAATACTATATATTATCTATATAACTAGTCCTATCTCATGTTCATTTTACAATCTTCCTTATTAATCTTGACTGCCTCAATTTGTCACATTAAATCATACAATCACAGTATTGTACAATCAGATGATGTGATCACCAATGGCAGATCCTGCTTCATCAGAATACCTATAAATGAACAAGATAACTGTCCAAGATTAAACCTTAAATATTGTATTTCTATTCTGAATGAATTAGGATAAGATACTATATGTGAAGATTAAGATACGTGTACGGAAAAAAACATAACCATTGTTCTGGCCTATGTTTTATTCATCTCACTTGTAGGAGCAGACCACATCATGCAAAGGAGAGCAAGGATAGATAAGAAATAGGTGCCATATCCTGCTTGTCAGCATCACCCCTCTCACGAAGGAAAAAGGAACTCAGAATATTCACCAAGAGTTTTGCCAGCAACCTGCACACGGTCTACAAACAGAATACAAAAGCCTTCTGTGATGTGAGTCCCTTTGGGTAGGGGGCTTGTGGAACCCAGATTACTTTGGCAAACTCCTAGTCCAGCTTCCCTTGCCCCTCCTATGTGTAAGTCACCCTGTGTCTATTAGGGGCACAGGGTGACCAAGAACCCAAGTTGGGTCTGCACTAATCAGACTCGCTATACAACCACACTGGACTCAGCCTTTCATGTTACCCTGGTTATCCTGGGTTCTATATGTGTGGTTTGTGTTGAAAGAGTGAAGGGCTCTTTCACTTGGGACAAAAATATTTCTGAACAGTGTCCCTCAGGAAATATTTGAAGATGAACGGTTTGACTTTTCAGATTGCTAGAATATTGCAGGAGTGTCTCATAGACCCTTGCTACATAATGAGGTGGGGTTTGTTATTGTTAGGTACCTGTATCCTATTGTTCTATTGTTTCTGCCTGCCTTAAGATCAACCTATTATGGGATGTATATGTGTATGTGGATTGACTGCAGTGTATAAACAGGGTATATCTCTTTGGGCCTGTGTTTGAATAAACAGTTTTATTCTGGTTGACTCCAAAACTGGTGCTGTCTAGTTCTTGGGGTAACTATAGCCAGATTCATGGATCTTGTGATCCAGAGCTTAGGAAGCAGCTTCTTGGCGGAAATACCCAGTCGGGGTATCCGGGGTCCGTCACACCTTGAACTTTATTTTCATCAATTCTAGCCATTCCACTGAAAGCTACTGACTTATAGAATATGTGCATAAACACAAATCCTGCCACAGTGAATCTATTTAAAACAGACAATATAATGAAAAATGGCAAGGAGACTGCACAGCGCAGACTCTATTGTTCACAGGGTTTTACTGGTGCCACATCCTCTTGTATATAACAAGAAAAAAAAAAAAACAGTTATTGATAAACATAGCCCCAGATGGTCATACAGGGTGTTCCATACAGGAATCTCCAAAGTGTTTCATAGGGACAAGTCCCGCTTCCTCAGGGAGAACTGACACGAATCTCTGTCATAGATGCTCAGAATACATGCAACTTCAACAAAGAAAGTGAAACTGCGACCAATACACATGAAGGGAAACCAGACATATTAGGACATATACAGTATGTTAGGATAGTTGAAAATTTGTGGGCTCCCGTATGACCATATGGGGCTATGTTTATCAATAACTGGCAATATATGTAACTGCAGTTCTTCACAATTAATGCCTATGTGTTAGGTTATCACAGTTTTCATTTTTTAAAATCTTTTTTGTATAAATAAAAATGTGAATTTTAAATGTATGGTATGGTACCTTAACCACCTTCAGACCAAAGAATTTTCCCCTTAGTGACCAGGCCCTATTTTGCAATTCGGCACTGCATTATTTTAACGGACAATTGCGAAGTCGTGCGACGCTGTACCCAAATAAAAATGAAGTCCTTTTTTCCCACATATAGAGCTTTCTTTTGGTGGTATTTGATCACCTGTGTGATTTTTATTTTTTGCGCTATAAACAAAAAAAGAGCGGCAATTTTGAAAAAAAAAATAAAAATGTTTTCACATTCTGCTGTATAACATTCCCCCAAAAAAATTTTAAAAATCAAAATTTGTTAACATTTTAGGCCAATTTGTTTTCTGCTACATATTTTTGGTAAAAAAAAATCGCAATAAGCGTATTTTAATTGGTTTGCGCAAAAGTTATTGCGTTTACTAACTACGGGAAAGATTTATATAATTTTTATTGTTTTTTTTTTTTTTTTTTGAGATAGGCTGACCAGTAGAGGGAAAATGAGCAAAAGGGTCAGGTTGTGGATGTGAAGCTGTAGCATGTACCTGCATACTGTCCGGCGTAGCAGTGTCCATCAGTCCCCTCCCCGTGCTGGCCTCAATACGCGGTTGAGACTTCAGGGGGCTGCGGGTGGATGGGGTGCTGGCTCCAGAATCTGCGTCAGAATCAGATGTCTGCGATCTTTGAGAGATCGCATCTGTGTCCTCCATTTGCTGAGAGACCGTTTCGCTGGCCGCTAGAGGTAAGGGAGGCGACAGCGTGGGCGGTCCCCCGCCGCCATGTTGTTAAAGATTTGGCGGCTGCAGAGCGTGGAAATAGGCGTCCAATTTCTTTACTGGCAGCGGATCTTGCCGGTTCCTGCGCATGACGGATGGCGGAGTGGGTGTTCCCACAGGTGAGGCGGGTGTCAGTGATGTCAGATCAGGGCCGGATGTCGCGGTCGGCGTAGTTTTCCCTGGGCGCAATGCGGAGCAGTCTTAGAATGTGGCCATCTTGCTGACGCCTCCCCTTGTTTTTTTTTTTTACTAGTAATGAAATGAAAGTAATTAAAGTAAGTAAGTAACTAGTAATAATAATAGCAATCTGTGATTTTTTGCGACATTGCGGCGGACAGATCGGACCCCTAACTGACACTTTTGGGGGTACCAGTGACATTACTACAGCAATCAGTGCTAAAAATATGCACTGTTACTGTAACAATGACACTGGCAGGGAAGGGGTTAACCCTGTTGGTGATCAAGGGGTTAAATGTAAGCCTAGGGGAGTGATTCTAACTGTGGGGGGGTTGGGCTTGTGAAATGATCATAGAGACATGCGATCCTATATAGCAGGATCGCATGGTCTCTATGATCATTGCAGGCAGAAGGACGGACGGCTGTGTTTACATCAGCTGTCCATCCTTTTCTCTCAGCGGGGAGCGATCAAGAGTGTCAGGCAGCAATCGGAGCCACCTGACACACGCGCCAGCTTCCCAGCTGACGCACTTGCCCCCTAGCTCCTCCCAGGCAAGTGACGTACCAATACGTGACTCTGCCTGGGAGAGCCACTCTGCCGACGTATATATAAAGTATATGGTCGGCAAGTGGTTAAAAGTCCTTTCTCTTACGTCCTCCGACAGTCGCCGCCTCTTCATATTCGTCACATATGGGGTATTAGACTTTGCTCCGAAGGAGTAGCTAGGCAACAGAATATGTTAACATTAAAGCTTTTAACATATCCCACCCTCAAGGGGTGGTCCCCTCAGTCAATACCCTCCTACTTCCTGCAACCATATCTCAGTTTTAATGTCTAGCTTGTCAGGAGTGGCTGGCTTTCTCTGTGCTGGGGCTTTCTGCCCCAGACTCTTTCTTCTTTTTGAAATTTTGTTTGAGTTTTCTCTCTACCTTTACTTAGCTGTTATTTTTGTCAGCGTTAGTTAGTTCTTCTGATGAAGAGGATCATGAGGGCTGGGTCTCGGGCTGATCCCCCTGGTCGCAGGTCGTGGGTCAGAGGCTTCCCAGCCTGCCATCGAGCGTTCAGCCAGGTAACGCTCCTGGCACAGTGAACGACCCATCCCTGTTCGGTGCAGGGATGATTGGTGAGGTGGCTACCTCACTGGACGCTGTGCGGTTTCTTAACCCCCATTTTGTGCGTCTTGAATGCGACTCTCCCTGCCTCATGTGCAGCGGCTTGTTCGCCTGTGCGGGTCCCCCACGCCATGTGAGGTAAGTGTATTTATGTGGGGACCTGTCTGTCTGGGGGGGTGTCAGTCTGGGACTGTGTAACCTGCCTCTATTCACACTGCTTGTCTCCCTGTCTCTCGGCTGCATGCTGTGGGCTGCAAGGGGGGGGGGGGGAGCTGTGTGACACTGTGTGTGTCAGCCTGGTCAGTGTGTAAAGCTGTGTGCTGTGGGGCATGTTTTTTTTTTGGCATGTTTGGGCATATACAGCGATCGCTGCGGCGATCTGACATGTATTCTTATACAGGGATGTCATGTGTGCATTACTGCACTGTGGAGCGGCGGTTTCGGCGCCAAACGGCGCCATTTTGCCTACACTCGCTCCGGCCGCATGTTTTACATGCATGGCGGCCATTTTCTTGTAGCCTCCATAGGCTTTCATAGAGCGCCCTGGCAGCATCACTTCCTCTTTCCAGGAACACCGATCGAGGCAGCAGCAGCGGCAAGGGTCTCCTCAGGTTTTATCCTTCTGTTCTTGCTATCCATTGCCTGTGTTCAGTTTGCATATTCCCTGTGGGGGTCTCATTGTGCTTGAGTGTGGTGCGGTGGGCTGCGCTTGCCGCGCTTGCTTAAAGGGGCAGTTAACCCTTTATTGTATGGCATTACAGGGGCAATGGATTCTCAGGAGGGCAAATTTCCTACCGCCTTGGTGGAAAGCCAGGGGACCGCTGTTTCCCCCCCAGGGGGGGATTTAGCCACTATTGTGGCTGGCCTTGCTGCTCAGGTACAGATGCTGGTGGCTGCTCAATCTACTAAAAGGCCCAGAGTTTCTCTTTCCTCTGATTCTGAGGGTGAAGGTGATGGGGCTGTTATGGCGGGGGCCTCCTTATCGGGGTCCCGCTCCTCCCTAGATCTAGTGGGGTCCGAGGTGGAGGCTGAAGTTGAGGGGGTTGATAATTCTCCCCCTGGCTCGCCTGAAGAGCTTGCAATCATGGATGAGTTGATTGCTTCCATAAAGCAAACGCTGCGTTTGCAGGATGAAGTGTGTCCCCCCGCCGCCTTGGCGGCTTATGGGACGCAGAGAAAACGCAGGACGCCGCAGGTTTTTCCCTGCAATGATGATTTTCAGCGCGCTGTTAAGGAACAATGGCGCAATCTGCGCAAACCTTTTGCTGTACCAAGTAGATTCAAGCTGCGTTATCCTTTCTCGCCTTCCACTGATGAAAGGTGGTGTGTGCCTCCCCCAGTGGATCACGCAATTGCGGTTTTAAACAAAGCCACTGCGATTCCTGCAGAGGATTCCCCTGTGTTCCGTGATGCCACGGATAGGAGATTGGAGTCTCTTGCCCATCATACTTATTCTGTTACGGGTTCTATGCTTAAGGCTCTGTTTGCTTCTCTCATGGCGGCCCAGGCGATCGCAAGTTGGACGCAGATGCTTAGGCGCGTCCTAGTGGCCGATTCGGCCTCGCCGGCGACCCTGGATATGGTGGATCAAATCCACCAGGGTGTCATGTATCTGTGTGATGCGGACCTGGACCTGGTTCCGTTGGCTGCACGTGTGCACAGCGTGGCGGTGTTGTCTCGCCGCCTGGTTTGGTTAAAATGTTGGTCGGTGGACCAGTCCTCACGTAAGACCTTAGCCAATCTACCTTATGATGGGTCTCGCCTTTTTGGGGAGTCCTTGGATGTGTTGATTAAGGGGATCACCGGGGGTAAGAGCACTCTCTTGCCCCATTTCCCCAAGGCTAAGGGGGCTTCTGGGAAGAAGCATGCTAATTTTCGGCCCCCTCAGGGGTCCTTTCGTGCCTTTCGGCCGCACTACAAGGGCAAGCCGTTCAAAGGTCAAGGCTCTCAGAAGAAGCCCTGGTCTGGGAAACAGAAGTCCGGTCAATCCGGATCTGCAGCCCATAACAGTTCGGCCTGAAGGGGCGCCCTCACCCAGTTTTGGGGTGGGGGGACGCTTGCTCGGTTTTCTTCAGCCCTGGTTGGCCCGTGTGCGGGACAGATGGGTTCAGGAAATCGTTCGATCTGGTTACAAAATCGAGTTTCTCTCTCGGCCGGAGAGCAGATTTTTTCCCTCAAATCTTCAACTGTCTCCAGAGCGTTTGCGGGACCTGCACCTGGCGGTGCGGGACCTGAGGGCTCAGGGAGTGGTGGTTCCGGGGCCTCATCGGGACAGATTTCGGGGGTTTTATTCCAATCTGTTCACCGTGCCCAGAAAGGAGGGCAAGGTTCGTCCAATTCTGGACTTGAAGGCTCTGAACCGCTCTGTGCGGGTTCGCAAGTTCCGCATGGAATCCCTGCGGTCGGTGGTGGCTGCCCTGGTTCCGGGGGAATTCATGGCCTCCATCGATTTGAAGGATGCGTATCTTCACATCCCCATTTTCGAGGGTCACCAGAGGTTCCTTCGATTTGCCATTGCGGAGGATCACTACCAGTTCGTGGCGTTGCCTTTTGGTCTCGCCTCGGCTCCGCGGGTCTTCACCAAGGTGCTTGCACCGGTTCTGGCATTATTGAGGGCCCAGGGCATTTCTGTCCTGGGGTATCTGGACGACATTCTGGTTCGGTCTGCGACCAGCCAGGGTCTGGAGAAGGACCTGTCTGTCACGATGCAAACTCTGCAGGAGTTTGGTTGGACGATAAATTTTCCAAAGTCGACACTGAGTCCGTCGGTTCGTCTTCCCTACCTGGGAATGATTCTGGACTCGGTGCAGGCGAAGGTCTTCCTGCCGGAAGACAAACTCGGAACTCTTCAGGAGGAAGTCGGGTCCCTCAGGGACGTTCCGCACTCGTCTCTGCGGACGTGCATGAGATGTCTGGGGTTGATGGTCTCGGCCTTCGAGGCGATTCCCTTCGCCCAGTTTCACACGCGGGGTCTCCAAGCGGAGATCCTGTCCAGGTGGGACGGGCGACCTCAATCACTGGATCTTCAAATCTCGTTGAGTCATCGCACCAGAAGAAACCTTCTGTGGTGGCTCCAGTCCCCGTTGGTGTCCGGGGGCAAGTCGTTTCGTCCTGTCTCATGGACGGTGATCACCACGGATGCCAGCCTGTCGGACTGGGGTGGTGTTCTGGGCGTTCTGTCCGCCCAGGGAACTTGGTCGGAGGGGGAGTCTTCCCTTCCGATCAACATTCTGGAATTGCGTGCGATAAGTCTCTGTCTTCATCGCTGGACGGACCGGCTGCAGGGCTGCCCGGTTCGAGTGCAGACGGACAATGCCACGGCGGTGGCCTACATCAACCACCAAGGGGGCACCAGGAGTGCCCGAGCGGCTCGAGAAGTGGCCGACATTCTGTCTTGGGCCGAGACTCATGTCCCGGCGATAACGGCGGTTCACATTCCGGGGGTGGAGAACTGGCAGGCGGACTATCTGAGTCGCCAGACCCTGGATCAGGGGGAATGGTCTCTCCACCCGGCTGTCTTCCAGATGTTGTGCGCGAAGTGGGGTCTTCCAGATGTGGACCTGTTCGCGTCTCGTCTCAACAACAAGGTGAGAAGGTTCGTGGCAAGGACGCGCGACCCTCGGGCAGACGCGTCAGACGCGTTAGTGGCCCCGTGGCATCAGTACAGGCTGATGTACGCTTTTCCACCGATTCAGTTGCTGTCCAGGTTCCTTCGCAGGTTACACTCGGAACGCAACACGGTAATTCTTGTTGCACCGGACTGGCCTCGCCGGTCCTGGTACGCAGACCTTGTGAATCTGGCGGTCGACGCCCCGTGGCGTCTGCCTCTTCGAGACGATCTACTGTCTCAAGGACCGATATACCATCCTGCTTTACAGTCGCTGGCTTTGACGGCCTGGCTGTTGAGACCGAGGTCCTGAAGGAGAAGGGTCTCTCTCCAGAGGTCGTTCATACTTTGATCAACGCGAGGAAGTCTTCCTCGGGGAAGGTTTATTACCGTACTTGGAAGGCCTATTTTGCCTGGTGTGAGTCCAGGGGGTTTTCACCCCGCACGTACTCGGTTTCCCGTGTGCTGTCTTTCCTTCAAACGGGTGTTGATCAGCGTTTGGCGCTGGCTACGATAAAGGGTCAGGTGTCTGCGCTGGCCGTTCTGTTTCAACGTCCCGTAGCTTCCAACTCCTTAGTTGGCACTTTTGTTCAGGGTGTGCGGCATCTGGTTCCTCCTAGGAGGGATCCCTTGCCCCCTTGGGACTTGAATCTCGTTCTGTCTGTGTTGCAACGTGCTCCTTTTGAACAGATCAGGGAGATCTCGTTGTCTATGTTGTCCAAAAAGGTCGCCTTTTTGGTGGCGATCACTTCGGCTCGCAGAGTGTCGGAGCTGGCAGCTTTGTCCTGCAAGTCTCCGTACTTGGTTATTCATTTGGATAAGGTGGTCTTGCGACCTAATCCTTCTTTTCTTCCGAAACGAGTTTCGGAATTCCATCTTAATGAGGATATTGTCTTACCTTCGCTGTGCGCGAAGCCTAAACATCCAAAGGAGGTGAGATTGCATTCTCTGGATGTTGTTCGGGCGATAAGGGTTTACCTTAAATCGACTGAGTCTTTTCGAAAGACGGACTCCTTGTTTGTTCTTCCAGAGGGTCCTCAGAAGGGCATGGCGGCTTCGGCCTCTACCATCGCCAAATGGATCAGGCAGACCATTGAACAGGCCTATGCCTTGCAGGGGAAGGTTCCCCCTGTACCTGTGAAGGCGCACTCTACTAGATCTTTGAGTACGTCTTGGGCCTGTCGTCATGGGGCTTCTGTAGCCCAGGTGTGTAAGGCGGCGACCTGGTCGACCGTACACACGTTCACAAGATTCTACAAAGTAGATGTTCAGGCATCGGCGGATGCTTCCTTTGGCCGCAAGGTTCTTAGTGCGGCAGTTCCCTAGGGTCCCTTGTTGGGGACCTCTGGCTGTTGGGATAAGTTTTGTATCCCCTGGTTTTTTGTCATTTCCTGGGTTGTTGCTCCTGTTGAGCACTTGTTTTTCCTATTGCCCAGCTGGTTTCCTTCCTTTGGTAAGGTTCCTTTCTTTGATGCGGAGACTGCGTTGCCTTTTCGGCGCGGATGCGTTTCCCACCCCTCATGTTTGCACTGCTTTGGGACGTCCCCATATGTGACGAATATGAAGAGGCGGCGACTGTCGGAGGACGTAAGAGAAAACTGAATTTTTGTAAAATCTTACCTGTAAAATTCCTTTCTCTGAGTCCTGCGACAGTCGCCGCCCCCGCCCCTCTTTTGGGGTTTGGTTGTATACTCTACTGCTATTCCACTAAAACTGAGATATGGTTGCAGGAAGTAGGAGGGTATTGACTGAGGGGACCACCCCTTGAGGGTGGGATATGTTAAAAGCTTTAATGTTAACATATTCTGTTGCCTAGCTACTCCTTCGGAGCAAAGTCTAATACCCCATATGTGACGAATATGAAGAGGCGGCGACTGTCGGAGGACTCAGAGAAAGGAATTTTACAGGTAAGATTTTACAAAAATTCCGTTATTAGTTGTTACTTTGGTAGGGACTCTGTATTTTTCAAGGTAAAAGGCAATTTAATGTTTAGTTTTCCTTGCACTTTGAACAAGTACGTTTCCAAAGACAAGCACCGATCTTAGTAAAAAAGAAAAAAAATACGATCTTTCTATTTACCTAACTATATTTCCTATCTGACATACAGGCTGGCACATCTAGGCACATGGTTCTCAGTGATAACAAGAACATATTTTAAGCATGAACAATAAAATCATGTACTTTATCTAAATGTAACAGGGCAAGGGATAGTCTTTAGGCAAGGGCAGGTCTACCTATAGTCATTTCTACACAATTTTTCTTCACAAAATCACATTAATAGCGTGAGTGCCTGCGGTGAGTGTTGAGCGACAAAAGAAGCAAACTGTGTTGATTATTGGCATCGCAGCACATATTGTTATGTTGCATGCACAGTTCAAGCAGTAGACAGAACTAAGACTCCTATACAGACATAACAGTAAACTTTAGAAGAAGTTATATCAGGTAATTTTATGGGGGGGGGCAGCACTTTTGATCACGTTTGTGGGTGAAGATTTTTGATTTTCTTTCAGTCACTATTTTCACTGAGGATTGGGACTATTAATAACGATGCATGGAGGATCCGATCAGGTCGGCCTAAAAAACTGACAGGCGGATCTGATTGGATCGTTCATGTGAAAGGACCTTTACAAAGTGCTTTGATCTATAAACATACTTTACTTTCTCCCTAAGTTTTACAAATCCACAGCTACATGTGATATTCAAACTAGAAACCACTCACAGCCAAATCATCACTTGTCCTTCTTTCAGTAGATCTCTACTGTAGATCTCTACTGCGTCAGCGACGTCATGTATGTCAACCTATCCATCAGCCATATTACTGCAGTGGATGAGCACTATTAAATTATCTAAACAAAACAAAAATTTTACATCTGATCATAACAGAAATATAGTAGATGGGCTAAGGGAGTAAACTTTGTACTTCTGAGCTTGTTTACATGAGAGCTTAGAGTGAACAATTATTTGCTCTCAGCTACAATTCCTTTGGAGTGAGTAAAGCTCAAATGGAGCTTCTTCAAGACTTCAATGAGAATTTTAGGACCTGTATTTGTCATTGTACATGGGTGATTTATCTGCAGAAAAGCATTTGGAACTCTTCCAAAACTTCTGAGTGCACTAATATAGGTATCCATCACATTCATTTATATTTTATTCCATCCTACGTCCATTTTCTACACACATAGAGGTACTTGTGCACTGTGAAGAACCAGTGATCCTTCAGCCTAAGAAACAGACCTACAAAATACATTCCTTGCAGAAGACATCATTTTGAGAATGAAATCTCTTCCTCAAGGCACCTTCTGCAAACTCTAGGTACACTTTACACATTCCAAAAACCTTTTTATTTGGAAAAAACAAAAAAAACCCTAAGTTATCCTCAAATAAATAGCGCTTAGGGAACAAATAAAAGCATTTCAGCTAAGAAGCATAAGTGAAATTTTACTCCACACAACAACGCTATGGGATTTCAGCTCACAAGTATGCTGCATGAAAACATTTTCTGGATTTAATAAAGCCTGATATAGTTTCATGGATAAAAATTTACACAGGAAGTTCCACATCACTATGTACAGCCATGGAAAAAAATACATATACAAAAAAGAGTTTGATTTTCATGTAAAACAATGACATTAAATGTTCCCAGGAAATAAGACAAAGTTATACCAAATTTTGGGTATATATATTTTCCAGGATAAACTCTCAGTTGTTAATATGCGCATTTATTTGTCATGCTCTGCGTTATTATTCTATTTAAAGAGAAGTATGTTTTTTTTTTCCCAGAATGATACTTACCTTGTTGGCTGCATCTGTCCCACGCCCGCTCTAAGGCTGAGAACTGAGTAATCAAACACCACCGATCACTTGGTTCTCCGGGCTCCCTAAGCAGAGAGCTGGTGACTGTCAGTCACTGCTGTCTGCCCTGCCCCTCCTCGCTCACTGGAATGGGAGGCTGTTGAGGGAGCTGCCAACTATGGCTCTCAGCGGCTCGCTGGAAGGCTGAGCCAGGAGCCAGTCCATGCATGAAGGATCCTGACTTCATTGTTGAGATCTTGCCTGAGCCAGATCTGTGACGTCAGGCAACAGCGGGCTTTATTCCCTGTGTCACACAGCGGTGGCTGCATGGGAGAGGAGAAAGCGCCTGACCACGACTGGGAATTCCGGGAGATGCACCCATAGACTCGCATGGTCCAATCCTTGCCGGCATTCCCTCATTTCCCCTGCAGCAGCCACTGATTGACACAGGGGAGACAGACCATGTGACTGGACAGGAGCACACTGAAAATAGGTAAGTGTAGACATTTTTTTACACAGGTTAGACAGCATAGGTAGCAGAAGGTGGGAGAGGACCTTTTTACCATAAGTAGTGTTAGGTAGTGTTAGGCAGGAATTCTACTTTAAAGTGATTGTACAGGCAGAAAGTTTTTTTTATCTTAATGCATTCTATGAAATAGGATAAAAAGCCTTCTGTGTTCAGCAGCCCCCTCAGCTAATACTTACTCATCTCTATCCAGCGATGTCCACGAGTGCCTCAGCTGTCCGGGACTCTCCCTCCTGATTAGCTGAGACACAGCAGCAACACCATTGGCTCCCGCTGCTATCAATCAAACTCAGTTAGCCAATCAGGAGAGAGAGAGGGGGCGGGGCCAGACCGTGGCTGCGTGTCTGAATGGATACACTGGGCTGCAGCTCGGCTCGGGTGCCCCCATAGCAAGATGCTCAACAGGAGGGAGGGGCCAGGAGCTCCAGCCAGAGACCCAAGTAGAGGCGGACCCGGGCTGCCCCGTGCAAAACCACTGCATAGAGCAGGTAAGTATAATATGTTTGTTATTTTACTAGAAAAAAAAACAAGACTTTACAATCACTTTAAGCCTTCTTGAAATTCCAGAGTAAATGCTAAGAGTGTAATATATTCCTATCAAAATAATTCACCAGCAATCCTAGTCCATATATGAACCCCCTAAAATAGGTACCAACAGAATCCTAGAGAACTGAACAGAGCTGTTGAGTACACTAAAATTCAGTTGAATACTGAAAGGAAAGAGCATCTAAGAGCACATAGATGCATCAACGGATTCTGTTCTGACATGTATGGGACAAAGTAGCCACAACTTCCGTTTTACTTTCTTTGTGAGCACAGGAAGCTGCATTCCATACTGTAGTCCATGTGTGCTCAACCTGTGGCCCTCCAGCTGTTGTGGGACTACAAGTTCCTTCATGCCTCTGCCTTAGGGAGTCATGCTTGTAACTGTCAGCCTTGCAATGCCTCATGGGACTTGTAGTTCTGCAAGCATATCAGTGGGACTCTAACTAGCCCTATGCTTGAGATTGTTGTGCAGGAGGAGCATGCATAGTGTGCAGGAAACAAACTCTAATAATTATACTTTATAAATTAACTTATTTTTCCATTAATAAAAAAGATGAATTTCAGAAGTTGGGCTACTTGCCTTTTCCAGCCATTAATCACTGCAGCATATACTGGATTCATAGGAGTTTATGGAAAAACCTGAGGATGGTAGAGCATGGCATTTCAACCAGACTCACAGACTACATGGAGAAGTATTGTTTGAGTAAAGTTACACTGTAAAATATTGGGGGTTAATTTACTAATGTAGTAGATGTGGTTCACTGACAAACATGAATGTTGGTGGAGATAATTAATGTTGGTGAAATCAATTACGTGCTCGAAAAAAAAAATCTGTTTAAATTTTGCTTGCACATTACCACAATTTTACTTTATTCACTAACAATTCTTTTTCACAAAGAACAGCTTTAATTAGTGTATCAGATGCAATATACAAGTAAATAGACGAAAAACAAAAAACGACAGCAGCTTGAATGACACGCAAATGACAAATCTGGAAAAAAAAGCTCACTTTCAGTCATAATAAGAGAAAGGCTCATGATAAAGAGCTCTCTAAAATCTGATATATTTGTACTGGCAAAGCAATCACTTTGCTAATACAAATAATTGCTGTCATAAACAACAAGGGAGTCATCTGGCAATGGTATAAGAACAAACATTAGCTAGGAACCAGTTGTACCAAGGTAAAAAATAAGCCACAGCCATCAATGTTCATCTGAAATATATTGGTACACTTCTGTCATATTAACACACCTGGCATCTTTTGTTCAATTCCTGGAGAGCTTCCAGTTTAAAATGGCAAACTTTTAGCTCCTACTTGTGTTCCATTGTTATTCGCCAGAGCACACTTGTAGATGTGCCAAAAGCCCCAGCTTTCACAGAATTACAACAATGCTTATTGCTTGCATTTTTTCATTTGAACGCCATGGCTACTGGAAAAGATTTTTTTTTTGGTTCAGGTGAATAGAGGACATTATGTAATTAGCCTGATATTCTGATTCAGATTAATTACATTATTAATAACCAAGGCATTAAACTGTTTGTATAGCTAAAACTTTTTTTTGTTTGTTTAAGGGGGTAAACCCCTGCTAGGTTATTTTGTGTTACTTTTGTCTGTGTACTAATGGGTAACATCTTTTTTATCCTATCACATCCTCTTTACAGATAAGCAACAGAAAGTTAGAGAAAGTCTCCAAAAGTCAAAATTAGACAGTTGTCCTTGGAACAGGTTTCCTAATAGAAAATTTCTCCTCACCTCTTGTTCTGAGGACAACTCTTTTTTTTCGATTTATCCCCTCCCTTTGTTTTTCTGTTACAATGGTCACCAGTACTTATTATTATTATTAATAATAAAAATAATAATATTCAGGATATATGGAGTAACAACAGTATGCACAGTGCCTTATAAAATAAGGGAGTTGGTACAGTTAAAATACAGTTCAACACAAAAGGGTAAGGAGGTCCCTGTCCAAGAGAGTTTACAATCAGTTGCTAGCTAAAAGCGAGATAAGTTTTATTGGCATTTTTTTTTTTTTAAGTCATTTAACCTGTTCCCGACCGCCCGCCGCAGTTAAACGGCGGCAGGCAGCCACTCCCAGGCAAACCGCCGTACATGTACGGCGCTCGCAAGCACGAGGCTAGGGGGTGAGCGCGCACCGCCAGCGGCACGCTCCCACCCCTGCTCGTCAGAGGGGATCCTGATGCAGCGGGCAGATGGCTCCCATTGACACTTGAAACCTGCTGCCTGCCGTCTGACACCTGCGATCGTTCCCCGCTGAGAGAGAAGGACGGTCAGCTGTTGTAAACACAGCTGACCGTTCTTCTCCCTGGAATGATCATAGAGCCCATGCGATCCTTCTATATAGGATCACATGTCTCTATGGTCATTTCAGAAGCCACATCCCCCCCCCCCACAGTTAGAATCACTCCCCTAGGCTCACATTTAACCCCTTGATCAACCACAATGTTAACTCCTTCCCTGCCAGTGTCATTATTACAGTAACAGTGCATATTTTTAGCACGGATTACTGTAGTAATGCCACTGGTCCTCCCAAAAGTGTCAAAAATGTCGGTCCGGGGTCCGATCTGTCTGCCGCAATGTCGGAGTCCCGCAAAAAAGTCCAGCAAAAAACGCAGATCGCCACCATTACTAGTAAAAAAAAAAAGAAAACAATAAAAATGACATAAATCCTTCCCGTAGTTAGTAGACGCAATAACTTTTGATCTGATCAAAATACACTTATTGCGATTTTTTTTTTAACCATAAACAGGAGAGTTAGAGAGCAGAAGGTCTTAGGAGGTCTTGGGAGGAGTGAAATGGGAAGTTTGGCTGATATTTTGAATTTAGTTTTGAGGAGTAGCAGGGGGAAGAGTTATGAATGACTTTGTAAGTTGTTGTTATTATTTTTAGATTTTATTTATTCATTGGGTAATTGGAAAACAGTGGAGGAAAGATTTTAGGAAGTTGTTTGACATCCACATTGAAATGTCAGTAGATTAGTTATGTGGAAGAGACTAAAGAGTTGAGATGAGGGGTAGAGAACAAATTTGGGTGTTGTCCGCATATAGATGGCTAAATGACCAAGGAAAGATGTGTAGTTAGGGATCAGAATGGTTCTAAAGACGTCGTGGGGAACTCCTATAAAAAGAGGAAGAGCAGAGGAGGAGGCAGAGTTGTAGGTGATGCTTTGGAGAGGTTGGAGGTTGAACCAGGAAAGAACACAGTCCTGAAGGTCAAAGATGGAGTGGGTGTTGTCAACTGTGTAAAAGGCACAAAAGCCAGACTATAAAGGGCCGAGAAGATTATTATCAGTGATGTAGCAGCTCAGACGTTTGTTGACTTCTAGGAGATGGGTTTTGTGTTGTTCAGACTGGCAGAGTCCAACAAGGGCTAGTTTTTTTACTCAAAATAAATAAAAGTCAGCAGCTACAAAATACTGGCTTTTTACTGGCTTCACCAGCTGTCAGGCTGCCAAAATGGTGCCTGAATCCACCATCAATTTTCCGACAGACTTCTTTCACAAAAAACATTTGTCGAACAGAATGAGTTGGCAGGAATTGGACAAAATTTGAGCAAATTATGGCCAGCTTCAGAATGTGACTTATTTTTAAAAAGTGATTCTAATGTATGTTCTTGTTTTCTAAGTATGAGAGATGCTAGCAAAATTATTAAATGTGCCTGTGTCTTATTGGACAGAAGTTCATTACTGCAATGCTGTAAAGTATGCCCTTTGGCAATTCTGCTGGGTTGTACTTTAACTTTCATTAAGATACCTCAATGGATAACATACTGGCTACATTCTTCAAAGGGTTTATCCAACATGTTGATGTCTATACATTCCTTTATTGATTTATGTGAGGAGGGAGAATCTTTAATAAAAACAGACGTGCAAGAGAGCTGACGCCAAAAATCTATAGCAAATCACAAATGTCAATGTATTTCATCTTTAAATCACTGTGAAACCATCCTGAACCCACCTACACCAAATTGACAGCAAATGACTCATGTTTCATATAACATATAATTAAAAAAGATGCTTCCAACCGTTAACATACCATGAATACCATGTAACTCTCATTCATGTAGAGAAAAATATCTACTGGGCACAGAATGTGTTAAATATACATAGGATCTCCATATGAACACATTTTTTAAGCCTAGTCCTTTCGCAGAAAATCAAAACCGACAGACCATCAGCAGGTTGTTGATTGGAAGCGTTTTTTTTTTTTAATGTTTTTTGCTGTTTAAAGTATACCAATTAATCTGATAGGATATTCCAGGTACCTTCTTCAAGGAGGAATGGCACAAACCTTGTCTGAAGTTTCACAAGCTGAACAGACAATGCTGACTATGCAGTTAATTAGTACAGAATTAGAACTGCTTTCATTGTTCTCATGTACGGCAATAATAGTTTAAATGCCAAGGATAGCTGACAATATTTAAGCAAGTGTTAACCAGTGCTTGCATTGGAATTAAATTGGCAAAAACATCACCATCCTTAACAGTTTAAAGCAGAACTCTAGGCCAACAGTTCATTGCACTGATGAAATACACATATGAAGGGCTGTTTTACCTGCCAAAGAATTTGTATTTTGGTCCAGGCATTTCTGAGATTTACATAAAGAAACTACACAGGGAGGGAGCCTGTAAATAATAAGGATACAATAGAAAGCCTCTGGTAACCTACCCACTCACTAATTTAAAGTGGGGCTCTATGGCAAAAACACAGTGCATATAAAAAATTGGCAAACCAGCAGAGTAGCCTAAAGAGCCATAACTAATGAGCCTCCGAGGGAATGGTTACAAAAAAATAAATATATGGACCACAAAGGTAAATAGCAAAAAGTATAAAAAACTTTAATTAAATACAAAAATTTCAAAGTCAAAAACAAATAAGAATCCAAAAATAAGAGCCTCCCACCAACACCAATAAAAAAGACAACGTTGTCTTAAACAAAACCACAAAGGTGCGCCAGACGCCACACAAACACGTACACAGTTAGATCATGTCATATATACTCAAACTGCTATAGAGCAATAAGGGGAAAAAAGTGTACATGCAATTCACCTAAACAGACTCCTCTAAACGTTGCAGCAGATATAGACCAATGAAGGATTCGTGTTTAAAGCCTAATGATACAAATGAAAATCAATACAAATCATCAATTATCTGTAAATGCTGCAACATTAACATGAGTCTCTGGTGGGTATAAATGCTGTAAATATGGGAATAGATCCAGATTTAAACTGCCGGATAAGTAAATGATGAACATGGACATAATCCCTGTAATGATGTATGTAGACTGATTTCCACTTGGCAGTCCAGTCAGACCCCACACAGTAGTGTACCAAACATATTTGTCCAGTGTGGCTGGCAACAGTATTATCATGGCAGAAGCAGACACTTGGTTGTGGAGTCGTCGGGTCACCAAAGGCAGATAAAGCAGGGGTAGGAAGCAGATAAGTGGCAGCAAGTGATATGCAGCAGATAGCGGTTATCAGAAAAAAGAAGTGGCTCAGCAAAGCACAGCAGAGGTTAGCAAGGAGCGGAGGAGGAAATCAGCAGAGTGAAAGACACCCAGAGTAGTCAGTAAAAATTCATTACATATTATTCCTGATTCAACCTCTACGCTCTATGGGCGGACCAAGTAGTCGAAGTGCAGAGGACTGGTCCTGATAGCCCAAAAATGCTACAAATGACAGGTGTATCAAACCTGGTCATGGATCTCCAGCAAATCCAGGTATGCCATCCTTGTGCACCTTCAATGCAAGGCCGCTGCACGCTGTACCTCTGTGTGGTCGGGTTTCCCGTGTATAGACACCGGTCAGTGTCAGGCTTATCCCGCTACAACCTTCCGGATAGATAAGGATGGTAAGAAGCATGAATAGTGGTGTCCAGAACAATTCAGTATGATGTCAACGCGTTTCGCTGGAGACTCAGCTTCTTCAGGACGTCTTGCTGTTTACCTTTGTGGTCCATTTTTTTACTTTTTTGTAACCATTCCCTTTCACTTCCTGCCCCATAGCCAAAACAGAATGTGAGAGGAAACCCCTACAAATTAAAAGATTTGTTTTGGACCCCCAGGTCACCAGAACCAGTGTCCCCCATTGGAAGATTTCCCCTCCATTACTTTTCTGGGGACAACATACAATGTGGGATTTTCTTTCCCTTTCAATAAAAATGGTAAACAGGACAAATAGAGAGGGGGAATCTCCCAAACAGGGACACAGACAGCAATAAAAACCTAACAGACGGTTTCTAAATCATCTCCATTCTATCCAAAACTTTAACCACTTGCCGACCGCCGCACGACTATCTACGTCGGCGGTCAGCCCCTCACAGGCAAACTAACGTAGGGCTACGTTGCTTGCTTGTGAGGGTCTAGGGAGCGAGCGCGCGCCCCCGGGGGCGCGCTCCCGCTCCCGCGTGGTCACGGACCCCCCCGCGCGTGTGACCAGCGGACCCGATGTCCGCCGGTCACTCGGCGATCGGCGGGGGAGAGGGAGAATGTCAGGCAGCTTGTGTAAACAAACTGCCTGTCATTCTCCTCGCTGCAAAGACACTGATAAAACGGATCTGGTATGTAGATCCGTTGATCAGTGTCCTTACAGCTAGAGCCACAGCCAATCACAGTAGAAACCACGCCCCTAGGGACACACACAGCCCCTCCCTTCCAAATAAAGTTAACCCCTTCACTACCAGTGTATTTTTACAGTAACAGTGCATATGTATAGCACTGATTACTGTAGAAATGTCACTGGTAACCCCAAAAGTGTCAAAAATGTCAGTCAAGGGTCCGATCTGTCCGCCGCAATGTCGCAGTACCGCAAAAAAAATCGCAGATCGCCGCCATTACGCGTTAAAAAAAAAAACAACAAAAATGACAAAAATCTTTCCCTTTGTTAGTAAACGCGATAACTTTTGCGCAAACCAATCAAAATACGCTTTTTGCGATTTTTTTTACCAAACATAGGTAGCATAAAACAAATTGGCCGAAAATTTTTAAAAATTTTGATTTTTACATTTTTTTTGGGGGAATTTCATATAAAAAAATGTGAAAAATATTGCTATTTTTGCAAAATTGACGCTCTTTTTTTGTTTATAGCGTGTGATCAAAAAATCGCACAGGTGATCAAATACCACCAAAAGAAAGCTCTGTTTGTGGGAAAAAAAGGACGTCAAATTCGTTTAGGTACAGCGTCGCACGACCGCGCAATTGTGCGTTAAATTCACGCAGTGCCGAATCGCAAAATACCCCCTGGTCGGAATGGGGGTAAAATCTTCCGGGGCTTAAGTGGTTAAAAAAAAGTTTTGCCTTTAGTTATACTTTAAGTAAATCAGCCCCAATAATTCTGTGTTTTTCCATATTTAGGTTTCTATGCATTTGCCCTGGTTCACACTAGTGCGATTTGTCAATGTGATTTGACAGTTCAAAATTGCATGGCAAGTCACACACCATTGTCGGCAAAGTAATTGTTCAAATTGTTGTGACTCAAGTCGCAGAGACTTTGAAAAGGATTCCTCCACTACTTTTTTGTGATTTCATTGCAACTTGCATTGACTTCTGTTAAATGAAGTTGCAAGCCACAATAAAATTGGAGGTTCAAACTCTCATTGATCTGTGGCTTTAAAACGCTTTGAATTAGCATTATTTCAAAGCCACACTGGTGTGAACCAGAACTTACTGTTTAGAAACTGATCCAAAAAGGTAGAGAATAAGGATCCACCGAATATCGGCTCGCCCGGGTCTCCCGTCCGACCGGGAGATCCGGGCATCCTACCTACACAGCCACCGAAGAGAAGACCCGATCAGTGATGTCATGACTACTACTGGGTACTGAGCGGCAAATTCAAAAAAAAGTGAGCATTCAAAACAGCCAAACTTGGCATCTTTTAGACCCCCAGATCCCTCCACAATAGTAACTGTGAAAAATAAAAAATATACCGATATCCGATGACCAAAATATCGGTATCAGTATCAGCACTAAAAAAGCAATATCGGTCGATTACTAGTAGAGACTACTTCAAATTGGCTATTATATAATTATTATTATTATACAGGATTTGTATAGCGCCAACAGTTTGCGCAGCGCTTTACAACGTTAGCGCAAACAGTACGATTACAATAAAATTCAATACAGGAGGAATCAGAGGGCCCTGCTCGTTCGAGTTTACAATCTAAACGTTTTTACATTCCTTAAACGGTTGCCGACTGCCGCAAGTACATATACTGCGGCGGCCAGCCCTGGTCAGGCAAAGTGAAGTATCAGTACGTCACTATCCTGTGAGCCAATAGGGGGCGAGCACACGCCGCCGGAGGCACGCTCCCGCCCCCGCTCGTTAATGGACACCTCCGCGCGGGTCCTCCGGTCACTCGCGATCGTCCGCTGTGAAGGGAGAAAGGCAGGCGGCTAACGTAAACAAAGCCTCCTGTCATTCTTCCCTGTGCAACAGCAGAGATCATACGGTCATGCTATGTAGGACCGTAGATCTCTGCTGTTACATGTAAAGCCACATCCCTGCATAGTTAGAAACACGCCCCTAGGGACACACTTAACCCCTCCTTCCCCAATAAAGTTAACCCCTTCCCTGCCAGTGTCATTTTTACAGTAACAGTGCATATGTATAGCACTGATTACTGTAGTAATGTCACTGGTAACCCCAAAAGTATCCAAAATGTCAGTCAAGGGTCTGATCTGTCCGTCGCAATGTCGCAGTACCGCAAAAAAATCGCAGATTGCCGCCATTACTCGTTAAAAAAAAAACAACAAAAATGACAAAAATCTTTCCCTTAGTTAGTAAACGCAATAACTTTTGCGCAAACCAATCAAAATACGCCTATTGTGATTTTTCTTACCAAACATATGTAGCAGAAAACAATTTGATTTTTACATTTTTTGGGGGGAATTTCATATAAAAAAATGTGAAAAATATTGTTATTTTTGCAAAATTGTCGCTCTTTTTTGGTTTATAGCGCATGATCAAAAAATCGCACAGGTGATCAAATACCACCAAAAGAAAGCTCTGTTTGTGGGAAAAAAAGGACGTCAAATTCGTTTAGGTACAGCGTCGCACGACCGCGCAATTGTCTTTTAAGTCACGCAGTGCCGAATCGCAAAATAGGGCCTGGTCAGGAAGGGGGTAAAATCTTCTGGGGCTTAAGTGGTTAAACACCTCATGCCTGGGCCACTACTTATTTAACTCATGCATTTATTTATTTATTTCCTTTTGCGAATTGACTTTAACACCATTTTATGAGTTATTTACCAAGTGATTTTGCTTTGTGAGATAAATAACTCATAATGTGATAGTGAATTGACATTATTAGCATCTCATGAGATAATTGGAAAAAATGTGTCATGTGATTCAATTGTCTCATGAGATATTCTTTAGCGAATTGAGCCCCGTATATGGCAGATTCTGTAGCAAAGCTCACATTTTCAGTTACCTTTAGCCCCCGTTCACATAGGGGCGACGCTACTTCGCACCGCGACCTCCGAGGTCGCGGTGCGAGCAGCGCACCGCTACCTCGGAGCGGCCGCCACGGACTTCATAACATTGAAGTCTATGGCGGTCGCCTCCGGGTCGCCCCAAAGAAGCTCCAGACCCTTTTTCTAGGTCGGAGCGACTTGTGTCGCTCCTATTAGAACGGGTCCGCAGCTTCCCTATGGGAGGCGACCTGTGAGGCGACCAGGTCGCCTCACAGGTCGCCCCAGTGTGAACCGGCACTTACAATTTTTATTTTTATTTTTTTATTTAGAACTTGACCCAAAAAGGATTTTTCCATTTTTACGGAATGGGACAGAGTTGAAAACCGGCCATGTCTTTGCATCCCACATACAATACTGTAACATTCTGGGGGAGATTTCCTAATATCCCATGAACTTTCATTGTCACCTGCTTAACTGATTTTACCACATTTTATAGAAAGGATTCCATTACGGAGTGGATGACATAAATATGCATTATAATATCCCCTTCTTTTGAGTTTCTCTGTATAAAGAATGGCAATGCAGTTCAGAATGTGACACCATAGGTGTGGTGAGGAAGACAAACCAGGGGTGGTGTAAAATCTGTCCTCACTGTCCCATCCACTGTACAGACCCAGTAAGCGAATAGACCATCACAATTTAAAATGGGAATTAAAATTCATTTTTGGGTAAAGTTTCTTTTTAATGTCTCTGAAATTATCACTATGCGTGCTGCACAGTTATGAAAAAAAAAAGGAAGCAGTGCATTTTTCTGTGCATGTTCGGTTGCCTATAGCCACCAATAATGAAAATCTGTATTTCATCACTTCAATATTATAACTGGTTTCAAATTAAGTTAATAAACTGCTTCTTTGTTCAAGCCAGAAGAATGGTGCAACTGCATGCCAGAAATGTTCATTATTAAATGTTACCTGCCAGAAAAGGGCTCAACAATTCAGCCATTGATGACAAGAAGAAGTACAAATTGGCCCAGCCACCACAAATTAAACTGTTAAAAAAGCTCAAAGTATGTTGTAATAAAGTAATATGTAATAAAAGAAGCTGCAGAAAATGTAAAATGTTAAATGTAGAAGAATATTATCATAGATGAAGCAGTATGACGTGCACAATAATGCAAGTACCTAAAGTATATCTTATCGAGGTGTGACCTTGTAGAAACAAGTTGGTTTCGGACATAGAATAAAATATTATCTTTGGCAATTAAAGGGATTAGTTAGTGCCAATTCTTTCCTGTCTGCGCAGTTTCTACTTAATAGGTTATGTAATTTTCTCTGTTTGATGTATATCAATTATATGTGCTTCCCTAAACAGAATATGGAAAGGTTGATGGGTCTACAGCAGGGATCTCCAAACTTTGAAAACAAAAGGCCAGATTACTGCCTTTCAGACTTTAGGGGGGTGGACTTTAGCCAATGGAAGTAGAAAATGTCCTGGCATCAGTAGGAGTAAACAATGCAATAGTCTTGATGGTCATTGGCAGTAAAAAAATTGCATTATTGGTGTCAGTAGGAGGAATAGTGTCCCATCTTTGGTGTCAATGGGTAGAAGAGTGCCCCATCATTGGTGTCAGTGGAAGGAATAGTGCCCCATCATTGGTATCTTTGCGAGGTATAGTGCCCCATCATTGGTGTCATTGGGTGCAATAGTGTCCCCGTCACTAGTATTAGTGGGAGGAATACTGCCCCATCAATGGTATCAGTGGTATGAATAGTGCCCCATCATTGGTATCCATGGGAGTAATAGTGCTCCATTATGAATGTCAGTGGGAGGAATAGTGCCAGATTATGAATGTCAGTGGGAGGAATAGAGCCCGCATCATTGGTATCAGTGAGAGGAATAGTACCCCATCTTTGGTGTAAGTGGCAGAAATAGTGACCCATCATTGGTGTCAGTAGAAGGAATATTGCCCCAAGGGTCGGATACGGGCAAGCAAAGGGCTGTAGTTTGGAGACCCCTGGTCTACAGCCTAAAACCAGCCGATACAGTGAGAATTGGAGAATTTTTTTTAAGATTTAGTTATCGATTCATTTATTAAATTGTACATACTGATGGAAAAACATTTTATTATCAATTTGGAAAATCCAGGAGGTTATCAATACCCAATATTGTTTTTCTAGATATCAGACTTAGGCCAGCCATAGACAGTTTGAATCTCATCTCAGCAGGGTCCAGCGGAGATTGGAACCATGTATGGGCAGGCTGATTGTACCCAAGTCAACCCATCAATTTGAGTAGCATGTGTAGTTTTTAGGATGCGATAATTGCCATATTCATTGTCTTTTCCCGGTAAGGACGGTTTCGTCCCTCTCTCCACCAGAAAAATACAATAGCTCTGCGGGAGATTCCCCCATCAACACTGATTGTGTTGATGGGGGAATCAAGCGATTTTCTTTTCTGCAACCTATGGTTGCAGAAAATAAAATTGAACCATCTATGGCCTGCCTAAGTAACAATAGTTACAAGGAGAGTGGTGATGATTCACCCTTTTTACTAAAGAGAGTGTGTGGGCAGGGCTTAACCAGCATACCTAAAAAGTGAGAGAAGTCAGTATATATTGAATAAATTAATTAAATGTAGCAACTGAATGATCACAAAATAAGGTAGTTTACCTGCTTCCACACTGGGCACTTTCACCCCCTTCCTTCCCAGGCCAATTCTTAGCTCTGTCACACATTGAATGGCAATTGGCGTGGTCACGGCAACAGTTGGCAACGCTGTACCCAAATTACATTTTTATCATTTTTTTGGGAGAGATAAAGCTTTCTTTAGGTGGTAGTTAACCACTTTAATACAGGGCACTTCCCTCCCTTCCCGCCCAGGCCAATTTTCCCCTTTTAGCGCTGTTGCATTTTGAATGACAATTGCGCGGTCATGCAACACTGTACTTACACCAAATTTATATCATTTTCCCCCCACAAATAGAGCTTTCTTTTGGTGGTATTTGATCACTGGTGCGATTTTTACTTTTTGCTAAACAAATAAAAAAAGACAGAAAAGTTTGAAAAAAAAACAAAGTTTTTTTGTTTATGTTATACAATTTTGTAAATAAATACGTTTTTTCCTGCACCGATGAGCACTGATGAGACTGCACTGACAGGCACTGATGAGGAGGCAATGATGGGGTGGCACTGATGGGGTGGCACTGATGGGGTGGCACTGATAGGCAGCACTGATAGACGGCACTGATAGGCGGCACTGATAGGCACTGATATGTGGCACTGATAGGTAGCACTGATATGCAGCATTGGTGGGCACTGATAGGCGGCACTGCTGGGCACTGATAGGCGGCATTGATGGGCACTGATAGGCGGCACTGATGGGCACTGATAGGTGGCACTGACGGGCACTAATGGGCACTGATAGGCAGCACTGGTGGGCACTGATGGGCGGCACTGATCGCCACTGACGGGCGGCACTGATGGGCACTAATGGGCACTGATAGGCGGCACTGGTGGGCAATAATGGGCACTGGTGGGCGACACTAAAGGATGGCAATGATGGGCACTTGTGGGCAGCACTGATAGGGAGGACACTGGTGGGCATCACTGATGGGGAGGGCAATGGGGGGCTCCCTGAGCCCTGATTGCCATCCCTGGTGGCCATAGTGGGCATCCCTGGGGTCATAGTGGGCATCCCTGGGGTCATAGTGGGCATCCCTGGTGGTTCTAGTGGCATCCCCCCCCCCGAGGGTCTGCACTGGTAATCAATGATCTGATTACCAGTGCCGACCCCCCCCCTGTCAGGGGAGCCGCCGATCGGCGCTCCTTTACTCGTGCCTGTCAGGCACGAACTAAGGAAAGCCGATCAACGGCTGTTCCTGTTTTACTATGTGACCAGCCGTGATTGGACACGGCTGATCACATGGTAAAGAGCCTCCGTCAGAGGCTCTTTACCGAGATCGGAGGTGCAGGGTGTCAGACTGACACCTCGCATCACCGATCGCCGCTCTGCGCGCCCCCGGGGGGCGCCCAGAGCTGTGTTATCCTGCCGCCGTCATATGACGTCCGGTCAGGATAACACAACCACATTCCCGCCGTCATTTTGTAATAGGGCGGGCGGGAAGTGGTTAATCACCACTAGTTTTTTTTTTGTTTTTTTTTTTTGTTTTTGCTAAACTGAAAATTAAAAAAACAAAAAAAAAAACAATTTTTCTAGAAAATATAGTAAATAAGTCATTTTTATCCTTCACTGGTGAGACTGCACTGATTGGCACTGATGAGGAGGCACTAATATGCAGAACTGAAGGCACTGATAGACAGCACTGATATGCAGCACTTATGAGCACTGATAGGCAGCACTGATGGGCACTGATAGGCAGGACTGATGGGTGGCACTGATGGGCGTCACTGATGGGCACTGATAGGTGTTGGCATCACTGCTGGGCACTGCCTGGCATTACTGATGGGCACTGACTGGCATCACTGCTGGGCACTGTTGGGGCTGCACTGATGATCAGTGCCCTGATTATCTGTGTAGGTCTCCCCTGTGAGGAAATGCCAATGATCGGCATTGACAGCTTGTGAGAAGAGGAAAGCCAATAACTGTCTTTTTGATTCTTTGCATGTGATCAGCTGTGATCGGACACAGCTGATCACATGGGTAAAGAGCCCTCATCATATGACGTTGTCAGAGGAGCACTTCACCTAAGGGGGGGGGGTATTCACATTCACTTTGTGTTCCCCAAATTATTTGTAGTTAATAAGGCTGAGGTAAGAGATGGTTACAAGAAGCTGGCAGAAGAATCTACTCATTCACTCCTGGCCAGGTACCTCTCTCCAACACTGCTCTTCTTCCTGACAAGAAGGCTTATATCCCTGATCTATTCCCACACTGCAGGCATGCCTGAATAATGCAGAATCTGCTATGTAAGCACTTCTATGTAAAGATAGCCACCCAAATCTCACAGAATCTGGACATCCAGTAGGAAATGCTGGCCTCCCCAAGATGGCTTCCTGGAACCCACAATAAAGGACAAATTAGTACCCATAGGTTTCTTGGTACCCTGAAGAAGCAGCACGGTGCCACCTTCAGATTGGCAGACTAACTGCAGCCCAACACCTGCCTACAAGCATTCCCAAATTACCCAAAGCTGAACTTGCATTAATGCAGTTGATTTACACAAACTGGAGCAATAGATATGCAGTGCTGTTAACCAGTGCAACAATACAATAGTTTAATTATCTAACCTGCACAAGAAAATGAAACATGGAATCTGATTTGCTACAGGCAACCCAACAATTTATTACCTATATTTTAGTAAAGATAACCCAGTGTTCAGTTATCCAAAGCATTAAGATTTAGTTGATGTATTTGGGTAAACTAGTATTGGAATGTAGTTTAGATTAGGCTTAGAGTAAGGTATGTCACGCGGACTATTCGGTCAGCAATCGCAGAATCGTTGTCATATACTAAAACTCAAATGTGTCTGTCTAACATGGCCCAAATTGTAAGCAATGATCCATTTTTTATATTATAAAAGGGGTCATTCACCATCAGACAAATCATAAGGTATAATGCAGTAAGAGCATATGCGTTTTATGTGTTGCACATTTTTAATCTAACACTGGGTTTATTTTTTGATAGTTCTGCGATCTCCTTAGAATGGCTGCAGCATTATGGTGGTGCTGGGAACGCTGGTGTATTTTGCTGCTAGAAATCCCAACAGATATAAGAATCCTAATTTATCATCACCCATATAAAAGTGAAGTTTGATCCTTCTTGGACCGAATAAATTAAACTGACAAATAATAATCTAAAATTTACAATTTAAATTTAGTATTTAGTGGGCAGTATTTGTGTCTCATTAAACACAACCTTTGCACTATTTCTCAGATTCTGTATGGGATTAAAATATATCCTTTGCAAACTAACAGTTTATATAACCAAAAGAATGTAAAGTAAGACATTAAAGTTTCAAATTGTGTTCTAGTCCACTGAACATTTGTCAAAATGTCCATTCATCACTTATGGTAATTTAACTAGATGGCTCCCAAGAGAATGCTGTAATTATTTTTGCTGTATACATTGAAGAAGATAAAAGACCCGGCTCTTTCTAGTTTACCCTGAACTCCACTCCAGCAGGAAAAGCACCGATTATTTTCTTATCCGTCTGCCTCTGACAATAAATGTGGGTGATTACCAGAAACAATTACTGTTTACTATGCCTGGAAAGCTGTTTTCCCAAATATGTCTCCATGGCATAATTATATTAAAAGTATATGGTCCATTTCAAGTCACATTCAATTTTCTTTTACTCCCACAGTCTGAAATACTTTAGAAACAGTCTGAAAGCAGTTTAATAAGCTAATTTTTTTTAAAGGCAAAAAGGTTTATATATTAAAATGCTTGTGTACATTACCTGTCAAAAACTAAAATAGACAAGTTCCGTTTTCCCGTTTACCCTGAATCTGAGCTTGTTATATTATTGTTTTAGCACAAAGGACACCTTTTAATTCTTCCAAACATGTTCATATGTATACTTGGTTTTGCTCTGACCCTATAAATAAATCAAAGCACTCTCCATACCTATTATCTGATGGCCTCTGTTCTATAGTTTTATTAGCCGCCAGCACTAATTGCATGTAAAAAATCTGACAGGCTGGTTGTACCCAAGTTGATCAATGAATTGACTTGGGTACAATCAGCCTGCCCATAGCTGGATTGAATCTCGACCGGTCCCTGCTGAACTGGCCGAGATTCAATCAATCTATAGCCAGCTTTAGTCAATTACAATTCCCAGCAATGTAGTTTTTGGCAAGGTTTTTCAGTGCTAAAAACAAGTCTTAAACCCAGTTTCCCTTTCTGACATGTGGGTGTTTGCCTATGTAGCACCCTCCTAGGTAGGTGCTAAGTTAAAGCATTGTTTGCTCTGCCTGCTTCACAGGGAAACCTGATCATTAGTTCTGCCTGTTACATGTGTCCATGTGTGATTCACTTGGTCTGAGGGAGTGTCCCCACTGTATCCAATAGGAGAGCCTGTTGGACAGTGGAGGAAACCAAGCCAATGATGCACAAGCTTTTGTGGCTGTCCCAGAGGGTTGGCATAGGAGCGTTGCATCCTGGGATTGGTGATAAAAGCCAAGGGCACATGTGACAGGGTGTCTTTGGGCAGGAAGCCAGGTCCCAGGAGGAGGGTGACGGCTGTCTCTCCTCCTGTAAGCATGGAAGGTGGTCACAGGCAGTCGGCCTAGTGGACCAAGCGTGTGATGCTGAGCCAGGAGGTCCAGGATACTGACGAGTGGAGCTGAAGGCAGAGCAATCCAGGGAACAACAGAGTACCGGGAAGCTTGCCAGGGGTCTGTCCAGGAACGGGACCACTCCAGTGGAGAGTCAGTGGACAAGGGGCTAGCATGCACGGGAAGTGAGAAAGGGGGTGCCAAGTGAGGACCCTGAAGAGAAATTCAGTCAGGAACACATCTTCTACTTCACTTGAGTGGCAAGGTGAAGCAGCGGCCTTGCCGAACACAGTACAGTCAGTTGTCCTCAAGAATTGTGCATAGTTTCAGTTGGAGTATCCCACTCATCTCTTCTCCCATCCAAGTTCCATAATAAAACACAAAAAAAAAAAAAAATCCCCTGGACTGTTTACTGTCTGAGCCAAGCAATAAAGTGATACATTTTACAGACTGTTGCTATGGGTAACCCAGGGGAATCCATTCTCAGCAGCTCCCTAGGGTGCAGTGCTACACCTACAATAAAGCACCCCTTAACAATTAATCCTCCCCATACAATGCTGAAAGATAAGTTAACTTTTACATAAAATGCCTAGCTAGACCTCCTGATCTAAAGCAACCCACCATCCTCCTCCCCAGATGCATACTCAACTGAACCTCACAGCTACTGCATGCCACAACATTAAAATACGGCAGCTGAAAACATCTTGCCAATTGCCGTGCCAGTGAAGTCAATCTGTATGGGACTTTTTCTTGAGGCTAGTAAGTTCCATAGAAGTCTATTGGGCGCCAATGTTCTAGCAAAGCTAGGTATGAGAGGCTTTTGGCAGCTGGAAATAAGCATTGTGGCAGTCTGAGACTGTAGGCTCAAGTAAGTTCGCATCTAGGCAGAAGAGGGTGGGTTACTTTAGCTGAGGAGGGCTATGTAAGCAGAGTAAGTGCTGGGGCCTCCTAGGTGTTACATTGACTCCTGAGGTGGGCTTCCCACTTATAGTAGCATTTTTGTCAGCCAGCACCAAATCTGAATAATACAGCACTGCCTGCACTCAAAACGTGATATCACAGCATTTTTGGGAAGAGAACATTTGTAAATATGCATGTGTGTACCCTTCCCTTTATAAAAAAAGATCAGTAAGACCATGACGTGAAGCTGACAATCATAGGCTTAAACTTTCTGAAGTTTAGTACAGAATGTTATGCCAATTTTGGTGGTAGAAAAATCACAATGGATATATTACAGTTTTGAAAGAGGACACCATTATTTAAATTGATGTTAATGCTGAACACCAGGGGAAACTGCTCCATTAGACTCAGGCACTCTGACATCATTACGTACAATGCAGAACCAGCAGTTCTATGTTGTAAATAAGGATACCAAGGGACCACTTACAATTTTTACAAGAATTAATCGTTCAATAAGTACAATTGACAGTTAAGTGTTTCAGTTGTCCAATTTTATCCTTTAAATCTTGCTAAACCTCATGAAAGACTATGAGATGGCAACCAGTCCTCGGACCCATGCAGTGTGTGTCACAATTTAATTAGAAATTCTGTCAAGCTGAAGCAGTGCATACATGGTTAACACCCTAGTCTCCTTTTCTCTAAAGGAAAGGTAAGAATGTATGCCTTGCCTTTTCTATTGCAAACACTCGTTGTTGGGATGTCCTAGCCCATTTAAATGTTGGCGCATGGACCGGCACAGTCTTGGCAATTAAATGTAAATTAGCAATTTGAAGTTCACCATTCAACCCAAATTTCACTCAAAAGAAAGCCCATGTATGCCTATTAGATTAGTTGGCTGGTACAAATAACTCAAGAATCCGCAGTAAGTAGAAGCTATTTGTCTGCTTGCAATATACTTCCAAGATTTTTTCATTGTGGAGCTGGTGCACTGTGTTATGTGACCAACATTTTGACAAAGGTCATAAAACAGCTAAACTGCACTATGAAAAATGTATTATAAGCATTTTCTATCACTGCCCCATTCCTATCCAATGTGCTTTACAAAGGGGCACCTGGAATTCAGTTTTAATATGCTTATAAAGATTAAACAAAAAATTTTCCTGCGCTCGGGTTGTATGTAATGAAGGATAAAGGATCTTATATGGTCTTGATATGCACCACTCAAGGTCTTGCTGCCCCTTCAGGACCAAGGGTATCCAAAATGTACTGAAAGACAACAACAACAAAAAGAAGGGCGCACCGACCTCATGCATTATCACTAAAAAAGGTTTATTAATGCAAAGACGATATACATTATACTCACAAACGAGTGATGATATAGCACATATAAAAGACAAGGGAACCTCAGAGCCAAAAAGTGCTCTGAGGATGAGGGTCCTCCCTCGAAACGCATCAGCCCAGCCATACAGCTGCTGACAGCAGCACGTCATCCAGTACAGGGGTTCCCTGGTCAACTTGGAGACGACCAGTTACATTGTCTTTTATATGTGCTTTATCATCACTCGTTTGTGAGTGTAATGTATGTCGTCTTTGGATTAATAAACCTTTTTTAATGGTAATGCATGAGGTCGGTGCGCCCTTCTTTTTTGCTGTTGTCTGTAAATAAAGATTACCTGAATGTATTGTGGATCACAATGAACCAGTAATATTATTTATACTATTATTATTATTTTTTTTTTTCAGTGTATCCTGTTTTTTCGACAGGGGAGCTGCTGCAGTAGACTGCCACCTTGATGTTTTTGAAAACATAGATGTAGCTTTGTTATATTGTTTATAGCATAAGACCCGTTTGACACTACCGCAACCAGAAAGTCGCCCCATGAAGGAGCGATTTTTTAGCGTGACTTTGAAGAGACTTGGAAGAGACTTGGAAGAGACTTGTGCACTACTTTGAAGAGACTTAAATGATCGGGGACTTTGTCTGTGGGGAATGCCTGGCTAATCTTTTTCTTCTTCCTAGAAAGTCTGATAACAAGTCGCTTGAAAATAGATAAGGATCCGACTTAGAGGTGGACAAGTCGGATACAGGTCGCCTTGAAGTAGTACAGGAACCTTTTCTGAAGTCGGAGCAACTTCAGTAGTGCATATTAAGACGGCTCTCATTCATTTACATTGAATTTGTGATGACAAGAGACTTGGGGCGACTTGAGGGCACACAAGTCGTGTCCCAAGTCGGAGTAGTGTGAACCGGCTCTAATACTTCTGTCGAAAGTTTTATTTAGAGGTTGTTTTTCCTCTTGGTACAATGTGCTTCCTCAATATAGGTGGATGGGTACATTTAGATCAAAATCAGTCTCCAATTGCTTTGTACAAACTAGGGGGTAGATTCAATAAAAAAGTAGAATGTTCATTTGCTAACTTAATCAGTACACTTTAATAACCAATTATATCCATAGGAATTAAAAACAATGTGCTAACACTTAACACCAGACAAGGGGCAAATCATTTATTTTTTATTTTTACTGCACTGTACCTTAGGTGTCAGATGAATTAGTTAATTGTGGTTATGAAATCTCAATTCCTTACCAAAAGGTCACCAAATGGCAAATGCATTTAACAACATGACATCATGCTTTACAGTTGAAAGCAAATACAAGTCACTTTCTTTTACTCATAAGTTGTTAAATTTGGACGTTTACAACATAGTAGAAAGCCCTTCAATAGTTTACTCAATCAGCGAGTCCTGGCTTGTACTTCAAGAATCCAAGCAGTAATCTGACCTCAATATGCATCAGAAAGAGTCCAGACTAGTGATATGTGACTCAAGAAAAAAAAAAATGCTTGTAAATGTGTGGTTGGCTTAAATGACTGTACCAGTAGCTTCAAGTTAGTTCTCTAACAAAGAGTAGGCTGATCTCAAGAGACTATAAATCACATCTGATGCCAACATATGAGATCATCCATCATTCAGCCTCCTTCTAACACATAAAATACATTTTAATATTACGTTTTGCAAACTGGATCTCAAAATGGAAAGCCCACAAAGTACACTTTGGCAAATAATGCCCCATCATTTTCCACTTTAAAAAATGTGCAAAAAAAGGCCACTGAACAGTCTAGTCTTTGACATTTCTTCATTTGTTTTTTTAAAATTTTACCAATAATATAAAAATAACCACAGTGGGGCTAAATGGGGAAAGAAAAGCTTATGTATTCTAACAAGAGTATCATCAACTATGTTAATTTTTAGTACCTATATTGCATAGCTTGGTTATGGATTTAGGCCAGGTGGAGATTGAAGAAGCAGGTACATTACAGATAGCATATACATCAAGATATGTGCCTCCATTTCTCAAATAATGCTTGTAAGCCTCCATTGGAATATTTACTGTGTTCATTAAAATACAAAGTTGAAATACATATATGAGCATTGCAGTGGTGGCTGGTGCTCGGTAATTCCGGAAAAAACAACGCACCATCCCCCCTCCCCTTCCCCCGACGGATGGAAGGCCGGCCACCCGGCAGGCAGGCTAAAGAAACTCCTCCTTCCTCCTGTCCGAGTCGGGGAGTGCTGGATGGCTGAGCCGCTGTGCTTCGCCTCTAGCCGTGAGTCTCCTCCCTCTTCCTGGCCAGTGGCCAGTAAGATCGCTTCTCCTTTTGTCCAATTGGGAAAGGGGTCTCACGACCCTCTTCCTAATTGGCTGGGAGGAGAATCAGTATGACAATAGCGAATATTTATTTGCTATTGCAATACAACTGGGTGGGCTCAGGGCGCAGTGCTCCACGCCCCGAGCCCACCATTTTTTTGAAGCCTATTAGAGCCTCTGGCTCTAATCACATGCTTAAAAAAAAAAAAAAAAAAATCCCCTATTGGAATCCATGCATCCGGCACCCTGCATGTAGATTAGGGGGCCGGATGCATAGATAAGAGGGGTGGCCCCTGTGCCCCTAATGGACAGGCCACCACTGGAGCATTGGCTAATTTATCATTAGATCCGTATTTCTGTCCAACTTGTCCTGAGATTTACACAACCATAATAGACATTACAACTTCCCTGAGAACCTGACTGTTATATTTAAGAAATGCACCCTAGTCCCCCCCCCCCCCCCTACTCTTAGCCTGTAATTGTTAAGTGAAGGAGCAGCAACAGGCTGATGAGGTCATCTCTCTGCTCTCTCCTTGTCAGTACATTTGCATGCAACACACCTCACTGGCTCCCAAGCCTGTCCCTCTCTCTCCCAGAGTGTTGTTCTACAGTCAATTACAAGAGGCTGAAGCCAGGTAAATTTTGGGTTTATACTAGTTACATTTTAAGTACATTAGTGGTTTTAAATACATAAATAATTGTATTTATTGGTCTGCCCTAGTTCAATTTTAGGCTGGGTACACACATGCTGTGGCCGCAGTTCACAGCAAGGGGTCAGGTGCAAATCAGGTGCCGATTTCTGCCTGAATTCGCACTTGAAACTGAACCAAAGACGCATAGGACCCTTTCCGAATGCGGACCGCGGCCTCCCTGGAGCTGTGTGAACCGACTCCATTGAGAGCCTGTAACACTCTCCTGTCATGCAAATTGGATGCAGGGGAACCCGCATCCAATTCGCATATATGTGAACCAGGCCTTAAAGTAGAATTCTGGTCAAATCCAACTACTCCTAAAAATGTTCCCTCGACCCTAACCTATTCTGATTAAAAGTAGTTAGTATTTGGCCAGAATTTGACTTTTTCTTTCTACTGTGCACAGCAGGCAAACATTTTCCTTCAAATCAGTACAAAAGTTTAAACCTTTCCCACACTAAATATAAAAAGAGCACTATAGTACCACATCCATGAGGTATACAGAAATCAGCTAGAAAAAAATTGGTCGCACTTTACTGGCAAAGAACAGAAAACGCTGTACATTGTATGAAAATATCAACAAAACTTTATTACAAGCAATTGATAAAATCACAATGAACATACTTGGGTCTTAAAATCAATTACCCCAAATGTAATCCTTCTCCTAATATGCAGAAACTTACAACTGCTAATTAACATACACAATTTCAGCCTCTTTAATTCACACATAAATATATATTGATGTGGGGCCTTGTGGTGATTAATCATCCAAGTTCAACACGATTCTCAGTTAGCCCCTTCAGGACACCTTTCTCACACTAGCAAAAAAGTTTTTGTTTTTTTGGTTGACTTACTGTTGCAAAGATTTCCTCTCATTACTTCTCTTCTTGCTCACTCTCATCAGGACACAACAATCAAAACAGAGATTTTAATCCTGTCTAACTATATTAAATCAGTTTAGGCTATATATTCAAATAAATATATATACCGTATTTATCGGCGTATAACACGCACCTAATTTTAAAAACGTAAATTTAAAAAAAAAAAAACTTTGAAGAAAAATAAGGGTAGCTCAGAACTTTGTCCCCCTTCATTGCTTTGAAACATTTGTACCTAAAAGGGTACAAGTTCTGGACATCTCTACAGTGCCTGACAGGGGGAAAGGGGCAAATAGACACACACTCTGCTTTGCAGGAATGGAGGAGCTAGTGTGTGTCTCTTAGCTCCTCACCTCCCTGTCAGGCAGTGTGTTTCTTTGAACCCCCCCAGCAGATTCCTTTTGTCACTCTGGCCCCCTTTAACACCAGTGAACACTGCTGCCTTACAAGGGAGGTCAAAGAGACACACACTCTGCTCTGCAGGGAGGGGGGCCTGTCACCCAGTATGTGTCTTTTAGCTCCCCCTCCCCCTTGTCAGGCAGTGATTAATGTGTGCTCCACCACTCCCCGAGACTTATTTTATCCCACAGGTTTTTACCTACTTGTAACTGGTACAAGTTTGGCAGTTCTCTGCTCCTCTTAGCTCAGGCTAAACTCTTGCGAGCTGTGCAGAGCGTTACTGTGGTTACACTCTGACGGCCGCGAGAGTTAAACCGAGACCTGCAATTCGGGGTCTGGGGGGCCCGGGACTCGCAGGTCCCCTGGCTAATCTCGGATGGCGTCCACTCGCCTGATCCTGGGGTATGTACCCTGTTTTTTTTTTAACGATATTGGCGTATAACATGCACACACAATTTGCCCCATATCTTCAGGGGGAAAAAGTGTGTGTTATACGCTGATAAATACGGTATATATATATATATATATATATATAGAGAATAAGAGAATATACAGTCAGGTCCATAAATATTGGGACATCGACACAATTCTAATTTTTTTGGCTCTATACACCACCACAATGGATGTGAAATGAAACAAACAAGATACACTTTAACTGCAGACTTTCGGCTTTAATTTGAGAGTATTTACATCCAAATCAGGTGAACTGTGTAGGAATTACAACAGTTTGTTTATGTGCCTCCCACTTTTTAAGGGACCAAAAGTAATGGGACAGATTAATAATCATAAATCAAACTTTTACTTTTTAATACTTGGTTGCAAATCCTTTGCAGTCAATCACAGCCTGAAGTCTGCAACGCATAGACATCACCAGATGCTGGGTTTCATCCCTGGTGGTGCTCTGCCAGGCCTCTACTGCAACTGTCTTCAGTTCCTGCTTGTTCTTGGGGCATTTTCCCTTCAGTTTTGTCTTCAGCAAGTGAAATGCATGCTCAATCGGATTCAGGTCAGGTGATTGACTTGGTCATTGCATGGCATTGCACTTCTTTCCCTTAAAAAACTCTTTGGTTGCTTTCGCAGTATGCTTCGGGTCATTGTCCATCTGCACTGTGAAGCGCCGTCCAATGAGTTCTAAAGCATTTGGCTGAATATGAGCAGATAATATTGCCCGAAACACTTCAGAATTCATCCTGCTGCTTTTGTCAGCAGTCACATCATCAATAAATACAAGAGAACCAGTTCCATTGGCAGCCATACATGCCCACGCCATGACACTTCCACCACCATGCTTCACTGATGAGGTGGCATGCTTTGGATCATGATCAGTTCCTTTCCTTCTCCATACTCTTCTCTTCCCATCACTCTGGTACAAGTTTATCTTGGTCTCATCTGTCCATAGGATGTTGTTCCAGAACTGTGAAGACTTTTTTAGATGTTGTTTGGCAAACTCTAATCTGGCCTTCCTGTTTTTGAGGCTCACCAATGGTTTACATCTTGTGGTGAACCCTCTATATTTACTCTGGTGAAGTCTTCTCTTGATTGTTGACTTTGACACACATACACCTACCTCCTGGAGAGTGTTCTTGATCTGGCCAACTGTTGTGAAGGGTGTTTTCTTCACCAGGGAAAGAATTCTTCGGTCATCCACCACAGTTGTTTTCCGTGGTCTTCCGGGTCTTTCGGTGTTGCTGAGCTCACCGGTGCGTTTTTTCTTTTTAAGGATGTTCCAAACAGTTGATTTGGCCACACCTAATGTTTTTGCTATCTCTCTGATGGGTTTGTTTTGTTTTTTCAGCCTAATGATGGCTTGCTTCACTGATAGTGACAGCTCTTTGGATCTCATATTGAGAGTTGACAGCAACAAAATCCAAATGCAAATAGCACACTTGAAATGAACTCTAGACCTTTTATCTGCTCCTTGTAAATGGCATAATGAGGGAATAACACACACCTGGCCATGGAACAGCTGAGCAGCCAATTGTCCCATTACTTTTGGTCCCTTAAAAAGTGAGAGCCACATATACAAACTGTTGTAATTCCTACACCTTTCACCTGATTTGGATGTAAATACCCTCAAATTAAAGCTGACAGTCTGCAGTTAACCACTTGCCGACCGCCGCACGACTATCTACGGCGGCGGTCAGCCCCTCACAGGCAAAGTGACGTAGGTCTACGTCGCTCGCCTGTGAGGGTTTAGGGAGCGAGCGCGCGCCGCCGGAGGCGCGCTCCCGCTCCCGCGTGGTCACGGACCCCCCCGCGCGTGTGACCGGCGGACCCGATCGCCGCCGGCCACTCTGCGATCGGCGGGGGAGAGGGAGAAAGTCAGGCAGCTTGTGTAAACAAGCTGCCTGTCATTCTCCTCTCTGTATGAGAGCTGATCACATGGATCTACTATGTAGATCCATTGATCACTCTGCATACAGTTGAAGCCACAGCCAATCACAGTTAGAATCACGCCCCTAGGGACACACACAGCCCCTCCCTCTCAAATAAAGTTAACCCCTTCACTACCAGTGTATTTTTACAGTAACAGTGCATATATATAGCACTGATTACTGTAGAAATGTCACTGGTAACCCCAAAAGTGTCAAAAATGTCAGTCAAGGGTCCGATCTTTCCGCCGCAATGTCGCAGTACCGCAAAAAAAATCGCAGATCGCCGCCATTACGCGTTAAAAAAAAAACAACAAAAATGACAAAAATCTTTCCCTTTGTTAGTAAACGCAATAACTTTTGCGCAAACCAATCAAAATATGCTTTTTGCGATTTTTTTTACCAAACATAGGTAGCATAAAACAAATTGGCCGAAAATATTAAAAAATTTTGATTTTTACATTTTTTTTTGGGGGAATTTCATATAAAAAAAAGGGAAAAATATTGCTATTTTTGCAAAATTGACGCTCTTTTTTTGTTTATAGCGCGTGATCAAAAAATCGCACAGGTGATCAAATACCGCCAAAAGAAAGCTCTGTTTGTGGGAAAAAAAGGACGCCAAATTCGTTTAGGTACAGCGTCGCACGACCGCGCAATTGTCCGTTAAAGTCACGCAGTGCCGAATCGCAAAATACCCTCTGGTCGTTTAGCAGCCAAATCCTCCGGGGCTTAAGTGGTTAAAGCACATCTTGTTTGTTTCATTTCATATCCATTGTGGTGGTGTATAGAGCCAAAAAAATTAGAATTGTGTAGATGTCCCAATATTTATGGACCTCCCTGTACATTTATTTTATAGTAATTATGTGTTTCTGAACACAAAGGACCAGAGGCAGCTCTAGGCTTTGTGAGGCCTAAAGCAAAACTTGGACATGAGGCCCCACCCAAATTAACTGTATAAATTGAGTATATTTAGAGCCTTAACCTTTGTACTATAAATTCACAGTTTCTAGAAATGTCTCTAACCAATACTTCTTTAATCAAAGATCATTGAACATCGGGTATGTATATATATATATATATATATATATATATATACACATATATATATATATATATATATATATACATATATATATATATATATATATATATATATATATATATATATATATATATATATATATATATATATGTCTGCTCTTACATCACAGTCCCCAGCATTTCCCTATAGGTCATGATTCCCTGAGTCCCTCCTTACATCAGAGTTCAGTGTCCCCCCTTACATAAGAGTTCTCCTTTAAATCATTAAATCAGATTCCCCCCAGCATCTCCTCCTTACATCAGAGTCCACAGAATTTCTTGTTAACATTAGAGTCCCCCTCTTAAATCAAATTTCACAGAGCCCCCTTTACATCAGAGTCTCCAGAGTTCCCCCCTTACAATGTAAGAGGGAACTCTGAAGACTCTGATGTAAGAGGAGTTCTGGGAACCCTGATTAAGGGGGGAATGCTGGAGACTCTGATGTAAGGAGAGTTCTGGGAACCCTGATTTGAGGGGGAAAGCTGGGGACTCTGGTGTAAAAGGGAACTCTGTGGTCACCAAAGCTCCCCCTTGCATCAGAGTTTCCAGAGACCCCCTAACACTTCCCTTCCTCAGTCCGCCACAGTCTAGGGCACGACAAGTCCCACTGCAGAAGGCTGCCATACCTGAGTCCCCACAGAGGGCACTGTAAATTCCAGTATAGTGCACTGCCATTCCTCCCTGGGGAATGGAAGCCTGCTATGCTTGGACTTGTACTGCTCTCTGTAGGGGACTGAGGAACTACTGCCTGCTATGCTAAGACTTGTAGTGCCCTCTGTGGGGACTAAGGCATGGTAGCCTGCTGTTCTGGAACTTGTAGTGCCCTCTGTGAGGGACTGAGGATTCCTCAGTCCTCCACATTCTAGGGCACTATAAGTCCCAGCATAGTGGACAGTCATTCCTCGGTCCCTCGTAGCTGGGGGGGAAAAACAACATCTAAAGGACAACTCCAACCAAAACTACCAAAAATGTACAGAGTCCATATGCTATATAATGTCACAGCCCCGCTACCCCTCACCTTCCACCTCGGATGCTGTCATTGTGTAGGGCAAAGGGCTCCAGCTCCACCATGTTTGGCTTTGATGTCAGATATGCAGGACTGGCTCAACTCCACTCTCTTCCCTGGCAACTGACTCTGGGATCACGGGGGGTCTCTCCTCCTCTCCCAGCCACCCAGGGGCCCTCTCCTTTTCCTCCAGCCACCCAGGGGCCCTCTGCTTCTTCTCCCCCAGCCACCCAGGGGCCCTCTGCTTCTTCTCCCCCAGCCACCAGGGGCCCTCTCCTTCTCCTCCAGCCACCCAGGGTCCCTCTCCTTCTCCTCCTCCAGCCACCCAAGGTCCCTCTCCTTCTCCTCCTCCAGCCACCCAGGGTCCCTCTCCTCCCCCAGCCACCCTGGGGCCCTCTACTTCTCCCCCAGCCACCCAGGGGCCCTCTACTTCTCCCCTAGCCACCCAGGGGCCCTCAGCTTCTCTCCCAGTCACCCAGGGGCCCTCTCCTTCTCACCCAGCCACCCAGGGGCCATCTCCTTCTCCCCAGCCATCCAGGAGCCCTCTCCTCCTCCCTCAGCCACCCAGGGGCCCTCTCCTTCTCCCTTAGCCACCCAGGGTCCCTCTCCTCCCTTAGTCACCCAGGTGCCCTCTCCTTTTCCCCTAGCCACCCAGGGACCCTCTCCTTTTCCCCTAGCCACCCAGGGACCCTCTCCTTCTCTTCCAGCCACCCTCTCCTCCCCCAGCCACCCAGGGCCTTCTTCTTCTCCTCCTCCTCCACCAACCATTCTAAGACTCTTCCAACTTCCCTGGGGCTACTCACCCCCTTTGCGTAGTAGACACCACAAATCTATGACCAGCCTGCAGAGTGACAAGTCGGGCCTGGTTACCTGTATGTTCCTGGGCCAGGGCAGAGCTCTCCTCCCAGAGCAACAACCGATGATAGCAGAGTGAGCTGACCGGCAGACACTTCCTACTGATGCAGGTACACGCCCACCAATTCCTCCACATCTTAGGATTACATGATCAGACGGCCAATCCCCAGGCAGAGAAGGCTGGGTAAGTGTCAGTGGACAACAGACACCTGGCAGCCGCAGTGAAGGGACTGCAGCACACTGCTGCAACTTTTATATTTAAAACAATCTTTGATTTGGGAGATTTCCCTGATTGCGCCCTTCTAAATGTTGTCGCTCCGCCACTGGCCGCGAGGCCCCTGTAGGTGCGAGGCCTTAGGCGACCGCCTAATTTGCCTAATTAGAGAGCCGCCTATGCAAAGGACTCTTCTTTTGGGCTTGCTTAAACTTAGTTAAGACAAAACACTTAAAAATAATATGGAATGGTATTTTATGTGACAAAAACAATAAGAATTCAAAGGAGATTAAACCACCAGGAAAAAAGACTGAATTCTCACACCCCCCCCCCCCCTTGCATTCCCACAAACTTCCTTGTAATATTACACAAGACATACTGGCTGTGAGAGGCAATCAGCATGGCCAATCACATTACCATAAAGAAACATTTACACATACTAACAGATCAGTACCCAGAGGCATGCAAACATCAAAGATCCAGATCTGTGACCCTCAATACATAAGAGCAGTCAAAGATCACATATGTTTTATGTGACCTCTTGGTGCACAACATTCGGTATTAATTAATGCTCTACCACAAATAATAACAAAAGCACTTTATTCTACGATGTTCTAGAATGTGCAAACAAACAATAAACTTTGTAATGTTCTGCAGTTATTTAAAGCCCAACTCTGGGCATGCATGAAATATATATTATTGTCTCTTGCAGAATATTATGCTTGTTTTACTAAGGGGATGATCTTGTACAGAGAAATACTTGCCTTAATCCTTAAAGCCCTGTAGTCTCTATACCCGCTGGTCTCTTCTTGCCAGTCTCCTACTATACTTGTAGCTGCCCCTCCTGCCAGTGGTAATAGTAGTGGTAGTGGTATGAGTAGGTGGTAGTGGTATGAGATGACTGAGAAGTGTCAACCCACTTTCTTGTGTGGGAGAGCTGCTTTAGCAACTTAAATTAAAGCACATCTCTGAGTAAAATGTAGACCCCTGCCCATCGCTACATCTTACCCCGCTATAATGCGATCAGCAGTGTGTGGTATTTTCCTGATGTCACTGCTGAGACTCCTCTTCTGGATCCTGAAAGAATCCTGCCGCTGGCAAGTTAACAGAAAGTGATGTGAACACCTCAAGAAGGACCCTGCCTCCTGTACACAGACAAAGAGGCCAAAGCATCATGTGACCATTAATCTAGGTAAGTATAAGGGGCATTTACTAGTTAGTGGGGAAAAGAGGGAAGGGTTCAGCTTTAATGTATTACATCGTCCCCCAGAATTAGTTATTTTATGTATTTCGTTTCAAAGTCTACATGAATTAATTATTGTCAGTTACTCTCTACATAAATGCGAACTGAATGGTATCTAGTTTTCTAAAGCACTATATACCATAAACAATCACTATTTTGTTTTCTTAATAAAATGTTGTTTGCACCTTTTTTTTTTTACCCTCTGTTGAATCTTAGTGCTACTGATATTCTGTAGCATCCTTGCAGCCACTTCTTGTTCACAAGCTTGCACTCAAGTAATGGCTGCAGGACATTTCTCACAGCAACTTACCTAATGGTGACATTATTGGACCATGTGCAAAGTGAGTTGGCATGGCCGCTGGTCTTCTTTATTGGAAGAGCATGTAGAGTGTCAATGCAGTAGGAAAAATTGGGAGACAGAGGCAGAACATTGAACATAACAGGAAGTATGTGAATAAGGACCTTTGTGGTAGGGTCATCAGGTATTACGTTCATGAAGGCTGCAAGTTTATAAAAAATATTAAAACTGGCATTTGAAATTACCTTACCACGTTAAAGCTTATATGAAATTTTAGTGATTGGGTTTACATACACTTGAGGAACTGAAAGAAACACATGAAAAACATACAAACTTCATGTATTGAACCTAGGATTATAATGCTTCGAGTCTTCGGTACTAGCTACTTAAAGTGGTTGTAAAGGCAGAAGGATTTTTCTTTTTATCTTAATGCATTCTATGCATTAAGATAAAAAACCTCTGGTCTGCAGCAGCCCCCTCAGCCCCTCTAATACTTACCTGAGCCCCATATCGATCCAGCAATGTAGCACGAGAGCCTTGGCTGTCTGGGACTCTCCCTCCTCATTGGCTGAGATAGCAGCGGACACCATTGGCTCCCGCTGCAGTCAATCAAAGTCAGTGAGCCAATTAGGAAAGAGAGGTGGCTCCGTATCTGAGTAGATGCACAGAGCAGCGGCTCAGCCCAGGAGCCCCCATAGCAAGTTACTTGCTGTGGGGGCACTTGGCAGGAGGGAGGGGCCAGAAATGCCAGGGAGGAGCCCCAGGTGAGGGGGATCTGGACTGCTCTGTGCAAAACCAACTGCACAGAGGAGGTAAGCATAACATTTTTGTTATTTTTAAACAAGAAAACCCAAGACTTTAATATTACTTTAAAATAGAACTTTGGGCAAAACTTTTATTCATTTTGGACAGAGCAAGGAAGGGTTATAATTGCTGTCAAACTTTTTTTTTCGCTATCTGTGCCCCATTACGGAGATTTCCCATCACTTCCTGCGCCATAGCAAAGTAGGAAGTGAGAGGAAATCCCTGTAAACTAGGGAAATTCCTTGGGGACCCTAAGGCCACCAGAACTAGTGTCCCCATTGGAAGATTATTCCTCTATTACTTTTCTTGGGACAACCCAAAATGTGAGATTTTCCTTTGCTTTCACTTTCAATAATAAGGGTAAACCGGACAAATAGAGAAGGTGAATCTGCTTAATGGGAGAGCACAGACAGCAATAAAAACTGACAATTCCTCTTCACTCTATCCAAAATTTTTAAAAAAGTTTTGCCTTCAGTTATACTTTAATGTACAATGTATAAAAATACAGTCTTTATTTCGCTTCTTGGGACTTGGCCTTCAAAGGTCCCCTATGGGTAAATGGTAATACACATCACCAGACCTTAAAGAGGAAGTAAACCCTCCTCTGACACTTGTACCTATAGGTAAGCCTATGATAAGGCTTACCTATAGGTACTGTAAATATCTCCTAAACATGTACCGTTTAGGAGATATTTACCTTACATGCAGCCAGTGACGTCACTGGCGCATGCGCTCTGAAGGAACGGCCGCTGGTGCCGTTTCTTCAGAGTACCGTGCCGTGACTGTTGGCTCCCGCGCGCGTGCATGGGAGTGACGTCACCGCGGCTCCGGCCAATCAGATGGCCGGATGCCGCGATCCCGGAAGACGGGCGACTGGACATGTCGCCCGTCATAGAGGTGAGCGGACGGCACGGCGGGGGCTCGTTCTAAGGTAAGTATCTCATAATGAGCTAGTATGCGATGCACACTAGCTCATTATGTGTTTCTCTTTCAGCTTGCGTAAAAAAAATAAAATAATTAACTGAGTTTACAACCTCTTTAACTTTATTTCATATAAGGGTCCTTTCTCGCGCTGCACCATCTGACGAGGTCTGTTCTGCTCAGCGGGGGATCGATCCGCCAATCCCCGCTGAGCAGGCGGATGACAGCTCTGTGTGTGGAGACGGAGCTGTCAGATCCCTGCTGTCCTCTATGGGGAGATCGGATGAGAATGGACCGCCTGTTAGTTTGGATAGCAGCGGGTGTCAGAGGAGATGTCTCCGCTGACATCCGCTGCCCCATAGGGATGCATGGACTATCCGATCAGGTCCCCCTGAAAAACTGACAGGCGGATCGGATCGGAACGCCCGCGTGAAAGGACCCTCACAGTAGAAAAAGCAACAACTTTAAATGAACAAAGCAGTCAGGAATGAAAGCTATGCCCCACATGTACCCACAGCAGTCACGCTTGGTTTTGAAGGTTTTTACATTATTTTAATGTAGATATTTTCTCAGTGTGTATTGGTATTATATTTTGTGTTTATGTATCCAGATGCAAATGATACTTCATGTAAAAGAATAGTAATGTGATACATGTAGCTTTGTAGGTAGCCACTCTGCTAATTGTCAGTGTGACAGTTCCCTCTGTTCTTAGAAAACACTCCAGCTATGCTTTTATTCACACATGTACAACTTATAATTTCCCCTGTCAAGACAAAGCCTGTATACAATATATTTGCAGTCTGAAAATGGTTTCCCAAGGGAGCAAGCAGATGGAGAAAGATATGTTCCATGTTACAAGAAAGCTCCATTCCAAATGTCAGTTCAGAGTCAGTGAAAATGGTATCAGGCTCTCAGATCTTTGGTACTACTTGACCTTGACTTAGTAAATGGCAGTAATTTGCTGCCACAACAATTATGCCATCTACACTGAACTCCAGCTCATTGCCTTTACAAGGGGCTCTGGGATTACTGTAACATATGTTTCTATAGCCGTGTTGTCAAAACAGTTATATTTACAAGAGATGCCGTTTTTAAAGTTGTGGCTTAGATAGAATTGCTGAAAAATTCTAATTCACATACAAGAGGAGCAAAAAGAAAGGAGATTGAGTCAGTTCAGCAAACCTTCTTTTTCAGTTTTTTTTTTTATTAGTTCTTTTGGAATAAATTACTCAATAAAATTTTTTTACTAAGGCCCCTTTCACACGGGCGCTCCGTATGTCCGTATATCACCCCATCTGTTTGCGGGTGATAAACAGACATAATGCATGTCAATGGGATTGCGGGTGTCAGCGGATGACCATCCGCTGACATCCGATTTGTGTCCTTTCAGTTCTGTTCCATTTTTTGGAACGGAACAGAACCCTATTTTTCTTCTGTTTAAAAAATGAAAAGGACGCAAAATCGGATGTCAGCAGTGTCATCCGCTGACATCCGCAATCCCATAGACATAAATGATGTCCGTATATCATCCGCAAACGGATGGGATGATATGCGGACATACGGAGCGGATGACACAAGTGTCACCCGTGTCCGTGAAAAAAAAAAAAAAGTGCCGCAGCGGATGAAATAAACTGAGCGGCCGTGTGAAAGAAGCCAAAAACAGTTTTATGGTGGTTCAGTAAACACACACTATTTTGTCAAAAGTATTGGGACTCCTGCCTTTACACGCACATGAACTTTAATGGCATCCCAGTCTTAGTCCGTAGGGTTCAATATTGAGTTGGCCCACCCTTTGCTGCTATAACAGCTTCAACTTTTCTGGGGAAGCTGTCCACAAGGTTTAGCAGCGTGTCTATGGGAATGTTTGCCCATTCTTCCAGAAGCACATTTGTGAGGTCAGGCACTGATGTTGAATGAGAAGGCCTGGCTTGCAGCCTCCACTCTATTTCCTCCCAAAGGTGTTCTATCAGGTTGAGGTCAGGACTAGTCAAGTTCCTCCACCCCAAACTCGCTAATCCATGTCTTTATGGACCTTGCTTTGTGCACTGGTCCAAATCATTTGGTGGAGGGGGATTATGGTGTGGGGTTGTTTTTAAAGGGTTGGGCTTGGCCCCTTAGTTCCAGTAAAGGGAACTCTAAAGGCGTCATCATACCAAGACATTTTGGACAATTTCACAAGCCCAACTTTGTGGGAAACTTCCTGTTCCAAAATGACTGCACCAGTGCACAAAGCAAGGCCCATAAAGACATGGATGATCAAGTTTGGGTTGGAGGAACTTGACTGGCCTGCACAGAGTCCTGACCTCATCCCGATAGAATACCTTTGGGATGAATTAGAGTGGAGCGGGCTATGATATTCAGAAAAGGTGGGGTTCAGACAAACCATTTAACATGGACAGGTGTGTTTAAAATGATCAGCTTTTATTCATTTATGTAAAACATTTATCCTAAAAGGAAAAAAAATTGAAGCTGTAACTGCATAAAAAGTGTCTTTGCTGCAGCTTAGCTTTAATTTGTTAGTCAACTCTATCTAAATCTTTCACTGCATCTAAAACTAACCTCTTCCCAGGTTGACAATGCTGCTGTCCCAGGGTGGATCCATCCCTCTTCCATCCAGAGTGGCGACAACATAAAGCTGGCCATACACTGATTGCAATTCGGCTGGTACCAGGTAACCAACTGGTCCCTGGTAAGCAGGGACCAGTTGAATTTCAATCAGTATGATCAGTAGGTGGCAGTCCCCGCTCGACAAAAGTCAATTGTTTGATCGATTTCTATCCAATGGACATGTTGAAATCATTTTCTTGAAACTTATCTAGCTGTTTGCACTGTATTCTGACAGTGGCAGTTGCAGCTGTCAGAATACAATGTCCTGGCAGTACATACTTAGAGACATAATTATTTGTTCCCGATTCATACTCTGAACAGTCTAAAATTGTTAGTGGTGTGCCCCAAGGTTTAGTATTGAAACCTTTACTTTTTGATCAATACATAAATGATATAGTTTCTGTGTTTTGATAAATTATAGACCTAATAACAGCATGTAATGCCAAGCTGCAGTTTGTAAAAGAAGATTGTTGAGGAACAAGGGCCTCGTCCCCACATCCAGTCCTCCAAAAAGGGTGTGAAGGTTTTTGGGTGGGGGGGCTTAGAGTAGAATCTGGAAGCCCACTTTATAATAAGGGGGCCTCAAGATATCTGCCCCTTGCCAGGGGAAAGAATAAAGGGGTACATTAGTACCCATTATTACTAATTTCCACAAGGAGTTAAATGAAGATATGCACAGTGCACACCACCCAGCGCCTGCCAAAGTTCACCAACTACAATCCCTTCACTAATTGACAGATCATCAGCACTGCAGTAATGTACACACAGTTCCGGGTATCCCAGTTGACAGAATTAATTAAATATGGTCATTACCATATATGGGCAGTGATGTCTCCCTGGGATCAAAGACCCAGGGATCCAGGATATTACCACCTTTACCACCTATTACCGCCTTTGAAAAATGTGGAATAGTGTTCCACAGCCAATTCAGTAGATTACGTTATGCTTTAAAAGAAAAAAACAGACTTGCAGTGTTTCTAAATAACTTTATAACATAACTAGTAATCAATATTTGAAGAAATAACACTGTAGATCACATGTGTCAAACACAAGGCCCTGGGGCCGAATGCGGCCCTCCAGGCCATTTCATGTGGCCCTCGCATCTCTCCTGCAGCTTTGCCCTCAGCTTCTTGCCACCAGCACCACTAGGTAAGGTGGTGCACTGTGATGTAAGGGAGGGTGGAGGACTCTTGACCTCTGGTGGGGGGGCTCTTGACATTTGATGTAAGGGGGGTGGGGTGCTCTAGACATCTGCTTATAAGTATTATGAGAATACTACGATTCTATGCCAGTTGAAAAGGAGGGTCGCATACCGCTGGTATCATCCACAAAAAACTTTATTCGAGACTTCAGACAGAACACTACTGCAGATCCATGTTCTCTCTAAGCAGTCTCCAGTACAGGTTCTCATGGATACCAGTGGTGTGTGACCCTACTTTTCAGACTTGCAGTAGATACATTTATATAGTCTTACAAGTACAACTGGCCCTTTGAGGGCAGCCATAACAATGATGCGGCCCGCAATGAAATTGAGTTTGACACCCCTGCTGTAGATGGTTGATCTAGAGCAGGGGTGTCAAAGTCAATTTAATTGTGGGCTGCTTCAGCATTATGATTGCCCTCAAAGGGCCAGTTGTATATGTAAACCTAACTAGACGTCCAGAGCTACCCCCCCCCCCCATTATATCAGATGTCATGTCCCCCCCACTATCAGAAGTCAGGAGTCCCCCACCTTCCATTTTATTACAGTGCACCCCCTTTATTGTGTGCTGCTAAAGAAAGCTAGGGGTGGAGCTGGGAAGCAGAAAGTGCAGGGTCTAGAGGAGGACCAGACTGACTGGAGTCAGCTGCTGGGGTCTGCTGAATGCTGAGACCAAGGGAAGATGGGGACAAGGGGGTGCTGTGGCTGCACAGAGAGGTGATGGATCTGAAAGGATTTATGTCCTCCTTTGACTGCAGAGATGGGGAGGGGGGGGGGGTAGAGACAAGCCTCTCTGTACCTGCACGAAGACACGCAGGACCTGCAGGAGGAGTTCTGTCTTCCTTCACGCTGCTGACTGCTGGGACAAGGTGGGGGCAGAAACAAGGGGATTGCGCAACTGCAAGAGAGTTGCGAGGGCCACATGAAATGGCCTGGAGGGGCGGATTCGGCCCCCGGTACTTGTGTTTGACACCTGCGATCTAGAGAGCTCCCAATTTCCTTTGGCGATGAGGAAGGATTTTTTTCTGTTGGAGCAAAATGAATCATAAGGGTTTTTTTTTGCCTTTCTCTGCATCAGCTATCGGTTTAGGGTTCTGATGGTGCAACATTTTTCTTTGTATTTTTTTTCTTTTGTTTGAACTCAATAGATGTGTAGTTTTTTCTTAACCTAACTAACATTATAATTATATTCAAATGAATCAGAGCACATGGAACAAATTCATGATTTCACACATTACAAGATGTTATAGGTCCATGCTTTTTGATTGTCTCTTACCTGTAGCTCTGATTCCAGACTGTATTTACGAGGCTGCTGTCTCAGTTCTTCTGTTGGTGACCAGGCCCTCCCATCACACCTGCAAGCAGAGGGCAAACTAAAGTTACTCATTATCAATCACACCCAGTGGCATCAAAACAAAGGTAAATAAGATCATTCCTGGCAGACCACAATGCAGTGAACGAATAGCAGTAGTTCTCATCATGCTTACTCATCACTGATTACATCAACAGCGGAGTTTGTAAGTAAAATATATATGATGTCTATTGTGCTGCTAAACACCTGTGCAAACTCTCATTAGAATTGCAGTCCAAAAGTAAACAAAGCAAAAAGAACCTCCACTTGAGACGTTTCGTGATTAGGAAAGTAGGGAACTAGCTGGCATCAAGTATGGCTCAATCAACCTTATTTCTAATCTAAGAGTACTGGTAAACGTAACCTGCCATTGTTCTCATATCAGTACCAAGGGATCCCCAGCTTAAAGGGCCGTACACACTTTAAGGACGAAAATATACTTCGATTTTTCTCTGTCTTCTCAGCGTTCATTACCGTTTTTAGTCGACAGTGCGTAAATGTTCACGAAATTTCTCGTCCGATTTTTCTTTTTTTTGGCACATTTGTTCCTAGACTTCCGGGTTGTCAGCAATTTCAGATCATACGCGGTCTTTCGTATCCGATTTTTCACGGACGTACTGCATACACATTAAACAAAAATCGGTCGTCCGGGGACGGATGAAAAAAAGTTTGGTGTTTGTCCCTCTGTTTTTTTTTCCGTTGAAAATGTCGGCATCGGCTGCTGAAAGTTGTGTACACACTAGGCGAAAATCGGACGATTTCACATTGGGCGGGAATTTTTCGGCAGATTTTCTACTAGTGTGTACCCTGCTTTACACAAACCCTCAATATCTCTCCAAGTCAAGATTTACCCCCATCCCCAGCTGGCATTATGTTCTATCGCTGTTATTTAAATGTCACATACTAGAGCTTCTGCTGGCTATGTCATACTAAAGGCTTCCAACACTGCATTTTATGCTGCCACTGTGATACATTTAAAGTATTTATGCCTTTATAATATGGTATAAGAATGACATATATTTTACCTTCATGCATTCTATCACAGCCAATGAGCCAATCAGGAAAGGGAGCAGGCAGCGCAGGGACACGCCGACCTGCAGCTTGGGAGCAAGCCTGCTTGGGCAGGAGGGAGGGCCCAGGAGCACCAGAGGGGGACCCAAGAAGAGAAGGATCTGGGGTGCTCTAAGCAAAACCACTGCACAGAGCAGGTAAGTGTAACATGCTTGTTATTTTTAAATGAAAAAATAAATAAATAACAAAAATAAGACTTTATTATTACACTAAATGCATACTCAAGTAAACCCATGTTTTGTGTAGAAGGCATTTAACATATATGCATATTTTTAAATGTAGGAAAAGAGCCAAAACTTTGGTAAAGTCTATATACATGTCAAGCAGCTAAAAGGCAATATTTATTAAAACTTGGAGTGTGTTACCTCCAAATGTTGTATTGCAAATACGTGCCTTCCATTTTATGTAGGGTGTGGAAGTGTAGCCTTCTGAATTTGTAAATTCAAAAAAAGCTAACTCTAATAAGCTGTGATCTCAGAGTCAATAGAACCAAATATTTCCAACAAATAGCACACAAGGTGAGTGGGAGTGCTTTAAGATGAAGTAAACAAGTGTTTTAGTCATCAAATTCCATTGGGTAACAAACATAAAAAAAAACTAAATTAAAAACTGTTGCTACATCTTAGTGTAAAAAAACAAATAAGGAAGAAAAACAAGCCATTAAAAAGTACAAAAGAAGAAGGGACACCCTTGCCATTTCAGATTTACAAGGAGTGCAACAATAAATGCAAGGGAGCAATAAGGGTGGCTAAAATAGAATATGAGAACACATTAAGTAAAGCAAATCCCATTTTTTTCCATTACCCTGCTCAAAAAAAAAATATGGGACACTTTTTAATCAAAGATCTGGCAAGTTAGGTAGCAGAGGGGGTTGAATAATCAGTTTAAGCTGCTTTTATATTAATGAAATTAATAACAGGTGCACTAGATGGGCAACAGGAAAGGTTTTCCAGGTGAAGGCCAATAACATTTTTTCCCGACTCATCTTTTCTGACTGTTTTTCACACGTTTTGCATTTGGCTAGGGTCAGTGTCACTACTGGTAGCATAAGGCGATACCTGGACCCTATGGAGGTTGCACAGGCAGTCCAACTCCTTCAGGATGTGCCATTGCCAGAAGGTTTTGCATTGTCTGCCAGCACTGTCTCATGAGCATGGAGGAGATTCCAGGAGACAGGCAGTTACTCTAGGAGAGCTGGACAGGGTCATAGAAGGTCCTTAACCCATCAGCAGGACCAGTATTTGCTCCTTTGTGCAAGGAATAACAGGGTTCCTCCAGGTGCATGACAATACCCAGCCTCATGTGGCGAAAGTATGCAGCCAATTCCTGGAGGATGAAGGAAATGATACAATTGAATAACCTCAACCCTCGCCTGACCTAAATTCAATAGAAGTTTTGGTCCATCCGACACCACCATGTTGCACCTCAGTCTGTTCAGGAGCTCAGTGATGCTTTGCTCTAGATCTGGGAGGAAACACTCCAGGACACCATCCGTCGTCTCATTAGGAGCATGCCCCAACATTGCAAGGCATCCATACAAGCATGTGGGGACCATACAACTACTGAGTACCATTTTGAGTTGCTGCAATGAAATTTCAGCAAAATGGAGTAGCCTACTGCATCATTTTTTCACTTTGATTTTTGGGGTGTCTTTGAATTCAGCCCTCTGTAGGTTGATAAATTTCGATCCCATCAATTGATGTAGCATTCTTTCGTTCCTAACACATTACCCAGTCCATACCAGTATAGATATCCAGCATGATATTTTTCTCCATTGATCTGTTTTCAAAGTGTTCCTTTGATTTTTTTGAGCAGTGTATATCAATTGTAACATTGTATCAAATTGTAAAAAAGGTTGTGAAAAAACAGATAGGCCCCATAATGGATGAACACAGGAAGCTGCTCAAAAATGACAGGAAAAAGGCAGATGTATTAGATCATTTTTTTACAGATTAAAAATATTGGTTTTATAGCCTTAATAGCAAAGAAAACTCTGTGCTTAACTGAAAACCAGGTACAAAAATGACTGGAGAAAAATAATATGAACAAATCACCAGATCCAGATGGCTTACACCCGCAAGTCCTTAGAAAACTTAGCGCAGTTATAGCCAAGCCGCTATTTCTGATTTTTAAAGACACCTAACTGACTGAAGTAGTACCAACTGATTCACATAAGGGAATTCTGAAACCATTTTACAAAAAAGGATTGAGATGCATACCAGGAAACTACAGACCAGTCAGCCTAACATCAATAGTATGTAAGATATTTGAGGTAATAGTAAGGGACTCTATACAGAAATTTGCCTGTGATAAAGGTATCATAAGTGACAACCAGCATAGATTTATGAAAGGCCATTCTTGTCTATCAATCAAGATCAACCTGTTATCATTTTTTTAAGGCTGTGAGAAGTTGGATGGTGGAAATCCAGAGGAACTAATTCACCAAAAAAGTGTAAAATTAAATAAAAACACAACAGAAGTCCTTTATTAAAAATTTTAAAAAAGTCCCGGTGTAGATCCATCGTCAATCATGCTGCCCACCACCACCGCCAACCCAGAAAAAAACAAAAAAAGAAAACCTCTGGTCCCGACAAAAGCTCCCACCGTCTGAAAGCTCCACCATCTGACAGGATTCAAACCCTGTATGGTCAGGCTGAGTGTAGCAAGTTGATCAATGAATCATTTTTGGTACAACCAGCATACCGGGTTTTACCGGTGATTATCGCTAGGGGCTGCTATAGCTGCTAGCAATAATTACTGTCTTCTTCTGGCAGGGGCAGCTTCCCCTGCCCTGCCCCCCCCCCCCCTGGGAGAAGACAATGGCCTGGCAGGAGGAGGCCTGGCAACACTGTCTGTGTTGATGGGGGAATTGAGCAAATTTTCTTTCCTGCAACCCGTAGTTGCAAGACTATATTTCCTCTGTATGGCAGGCCTTAGTAATCCTGCTGCCTTTGCTTTGTTGTTTAGTTCGGTACATAGGAGAAGGTGTTACTTCTTACACCTATTACTGAAGTACAGTGGAATGTGAAAATGTCAAAAATTCAGTTGTGTGAAGATTTGTGTTAAAGCAATAAACATTTTTTGTGATTTTCTCAGGGGGAAAGAGAACGATATGAGGACTCCTGGACCTCTTCTGTTTTGGTATATTAAAGATAAATGAGGAGAACCTTATGAACTGGCCAGCTTTAGTTTCTCATAAAAGATCAATAACCTTATCCCCCTATTAAACATTACACAGTTACACTTCTGCCAAAAAGCAATTCACAGCACCATAAAAAAAAACATTTAAATAATAGTGAAAAACCCCTGCGCTATTAAAAAAAAATGTATGCAAAAGGTAAGAAAAAGGAAACCAGACAGAAGTAGAGTAGCTGTCAGCAAAAACTGTCAAAAATAAATGTCAAAAAGAAAGTGAAGTGCCCTCTACAGTATGTATATGTATATATATATATATATATATATATATATATATATATATATATATATATATATATATATATATATATATATATATAATATATCCTATGCAGGTTTTTGAATTGGATCATCTTATCCCTAGAGGTGATGACTGCATGCACTTGCGAATACAGTGTGCTTTCATCATTTAATGCTGGGATATTGTTTTACCAATTGGTCTTAGCTCTTTGGTAACAAGATACCAATTTAAATTGATCCTGAGCCAGGAGTCATCCATTTGGGATGCCTGCGGGACTACATTGTCTAAGCTGTAGAAAGGAGAATTTAAAGTAGGAATTATCTATTAAATGTGTATTTTTGAAATACTGGAAGGATTAAAAATGGCCTTCATGTAATAATTGGGGAGAATAATTAATGTCAAGGGATGCCTACTTCATTACACCTAGACGTTTGTAAAACTCTTGTAATTGAGGGTTTTATCAATGAGGATTGTTGGGAGAAAGAGCTAATGGGGAGTCAGCAATTTTGTTCCAACACATGCAAATGATCTTAAATTACACTTTTGATATAAAAAAAGTCATTGCTGGCTACAGGCCCATTTCTATAAAGAAGCTAGGATTTGATATCTATGTTCATGACTGCAAGGAAGCTGTATACAGACCGAAGACCACAAGTACAGTGTGGGTTGAGGTTCCCTTACAGTGGTCTTTTTTTTTATGTTGTCCAATTTTCACCATTGCAGTAGAAGCAGCAGGTATTAGCAGGCATTGGGAGGTTGAAAAAGTTATGGAGGGTGGCTAGGGAGGATTAAAGTCAGTATTTTCAAATGACAACAGATCTTCAGGATGGGGCTGCCTTCATGCCAAAAGTTGGGCACACCCTGGATCAAATGTTTTATTTATTTAAAATCGTCTAAAGAATTTAAGATGATTTCGGATTAGTTGCTTTCTGTTACACTGCAGCTGCAGAAAATACTGCAGGCTTTATTTATTAAAGTGTCTGAAGGAGGTCTATTCTTTTTGTCTATTGTGAAAAATCAGATTCTCAGCTTAATTTTTTACGGTGCTATTTGGGCGAATTAAAGAAAACATCTCATCGGCTGTTATGGACAAAAAAGAGCAGTTCTTAGATTAGACAACGTGGAAAATAAGTGAACCTGGAATCCAGTAGGTGCATTTTTTGTCATTATGTTACATTATATGTTTTATTACCTAGGCAATGGTATAAGCTGTGCCCCACTCTGGGGCGGCTCGTCTATCGCCGCCCCCCCCCCCCCCCCGTATCCATGCATCCGGCCCCCTAATCTACATGCAGGGCGCCGGACGCATGAATTCCAATAGAGGATTTTTTTTTTCTGAAGCACGTGATTAGAGCCAGAGGCTCTAATAGACTTCAGAAAAGGGTGGGCTTAGGGCGCAGAGAACTGTGGCCCGAGCCCAACTAGTTGTATGGCAATAGCGAAAGAATATTCGCTATTATCATACTGACTCTCCTCCCAGCCAATCAGGAAGCAGGTCGTGAGACCCCTTTCGTGATTGGCTAAAAAGAGAGGTGATTTTACTGGCCATTGGCCAGGAAGAGGGAGGGGACATACGGCTGAGGAGAAGACACTGAGGCGCTCGGTGAATGAGCAGGTAAGAAGACAGCCAGCCATCCATCCAGCCATCCGTCTGGGGAGGGGGGAGGAAGGAGGGAGGGGGTGGTAGAGTAGATTGTCGGACAGCCATCCAGCCATCCGTCTCGCGGGGGTGCGGGGTGGGGTTGTTGGTTTTGCCGCAGCCCCCCCCCCCCCAAAAAATTTTTATTCACCAGCCGCCACTTCCCGCACTGTTTCCTTACTGTATCTAGAAACACTCCAACTTCGTACATGTGTATACTATCAGAAGGCAAATATATATTGGGGCAAAACTAGACATTATACTTTTTTTATTTTATTATTTTTATTGCAGTTGTAAATTGTACAGAAAATGCAATACATTGTACAAAAATATAACACGGCTCGTAGACAGTGTAAGAAAAAGGAAACAGCAACTAGACATTATACTTAATAATATGGACTCCATTAGCATCTGAGAGGACCCCCAGCAGCCAACGAGGATTAAACTTTTGCTAATTTGACTGTAATAAACCTAAATCTGATTGATTACTATGGTAATTGCACTGGCTAATTATTATCATTCTCTGCACTGTTAATAAACCCCAATAATAAGCCCTAATACCAGTTATCATGCAGAAAGGTATGTACTGTATATCTACTGTATATATCTATAATTAAATGGATATACGCTGTTGTTAAAGTAGGTTAAAATAAGTATATTATTCTATAATGATATACTGTTTTAATAAAAGAAATACAGTACAGTATATACTATGCTTTTAATGATAGCAAGTAATTTAATGGTATTTAGCACCGATGTAAACATACTGTAGTAAGTCAATGAACTGGATATGAAGAACTTCAAACATAAAATCAATATGTAAGATTTATTTATGCTTCAAACAGTAGAAAATAGCACAGAAATGAGAGCATTCAGAAGTATGAAATAGAATGTCTCCAACGCTTGCAGAATCCTAATTAGAAGAGCTTCAGTCTTAGAGAATGTATGACGAGCGTTATCCTGGAATGTGGGCAACAAGTTCCCAGTTTCCATTAAACTAATCCCCTCTAGAAACTGCTTTAATAAATTGCTCTGTCTAGTGGCAGCTTTGCATATGGTACATGTAACTGTTAAGCATGTGGTGTAGCAGCTTACAATGGAGGCAAGGTTAAGCAGTTAAAGCCGAACTCTAGAAAACAACAAGATAAGAATAAATTAACTCATTAAAAGATAAAAAAAAAAAACAAAACCAGTTTTTGCTGCAATAGTCACCTTCAATCTACAAATTTTCCTGCAACAATTACAACCTATTTTCTACCCCCAGATGTCCTCAGTGTGATGGATAACATCATTCAACCCACTTTCTTCGAGCCCAGGTCATCCTTGACCTGGCCAGGCTGTGATTGACTGTGAAAGATGAAGCAGCCCAGAAAGAGTATATCTCTCTGTCACTCTGCTTCTTGGGTTGCTTCTTCCTTTCCAATTCTAAGGTTCTCTGTATAGGAATTGCAAATGGCTGATACCAGGTTTAGGGCCATCTTACCGAATGGCCACGCAGGGCAGTTGCCCGTGGGCCCACTTGCCCGGGGGGGCCCACTTGCCAATGATCCAGCCCCAGCCAAGCATTAGTCCCGATTCCCGTGTGCATCCCGTCACTGAACTTAGCAGGTGGCAAGCGCCTGTCGGCCCTGCGCTGCTGTCAGGTCACTTGGGCTGTGGAGGGGGAGCCCACAACTGCAGTAATGCCATTCCCCCTCCATGGGAACAAGCACACACAGGACAGTTCAGTCTGACTCCCGTCCGTGTGTGTGTCCACCGGACTCAGCCGCCAAATTTGGAAGCTGTCATTACCCTGGCACTGCTGTACCTATTAATATCGCCTCATTGATAATTTGCATTTTTATTCTCGTGCGTGATTGTGTAGGCAGGGCCCCAGTGCACTACATTGCCTGGGGGGCCCTTTAATGCTCTTAAGATGGCACTGACCAGGTTAACCACTTAAGGACCGCCCCAAGTACATTTACTGTGGCAGGGCGGCCCTTAAGCGCAAAATCACGTACCTGTATGTGGTTTCTTTCATCGGTCCTGGGGTACGTGTGTGCACCAGACACATCGGTGATTGGACACGGTGGGAGCCAATCAGTGGGTCCGGCGGCCGCCCGCCATCGTTTGGAGGAATAACAGAACGTTGTTTTGTCAGACAGGAAGAGAGAGATCTTGTGTTCCTACTAATCAGGAACACAGATCTCTCTCTTTCTGCAGACAGTCCATCCGACACAGTTAGAAAACACTCCCTAAGAACACACCTAACCCTTTCCTCACCCCTGATGTTAACTCCTTCCCTACCAGTGTCATTTATACAGTGACAGTGCATTTTTTTAGCACTGATCACTGTCTTAGTGTCAATGGTCCCCAATATGTGTCACTTAGTGTCAGATTTGTCTGCCGCAATGTCGCAGTTCCGCTAACAATCACTGATCGCTGCCATTATTAATAAAAACAAAAAAAAGTCCATAAATCTAACCCATAGTTTGTAGACGCTATAAATTTTGTGCAAACCAATCAATATACGCTTTTTGGGATTTTTCTTACCAACAATATGTAGAAGAATGCATATTGGCCTAACTGATGAAGAAATTCCAATTTTTTACATTTTTTTATTGGATGTTTTATAGCAGAAAGTAATATATATATATATTTTCAAAATTGTCTTTTTTTGTTTATAGTGCAAAAAATAAAAACCGCAGAGGTGATAAAATACCACCAAAAGAAAGTTTTATTGGTGGAAAAAAAATGACATCAATTTTATTTTGGTAAAAAGTCACGCATCCATGCAATTGTTACTTGAAGCAACGCAGTGCCGTATCGCAAAAAATGGCCTGGTCATTAAGGGGGTAAAACCTTCCGGGGCTAAAGTGGTTAAACTTACACTGCTTATAAAAAAAAAAAAAAACACATTTAATTATGTATTACTAATTACAAAGTTGCAAAAATGTGTGCCTTTTATATCTGCCTAGAGTTCAGCTACAATATAAACTGTTTGTAGTACATGCATCTCTACCATGACTTTGGTTTCCTGGAGCCCTAGCAAACATACTAATATTCATACAGTATGTTCTTGTGTAAATGTTAGCATTGTGCCAACCACATAAATAACCAGACTTGATTCCTCTGGGCGCATGATTCTTTATTGTTTTTGGTCTTCACATTGGGAACACAGAGTTACGACTCTCCCCTAGTTTATACAAATACTCCACACAGTACAGGTAGTTATGGAGAAACACCCACAACCTATTTACCTGGTTAAAGCAAGAAAAAGGTAATATATAAACCTAAATATATAATATATAAAATATATATATATACAACTCCTTTTAAGTTAAGGCATGTCACTTGGTAGACTGGAAACAAATATTTTATACATAATAATCCAGATATAAAGTGGACCTCCATTGTAAACAATAGGGCCTCCTTTTACTGCTTACCCCTGCCCATGTACTTCCTTACCGCTGGACGTCATATGACGTCCTGAGCTTTAAGTGGGGATATCTGAATGATTGGTGCAGCTACAGGCATTATTCAGATATCATTTTTTTCGCTGGCGATTCCCTGCACCTTATGAACAATCATAGCGGCTGTTAAGCCGCTTGATCATTCTTACAGGCGTCGGGAGGGGAAATCCCCCCCCCTCCTGTCGCCCTCTGGTGCTTCTACCAGCTCGCCCGTGCGATCAGCGAGCTGGAGATGGAATCGGCCGCTGGTGGAAGTACACCATAGAGACTGCCAATGACCAGATGGTCCCTGGCAGTCTCTATGACTCTCGGAGACCCGGGTTCAACGTGATGACATCACGCCCGGCCTGGCTGTTGTCAATACTGCCGAGATCTCTGCTCTTTCCAGCCTGTAGGAGAGATCTGAGGTCTTATTGGCCCCAGATATCTCCATAAAGAGGACCTGTAATCCACTATTCCTATTACAAGGGATGTTTACATTACTTGTAGTAAGAATAAAAGTGATAAAAAAAAAAAAATTAAAGGGAAAGTGTAAAAATAAAAAAATATAAATAAAATAAACAATAATAAAAAAAAAATTAAAGTGCCCCTGTCCCCGTGTGCTCGCACGCAGAAGCGAACGAATGCGTATGTCGCGGCCACATACATGTAAACGGTATTCATGTGAGGTATCGCCGCGAACGTTAGAGCGAGAGCAACAATGCTAGCTCAAGACCTCCTCTGTAACTCTAAACTGGTAACCTGTAAAAATATTTAAAGTGTTGCCTATGGAGATTTTTAAGTACCGAAGTTTGGCGTCATTTCACAAGTGTGTATCTATTTACTCAGCGTAACATCATCTTTCACATTATACAAAAAAATTGGGCTAACTTTAGTGGTTTTTTTTATTAATAAAAGTTTTTTTTCCCAAAAAATTGTGCTTGAAAGATTTCTGCGCAAATAACGTTTGACATAAAAAGTTACAATGACCACCATTTTATTCCCTAGGGTCTCTGCTAAAAAATATATAAATATATATAATGTTTGGGGGTTCTAAATAATTTTATAGCAAAGAAAAGCTGATTTTTACATGTAGGAGCCAGAAATGGCCCGGTATGGAAGTGGTTAAACTGGGACTCAAATAAGACCCCTCATATCCTTTCCCCACCTTTAAGTTCTATCTACATTGAATATGTAACAGAACCCCCAAGTTAGCTGCGAAAACGTCTGCTCAGAGATTTAAACATTGTTGGTTACATGACCTCATACCAAGACACCGATGATGCAATTTCGGGGGCAGCATGAGATTTCAGACAATGACGCTCCATGTCCCAACCTCACCATAAAGTATTTTTAACCACTTTAAGACCTGAGGATTTTCCTGCTTAATGACCAGGCCCCTTTTTTCAATTTGGCACTGCGTGACTTTAACTGACAATTGCGCGGTCATGCAATGCTTTACCCAAACTAAATTTATGTCCTTTTTTTCCCACAAACAGAGCTTTTTTTTGGTGGTATTTGATCACGTCTGCGCTATTCATTTTTTGCGATATTAATAAAAAAAGAGCGAAAATTTTGCGAAAAATGTACATCTTTTACTTTGACAGTAAAAAAATATCCAATATATTCAATTTTTGTCATATATTTAGGCCAAAATGTATTTAGCTACATGTCTTTGACAAAAAAATTCTCAATGAGCGTATTTTTAACCACTTTAATAACAGAAGATTTTACCCTATTCCTGACCAGGCCATATTTTGCGATTGGGCACTGCGTTACTTTAACGGACAATTGCGCGGTCGTGCAACGCTGTACCCAAATTAAATTTATGTCCTTTTTCCCCACAAATAGAGCTTTCTTTTGGTGGTATTTGATCACCTGTACGATTTTTAATTTTTGAAAAAAAGAGAGACAATTTTGAAAAAAAAAAAAACAATATTTTCCACATTCTGATATATAACATTCCCCCCAAAAAATGTACAAATCAACATTTTTTAACATTTTAGGCCAATTTGTTTTCTGCTACATATTTTTGGTAAAAAAAATCACAATAAGCGTATTTTGATTGGTTTGCGCAAAAGTTTACTAACTACGGGAAAGATTTTTCATTTTTATTGTTTTTTTTTTACTAATAATGGCGGCAATCTGCGATTTTTTGCGGGACGGCGACAATACGGCGGACAGATTGGACCCCTAACTGACATTTTTGACATTTTTTGGGGGGACCAGTGACATTACTACAGTAATCAGTGCTAAAAATATGCACTTCTACTGTAATAATGACACTGGCAGGGAAGGGGCTAACACTGTTGGTATTTAAGGGGTTAAATGTGTGCCTCATGCTTACTGACGTGTGTGGGGGGAGGGGGTTGTGTAACACAGACACAGATCGCAGGTTCAGCTATGCTGAATCCTGTAATCTATCCCTGCCTGTCACAGAGGACATCCGCCCGCTTTGTTTACACAAGTGGGCGGATTTCCTCGGTCTTTCCCTGATGATCGGGGAAGAGCGGCGGTGATCACCACCTCTCCTCCCCTGGCCCGACTCCCACTGTGTCTAAACTTAGAGTGCCGCTAAGGGAGGGAGGGATCTGGCGATGTAGGTCTATCTCACCAGACCCAGGGCTGCCACCTTGGTACACTAGCAGCAACGTGAGCAGTCCGGAAGTGGTTAAACTCTTCAAATGTAAAAATGGTATAGTGTTGCAGCCTGTGGGTGCTTGGCATTGGATGTCTCCAAGACCCCCTTCCCTGGCTCCTTGCTTCAAGTGTCTCCATCCCTCTACAGGGTGTCATGGAGTCACCTTTGCAAGCATGCTCCCTGCTGCCACTGTGTATGAGTTTCCTTATGTCCATAGAAGTGAACAGCCCCAGTGGCAAGCTGCTGTTTGCAAATGATTGCCATTGGCTGGAGCCTGCGCTGGCCCTTGTGCACTGTGCATGTGCAGAGTGCAGTACTCAGGGAGCAGAAGTTCAGGGAAGCAGAGTTGTCGACCTGGAGCTGGTGACAATGCATTGCTTATAATGTAGGTGTATTGTGGCAACATTGCAGCAAAATTGTGAATTGGGTGATGAATTCTGTTGCTAAGAACACTTTAAGGTTTACAGTAATGCTACTTTAGGAAGAGATTACATGACTAATTTCAGCATTTTCCCCAAAAACCCTTTTATGCTGGGCCTGTCACTTCAAAAAACAGGGTATAACATTTTTAAATAAAGGTGATTAACCGCTTCTGGACCAGAAGGATTTACCTCTTTAATGACCAGGCCGTTTTTTGCTATACAGCACTGCATTATTTTAACGGACAATTGCGCAGTCGTGCGATGCTGTATCTAAATAAAATTGATGTCCTTTTTTTCCCCACAAATAGAGCTTTCTTTTGGGGGTATTTGATCACCTGTGCGATTTATATGTTTTGCGCTATAAACAAAAAAAGAGCGACAATTCTGGAAAAAAAAACAATATTTTTTACTTTCTGCTATATAACATTCCCATTAAAAAAAATGTAAAAATCTAATTTTTTCATCATTTTGGCCAATATGTATTCTTCCACGTATTTTTGGTTAAAAAAACCTCAATAAGTGTATATTAATTGGTTTGTGCAAAAGGTATCGTGTCCACAAACTAGGGGAAAGATTTAAGTCATTTTTTATTTATTTATTTATTTTACTAGTAATGGCGTCGATCAGCGATTTTTAGCAGGACTGCGACATTGCGACGGACAGATCGAACACCTAACTGACATCTTTTACACTTTTGTGGGGACCAGTGACATTGCTACAATAATCAGTGCTAAAAGTATGCACTGTTACTGTACTAATGACACTGGCAGGGAAGGGGTTAACACCAGGGGCAATCAAAGGGTTAAATGTGTCCCTAGGGGGTGCTTTCTAAATGCGGGGGGGGGGATGGGTTTCTGCATGAACACAGAGACCTGTGTTCCTAAATAGGAGGAACACAGGATCCTTGTGTTTATAACTGACAGAAGAGCAGCTTGCCGAGTTTACAATGGCAGACTGCCGTTCTGTCTCCACGGGGAGCAATCACGGGTGCCTGGTGGCAATCGCGGCCACCGGACCCACTGATCGGCTTCCTCTGTGGCTAGTGGTCCCGCAAAGCGACGTACAGTTATGTCGTTTCCTAGGACAGAGCCGACCTGCCGCAGTAAAACTATAAAGATAGAATACTAAAAAAATATATAGTATATGGACATTTATTATATGGTTAAAACTTTCAGGGCTATAAAACCTGCCACAGATGTCCGTGGGGTTGATTTACTAAAACTGGAGAGTGCAAAATCTGGTGCAGCTTTGCCTAGAAACCAATAGGATTCCAGGTTTTATTATCAAAGCTTAGTTGAACAAGCTGAAGTTAGAAGCTGATTGGCTACCATGCACAGAAGCACCCAGATTTTGCGCTCTCCTCTTTTAGTAAATAAACCCCAATAGTTTGTGACCACTATCAAATGTGTTATGTGAACTACTTAATCTGGGCTTTTTATTTATTTAACTTTGTTCTGTAATTAAATGAATTATTATGGGTGGTGTCTCTCTCACTTTCACATGAAATGGAACTTTCCACTGAAGCAGAGTTGGCTTGTGTAGTTACATTTTTCGGAAAATATATTTTATTAACGAGCCTGTCTAGTGGCTGCTAGCACTTCCTCCTTCTGATTGCTCCCATCATTTGCCAAAATGAAGGGTCAACTGTACCTAAAATGAACAATGTCCTTCCAGCAACTAGGATCCAATACTGCATATGCTGTGCGGCAGAGGTTGGCGTATCACAAATCAATCAGGTGGCACGCAAAGCAGCTCTCATATATGTATATCAATCATGTATTTAGCTGTGTGCCCTGTGCTGTACTTTGTCCAAAAATACCAGCATTTCATGGAAAGGTATCATTTCTAAATATACGTTATGTTTTTAAATAGTATATGTATATGTATACTTATGTATATCATATTTTATTAAATGCATAAAGATGTATGTATACAGATGTGCGTTGATATACAGTACACCTTGAAACACATCAGCAAAGTCCATACTTATTTTAATAAATTGCCTACCAAAATATTTCTAGAGAAAAATTGAGAAAATGACAATCCCAAATGACCACTAAACATGAAAGAAGTAATTTACATAAAGCATTTACACAATATATGTTTTACAAGTGTATTTATAGTACAAATCCAGTGTCATTTTCTGCAATTCAGCCCCCAACCCTCCTGTGTGTGTATATGCAGTATAATCCTTGCAAAGTAGTGGCGAGGATTGTGAGCATAGATATTAATTTGTTTGTCTGAGATAATATTTTGAATCATAATAAACTGTTGGATGTATAATATGTTTTCTCTTTTTAAATCCTATAATGATTCAGATATACATTAAAGTTCCCTGAAGAAGCAGAGAAAGTGTTCTGTGAAATGCGTTGGCCCTATGTACTAATGAAGCAATCAATGTATTCACTAGAAATGTGCAACAAATAAAGCCGCTGGACTGGTGTTTGTATACATGTTTTTACAACTGGAGATTTAACACTATGTTTGTATAATAAAAATATATTTCATATGTTATATTGTGTATGTGCTCATCTCAGCTACAACCTCATGTCCGTTAACCACTTAATACAGAGCACTTTCTACCCCAGGCCAATTTTCAGCTTTCAGCACTGTCACACTTGAATGACAATTGCATGGTCATGCAATGCTGTACCCAAATGACATTTTTATCATTTTTCTTCACACAAATAGAGCTTTCTTTTGGTGGTATTTATTCAATGTTGGGTTTTTTATTTTTCACGAAAAAAAAGAAAAAGTCAGAAAAAGTCAGACATTTTTTTTCTGGTTTCTGTCAGTAAATTTTGTGAATAAGTAATTTTTCTCCTTCACTGATGTGCGCTGATGAGGGGGCACTGATGGGCACTGATGAGGTGGCACTTATGGGCACTGATGAGGTGACACTGTGAGGAGGCACTAATAGGCCACACTGATGGACGATACTGATAGGCACTGACAGGCAGCACTGATGGGCACTGATGGGCAGCACTGAGGGGAAGCACTGATGGGCAACACAGATGAGCAGGCACTGATGGGCACTGACTGGCATCACTAATGGGCACTGATTGAGGTCACTGTGGGCACTGATTGGGGTCACTAATTGGTGTCACTGATGGGTATTGATTGGTGTCACTGATGGGCATTGGCTGGTGTCACTGATGGGCCTTGTTTTTTACTGTACTGTACTTTACTGTAATCAGGGCACTGATTACCTGTCCTGGACTTCCCTGTGAGGAGGAGCCGCTGATTGGCTCTCCTTGCCATGCACTCTGACAGTGTGAGGTGAGAAGCGCCGATAAACAGCACTTCCGCATTTACATGTGACCAGCTGTGATTGGACACAGCCGATCACATGGGTAAAGAGCCACGTCATTGAATCTTTACCAAGATCGGGGGCAACGCCGTTCTCCCACAACAAGAGCCGCACAGCTCTACTCCGCTCTGCTCGCCGTCATTTGACTGTGGGCAGGCGGCAAGTAGTTAAAGTTCTGTTACTTTGTGTAGGGGGTCTTTCTCCTCTACCCTTTTAACTATATTTCCTTGCAAAGTAGTGTTTATCCTCTCAACTTTCCAGCGATGCCCTATGTATCCAGCACTGGTCCTCTTTGGGGTTGAATGAGCATCATTCAACCCACTTTCTCTGAGTCTAGATCTTCAAGGACCATCTGTGGGTGCAGCTTTAAGCACCCCTTACTCACAGGAGAGTGCTGCAAACAATGGTGCCATACTGTTAGTGCTCGTTCACACGTGTGTTAATTTTGAAGAATAAAATAATGCTCTTAACCTGCCTATAGCATGTATTATGTGTTTATGAGGTGTTTTCATGGTGTTTATGAAGCGTTGAAAAAGCTTCTAGAATGCTTGAATAAATGGACACTAAAGTGTTGCTTTTCTAGTGGAAGTGCTTAAAGGGGAAGAGATATAGAGGAAATGAACTACTTTGAGGTGTAATTAGGTTGTGATGTGATAGCGGGCATTTTTTTCTCAATTCTCTACAAGATGGATTCTATACTTTGATCTCATTGACACTTGGCTTGGTCCAGCTCAACTTTACTGAAACACAAAGCTTTTCCACTTGCCGTAATGTACAATGCCTCTGATCCTGCCTGGCACTCTCAGTATTACTGGCTGGTTGATAATTTTGCCCCCATAGCTGCTCTGTAAAAGCAGGAAATTAAATTGTTGGAGCTGTTCTTTCCTAGTTCTCTATTATTTCCCAGTGAATTCTGGGATACAGGAACCTCCACAGCCTCTTCCCCAGAACCCAGCTAACACTTTATAAATGCTTCACTAACACGCCACAAATGCTATAGGTGCGTCAATGCCTCATGAAAGCAACATGCTACTAAATTTTTAACACAACGCTACCACTCCTGTGTGAACAGCACTGTGTGATACCATTGTAATATTCATGGCAGGGGGTGAAGCACGGTTATGAGGCTTTTAAAAGTGCTAAATAAATGCCACTTAAATCCGTGGTATTGACACACATGTGAACAAACCCTTATGTGGTGCCATTCTCTGTCTGCAGAATTTAGGACCTGCCCACAATCAGAGGAATTGGATGATAAAGATTACATTATTTGACCAGACTGAAAACCCCAGAAAAAAAGTTAAATAAAAATTTCAAGGGGTGCCCGGGATTGCTAAGCAGTAGAAAACTGGAATTGTGATTTAAAGCGGTATTAAACCCAAAACTTAAAATGTGATATACATCAGTTTACCATTTATTAGATGTGGTGGCTGCATCAGTTTTCTTTTCTTTGGCTTTTTTCCCCTCTCACCTGGTGATCTGGCCAGTAACAAAACTCCTGTATTAGTGAGACACAGCTCTGGAGGAAGGAGCATAGGAGGCACTTTAGAGAGCAGCCTTGCCAGTTTGGGGGGGAGGGTAGTGTTAAATGCATCAGCAGATTAAGAACCACTAACAAATTGAAGCCAAACTCCAGCTCACACTTTATAAGCAAACAGTTGTTTTTTCCTTTTGGGATAAAGGGTTTGCATGGATAAAAGCTGATCATTTTATTCACTCCCGCCAGTGTTAAGTGGTTTGTCCTATCCATATAAACTGATACATTCTGCTGGAGAGATTGTGCTGTGAAAAACAAAAGACTTGCTGGCTGGATTACAGATGGAAACAGAAGAAAGAACGCTTAAGACCCCGTTCAGACAGGGGCGACGCTACTTGCTGGGGTGACCTGTGAAGTCGGCACGACATGCACGGTCATCATATCATTGAAGTCAATGCAGGTCGCCTCCAGGTCGCCCCAAAGTAGTACAGGACCCTTTTTCTAAGTCGGAGCGACTTGTGTCGCTCCGATTAGAACAGGTCCTGTGCTAATCAATGGCAGGCGACCTACCGCGACTTGTCAGGCGACCAAGTCGCCTGACAAGTCACGCTAGTGTGAATGGGGACTAAAAAAGGAAACTAAGGCACGTAATAGACAGAGTGATTTTCTTTCCTGCAACCTCGATCCCCCCATAACACAGACAGTGTTGACAGGGGAAGAGCCATTGTGTTCTCCTAGCGGGAGTGGGGGGGGTGGAGAGAGTTCGTCCCCCACCAGGAAAACACAGAGATTATTGCCAGCGGCTGTAACAGCTGCTAGTAATATTCGCATGTAAAATCCGGTAAGCTGGTTATACCCAAAGTAATCCAACATTCAGCTAGGGTACATTCAACATACCTCGGTCAGTGCCTGCTGAACCAAGCGAGATTCAAACAGTCTATGGCTGGCTTAATACAGCCATCACATCTAGGAATTGGTAATAAGCAACCATAATAAATGTTTGCTTTTGGGTTTAATACTGCTTTAAGGACATATATGTGGAAAATGTTTCAGGAGATAATCAGAAGAGAAGATGTTTGGAGAAGGTGGTATATTTGGAGATGAAATTTTCAAACACATAACTGACTATTTATAGTAGTGAAGTATTCTCAGAAAAGGAAACTATCAGCGGCTGGCAGTTAGGTGCCTTTAAAAGGCAGCTTAAATGTGGTTATACAAAGAAAAACTGTGTAAATGTAAAATTTCTATGCAGGTTTGGGAACCATTACATATAGTTATGAGTATTATTATTAGATATTTTACATAATCACATATATAAAGTAAAAAAATGTCTTAGGCACAGTGGGGTTGATTTACTAAAACTGGACAGAGCAAAATCTGGTGCAGCACTGCATAGAAACCAATCAGCTTCCAGTTTTTTTTTTTTTTGTCAAAACTTATCTGGACAAACTGAAGTTAGAAGCTGACTGGCTACCTGCACCAGATTTTGCACTCTTCAATTTTATTAAATGAACCCCACAGGTACTTAGAGCGGAGTTCCACTCAAAAGTGGACCTTCCACTCGTTTGCTTCCTCCAACCTCCAGTGCCATGTTTGGCACCTTTCAGCTTTCAGGGGGGGGGAGAGGGGAACGGGTACCTGTTTTTGACAGGTACCCTTCTTAACTTCTGGGAGACAGCGGGGCAGCGCGGATGTGTGCAGGCATTGCTCCCTCAGCTCCCGTTTCAGACTCACCCTCAGATGACGTGCAACCTTACACATCCTGGGGCAACGATTGGAACGTATTTGTGAGTTTTTATAAGGTTCTGGATCTACAAAATTGTTAATCAGCTGGATGTAGGTTCTTTCTATATATATTATATATTTTTTTCCAGATACATGAATTGCACCTGCTCCTGATCAAGTGATTACTCACGAAACGCGTCGAGCCTCATAGGAAGCAATTTAATTTTACTAATTCCCATCCTACCATGTATTTAATTGCATTACTGTTTTAACTATCCTTGCGTCATATGTACACTTATGTCTATACACATTATGAATATATGTATATTACTATTTATTCATCAGTGCTTTTGTTTCCATTGTATCATCTATGTACATTCCATACCCACTCACCCAACCCTTCCATGTAAAATGGTGTCACAATTTGTTTATTTGATGGTTAAATTAAACTATGGTTTCACATTGATCTGTTTCTTTTTACATTTTGTATGTATTTATATCCATTTGAGCAACAGTGGGTCACACACCTCACTCAAAGTCCCAAACTTTTTTTTCTTTATTTATGGAAGTTCTGTCCTCCTTCTCCTCCCCCATCCCCCCCCCCCCCACTGAGCCTATAAGAATGGTCATGCGCAGTAGGGAACCGGCTGTTAAGCTGAATGCTTCATTGCCGGTTTCCCTTAGAAAGAATGATGGCGGCAGCACCCGGCAGCCGATCTGAAAATCAGCTGAGGTGCTGACATTGTGGTCTCCCTGGACAGGTAATTGTCTATATATTAAAAGTCAGCAGCTACAGTATTTGTAGCTGCTTACTTTTTATTTGTTTTTCTCCAGGAGGAACTCCTCTTTAAAAATTACTTTTGGTCTAAAAAAGATGCAACTTTAAAAAAAATCTAAGCAATCTTGCGCCCAGCCCCCCAGAACTCTGCCTCAATAATACATATGTTATTTTAAACTTTAGATTTCATAAAATGTAATCTTCGCTGTGTGACCCTTTTCTCTTCCCATGCTGCTGTAACTTAGGCATGTGCTAGCCAGACTACCATGGCCACTTACTATCCTGCACCTAATGCACACCCTGAACTAGCCAAGCAGTAAAATGTAAATTTTATTACAATTTGTGTCCATTTTTGGGAGAAGGGGCAAATCATCCAGCCTTTCTCGAACCATCATTATTGTTATACTGCTAGTATCTCATCTGCTAAACATTTTCTAAACTCGCTGTTATCGCGATATTTCTGCCACTCTGACTCTGGACCTTCTGGTCTAGCTCCTGCAGCTGCAGAGTCCTATACAGCCACTGTGCTCTCTGCTCCCCTCTTTCTACCCAGTCACAGGGAGCTTTTCTTACATTATGTGAACCCATTCACAAAATACAAAGCTTCCTGTGAATGGACAGGAGTGGCAGATAGAGTGGTTTCAGTATGAGAATGCAGCATATGTCCTGTCAGAGCCCTGGAAGTGTAGTGATGGTGATAAATTGAAGAGATAAGTCCACGAGATGGCATGCACCTTGGACTTATAGTAAGCCAACAGATAACACCATTCATGCCCTTATTTATAGAAAAAAAGGTCCATTAATCCACAGTTATTAGTGTCATTCTTTTTATGCAGTAACCAACTTTGATTGTGTAGTCAGTTACTGTGCAGACCACATAGTCTCTCCCAGCAACTATTCCTTTCTGATGTAGTGTTTTCCTTTCTCACTTCCACTTCTGGGATCAGCAAGTCCAGATGTCCTCAAGACTCTCTACAGTGGTGGCTGAGATGATTTGTTTTTCATGTACATCTTGCTGTTTATATTTTTATGAACAGGGGAGGTAGCTTAGTGCAAATTGAAGAGAAATCCAGGGCTACAGACAGGTCATACACCTTTCCAGTCGATCAGTTCTTGATGAACCAGTCATAATGCGCTGTGTGGGTAGCCCTGCTGCCACATTCCCATCCAACATCTCATCAAATGCAGCCGCTGTTCAGGTATTCTGACAGCCTAGGCTGTCAGGATGGAATAGGCACAGTGAGAGATTCCTCTATATACGCCAGCCTTTCACAACCTTTTTTTTAACAGAGGAACCCTTAAAATAACTTTCCGGTCTCGGGGAACCCCTGATAAAAATTACAATATCTAGGACCCATGATACATTAGTGTGATGGTTGGTTGGAAGAATGCTCCTTACACTTGTGGTCATTGTAAAGATTTTTAACCTTTACAGATTGCTAAAGATCAATGGTGTCAGTAGGAACTGAGTCTCAGAAGCTACTCATTGTTCAAGGAACCCTGAGGAACCTCTGGAGCAATCCACGTATCCATGGTTGAGAAACCCTGATTTACACTATATAGCATAGATGGAGAAGTCTGTGACATTTTTTTCAGTTTAGCCTGCCGGTTGTGCAAAACAAAAATCTAAGATTGTATGGTCAACTTTTCTGAGAACCGCAATGCTGCTTTTCAGGGATTGACACAAGTAAGCTCATGATAAACTTTAGCAATCCAGGCCAGGTGTCCTAGTTTGATGTATGTGTGCATTGCCTTATGGGCCATACACACTGTAAGATTTTCTGAAGACTTTTTCCTTTAGACTTACCAAAACCATATAATATGAGGTCAAACCTAACACTTTCAATTTGTATGCAATCTAACAGGCCCTTGCACTACAAAGAAAAGGTAAATCTCAAGGAAAAAGTCTTTAGAAAATCTTATAGTGTGTATGGCCCTTTAGTCTTTCTGCACCTTTTACATTCAGTTTCTTCTAACAAATACACAAAGCCTATTATTTCAAGCTAATAGCAGTACATCGACCAGGAACAAAAAATAAACAATAAATTACAGAGGATTATTTTGCCCACATCTGGAACAACACACTTCACAGTAAGCACAAACTGAGCTCTGTAAATACATCTCATTAATCTCAATTACTGTTATAATAAAATATCCCTATTCTATAAAGTGTGTCATTCTGTCCATATCATATTCCATTTTCAAAGAAGTATTGCTTCCTGCATGGGGACTGGCCTGTAAACTCAGCTTCGAAATTGTCCCTACAAACCATACGTGACAGCTTAGACCTGCTCCTTCACCAATTTTAGCATAACAGAGAGAAAAGAAAATTGATTGCAGATGTGTTGTATGTTTTCTTACCAAGAGTTCACTTCATCTGTTAGTCTTATTGTCTGCTTCTTTTTAAAGAACTGATGTAGACAGCCAAAATAAAGCATTTCTCTGCCCCAGGCACTTAAAAAGCATTTATCCCAGCTAAGAAACTGATACAATATTGAGAATTTATAGCCATTGTCCAAGGCACAAAAGAGTGTAATATTGTGTCGGATCACAATATGAAAAACTTATGGTTCATCTATACCTTCCCTTATAAATAAATATGCCAAAAAAACATCTGGGATCTGGTGTCCTAGTAAAGTTCAAATGTATTTATTAATGAGAGTTAATGGCTGATTAGAGATAAACTCCTATTTAATAACTACTCAAAAAAATGCCCCCAAACGAAGATGCCTCTGCTGGGCACAATATACAGTATTTAACATCCGGCTTTTTGTGTAATGCACACCCTGAACTATAAATAGACAAATCAGTGCCACTAAAGGAAAATATAGACCAGCCCCAGGCTGGCCAAGCAGTAAAATGTAAATTTTATTACAATTTGTCTATTTTTGAGAGAAGGGGAAAATCATCCAGCCTTTTTCGAACCATCATTATTGTTATACTGTTAGTATCTCATCTGCTAAACATTTTCTAAACTCACTGCTATACACATATATGGCCTCTTGCACATGGCTTTTTCCGGGCATTCAGGAAACAAGTTGTATTCCCATGTGGGATAAACACTGATGCATAGAAGCCCCCTCCAGCTTTATGTTAGGTTTTAGGTGGATGACAAAACCACAGCTCCACCGCCTGTTTTTTTCAACCCTCGATCCTCCATGTGAAAGAGGGCTAAATGGCATATTCAGTTTGCCGTAAACCCGTCGCTGTCACAATACACTGATCAGTGGCTGCAGCCCTTTGAAATTAAATTTATTTTTACATGTCCCTTCAACAAAAGCCAATTTGGCAATCGACTTCTGTCAAGCAGCTGGACTTTCCAGCCTGGTACACATATTAAGATTTTTTTTCTTCAATCCAGCGATGTTAGTGCAGTGATTGCCTTAGAATGGCTTCTGCTAGAAGGACAGCTGTATGTATACATGGTCCAAATGTTGGCCGGTTCCTTGTGTACCCAGATTCAGTATATGGCCAGCTTTAGAGAGCTCTGTTGATCTGGACATGTGTTGGGATTCGAACCTGTGACCAGCCACATCCCAGGCAGTAGCCCTGCTTACTAGGCTACCGTCCGCTCTGAACATTTCTCCCTGAACATTCTTCCCTGAACATTCTTCCCTGAAGCCTATTATTTCAACCTTAGTTTAGCCAAGCCTTGCTCATCACCCTTGATTCCCCACACCTGGTACTTCCCTATATAAGTCCAGCCCCTTGCACTCCAGTTTGCTGATTATTGAGCTCCTGAGCCTTGATCAAGTGACTCCTCACCTGCTGCTCTTATCTTCTACCACAAATCCAATGCTGACCAGGAATTGACTACCGACTACTCTTCTGCTTTGTCCCTACCTACTGAACTGCTACCTCTGTTGCCGATCCGGATTGTCTGACCTCGCTTACTGCTGCCCGCCCCGACCTTTGGCTCGTCTGACTTCTCTCTGGTTATCCCTTGTCTGCTCCTCTGCCTTCGGACCGAACCTACACTCTGCCTGGCTGGGTGATCCTGAGGACCGCGTCCTGGTGTTAGCTTGCAGCGCAGTCTATCCCCACCATCTGGGGCTCTAGTGAAAACCAGCTAGCACTTAGTTTCCGCACCTCAGGTGAACCTGTGTCCTCATCAGAGTACTACGCAGTGTCCATCCGGTATCCAGCACCTACTAACTGCCTGCGGTCTTTGCCACTGGGCTCCACTCCTACCTCCGGCCAGCAGTCCTCTGACTCAGGTGAGCCTGTAGGATTGTTACAGAATAATCAGCCCAACTATGGAGTCCGCAATGACCACTCTGTGTAGACAGGTCACTGAACTTCAAGAATTTGGTACTACATATCAGGAGAAATTTGCTCAGCTCCAAGAAGTAGTCAAAAGCCAACAGAAGGATATTATTGAACTACAGAGACAACTCCTAGACGTCCGCAGCGCGGCCGCAGACACCCGCATGCCACTCCCATCAAAATTCGGCGGTGACAGACGCCAGTATCGGGGATTTCTGAACCAATGCCGCATCTATTTTCAGATGAACCCGGCCCCGTTCACCACCGATAAAAAGAAGGTGCTATTCATGATCAATCTCTTGACGGATGAAGCATTAGCATGGGCGTCACCATACGTGGAGTCTAGCAATCTGCTCCTGGACAACCTAACCAACTTTATCACCGCCATGAGCCTAGTCTTCGATGACCCCAACCGCTGTGCGACGGCCGAGGCGCGACTACATAGTCTGCGACAAGGGAGACGCTCCGTCGCCGAATATACCGCCGAATTTCGCCGTTGGGTCACGGACACCACCTGGAACCCAGCAGCACAGAGGAGCCAATTCCGGCGAGGCCTGTCCGAAGCAATAAAAGACGAACTCGCCAGAGTTGAAGCCCCGGACGATTTGGATGACTTTATTCAAGTATGCATCCGGATAGATCAAAGACTCTCCGAGAGGAAGAGGGAAAGATTCTGGTCCTTGGACCACAGACCCACTTACTCCTTCTCCTCTACCACCCAGCACGACCCCCAGTCAGCACCTGAACCTATGCAGGTCGACGCACTACGGAGGTCTCTATCCACAGCTGAGAAGGAGAGACGGCTGGCCGAAAACCTCTGCCTCTACTGTGGAGAGCCGGGTCATTTTGCCATCAAATGTCCCAATAAGATTCGAAGAACTATTGCCGTCACGGAGCTAAAGGAGCAATCACAGACTCCAACCCCGCCAGCAGCCCCTGAAAATAACAACACGGCAGCTCATGGATCCCACTTCATCATCCCCATCCTCATCGACATTGAGGGGCGACAACTCCCCTGTTCTGCGATGTTAGACTCCGGGGCGGGAGGCAACTTTATGGACCTAACCTTCGCCCGTGAAAAGAACATTCCACTGACAATCAAGGCAGCCCCTGTTGACCTGGAAACCGTCGACGGATCCCCACTCTCCTGGGGGCCGGCGACTCACGAGACCATTGAACTACAACTCCTTATAGAACCCGATCACCACGAGAAGATCCACTTCTCGCTGATCGCTTCCCCGAAGTTCCCGGTGATCTTGGGCATCCCATGGTTGGCCTCCCACAACCCCTCGGTGGACTGGGAAACCCACTGCATACGGTTCCCGTCCAAGTTCTGCTCGCTGAATTGCTCCCACAAACCCGTCCTTCCACCCGAAGACACCACCATCTCTGAACTTTCCGTCAAGGATCTGCTACCCCCTCAATACCGCGAGTTCCAGGATGTCTGCGACAAGAAAAACGCAGACAAGCTGCCACCACACCGACCCTACGACTGCCCTATAGAACTGTTGCCCGGGGCTGAAATACCCTTTGGCAGTATCTACCCCCTCTCGGAGCCTGAACTCAAGGCCTTGAAAGAGTACCTGGACGAGGACCAAAGGAAGGGGTTCATCCGGCCCTCTACCTCCCCTGCGGGAGCCCCCTTTTTCTTTGTAGAGAAAAAAGACTCCTCCCTGCGTCCCTGCATAGACTACAGGAAGCTTAACGACATTACCGTAAAGAACCGGTATCCACTTCCACTGATTTCAGAACTCCTTGAGAGACTCCGGGCAGCAAAGATTTTCACCAAACTTGACCTTCGAGGGGCCTACAACCTTGTCCGAATCCGCCCTGGGGATGAATGGAAGACCGCCTTTCGGACACGTTATGGTCACTTCGAGTACCTAGTCATGCCTTTCGGACTCTGCAATGCTCCCGCCACCTTCCAGCACTTCATTAATGACGTCCTCAGGGACATGCTCGATCTGTTTGTAGTCGTTTACCTGGACGACATCTTGATCTTCTCCGAAGACCTCGAGCAGCACCGCGAACACGTCCGCAGGGTACTGCAGAGACTCCGACAGAACTCTCTCTATATCAAGCTAGAGAAATGTGAGTTTGAGCGAACCACCACTCAGTTCCTCGGATACATCATCTCCCCAGAGGGCCTAAGTATGGACCCGGGGAAGGTCCAAGCCGTGATGAACTGGCCCATTCCAAGAAACGAGAAGGAGATACAAAGATTCATTGGCTTCGCCAACTTCTATCGGAAGTTTATCCGGAACTTCTCCAAGATCATAGCACCAATTACCCAACTCACCAAGAAATCAGTCCCCTTCTCCTGGACACCAGAGGCACAGGAGGCCTTCACCAAGTTGAAACTCCTCTTCACTTCTGCTCCAATCCTAATCCACCCAAACCCCGAGCTGCCATTTACAGTCGAAGTGGATGCATCTGACTCTGCGGTGGGGGCTGTTCTGTCACAACGGACAGGGGAGAAGATGCTACTACACCCGTGCGCATATTTCTCCCGCCAGATGTCCCCCTCCGAGAAGAATTATGACATCGGGAACAAGGAACTACTGGCGATCAAGGATGCCTTCTCTGAGTGGAGACACCTGCTGGAGGGAGCCACCAACCCCATAATCGTACTAACTGACCACAAGAACCTCGAGTTCATCCGCAGCGCTAAGAGACTCTCAGCCAGACAGGCCAGATGGAGCCTATTCTTTTCCCGCTTTAACTTTCTCATCACCTATCGCCCCGGATCAAAGAATGGTAAGGCTGACGCCCTCTCCAGAATGTTTTCCGAGCCCTCGCAGAGTAACAAGGGCCAAAACAACATCCTGCCCGAGAGAAGGGTCGTAGGGGTCACCTACTCTAAAGAACTCCTGGGCACAATCAAAGAAGGATACGAAAATGACCCCTTCCTTGCCCATCCCACAAGGAATGTCAGCCTTACGTTTAAGAACGGTCATTGGTTTCATCTGGACCTACAGTTATATGTACCAGAAATCGCACGGCTCGAAGTACTCAGACTCAACCATGACTCCAAGCTGGCCGGCCATCTAGGCACAAGAAAGACCCAGGAGCTTCTCTCCCGCTCCTTCTGGTGGCCAACATACAAGGAGGACATCAAGAGGTACATCTCCTCGTGCACGGTCTGTGCCCGCAATAAGACTCCTCGTTCCTCTCCCGTGGGTTTGTTACAACCTCTCCCGATTCCCTCCCGCCCCTGGGGCTCGATCTCCATGGACTTTGTGGTAGACCTTCCTCCTTCAAAAGGGATGAACACCATCCTGGTCGTAGTTGACCGCCTCACCAAGATGGCCCATTTCATCCCCTACAAAGGCCTACCCACCGCCAAACAGACGGCCGATCTTATTCTCAGAGAGGTCTTCAGGCTGCATGGGATCCCAGACGACGTGGTCTCCGACCGAGGCGTACAATTTGCCTCTAAGTTCTGGAAGAACTTTTGCCTGGCACTTGGGGTTAAAGTGAACCTGTCCTCCGCCTTCCATCCTCAGTCAAACGGGCAGACGGAGAGAACTAATCAGACCCTAGAGCAGTACCTACGCTGTTTTAGCTCCCACCTACAGGATGACTGGCTTGACCATCTCTCCACGGCCGAGTTCGCCTACAACAATGCGGAGCACAGCTCAACCAAGCACAGCCCCTTCTTTGCTAACACAGGCTCGCACCCGGTATTCATTCCCCACCTACCCGTCGCCTCCACCCTCCCAGCAGTGGCCGAACGCCTAACAACCCTACAAGAGGCACAAAAGAACATTTTAAACAACCTCCAGCTCGCCCAGAGCCGCTTTAAACAGGGAGCAGACAGACGCCGCAGACCCACCCCGGGCTTCCATGTGGGAGACAAGGTATGGCTGTCCACCAGGAACCTCAGATTGAAGGTCCCCTCCAAAAAGTTTGCCCAAAAATACATGGGTCCATTCCGGATCTCTGCGCAAATTAATGAGGTCACGTTCCGGCTCGATCTTCCGGACTCCATTAGGGTGCACCCTGTTTTCCATTGCTCCCTCCTCAAGCCATACGTGGAGAACACCTTCACAGGCCGCCACTCGCCCCCTCCACCACCCGTGAAGGTACAGGGTGAAGAAGAATATGTTGTCGCAAAGATCCTCGACTCCAGGATCCACCGGGGAAGACTACAATACCTAATTGGGTGGGAGGGCTACCCTCCCGAGGATAACTCCTGGGAACCAGAAGAAAATGTCCACGCCCCCAGACTGGTAAAAGAGTTCCACCAACAGCACCCCGATAAGCCTGCCCCTGCGGTGCCCGGAGGTCACCTTGGAAGGGGGGGAGTACTGTTGGGATTCGAACCTGTGACCAGCCACATCCCAGGCAGTAGCCCTGCTTACTAGGCTACCGTCCGCTCTGAACATTTCTCCCTGAACATTCTTCCCTGAACATTCTTCCCTGAAGCCTATTATTTCAACCTTAGTTTAGCCAAGCCTTGCTCATCACCCTTGATTCCCCACACCTGGTACTTCCCTATATAAGTCCAGCCCCTTGCACTCCAGTTTGCTGATTATTGAGCTCCTGAGCCTTGATCAAGCGACTCCTCACCTGCTGCTCTTATCTTCTACCACAAATCCAATGCTGACCAGGAATTGACTACCGACTACTCTTCTGCTTTGTCCCTACCTACTGAACTGCTACCTCTGTTGCCGATCCGGATTGTCTGACCTCGCTTACTGCTGCCCGCCCCGACCTTTGGCTCGTCTGACTTCTCTCTGGTTATCCCTTGTCTGCTCCTCTGCCTTCGGACCGAACCTACACTCTGCCTGGCTGGGTGATCCTGAGGACCGCGTCCTGGTGTTAGCTTGCAGCGCAGTCTATCCCCACCATCTGGGGCTCTAGTGAAAACCAGCTAGCACTTAGTTTCCGCACCTCAGGTGAACCTGTGTCCTCATCAGAGTACTACGCAGTGTCCATCCGGTATCCAGCACCTACTAACTGCCTGCGGTCTTTGCCACTGGGCTCCACTCCTACCTCCGGCCAGCAGTCCTCTGACTCAGGTGAGCCTGTAGGATTGTTACAACATGATAACATCACATATGTAAATTGCAATGATAAGACCAGATCCTAGATACCTTAGGTTTCAAAAACACAGGTCCCACCTACATACTCGCTGAGAAGGTTCTAATCATTGGCCCCTCATCTGGAATACATTTTCAAATTTCATGAGTTTGAAGTGGTGGTAAATATAGAGGTGTGCTTAAAGGATAAGTCCACTCTAAAACTAAAATCCCTGCATCTATAGAACTCCACGATCTAACACTAACCTATCTAGCCCTATAAAGAAGAAATGAGTATACATACCTTTTTTGAAGCCAATTCGACCCGATCTCCAGCGGCGGAAGCTCTGCAGAGGACACGGCCGACAACGGCTGTGAAATGAATGGAAAGTGACCTCCCCTATAGACTTACTATGGGGGCTTCTGTTGTCGACTGTGCCCTCTGCACCCGCCTCCACAGTGAAGCCGCGGCTGCCAGCTCAGCGTGGTATCGGGTCAGATCGGCTTCGAAAGAAGGTAAGTATTCTAATTTCTTTTTTACAGGGCTAAAAAGGTTAGAGTTAGATTGTGGAGGTCCATAGATGCAGGGATTTTAGTGGTAGGGTGAACGTATCCTTTAACAATATTAACGAGATATACAAAGGCTCTTATACCAAAAAAAAACTCGAACTCCTAGCAATGTATTTTAGTTCCACTTCATTACTTGCAGTGGAAAAGTGGCATATGTTTTCTATGCTTCAGTTTGTGAATGAACAGGAACCCACTCAGCACAGAGCACTTATTTGTTCACTGTACTGTGCAGCTGGGGCTACATAAAGCATGTGTGTTTGAACTTTGGGGTGCACACCCTAATGCTATAGACTGTGCACACCTATACCCACTTCCATCTCAAATCTGTTCTCTAGCCACCTCCATCAAATCATCCCCCCGCAGCTGTTACCTTTTGTACCACCTTCCCCTCCCTTTAATTTGTAATCTCTATGAGCAGGGCCCTCCTATTCCTTTTCTATTGAACTGTATTGGTTTTGTACTGTCTCCCCTTATACACTGCTCAAAACAATTAAAGGAACACTTTTTATTCAGAGTATAGAATCAAGTAAAAAGAAATAGGGTATTTTTCTGGTCAGTTAAGTGGCAGGCGGGTTAATGAAGCAATTCATTAAAAAATTTCCAGGCAAACATACTGTCAACATTTTTGCTCTCCAAAAAAGGCCAAGGGAAAACAAACTCGGTTTCGGTGCCTTATGAAAGTTAAAGATACATTTCTACACAATGCCTACAGCTACTGAGGTGAATGAGGTATTGTTTTGAAGCACTTTTTACTGCATATTCAGATTATGTAAATACTATTCTGTACTTATTCTGGGTACAGGTTCACTTTTTTAGGGGACATTTTTTTTTCCCTGAGGGATAAACTCCCTTTAAATTGCCCTGCACTGCCTCCAAAGAGTCTGCCACACTATAACACGGCCTCAGGATATGGTCAGGACAAAAGGTACAATGAGAGTTGTGTTATTGCTACAGCAGCACAATTAATTAATCTAGAGCAAATAATTCTAAGCAATACAAATAAAGATGTCTCATGTGTTCAAGTTATGTTTATTTTTTCTTAAATGGCATAGTCAATTGTAAGTACAATTATACATAATGTATATTATTTTAGAGAACAAACATAGACATCACAAAAACAAAACAATTAATAAAGAAATTGATGTAGTGAGCAAATCACGCAACTTGCTCTATGATTTTTTTTGACAATGTAGTTCTATAGTACAAATTTTTGTGCAAGAATTGTATTTTACAAGACTTTGAAACTCCGTTAGATAATGCTGGACAGCAGAGGGGCAGTGGTCCAGAGGAAGGACTTCATAGCTGTGCACGAACAGTCCTTCAACATGGCTGATTAAAATAGGAGGTTGAAGAGCAGCAAAACCATTATGTAAAGTCAGGTTTACATAATACGACTGTTATGTAACCTTATGAGAACCTGTACCAGTTTAGTTCTGCTATTTTTATGGAATGTTTTCAGGTTGGAGAGTTCTCCTGTCTGATAAGCTGGTATATGCAGTCACACCTAGGGGGAAGGCCATAAATCACAGACTACAAGAAGGACGATGTAAAAACCACCTACGCAAAGCCAATTCCACATTCATTACATCACTGACCACAAGTGACTCACAGGAGAGCTAGGCTTCATCCTAGGTTTATTAAGATATTTCTTTATCATGACCACTCAGTTAATGAGCTGCTATAGCGAGTTTTATAGGCGTCATACTATGCTAGCTGTGTCTCTGTATGAATAGCTGTATTCATAAACTCTTTATGAAGGCATACATCATATATATTAGATGTAACTGTAGACCTATAACATCAAATACCATGCTGCATTTTAAAAACAATTTATTGCACATTCATAGGTAAAAATGCCTTGACTTTAATTCAAACAAACTGAGCGAGTCAATGTGTACCATCTCCAGAACATACTCCTACTAACTGTAACAGTAGCACGCAATGCTCCTCACTGCAGCGCACCACAATGCACAACCTGTGCAAGGAAATCCTGATATATAGTTAGACAGAGTATTTTGGTGTTTCTAATGCTATACTGTACATCAGCTACAGTAATAACAACATTTTCAAGTTCAATGACATCGATTTTTATATGACTTTTTTCATTGGTTTATTAATGGGTTTTCATTCTGAGCTCCCAAGCCCTATTAGGTTGTGAAGATCACACAGTTTTTTTGGTCCTGGCTGGTTTGTCGCTTGTGCAACGCTTACGTGATTCGGTGGAGTGCACAAATTGAACCTGGGATGTCACATGAATTTTAAATCTTACCCCTTTTGTGCTTTTAACAAGTCAGCCAGTTGGCTACCTCCTGCCATTCCAATGACACCTTCAGAGAAAAACATGCCAGGGACACGTAAGTATCTACACTCTATACTGCCTCCAGGTATGTGTCCTTAGGCGAGGCTCGTGGCGCGGAGGCGCCATCTTTGGCCTGTCCGGCCGCGGCAGCTTTACCCTCCTTAGGCCACTTTTGCATGTCTGCAGGGATCGGATCGACTCACCGGAGCTGTGCGGGCGATCAGGGACGTCACCGGTACCAGTTAAGGTAAGTAAGTCGGCAGTTGAAGCTGGTTAAAGGATTAAAGAGCAGGATACTCGGTGGAGCTGTCTGATCCAACGTCTGCTCACATCCGCGGTTCGGCCACGCCCCCCTACACTCTATACTGGATGAAGTAGTAGAACATACACCTTTGGCCGGCTGCAACGGGGAGAAGGTAGTATTAGATGGACTAGCAGATTTAGATGGAATTGGCTAAAAAATTGAAGCTGAACTCCAGCTAACACTTTTTTCACAAGTTTCAGCAGTTTTTGGGATAAAGGTTTTACAAACAGGATCTCACAAAAGTGAGTACACCCCTCACATTTTTGTAAATATTTTATTATATCTTTTCATGTGACAACACTGAAGAAATTACACTTTGCTACAATGTAAAGTAGTGAGTGTACAGCTTGTATAACAGTGTAAATTTGCTGTCCCCTCAAAATAACTCAACATACAGCCATTAATGTCTAAACCGCTGGCAACAAAAGTGAGTACTCCCCTAAGTGAAAATGTCCAAATTGGGCCCATCATCTTTAAAAGGGGCTTCCTTCTGGGACGACAGCCATGCAGACCAATTTGATGCAGTGTGCGGCGTATGGTCTGAGCACTGACAGGCTGACCCCCCACCCCTTCAACCTCTGCAGTCATGCTGGCATCACTCATACATCTATTTCCAAAAGACAACCTCTGGATATGACGCTGAGCACGTGCACTCAACCCCTTTGGTCAACCATAGCGAGGCCTGTTCTGAGTGGAACCTGTCCTGTTAAACCGTTTGCAGAGTCACAAACCCAATGCCAGCCATTTTGTCTATAGGAGGAAACATTATTTAGATTGTTGCTAGATGGTGTTATCAAAAATACATCTACTGCTCTCACCTGAAGGCCACAGGCTTGGGTAATACTGGACAGCTGGAGCTGCACATGATTGGGCTAGCTGACTGAAAAAATCTAAATAATATTTTATGCAGTCTAATGAGAGGAACTGTTGACATTAAGATGTTTAGCAATTATGTGACTAACACAAGAAATTGAGATCAAAATCGTTATTTCCATTAGGAGTATACAATAACAGCTGCTTCACTGGTTCTTTGTTTACCCTTCTTCTGCATCAACATTATAGAGGTTGAGCTTTATTGATTTTGGTAATGTTACTTTGTTTGGAAAGTGAAATATAAACTATAATTTTAACAAAAAATACATAACTGATTTTCATTGAGGTCTGAAGATAGTCGCCTAATCTACGATATATGCTATATTGTGCTTTGTTTACGTAAAGCAGTGGTTCTCAACTTCGGTCCTCAGGACACATTAACAGGCCAGATTTTAAGTATCACCTTGGGGAGATGCAGACTAGAATATTGCAATCACTGAGCAGCAAAATATATCACCTGTGATGTATTTCAGTTATCTTGCAAACCTGGCCTGTTAGTGGGTCCCAAGGCCCGGAGTTGAGAACCGCTGCCCTAAAGGAAGAGAATTACCACTTAGCAAAGTGAATGTTTAGTTTAATACCCAAGACGAAGTCACGTTCACTTTAATTATCCACTTGTGTGCAAGCAATTTTCCTGAACGGGTATTCAAAGTAAACATGGCTTAAGCCAGTCATAAATGTTTTGAATCTTGGCTGGTTCAGCAAGGACCGGCCAAGATTTAAACCATCTATGGACAGGCTGATTGTACCCAAGTTGATTCATCAATTGACTTGGGTACAACCAGCATGTCAAATTTTTAGGTTGTGATTATTGCCAGCAGCTATAGCCGCTAGCAATAATCACTGTGTTCTCCTGGCAGGGACAGCTCCCCGCACCCCCCTGCCGGGAGAATGCCGTAGCTCCACGGGAGGGATTTCCCCATCAACAATGACTGTGTTAATGGGGGGATCGAGCAACTTTTTCCTGCAACCCGTGGTTGCTGGAAAGAAAATTACATCTGTGTCCAGCCTTACTATATTTACTACTTTAAAATTTACAAGTGAGCATTTTCTATATCCACTGCCAATTCCTGTGTTTGCATGGGTGCCCTCTCCCTAACAGATTAAAGAGATGAAATGTAATGTGTTCCTCTGTGTCCACTGTCACATTGACTAATGTTAATGGTACCATGGTCCTAACAAGTTTATTCATAGAAGGAACTGAATGAAGAACTGTCTAAATCACACATAACAGATCATTAGGTTTTCCAGCGTCTTTTATTCTGGGAAAATCTTTAAACATGCTGATAACAAAAGTAAATGATTTGGGCATGTGTCTATAGAAGAGTTATCATATCCATCATAGCACATCCTCCAGCACAGTTGCAAGCTTTCCATTATGGAATTCAAGCCATGAATGTAAAACGTTTTTTGCCATTCAGAAGTATAGTTTTCATGGTTTTTTTTTTGGATCATTTGATAGATGAGCTCATTAACCATCTAAAGTGCTTAACAGATTTCTCTGAAGTGCTTCTGCTTAAATATTTACTTGTAAGTGCCAAGCATACAAATGGCTGTGCAATGTGCTTGTTTAATGAGCAAGTATTTTTCAATACAAACCCAAAGATCTTATTTCTATACTCTTTCACTATGATGCTTTTTTTTTTTTTTTTTTTGCCTGTGTGTATATGTGAGAGGATATTGAATTCATGTGAGTATTTGTTTTCCAGTCCTATTTCCTGAATGGGATAAAGAAAGTAGTAAGTCTACTGGATAACAGTAAACTCACTAGTGACTATAGCAATGTTTCATGTTGTGAGTGTTGCCCATAGTACTATATACAAAATCGGTAGATAGACAATTTAAGCACCACACCCTTAACAGTAAAGGTAAGTAGCAACAAAAGAAAAAAAGGAAATTTCAGAAGGGTGCTGCCTCTGAAGGTATATAGTATAATAAAAAGGTCCAAATGTGAAACCTTTGCAGTTGCGGTACATATGAGTGCGGCCACAGCTCCTTGGGTATTCTCCCCTCCCTGGACCACATTCGGGTCTCTTCGGTTAAACTATCATTTATGATGTAGGTCCTAATAGGCTAATTTGAACACGTTCTTTTATGGTTATCTATATTATATGTGTATTTTACATGTTTATTGCAAAGTTGATGTTGTTGATCTAATTTAACAGCACCTCTTTTCTACTGACAAAACTAGATGCAAAATGCATAAGGTCTTTTCACACTGGCTTTCCAGCCGGCGGACTCCATTTTGCTCATCGGGGATCGATCTCCCGATCCACACTGAGCAGGCGGATGACAGATCCATCTCCGCTTACTTTGCAGAGACGGACCTGTCAGATCCCCGCTCTGGGATATCGGGTGAAAACGGACCACCTGTCCATTTTCATCTGATCCTCCATACAGATGAAAATTATAGTCACCGTCTGTCTGGATTTCACAGACAGGATCGGATCGGATAGCCGGAGAGGTCACCGCTGACATCAGCTGCCCCATAGAGGTGCATGGAGCATCCGATCAGGTTCGCCTGAAAAAACTGTCAGGTGGACCTGATCGGAAAGCCCGTGTGAAAGGGGCCTTGGGGCTGTGACCACACCTAATTTTGACACAACTGCTAAAGTTTTACAATTGGACCTCAATGTTATCATCTTGATCTTGACATATATATATATATATAATACTTATGGGCTGGGCACAAAGGTGTTTTGAATATGCTACTCTATAACATGTAGATTGTGATCTTGAATTTCTTATCTTCCTTTTTGATCATGTTTCTGGTCAGGTGAAATTTATGTTAAAAAAATATATGTTTTTTGCAGTATACACTGGTGGTTTAATCGCTTCCTCAGATTTAGCACCTTTCTAAAATCCTCCTATTTTCTTTTGTTGTTACTGTTGCCCATAGTAATCAACTAGCTTATTTTTTTTTTTTATTTTTTTTAGCGACACCTGGAACCGGATTATGCTTTCCACATTTTTCCGTAGAACAGTGTTTTTCAAAAATATTATATTATATTATGTATTGCCTAATTTTAAGAGTGCATTACCTTAAGAGTGTGTATGTAATGCACATACCCTCTAAATGTTTATTAGTGCTTTATAGGCAATCCATTAGATTAATTTAAAGTATGTTTCTATAAGATCTGGTATTTACTAAGTTTTAACACTAGCATAATGAGTTTATTCTGACAAGCAACAGTACCTAAAGAATTTGATAGAAGTAACCCCCTCTGGCAGGACATGTACCACATGTCGAGAACTACGCAGCAAACACAGGTTTTTGTACCTACTGAGTGCCTACTTTGTTGTTTTTTTTCCTTTAAGAATTGGTTTGTGGAGATGGAGCATCCACTAAAACATTATGCCTTGTTATTTAGGAGCCTGGGGACCAAGTTCAAGTGGGAAATTAGTGAGGTACTAGTATAATCAGGTCATATATACAGAACCTTTGTTTGGAATTACTTTTCATACGTACCGCTCATGCCTTTTACATTGAATCAATCTTGTGAATTGAGATACATGATACAAAGTTCAGGAGGTCCTGGGTATTTAAGAAGGTGACAGAAGATACTGTATATTTCTTTGAATGCCTGGTGTTTATTATTGTGTCAACTGGTATAGTTCATCATAAAACTGGCAAAAAGGCTAAATTAGAGCCTGTGTAGACAAGCTTTGGTTCTAGTGACGATGGTGTTAGACATCAGTTTGAGATGCTTTACCTTCTTCTGGCCTGCATTTGACCTGCTTCAAGTCAGTTTTACATTCTTATAGACTTGTAAGGTAATTCAAATGCAATTTGATGCAAACATAAATCTGCTGACAAAAGCTCTTTATAAGATTAACATAAGCTAATTTTTACGGGGAGTATGCAACAGAAATACCATAACTCCAATGACGACATGCTCTGTAGACACCATGCTGCAATATAAAAATGTAATATGTTTAACCAGCACCATGTACCTTCTCTGTCATGCACTTAGGACCTTTTTCACGCGAGCTGCGGGCGGGCTGAAGTTCTGGTTTTACTGCTTCTCGTGAACAGTTTAAAAAAACAGCTGGGGGGGGGGGGGCTGTTCAGCTGTGATGCTTTGTATTGCTGCTGTAGCAAATTTAATGCAGTATGTCAAGATGAAAGGTGGTACCACGTTAGAACTATTAGGAGCCGCTATTTGGAAAAAAAAAGAAGGAATTTAGGAGACAGCAGGATCCCCTTGTCAATGCCTTACAGCACCACAGATTACTTTTCAAAGCATCAGCTAGCTAGTGTGAACCTAGCCTAAACTATTTTCACCTTGGTTTCCATCTTAAACCCCAACTATTGTTTAAAAGTCTGTTAAGACACTTTGTCAAATCTTACATAATGTGAACAAAACGTTAGTAAACATTTTTTTTTTTAAACTTACCTAATATTTTTTATAGTAATTGTAAGGCGAAATCATAGCTACGGTAAGTTATATATACAAATGTACTCACACATGTACAGTACTTAGAATCCTATATAATATTAGAATAGATTTTCATAAATTGGAGGTGTCATCCTGTCTTTCACTTCATAGACTGTGGTCTTAAAGTCCTTCAGTCATTTTTTTTATCTTTCCATATATTAAATCTTCCTTGTTGTTTTGACTTTGTATAGTAATTTTTTTTTCTGCCAGTAAATACCCTACACAGGCCACTTTGTTCTCAACAGAGTTTTCCAGCAAGGGAGGAGGGATGAGTCATAGGAAAGCCAATGAGAGCTGCAGAGCTGGAGAGGGCTGGATGAGGGCAAATATAACAGGAGAATGCAGAGATCCATGAGTATTCATCAAGAGAGGAGAAATGTGCAGGCAAGCAGTGGTGTGTCTGTATATATATATATATATATATATATATATATATACGTGTGTGTGTCTGTATATATGTGTATGTGTGTGTATGTGTCTCTGTGTGTTTGTATATATGTGTATGAGTGTGTATGTGTGTAAAAACAGGAAGTGAACAGGCAGCAGCTTCAGCTGCCCACAGTTAAAATGGCTGCATCCAGGCTTAGTGGACAGAGATTTATGCAGCATATGTGGCAAGTACAGAATTGCAGTATATATAAAACAAAAGTGATTGGAGGGAAACTTCAGAATGGCAAAGATGTTTTTTTATTACAAATTATGTAATCAGACTGCATTTAAAGAAAAAGAAAAGGCTAAAAAAATGTCTGCACATGCTGAAAGCAGAATTCTATATGGGGGTTGTCAGGTACTGTTCTCAAAGCATGTGACCTTTACTATTTGCAAACAGCACCCTTAGGAGCAGGGTACACCTGGAAATAGTACTGGTATAACATTTTGTTAGCACCCCCACATTATTATTGCTGGTTCATTTTCATGAAAAAGATCTCTTTTGCACAAAAGTGCTTTTATATCAGGCCACAGTTGGGAACAACACAAGACTGTGGCATGCAGAGAAGAGAGAGATGTAAGAGATGAAACTGTTAACTTTGCATAAGTCAAGATTTGCAAACATAGAAAAGTACAGTTCTCTGCAATGACACCTTGTTTTAAAAAAATTAAATTGTACTTTTGTGGGTTTAAAATATGAGGAGTTTAACATAGACAACGTTGTGACAGGTTTGCTTTGAAATGGATGTTGCTTACTCATGTGTTCGTCCTAACATCTGAGACAAAACCACAGATTGCAGCTATTCTGCTTCAGTGATTTTCTTCTTTTTCATGAAGGGGATTACATATTAGTAACTCAACCCTTTGATCAGCAAAATAGCATCACCTATGGTTCAAAGTAGCCTAAAATCATAGGTCCACTAAAATGAAAATAACATGAAAAGGAATAAGCTGGAACATTTAACACTTTTATTCAATAACAAGTGGTAACTGATGCTTTTCACTGTATGGGTACCAGAAGCTTTTAGAAATTCTAATTAAACCTTCTAAAATGGAGCAAAATGTTAATAAAAATGGCAAAACAACTGAAATATCAAGATCATATTATATTCTTCTAAAAATCTTAAAAGGTCTCAAAGATCTGAATAAATCATAGGAAAAATATCTATAACAAGCAGTGAAATATCTCGAAGCAAATACATTAATGTGTGTTTCTGCTTTTTTCAGATAGATTAAAAAGCAATATAATGAAACGGATAGTATATCTTAGTTACGGTTATTATTATAAACATATTAGATAAAAATTGTATTAATGGCTAAAAATGTATAATAGTACATTACAGCATTGTAGCCAATCAAACACCAGCTTTTCCTGTCCAACTATCACTGGACTTATAAACAAGGCCAGATTTACTTCTAATACAAAAGTTGCACTTCTGTGTCTAGCCTAACTGAAATCTGGCATTACTTAAGCTATGTTTTATTGCAAAATTAAACTTTAACCACCTGGACCAGAAGGATTTACCCCCCTTAATGACCAGGCCATTTTTTTGCGATACGGCACTGCGATAGTTTAACAATTGCGCGGTTGTGAAATGCTGTACCCAAATAAAATTGATGTCCTTTTTTTCCATACAAATAGAGTTTTCTTTTGGTGGTATTTGATCACATTTGCGGTTTTTATTTAAACTATAAACAAAAAAATGCGACAATTTTGAAAAAAAAACAACAACAATATTTTTTACTTTCTGCTGTAAAACACATCCAATAAAAAAAATATAAAAAATATATTTTTTTTTTATCAATTTAGGCCAATATATATTCTGCTACATATAAGCATTTATTGATTGGTTCGTGCAAAAGTTACAGCGTCTAAAAAGGATGCAATATTTTTATAGCAGTTTTATTTCTTTATTTACTAGTAATGGCAGGGATTAGCAATTTTTAGCGGGACTGCGACATTGCGGCAGACAAATCAGACATCTAACTGATACTTTTGATACTTTTTGAGGACCAGTGATATTATTACAGTGATTTGTGCTTAAAAAAATGCACTGTCACTGCACTACCGACACTGGCAGAGAAAATCAGGGGTGATCGAAGGGTTAAGTGTGTCCCTAGGGGGTGCTTTCTAACTGTGGGAGGGGTTGCACTGATTGGGGAAAGACAGAGATCATGGTTCCTGCTTAGCAGGAACACAAGATCGCCATTTTGTCTCTTTGCAGAACAGCGATCTGCCTTGTTCATAGGTAGCCGGCGATCGCGCCATATTGTAGCTATTGAACAAAATGATGTACAGGTACATCTTTTTGTGCAATAGCGCCACTTTGCCGCAGTAAATACAAGGTGGCGGGTCGGCAAGTGGTTAATGTACTCAAACGTTAGAAAAAATCATAATTGCATAGGCGAAGCTCATTTAAATTTCCTTAAGTACATAATGCTTGCAAAGCAAAATTACGTTTTATACCAGTGTTTCACAACCTTTTTTCTTTTACCATATTTTTATTGAAGAATTTCAAAAAAAATACAAACATCCAAATAGGACATCATCCATTTACTGCCAAAATAGGGATAAGTACATTGGTGCATGACTTAACATAGTCAATGCGAACAATACAGGAAAAGTAAAGCAGAAGGATAAACCCAATAAGTATGAGGAGCTCTGTAACATACTGGAGATGTCGGCGGTGCCCCTAGGACATCTGGACAACCACTAGGGAGCTATCTGTGTCCGGATTGGGGCAAGACCAGCTATCTCTGCCAATTATTGATGAGTTGGTTTTGATCTAAATGTTATTTCCTTTCACAATATTTTTATTGTGTAAAAGTAAACTCATAAGGCAGTAAACAAATGCCGAGGCTAGAAGTCAACTCGCAACCTTTCATCAGTCAAGCCACTCTTTATAACTATGCACAATCTCAACGCACCCCATTCTAAAATGTTAAAAAGTAAATACATCGTTTTACATATCACAGCAGCGTCCACACACGTGGGCCACCCAACATTAGAGACAATTTACTCTTCCACCTTTGCAAACGGTAATGTCTAGTGTTCCAACATTTCTCTTCTCCCTCAGTTTCTCTCCCTCTCTCTGTAAACGTGACCCTGGTGCTGACAGAGGGGCAGGGAAGGGGCAAATAAGGATGCTCTGCAGGAGCCTAAGGTCCCTCTTATCAACTGATGTTGTCCCTGGTTGTTAGAGTGCCAGTGGTTAGCCTGCATGGTGCCCAAGGTTGTAATGCTTTACAATATAAAACGTGTGACTTTGTGTAATGGGAAAGGCCAGACTTGATCCACTCACTGGCTTGTTGACAATTTTTTGGGCAACTTGTGTCAATTTTTAGGCATTTTGCAAAGACAACCCACCATAGTTAAAAAAGGCTGATCTATATAATAAACATATACTCTGAGCTATGCATTATTATTATTATTTCAAAGTAGTATTCTGGTTCTAGATTTGGTTATATTTCTGGATCTGTTTTTTTTCTGTAAACCAAGCCCTATCACTGTCTACCTGTATTACAAAATGAAGCATATTTTGCTACAATTGTAGCCCCTACCATCCCAACACACAATTAAGGTTGCCATATTTTTATGACCTCTTTTCAATTTATATTTTTGGCTACAAAGACAATTTTACTGGCTAGATTGGTAAAGTACTGGCCAGGTGGCAAAACTAACTCTGTTTTGCACATAATCGAAATTATAGATACTAATCTCCATTAATCACAACCCAAGCTTTTCTTTTAGACATATACTGCATATGGGATTGTGTAATCCACATGTTGCTATGGAGATTCAGGCACGTACCAATGACACAAAACAGGGCAATAATGGTATATAGTGGCACCATGGAGACAATGGTTATAAAACTCGTCATTCACATGATAGCGTGATGATTAACACATGATGTCAGACTTATTGTAACTGTGGATTAGATGAACTTGTTGAAAGTGCAGAAATTATTTAGTACCAGCTGAATGACTACAAAAAAGATATTCATTAGGATAAGCCTTGAAGAAGTGCAGGGGGTAGAGAGCTTAAAGTGTTTGTCTTCAAAAAAATTATCAATAAGTTATACTCACCTGTTCTGTGCAATGGTTTTGTACAGAGCGGCCCCAAACCTCCTCGTCTTAAACCCCCTGTCAGCGCACTTGGCCGCTCTTAATCCTTGTGTGGCTCCATAGCAAGCCACTTGCTATGGGGATACACGTCCAGTGTGCGTCTAAACTGCTCACAGGATTTGGTTAATAGTAGCAGCCAATGGCTCCCCGTGCTGCCTCTGTGAGCAGAAGGAGAGGAGAGAGCCGATGTTGGTGAGCACAACCCTAGGTTGAGAAAGGTAAGTAAGGTGAGAGAGGGGTGATACAAACACTGGGACATTTTTTACCTTAATGCAGGGAATGTATTAAGGTAAAAACTGTCCAGGCTTCAGAAGCACTTTAAGAACGTTTGAAGCACAGAGAAAACACACATTACCAGTCCCTGCGCAGATCCTTGAGATTGATTCTCAAGCTGGGGAATCTTGTAATATGGCCTGTGGTGAAACACATGAATGAAGCGTGGCAGCTCTCCTAACCCTCCATGGGATATGAGGCAAAGCAGCTGTACAAAAAATAAAGGAACAGAGCGCACACCGCCCTAGTGTAACACCATTTATTTGAAGTTAATAGAAGCCATAAAAACAGGTACTCACAAACAGATAGGAAGTCATGCATGGAAATAATATCCCCCGATGATGTTTACAGGGCTCTCTCCTCCTAGCCTCGGCGGCTCAGCTGTTCGTCCTGCACTAGTCAGTGAGTATCGTACGGCTAAGCCAACCGCCTCGGATTACTCAAGGAGACTCGATGTGGTGAGCCTGCGCACGGTCCAGCCGCCGCCGCACACCCTCCAAGAGCCGGATGCTATAGCCGCTCAGAGAAACTGACAATGCGGTTAAGCAGAGGGAGACTCCACGATCGGGACCCAGAGCATGACTTGCATGGGGTTGCTAAGGACAACGTTTCGGAGGCGTAGCCTCCTTCTTCAGATCTCAACACCCCAGAGATCCTTTGCCCTCATTTATATAACAATATAGTGGCTCCTCCCCTCACTATTTCTTAAAGGGACATGACAATAGAGAGCCTGTAATCAGGGTCAATAATATCCAAACATTCATATATATCCATGAATTGTACATATCTAATAAAAATTTATTTCCATGCATGACTTCCTATCTGTTTGTGAGTACCTGTTTTTATGGCTTCTATTAACTTCAAATAAATGGTGTTACACTAGGGCGGTGTGCGCTCTGTTCCTTTATTTTTTGTAAGAACGTTTGAAGGATATCACATATTTCAAAATAATAGAAGTAGTCTAATTGATCTCCAAAAACAAATATCATCAATAAAAGATGAGTAAGTAGACTGTAAAAGAATGAATTTCATGTACATACTGAGGCCTTCAGTATGTAAACTATATTTATTTTATGAATTTATATCATGACACATTCCAAAGCTGCCTATGTGCCTGCCTGCAATATCTCTACATCTTCAAGATAACCAGCTGTCGCTGAACGTGAGGGACACGTTCCTTTTAGGAACACCTATATTTTACTGCATTATATACATTTTAAACAGTCCCTGTATATTAAAATAGTTATATCTACCCATTAAAACATATTGTCCCGTGCAGTGCTTCCTATGTTTAATTATAAACTGGAGTTGTGTTTGTCGTTAAGAGATGCATACATCATACGGGAAGCTAAGATTATAATTAAGCACTATTCTGTCTGGACTGACAGGCATTCCGACTTCGGTCTTGTGTGGCCTCTACATATCTGGCCTTTGACTTATGAAACCCAGAAAAAATATACACTTCTAGTTGGGAAACTGACCTGGCACAGCTGGAAACTCTAGTCCTTTACAGATGTTCATTAGAAGCTGGACAATGTCAGCCTCCTTTTCTAGATATAGGAGGGCATTTCTAACCTGTCCACAATCTTCCCAAAACTAAGGAAAACGGTTGTCTAGAGTTACTCTTTTAAGGCCTTGAGTGTTCAGCAAGCTTTATGAAGCATTTACAAAGTTGTGTTGCTTTAAAGGCTAATATAACCAAAAAAAAAAAATAGAACATATTTGACTTTAACCCCCCTGGCGGTATGATTCTTTCCGATTTTAGGTGCTGAAAGTGGTACCATTATTTTGCATGTAATTCTTAAGGACAAGCAGCCCAAACCAACTATTTATATATGATTTTTTTCTACTGTGCGTTCTTCTTTATAACATCTCGGGTATGATAACGTTTGAAATACAAAATCATAAATTATAATATAATAAATAACTATAAATAAGTTAAAGTATATACACAAATATATATATATGTGTGTATATTGTGTATATCTATATCTATATATATATATATATGTATACATATGTAATATATATATATATATATATATATATATATATATATATATATATATATATATATATATATATATATATACGTATACATAGTTACACAGTTACATATTACATAGTTACATAGTTGGTGAGGTTGAATAAAGACAAAAGTCCATCCAGTTCAACCTGTGTAGATGTGTGTGGCTGTAATCATTTTGCATACCCCTGAATGTTCTGATCCTTGAGATGTACGTCTAAGAGTCTTTTGAAAGCCACCATACTACCCGCAGAAACCACCTCATGTGGTAGAGAATTCCACAATCTTGTAGCCCTAACAGTAAAGAACCCCCCACGTTGCCTGAGGTTAAAACGAGTTCTCATGCAATTCTCATACATATATGTGTGTATATTGTGTATATCTATATATATATATATCTATATCTATATATCTATCTATATATATATATATATATATATACTGTATATGTATACATATGTAATATATATATATATATATATATATATATATATATATATATATACGTATACATATATATATATACACATATGTGTGTATATTGTGTATATATATATATATATATATATATATATATATATATATATATAGATATACTTTTATATATATATATATATATATATATATATATATACACTGTATATATATATATATATATATATATATATATATATATATATATATATATATATATATATATGTACAGTAAAACTGCAGGAAAGGGCACTGGGGGGCAAACTTATATCAGTTTATTTTATTTTGTAATGAAATCAGTGTGTTTGTTTGTATAACTTTTCAAATTTGCCGCCGCGTCACGTCGCAGGAGACGGAAGCCAGGGCTCTACAGCATCGGGCGGAAGATCCGGCCGCCGTATGCCGAAGGGACCCATTGCTGGATCCCGGCGACAAGGTAAGTAACCTCTACAAGGATCCAGCGATGCTCCCTGGCGGTACCCCGAGTGTGGCTCGGGGTTACCGCTTATGGCAGTGAAATCCCACCCCGAGCCACGCTCGGGAATACCGCCAGGGAGGTTAATGGTACCAGAGAGGAACGGTCAGACACTATTGTATAAAAATATAAATATTAATGTAGCACTGCCCCCTTGAGGACTGCTGAAATGGGTTACCGTTAGCAACTGCAGCATGCACAATGTAACTCTTTTTCCTGGCTTTTTTTCCTGGCTCAGTCAATAAACAGTCTACAGGTTGTAGTTGCTTTTTTGTGTTTTTATTTTAAATAGGGATAGGAGAAGGGAAGATTGGAATACTCCAGAATTGAACTATTTACAAAAGATGGGGACTCCTGTCTGTAGATGCAACCAGGCTGCTGGTTCATCTTGCCACTAGATGAACTTTAGGATTAAGGCCCCTTTCACACAGGGAGTCAGTCAGGCGGACTACGTTTTTCTCAGTGGGGGATCGATACGCCGATCCCCCGCTGAGCAGGAGGATGGCAGCTGTATCTCTGCTCTGTGTGTGGAGACACAGCTGTCAGGTCCCGCTGTGGGGGAATCGGATCGGAACAGACCATCTGTCCGTTCTTATCCGATCCCATCTGATCCAATCCGCTAGACGGATGGAAAATAGGGTTTCTATACATCCAGATTTGACAGATCAGATCGGATGTCAGCGGACATGTCTCCATAGAGATTTATGGGGCGTCCATTCAGATCCGCCAAAAAAACTGACAGGCGGATCTGGACGGTCCGCCTGTGTGAAAGGGGCCTTAGAGTAGATGACTTGATTGAATAACTATCTTTAGGGTACTTGCCTAGCACCCATTTCCACTCCACCAGCTGACACCTGTCCTCTGACTATACTACATCCGGGGTGGCCCCCTCTCAGGTCAGACCCCTAGACACGATCCCCTGTACTCAGGATACCTGTTTTTCAAGGGTCTCCAGTGTCTCAACCCCTCCAGTCAGCTCTCCTGGATCTCTGGGTTCAACTCCTTCCTTCTGGTCCACCATGACGACCGCCTGCGACCACACACCAACTGCTACAGAGGAGGAGGCAGCCGCCACCCACCTTCGAGGACTCTGCTCACCAGCCAAAGACCCCAAACACATGTGCTCCTGTTTTTTATACCACACCCCAGTATGCACTGAGACAACCAGTCTGTGCCAATCACTGAGGCTATATCAAACCCTGTGTACCCATTGGCCTGGTTTCTCCTCTGTCCAAATAACACTCCCTAGACCAGAAGAATCACACACTGAACACCATGAGCAGACCTAACTCACAGATCCTGCTCTCTGTTAAGCAGAAAGCAATATAGTATTTGCCTACTGCTCCTCTGATAGGCAGACAGAGCCAAAAACTATACTTTCTCTAGCACCTACCTAGGAGGGTGCTACATTTATTACAAAAGTAGAACTTTGCTAACTTTTCCAGAGGTCAGACCTCATGGGAAAATATAGTAAAGTTCTACTTTTATTGCTCGATTATATGGCCAGTACCATCCAATTATGACTCGTTTCCACTGAGTGGTACGGTACGGTGCGGTTCAGTACAGTACTGTTCGGAACGGTACACCTTGCATTTCCACTGCCAATAGTACCCTTTCATGATTGGCGTGGTGTAGCAGGAAAGCTGTGATCGACGATTCTCTGTCAACCAGTCAAAGTTCTGCAGATTGTAGCTCCACCCTGTTGGTACGGTACTAATGTGCTTGGTACCCCAACGAAAGGGTCCCAAAAAGTGGTACGGTACGGTTCGGAATTAGGGTATCATTCACAATGGAAACGGCAAAAATTCCGTACTGTACCGAACCGTACCGCTCAGTGGAAACGAGCCATTAGAGAACCCTTTTCATGGTTTTATGATTGCTTTTTTAATCATTGTTTGTAATAAATATTTACCCTTCTATAAAATAACGTTTGACCGTTCCTCTCTGGTATCAGTAAATCCCAATATGCTCTGCTTTTTTCTTGGTTTTATTACCCATGGATGAGGTACCTTTCTATATAGCCTTTTCCCTTTCCTCCTCGCCTTAAAAACAAAGTTCACCTTTAGGAGAATGTATTTAGGATATAACAACTAACATGCTCTTATTCACCTGCCTCGCCCAGCCTGGGCCCCCCTCACTGTGAAGAGGTTCCTTTCCCCGCACCCGCAGTCAAATTTGAAAACGGAATGGCTGTGCGTGTATCTGCCCACACAGTTGTCTCATTCATTTACAGCAATCTGTGAATGAAAGAACTACAAGTCCTGTTTTCCACCAGGGCAGACGGACTTGTAGTTTCAATGAACTGCAAGCATGCTCATTAACACGCTCGTAGTCGATTCACACTGTCTACGATTCTGCAATTAAAAGCCCATACAGAGGTAAGGCCAATAGGGTGCAATACACTGCAGGCTCCTGTGAACAAAAAATGAAATTCACTTTTTTGTTTTCTGCAAAATTATGCACATTTTTTTTTTCGTAGCTTAAAGGCTGTCTTCTTGAAGCCTTTAAAGGAAACTTCAGTTCCAGCATTAGGATGTTGAACATAAACCTTAATGGGAGTGATGATTTTCACTGTAAGCAAGCTGCTAGATGGTTTCAGCAGGCTTGCAAAAAATTTCAAGTAGTGCCGAAGCTTAAATAAGCCTTCTAAAGCCTGCTAGCTGCTTGTTTAAAATGACAGTCAGCATTGTTAAGATCTGCGTTTAACCTCCCTAAACTGGTGTTGAATGGTGTTTAAAAGGCTTAAACAAAGCTGCTTAAAGCTAGGTGAAAGCTTTGCAAATGGTTCGTAAAAGCTTGCTGTACAAATTGTTCTTATACATGCTATGTGTACAGCACCTTACATTCAACTTTATTCCAAAATGAACCTTTATTACTGAACCCTACCCTTAATGCAACCTTAACCATTAAAGTAAAACTAAAAGCAAAACTTTTTTTTTTTTTTGGACACAGCGGAAAGAGATTAGAACATCTTTCATGTTTTTTTATTGTTGGTTGCACCCCCAGTACAAAGATTCACTCTCTCTATTTGTCATGTTTACCATTATCAAAAGTGAAAGTGAAAGAAAATTTACAAATTTTGGGTTGTGACTTAGAACAGGAATAGGGAGGATAACTTTCAATGGGGACACTAGTTCTAGTGACCCTGGTGACAACCAGTGATTTCCAGACTTGTATAAAGTACTTGAAATTTCTACTTGAGTAAAAGTACAAGTGCTCGATCAAAAAATTACTTGAGTAGAAGTGGAAGTGCTCGCAGAAAAAGTTACTTAAGTAGAAGTACTAAAGTATTCAACATTTTTTTTACTTAAGTATTGCAAGTAGTTTTTTCAAAAAATTTGCTACTTAAGTACTAAAAGTAAAAAGTACCAGTAGTTTTGAAAAAAAAATTCTACTCAAGTACTGAAAGTAGAAGTACAAGTACTGTGTTATGTAGTTATTAAAGAAATAAGTCAAAAGTTTGAACATCATATTGTTTTTATTATTTCAAATGATTTATTCAAATGATTAACCTGTGTTTGTTAGTAGTTTCTTGATGCACTTTAAGCGCTGTAGCACCATTTATTTGTTTGTTTCATATTTTCTTTTTATTGGAAAGATTTGGTATAGCAGCTTTTATTATACACAGCCTTTATTTTCGTATGCGCTGATTTATAAATGACATTATACACATTTTTTTGAGCTTTATGCAACCTGCCATCTACTGTTCTGGCAGTGGTAATTTTTTTAAAAGTAACTAGTAACTATGCAGCACAAAAAAAAAATACTTGAGTAGAAGTATCGAAATCATCGAAAAAATGTAGTGAAGTAAAAGTAGAAGTAGGAGAAAAAAATTCTACTCTAGGAAAGTACAGATACCGCATTTCGGTACTTAAGTACAGTACTTTAGTTCTACTTCGTTACTATACATCTCTGGTGATTTCCTCATTTTTGGAGGGGTTTTTCCTCACTTACTGTGTTGTTTATGGAACAAGAAGTGAAGGGAAATCTCTCCAGTGGGACACACTTATGCACAGGGCTGCTGATAGGGGGGGACCACCAGCCCTCTTGTAGGGGGCCCAAGCTCCCAGGGGGGGGGCCCACACAGAGGGGGGGATTAGTGATGGACAACAAATACAGAAATCTTCCTCCAGCACCTGAATCTGATCTGTCCCTCTCCCTGCTATCAGCTTTTATCTGTTGAGAAAGAGACAGTCGTCCCTCACTAATCCCCCTCCCTTGTGTGGGCCCCCCTCCCAGCACTTATCTCTGCTCAGGAGTTTATTTGTAAATTGTAACTTTGTTTCTCTCTCTCTGTCTCTCTGATCACTGAGCTCCAGCTTCCCAGCCTGTATATTTTTCTCATCTCATCTTTTTTATTTAACATCGTTTTTTTTTAGATTTAGCAGGAATTATGCGAGTTATGTTATATTTGTGTCTGCTAATAGTGATTTTGTTGTAATTTTAGCTAAATATATCTTTAATATTTTCTTGGGGGGGGGGCCATGCCAGGTAGTCTGTATGGGGCCCTGCGATTTCTAACAGCAGCCCTGCTTATGCAATCCAAACTTTAAAAAAAAAAATTGCCTTTAGTTCTACTTTGACCTAATAATTACAATTACCATTTACCTTATTATTTTAAGTGCTATTACCTTAAAAATATTGCATTTAAAAACTGTATATGGCTATTACATTTAATTAAAGTATATTTCTTTAAATGTATATTTAGTATGTTTCCACACTTTCCAGCAGACCATGCTGTCCTGAAAATGTAAGAGTAACAGGTATTTAAGGAAACCATATCACTGCCAGCTACAGCAATAATTCTTTTTAATCAGAATTTAATGGTTCTTTTATTTTATTATGTTTAATTGATATATTATGTATTTTAACCTCCCTGGCGGTAATCTTAAGTGTGGCTCGGGGTTAATTTTCTGTACCAAAAGCAGTAACCCCAAGCCACACTCGGGATTACCCTGTAGTGAAACTTACCTTGTCCCTGAGTTCCCCAGATATCCTCCCGCTGTATCCTCCGGCCGATGCCAGCATCCGTCTTTCGAGTTCCCTTCCCTGCGAGCGCCGTAAAGCAGGGGGGCGGAACCCGGCGGGAATTTAAAAAAAATAAACAAAACACACACATACACATGAAATTGCATAGATGAAAGTCTATTGACCTACAAGGGAAGGCTGGGTACAATACATTACATCAAAGAGGGCACGATTTGGCATAAAATCCTACATGCTATGCGAATCGTCAACTGGCTACATTTGGAATTCAGTTATATACGCTGGAAAAGGAACAAAGTTTAATCCAAAATACAGTAACTATGGAATGGCAACATTTATTGTTCTTAAACTCATTGAGTCATTGCTAAATCAGGGCTATTGTGTAACAACCAACAACTTTTATACGTCTCCTGAACACTATGAGTTTCTTCTGCACAACAAAACAGATGCCTATGGCATCGTTAGGGCTAACTGGCGCGACATGCTGCCAACCTTTGGCAATAAGAAGCTGAAGACTGGAGAAATGGTTGCCTGGCAGAAAGTCAAAATGATGGCACTGCGATGACGTGACAAGAAAGATGTGTGCCTAATGAGTACAGTTCATATTACCTCTACTGGTATGGTACGCAGGAAAGGTGGGAAAGAAATCATGAAGCCACAAGTAGCGATAGACTACAACAACACTATAGGAGGTGTTGACAGAGCCGACCAAGCAATGACATTCTATTCTTTCCTCTACAATGAGGAAACAGCAAAAGATGTACTACATAAAGATCTTCAGACATCTTCTTGAGCAATTCTTGTGGAATGCCTACATTCTGCTCAAAAAAAAAAAGTGACAAGCCTGTGATTCATTCTGACTTAATTTGGAAAGTTGCTGAACGTATCTTTGTGAACCACCAAACACAATCAATGGCTGTGAATAGAGCTGGACCTCGTGCTGTTGGCGTTGTCAACCCGGAATGCCTGACTGGTCGTCACTTCATGGACTACATCCCACCAACCGAGAAAAAGTCAGCACCTACAAGGATGTGCATGGTTTGTTGCTCGAAGCGATCAGGTTCTATTGTCCCGATTGTGACGTCAGACTTTGTGCAGTCCCATGTTTCAAAACTTTTCATACTCGGGATGTTTCCTAAACCAATATGCAGTGTCTAGTATTACAGTGATAAGAAATATTGCACCCTTGTTTGGACAGATTTCAGTGTTTTTGGTTTGATTACATTATTGAATAAAATGTATTATTATATTATAATTTATGATTTCGTGTTTTAAACGTTATCATACCCGGAATGTCTACTAGACTCTTGTTTGGACAGATTTAAGTGAGTTATTCCTAAGAATTACAGGCTTACAATGTAAAACAACAGATTTCCATGTAAAACAATGTACCGCTTTGACATTCAAAAATACTGACATAACCAGACTGCCAGAGAGGTTAAATAAAAAAAAAATAATAAAAAAAAAAATAAAAAAATCTTCCCCTCCCTCCCTCACACTCTTCAAGTAAAGCAGTACAAACAGTATTTGTACCACACATCTTAATAGGTTCAATCTAATAATTCACAAGTGTGGATAATTACGTAAACATAATGATTATACTAGATCTGGAGTACAAAAAAATGTATATCTTTCAACCAGGATCTTGGGAGGAGCTAGATTTTTTTTTTTTTTTTTTTATATAAACATATAAATAAAAGGTAACCTGGATAAACTGGCACTGTCCGTTTTGCTGGGCAGCTTGGTGTACTGTATATGTACACCAACAGGGGCTGACTGGCAACTTTTGTCCCAGGGGGCAAGTACAAACCAGAGGCCCATGGTGCAGCGACTCGGCCGCCTTCCCACCCTCCCTCTTCCTGGCCTCCTCCTGACCCCCCATTCAAGGCTGAAGCTCCATTCCAGTTACTCTCTACTCACTGGCCGAATCTGGGTTCCTGACCTGGTCAGCAGGGGGCAGTTGGGGGGAGCTGGGACAGCTTGGTCGGGGCTGCCTGGGGGAGGAGAGTCTCCAGTGGGACATGGAACTGGCCTCTGCTCAGACACAGTTTACACCATCCATGCTGGGACAGAGGTCTGTGCTCTGTCCTTGTCTTCATCCTGCACTCATCAGGTCAGTGGCAGGGACTTTTTACATCTCTTCACCATGAATCCTTAGGGCATGTCTGTGGCAGAAGCAGTGCAGCGTTTTACGGAGCATCAGATCGGCCCGGGGGGGGCAATTGCCCCCCTGCCCCCTGGCCCAGTCCTCCCCTGTACACCAAGCTGCTAAAGATAGCTCCAGACCTAAATGAAGGCACTATATCTTTAACCACTTAAAGTGGCTGTAAACCGTTGCACCTTTTTTTTTTTTTTTAACCTGCAAGGCAAAGGCATAATGTGCTAGTATGCATCTTATAGAAGATATAATTGGAAATTGCCTTCCATTGCCCTTTGGAGATACTGGCTCTGGAGATAAATATGTATTCTATGCCTTAAGGTAAAAAAAAAAGTGCCTGTTACGGCCCCTCTCCACTAAATATTTACTTGAGTTCTATATCAATCCAGAGCTGTGCTCATCTGCAGGTCTTCTCTCCTCTCCCTGCTCTCCCATAGGCTTATCTGAGAGCAGGGGGGAGCCAGTGAGTAGGGAGTGGGGGGGCGGGGCTAAGCCACGCTGTGTGTGTCAATGTTCGAACACAGCTTGGCTTGGTAACCATAATAAAATATAGCCTACAAGAATAAAACAAATGCAGCCACCACATTTAAGAACTGGTAAACTGCAATATATTCAATTTTTGCTTTTGGGTTTAGATATGCTTTAATACATTTTTGACAGTTACTTTGTTTCTTCTTCCATAGTTTATGTCTGTCAATGTTTTTTGGCAGGATTGCAAATGATATATTTGTACATTGCCACCTATTTTGTTTCTTCTAAGACTGTTTATGTGTGAAGACACCAAGAGTTTAAGAGTTTTCATTTTTCAAGCCTGGAATTTTTTGTTTAGAATTGTGCACTGTTTATTCATATATTCTGGTTGTCAGGGAGGGAATGTTGAGCGTTTAATGCTTGGGAAAATGAACTGAAACTACAATTAATAATTCTGTTTACATTATTGTAGCGCATACAGCATCTGTGGCCTTTTGCCTAACACATTACAACATTTGTCCTAAAAACATACCCTAAGGACAAGGATTCAGCGATTTGAGTCCATTCATTATAAATTGGCTTAAATCCCACTGCATTGCAATGCACCAACTGAAAACCGCGTGAACCGGTGCGGGCAAACACACTGCGTTTGCGACCTGCTTTTGGGGTTGTTGATGAGATTGCGCTGATACCTGCTGCAGATCGCAAGAACGGTGCGATTTGAATGTGGTACGGAAACACACACAGATGGCGGAGACTCCCACACTGCATTAGTGTGAACCTAGGTTCAGTGCCACGCTGTGGCATTGAGTTAATGCTCAGCAACACATATGTAATGCATTGGTGTGATGTGGGTTTGAACGGCACCCCAACATACCCTTCATCAGATGCTGGTTACAGTGCAGCGTACACATTGGTGCTGCCAAAAATGGTTGATGCACCCATAGACACACATCATGGCTTGGCCCTGTTCCCCGCCGTACAGGATTTGACTGACAGCAGCCACAGCCAACCGCTCCTGCTACCTTGAGTAAAGCTGGTGAATGCAGAAAGAGGAGACAGCAGGGCTGCCTGCGGAGATAGAGCTGGATCGAGAGTGGTGTCAGGTAAGTATTTAGATCCAGATTCAGAATACTTTATTAATCCCAAGGGGAAATGACTACATTTAGGGGTAGGGAGAGGGGAGAAAAGCTTTGGGAATGATCTTTACCTTAACCACTTGCCGGCCGTCCGCCGCAGATATACTGCGGCAGGCTAGCTCAGCTGCGCGAATTGGCGTACCTGTACAGTGATCCGCGGGAGTGATTCTGGGGGCACGCACCCCCATTAGCCAGCAAGGATGCTGACTCACGGGGCGGGTGGCCGCGATTGCCGCCGGGCATCCGTGATCGCTCCCCGTGGAGAGAGAAAGGCAGTCAGTTGTAAACACAGCAGGCCGTTGTTCTCTCTGGAATCAGTACAGAGCGCCTGTAAACCTCCTCTTTAGGAAGACAGGTCTCTGTGTTGATTCCACAAGCCCATCCCCCTCACAGTTAGAAAACATCCCGTAGGGACACACTTAACCCTTTGATGACCCCTGAGTTAACCCCTTCCCTGCCAGTGTCATTATTACAGTAACAGTGCATATTTTTAGCACTGATTACTGTAGTAATGTCACTGGTCCCCCCCAAAAGTGTAAAAAATGTGAGTTAGGGGTCCGATCTATCCGCTGCAATGTCGCAATCCTGCTAAAAATCGCTGATCGCCGCCATTACTAATAAAAAATAAATAAATAAATAAAAATGACTTAAATCTTTCCCATAGTTTGTAGATGTGATTACTTTTGCGCAAACCAATCAATATACACTTATTGGGATTTTTTTAGCAAAAATATGTAGCAGAATACAAATTGCCCTAAAATGATGAAAACATTTGATTTTTACATTTTTTTCATTGGGAATGTCATAACAGAATGTGAAAAATATTGTTTTTTTTCTAGAATTGTCGCTCTTTTTTTGTTAATAGCGAAACAAATACAGAATCGCACAGGTGATCAAATACCAGCAAAAGAATGCACTATTTGTGGGGAAAAAAGGACATCAATTTTATTTGGGTACAGCATTGCACGACCGCGCAATTGACCAGTAAATAATGCAGTGCCGAATCGCAAAAAATGGCCTGGTCATTAAGGGGGCAAAACCTTCCGGTCCAGAAGTGGTTAATGCATTAGGGTAAAAAATGTGTTGCCTTTATAACTACTCTAAAATAAGCTCTGCTTAACAAATTTTAATTGTCCAAATTTGTGACAGGTTTATTTATCATTGAGTGTGATTAGTCATTTGTGATCCGGTATAGTAGCTTTTATCAAATATTTCTTCAAAGGAAAGGATCTGGAAGGTCAAATGACACATTTTTCTTTCAAACGTTTGTGTGACAGTAATTACGCATTCAGTATTTACTAATTATTTAGTACTTGCGGTTAACGCGGTCTTTCAGGAGAGGTCCAGTTTAGGCAGTATTCATGACATCAATAAGTTATTTAATGCAGGATTGTCAAAATACATAACATGCATATAAATGCATTTCCTCATTCCTCATGGAGAAATCGACATTTTCAAAATATTATATAAAAGTCTCCACTTCCTGCTTTGCTCAAATGGCGCAAGGCCCCCCTATGTCCTTCTGCAGGTGGAACTGACTATATTTTCAAATTATAGTGAGTAAATGTGTATGCACTCACTGGCCACTTTATTAGGTACATCTGTTCAATTGCTTAGGAACACAAATTGCTAATCAGCAGCAACTCAATGCATTTAGGCATCTAGATGTGATGAAGATGACTTGCTGAAGTTCAAACCAAGCATCAGAATGGGGAAGAAAGGGAAGTGACTTTAAACATGGCATGGTTGTTGGTACCAGACGGCTGGTTTACTGGTATTTTCACACCCAACAATCTCTAGGGTTTACAGAGAATGGTCCGGAAAACAGAAAATATCCAGTGAGCGGAGTTGTGTGGACGAAAATGCCTTGTTGATGTCAGAGGTCAGAGGAGAATGGGCAGACTGGTTGTGATGGAATGGGAGATTGGCATCATGGATGTGCAGCCGACAAAACTGCAGCAACTACGTGATTCTATTATGTCAATAAGGGCCAAAATCTCTGAAGAATGTTTCCAAAACTTTATTGAATCTATGCCATGAAAAATTAACCACTTCCCACAAATTGACGTACTTGTACGTTGACTGGAAGAAGTGGTTGTACTGGGGGGATGCCTGCAGTTGCACCGTTTTTTTTAGAGCCGGCGGTCCGCTTTAGTAGTACCGTTTTTTAGAGCCGGCGGTCCGCTTTAGTAGTACAGTTTTTTTAGAGCCGGTGGTCTGCTTTCTATTGATAACAACTGATGAGGCTCAGCAGCCACTTGGCCGTTATCCCAGCGAGCGAGGGCGACACCCCCCCACCCGCTGCATTCTGCCGCTCTGCCCGGGTCTCTTGTCCCACCGGGAGACCTGAGCAACCAACCGAAACATCCATCGGCTGGTTAGAGTCCTGAATGAAGCCGGATTTGGCTTTAATATGGTCTCTGAACAAGTAACCCGAAAACTAGGTAACAACATCACTTCCGGTTTACTTGGCTGCTAACGGGGCCAGTTTAAAAAAAAGTGACAGTATTCAAAAATGCAGATTTTTGTGTTTTGAATACTTTGAAGTGCATTAGAGGGGTTTGGGTCTTTTAGACCCCTGATCCCTCCATAAAGAGTACATGTCACTGCCTATTACGGTCACAAGGGATGTTTACATTCGTGACAGCAATAAAGGTGATCAGATTTTTTTTTAAGGGACAATGTTAAAAATAAAAAATAAAATAAAATAAATAGAAAATAATTAAACATTAAAGCGCCCCCCTCCCCGTGAGCTCGTGCAACAAAGAAATTGCATACGTAAGTCACGCCCGCAAATGTAAATGGTGTTCAATGTGAGGTATTGTTGCGATCATCAGAGCAAGAGCAATAATTCAAGCAATATACCTTCTCTGTAACTCTAAACTGGTAACCGTTACAATTTTTTAAAGGGTCACCTATGGAAATTTTTATGTACCATAAGTTGTCGCCATTCCACAAGTGTGCACAATTTTAAACAGTAACATGTTAGGTATCTATTTACTCGGCGTGACATCATCTTTCACAATATACAAAAAAATTGGGCTAACTTTACTGTTTCGTTTTTTTTTTTTTTTAATTCAGTGAAGTGTATTTTTTCCCCCAAAAAATAGCTTTTAAAAGACCGCTGTGCTAATACCGCTTAAAAAAAAAAAAAAAGATTTTGACGACTGCCATTTTATTCTACAGAGTCTTTGCAAAAAATATATATATAATGTTTGGGGGTTCTAAGTCATTTTCTAGCAAAAAATACTGATTTTAATTTGTAAACAACATGTGTCAGAAATAGGCCTGGTCCTTAAGTGGTTAAGGGAGTTCTGAAGCCAAAAAGGGGTCCAACCTGGTATTAATGAGGTGTACCTAATAAAATGGCCAATTAGTGTATATGTAGCATCTATGTACCAACTGTATATATGTATGTATGTATATATATATATATAACTGTATATATTTTCAGGTAGGGTGGGGTTTGATAGACTCAGCAATTTTGTTTTTTGTAAATTATTGTGAGCTATTAGAGATGGGAGGTCAGCCTTTGAGCCTTTATAGTTTGTGATCATATTATGTATGTGAAACAGTGACTTGCTAAAATAGTTAAATATACAGTTTTAGGCAGGAATATCGGTCTCACGGGCAAACAGGGAAGCTGTTACAAGAGCAGGTGGTTGTTGGATAGGCCAAATACCACTTTTGTAGTTTGTTACTATTGTTATATTTTATTTGCATTCTTCCTGCACTATGTATAACAGATATGATTGCGAATATCTCTTTTTTTAAATTGTTTTGTTACAGTTTTTCGTGCATGAAGGCAAACATTTCCAAGTAAAAGGAAAGATTGCAGTATTTCCATGAAAGACACAATCATTACACCCCCAACTTCCCCTTTACTCACATCATGCAAAAACATGTGGATCTGGTTGAAAAGCTGTAATGGATAATATGTGGCAGGAACTACTGTATACATATGGATTTATTTTCTTTTCTGCGCCACACCGAATCAAAGATATACTAATCAGCTAGATGAATTACTTGGGTTATGCCAATGAAATACATAATTCCATTCAAGGCATTTTGTATAACAAAAACTTTTCTCTTTACATGATTTTTTTATAGCAGGCATAATGAATTGAAAATGTAGTTCACCCACAAAGTAACACCTGAGTTCAAGAAATTAAAATATATAAAAATGAGCTTCCTTGTTGTAATTACTAATGGTAAACTAGTGGGGTTTTTTTTGGGTACACATTTTGAGTGATTATAGTAGAATTTTTAACTGCTTCAATATTGGGCACTTTTAGTCCCTTCCTGCCCAGGCCAATTTTAAGCTTTCAGCACTGTCACACTTTGAATGACAATTGTGAAGTCATGCAAAACTGTACCCATATGCCATTTTTATCAATTTTTTCATATAAATAACTCTTTTTTGGCGGTATTTAATCACTGCTGATTTTTGTATTTTTTACTAAATAAATAAAATAAATTTGAACAAAAAAACCCTGTATTTTTCTTTGTTTCTGTTATAAAATTTTGCAAATAAATAATATTTATTTGTGAATTTAGGCTAAAATCTATATTGCTACATTTCTTTGGTGAAAATAACCCAAATCTGTGTATATTATTTAGTCTGTAGGAAAGTTATAGAGTCCGCAAACTATGGAATAAATATATAAATGAAAATTGGTTAATCCTGATGTCCTGAGGGCCTATCTCATTTCTTGAGGCCCAAGAATGCCAGAACAGTACAAATATCCCCCAAATTTCCCCTTTTTTGGAAAGTGGACAGTCCACGGTATTTAGGAGGTGGCATGGCGAGTTTTTTGAAATTGTAATTTTTTGTCACAATTTGTTAAAAAATTAAGAACTTAAAGTGGTTATTAAGCCTTGTCTCCTCTTCATACAGTGCTCTCTGTTTCCAAAAGCACGTGGCCCCTGTGTGTGTGCTTTATAAAAAAAAAAATGTTTCAGAGCACTTCTCGCGCTCACGTGACCGGCCACCTCTCCCCTCTCTTGATCTGACAGATAATGGGGGAGGGGCCAAGAATCCCCCGCTGACGTCAGTCAGGAGAAGAGAGGAAACCGGTCATGTGGGCACCGAGCGGCGCTATGAAATAAGGTATAGACAGCATTTATTTTTATAAAGCACACACATGGGGCACCTGTCATTAGGAAACAGAGAGGATTGTATGAAAATGTAAAAGTCATTTTTGCAGCAAGAGGGGAGGGACGGGCATTGTAACTGCAGGGAGAGAGGGGGGAGAGGAGGATAGAGGAAAGCTGCGCATGACGGAGGCACGTAATCTGACCACGGTGTCAGGGCTAAGCAGCCATGATAAACCGTAGTCAGTTTACAGGGGGAGGGCAGAACCTGACAGGATCAGCCAGGTATTTCAAATTACACAGCACAAGCACTGTGCTGTATAACATATTTTAAAGGAATAGGATCCATTTTTTTTTTCTTTAGAGTAACATATAACTGTGCATTTTACAGAGTTATAAGCAACCATTTTTTCTGAATGAAAGCTACTCATTTAGTGTTTACTACTGTAATTAGCTGTGATTGGCCACAGCTAATCACATGGTACAGATGGGCTGTGATTGGCCCTAACTATACCATGTGATGACTTTGACCAATCACAGAGCTCATCAACATAGTAAACAATGAAATGCATGTAACAAAGCCTTTCATTGTGTACAACTGTCATGTGATCTACTGCGATTGGCCACAGCGGTTCCATGGTACTGGCAGAGGGCACAGTGATCTGTCATTGGCTGTGTCTGGTGGAAATGGTGGGTGACAGATCACGCTGGAGCGTAGCCTGTTGTCATATGACGTCCTCCCAGAACAATAGTGCTTTCGCCCAGCCGTCATTTTACAAAAGACTGGGCGGGAAGTGGTTAAATTGATTTTTTTACATTTTACATTCTAGCTGGTCTATACGTTTTAAAATATATGTAAACCTTTACCTTCTAAAATAACTCATTCAGTTAAAAATAGAAAGCAAGGCAATGTGTATTTATATATATATATATATATATATATATATATATATATATATATATATATATATATATATATATATATTTAGAGAGATGGGAACTGGGGACTCCTCATGATGATAGAAAGCATGGCAGCATCAGAAATACAATGTGATATTCTGGGCAAGGATGGGGTGTCAGCAGGAGGCAGAGAAACAGCAGGGCACTGATTTTCCCAGTGAAGTGCTATGCAGGGGGTCATGTCAGCAAAAGTCTGACCACTGGATTACAGGCTGGATATGCTCCAAAGCAGTATCCAAAGAAGCAAACTGACCACACTGGGATGAATGTTCTTTCATGTCTAGTGTGATCAGTTTGAAATAGGAAAGCAGGGGGACTGGCAGGATCATCAGGTATTTTACACAAAAGAAGTGATGCAAAGAGAATAGTATACTTTTTAATACAAGTGGATGGTAACACAGACACATATCTGATTTCTCAGATTTGTTGGAGAAACACACACTTTAAAGCAATTTACAAATTCATTTTAATCTTTTTAAAGCCCAGCTCCAGGATATTAGCCACCCCTACACCCCACCACCACATTTCCTTCCTCTAACTAACCGCTGGTATGACAAGAAAAAAAATAAACTATCCAAATTACCATTTTACTTACCTGAAACTGCATTTATGTGATGCTTCTGGCCTTGTCCTCATCTGTGTCTGTTCCCCCTGGGAGTGGTCGCCCTAGGGGTGCTCTGAGTAACACTTGGGTGAGGGACCTCACTGTGTGAAAAGACACATGGTCACAATCACAAATGCTTTCCTTATGCACTGCGCCTTTTAAGGCCTGGCTTTTTGGCTAAGTCCGGGGGCAATTTTTGCATACCAGGCCTCAGGGCCTAGGTCACTGCACATTTGGCACGGCCACTTTTTTATTTTCTATTTATTTTTCTCCTACTGTTTGTAATGTAGCCGGGTCGCACGGCTGGTATTGTTCACATTGTTATTATTATTAAAGTTGTGCAAGACAGTGACTTTTGCATTATGGGAGATGAAGTCTGGGAGGAGTCAGGATCATAGACTGCTGAGACAGAGGGACCTTTCTTCCAGGGAGCAACAGGATGCGTGGAGCTTGAGGGGTGGTCTTGCCTCGAGGACAGCACACTGGAAAGAAGGGTGAAGAGCTGCTGCGGATCGCAGGAACTGAGGCCGAGGCCTAGTGGTGGACACCGGAGTGAAGCCGGCGGTGTGAGTGTGCGGAGGAGTCTCGGTGGCGTGGCCGAGCGGAAGGTCGCTGACAGGCAGACAGCAACCTTCCGCTCGGCCACGCCACCGAGACTCCTCCGCACACTCACACCGCCGGCTTCACTTCTGGTCGCAGAGGAAAACGGATCTCCCAGGTTTGGGTGAGAGACATCCAGTATCTACATCTCTACTAGAATACAGATCTAGACTGATTCTGGGAAGGACAAACAGATTGAGTACTTTTATAAGGCCATTCTGACACTCAGTCAAACCACTGGACACTGCAGATACAAATATAGTGGAAAGTGGGTGAATCAAGCCTTAAGCCCTCAATCCATTTCCAGGCGGTTAATCTGTTGTGACGCATAGGATAAACTGCATTTGCCTCTCTGTGGATTACAACTGCTATTGCATTGGGGAACATAGTTCAACCTCCTTTCCTTTGTTGGATTACAAATACTTTCTTTGGATTGTGGGATTCCTTGCCGGTGAAGATAGGTGAGGCCTCACTCTTCAAGAGACGCTTGCAATTTATCCTAAAGGGGGCCCCCATTAGCATACAGAGTGCACTCTGCTAGTTAAGGTTAAGGCAGTACACTGTTTACTTTGCATTTAAGTCATTGAGTATAGTAACTTTATCTGTGGTCACTCTCTAACCATATTTGTTAATTAAGGGGCGTGGCCTGGAGCGGTATGCAGTAGGAAGCTACTGACCAGAGCTCTGCCGGCTGATCATCCTTTACCCCTATAATCCTGCACCCCGAGCCTTGATTTTGGGTCCACCGCATCACACCTGTGCCCTTGCACCCCTTGTGCCATGTCGCCGCCGAAGAAACCGACGATACCCTGGCAAAACTTGACAAATACCGCCGACAGGAAAAAGACAACTCCTCCCAAGATGGCGCCGAGGCGGGAGCGGAGGGGAGCACGGCGGGCGCTGATACTGTCCGTGTACTAGATGCAATCTCCCTCTGCCAGGCATCTCTTACGGCCAAAATAGAAGAGGTCAAGGTGGACATCTCCCTGATTCGCCAGGACCAACAAAAGCTGCGGGACCGGGTTGCGGAGGCCGAACACAGGATCAGTGGTGTGGAGGATTCCCTGCCCCCCTGCAGCATGCCTCTGACCATCTCCAGCTCCAGGTGAGCCAGCTATTGATTAAACAAGATGATATTGAAAATAGACTGAGGCGCTGCAATGTCCGGCTGGTAGGCCTTCCGAAGGGGGCTGAAGGTAGGGATCCTGCAAATTTCCTGGAGCGCCTCCTGATTGATACCTATGGACGTGAGGCCTTTTACCCCACATTTACAGTGGAACATGCCCACCATTTATCAGGAAGACCCCCTCCTCAAGGAGCACCCCCCCCCCCCGCGCACTTTCATCGCTAAGTTGCTCAACTATAGAGATATTTGTTAGTTAAAGCATTGTTTACTGTCGCAGAACACCATCCTCTTAGCATACATACACATTTGTTTGTGTATGAATGTGTGGCTGGTGTTCTAGATCCTGAGTGCTGAGCTATAAGGCATAAATCCTTGGCTGGGAACTCAGGATCCTTTCTCCTTTGTCATTATTGTGTCATTCTGATTTTTGTTTGAATACTTTGATTCTACTTCAATACTCCAAAAGAGCAGTAAATTGTTTATTCACTGCAACCTTTGTGGTCTCGACTATTCACCATGACAGAACTGATAGTGTCAGATGGGTTGGAGCAGGTTCAGGGTGTAAGAGGTGACGAGGACACCCATTCAACAGGCCACCCCCAAGGGGGCAGGGCTACAGTCACAAAAAAAAAAATGAACATTAAGCAGGCATGTTCAACTGCTCTCACTATCAGGAAACCTGCCCTAAGAAATGTTTTCAGCCATTGCTAGAGTGTATTTAAGTAAACAGGGAGTGAATGCATACAGGCTACAGGAGATCAACAAGTATTTATTTATGCCATGCGGCTTTAGCAAACTAAATACCATCTATTTCAGGGTTTACATGTACTTTAAGCTCAGCTTCTCAGGTACTGCTGAGCCACATACAAAGTCTGTTGTTTTCAGTCTATCTGAGTAGACTGACATTGGCAGAAAGGAACAGTAATCAGTGTGCAGAACTAATAAGTAGGAGGAAGGAGATCAGCAGTACATAGCTTTTGGACATGGTACAGTTCCCAGGTCTGCTATCATATAAACAGGAAAATAGTTTATACAATTATAAATGACTGGAGTGTATAACTATACAATCAAAAACTGTCCACATCCCTAGTCCTACCAAAGACGTCAAACTGTCATGTTACCCTAAAAACACAGAACTCAGAAATATGCATCTGACAAGAATGTAGGGGTGACTTAAAGGTGTTTTCAACTTCAGTGAAAAGGAATATGGGGTGTGTATCAATTAGTATGGACGTCAGGCTTCCACCACTGGACATTTCCCCAGGTATCCACTTTGCAATAAATATGAAAAACCTTTCATAATTATTTGTGTTTTTTTTACAAAGTATTAACTTTAATCTAACTGTCAAGATGTCCTTAATGGAAACATACTTTTACAAGCATCAAATAATTGTAATGACTTTAATAGCCAGGCTTTTCTCAACTGGGCTCCTCCAGAGAATTATTTGAGTTTTGGTAGATTTATTTTCCATCTACAATGATCACGACTTTGAATTCCCATTGACATATAATCATAGCTCCCAACTGTCCCTGATTTCTAGGGACTGTCCCTGATTTGGAACAAAGTCCCCCTGTCCCTCATTCCTCCTCATTTGTCCCTCATTTTGGTCTAATCTATATAGTTGTATTTAAAATCACACTTGTATAAAGTACTTGAAACCCATCCTTAACCACTTTACCACCGGAGGATTTTCCTGCTAAAAGACCAGGGGTTATTTTGCGATTTTTTACTGCGTGATTTTAACGGACAATCGCGCGGTCGTGCGACGCTGTACCTAAACGAATTTCACGTCCTTTTTTTCCCACAAACAGAGCTTTCTTTTGGTGGTATTTGATCACCTGTGCGATTTTTTGATCACGCGCTATAAACAAAAAAAGAGCGTAATTTTTGCAAAAACAACAATATTTTTCACTTTTTTTTATATGAAATTCCCCCAAAAAAAAATGTAAAAATCAAAATTTTTTAAAATTTTCGGCCAATTTGTTTTACGCTACCTATGTTTGGTAAAAAAAATCGCAAAAAGCGTATTTTGATTGGTTTGCGCAAAAGTTATCGCGTTTACTAACAAAGGGAAAGATTTTTGTCATTTTTGGTGTTTTTTTTTTTAACGAGTAATGGCGGCGATCTGCGATTTTTTTTGCGGTACTGCGACATTGCGGACAGATCGGACCCTTGACTGACATTTTTGACACTTTTGGGGGTACCAGTGACATTACTGCAGTAATCAGTGCTATACATATGCACTGTTACTGCAAAAATGACACTGGCAGGGAAGGGGTTAACAGTATTGGACAGGGAGGGGTTAAGTGTGTCCTAGGGGCGTGATTCTAACTGTGTAGGGACAGGTCTACTAGTGTAAAAACAAAGATCAACAGTTCTACATAGTAGAACTGTTTGATCTTCACTTTTACACAGGGAGAACTGACAGGTGGCTTGTTTACACAAGCCGCTCTGTCTTTCTCCCGCTGTAGCGGCGATCGTAGTGTGACCGGCGGACATCGGGTCCGCCAGTCACACTCCCGCACTCCTCCGTGAACGAGCCGAGGCGGGCGCGCGCCCGCCCGCTATTGGCTCTGGAAGGAGTGACAGGCGAGCGACGTAGACCTACGTCACTCTGCCTGGCCGGGGCCGACTGCCGCAGTAAATATACTGTGCGCAGTCGGCAAGCGGTTAAGTAAAAGTACAAGTGCTCGATCAAAAAGTGACTTGAGTAGAAGTGGAAGTGCTCTATCAAAAAGTAACTTGAGTAGAAGTACTAAAGTATTCAACATTTTTTGTACTTAAGTATTGCAAGTAGTTTTATTTAAAATTTTGCTACTCAAGTACTGAAAGTAAAAGTACCAGTAGTTTTTTAAAAAAAATTGCTACTCAAGTACTGAAAGTAAAAGTACAAGTACTGTGTTATGTAGTTATTAAAGAAAGAAGTCAAAAGTTTGAACATCATATTGTTTTTTATTATTTCAAATGATTAACCTAAAGGACAATCACAATTCCTTTGGCTGTAACTTTTTGTAAACAAAAACAGATAAGTCCCGGTTCACACTAAGGCGATCTGTGAGGCGACCTGGTCGCCTCACAGGTCGCCGTAGGTCGCCTCCCATAGGGAAGCTGCAGGCCCGTTCTAATAGGAGCGACACAAGTCGCTCCGACTTAGAAAAAGGGTCCGGAGCTTCTTTGGGGAGACCAGGAGGCGACAGCCATAGACTTCAATGTTATGAAGTCCGTGGCGGCTGCTCCGAGGTCGCGGCGCGCTGCTCGCACCGCGACCTCGGAGGTCGCGGTGCGAAGTAGCGTCGCCCCTATGTGAATGGGGACTAAAGTATGTCCCACCCTTACTCCTTTAAAGCATCCCTCCTTCTCTTCCCTGCATGTTTTTTTTTTCTCCACAGCTTATTGGTGCGCAAAATCATATATAAACCAATGTGATATACAACAATATATTCCAATAATGAAATAAAGGAAGAGTGTATGAAATCAAAGTCAATAAGAAAAGTCCATATATATAATGCCATAATGCCATATATATGTGACAACACAAGATGAATATATTTTCAAAGATGCAGGAATCAAACAGGTGCTATTCCAAATAATAGGTGCAGACTCCCACCACCTTGTGGATTTCCCCCTTACCCGGCGGATGAAGGTAAGTGCAAAATAATATCCAAATAGACTCTTCCAGTGAAACAAAACTGCAAAACCTGTGCTCTCAACTTCCAGTGAAAAAAGCAAAATCAGCCTCTTACCAGAAAAAAGGTCTATGTACGCTTGTGACTCTCCTTGGTTGGGGGAGGTTCTCTTTCCCCTTAACAGCAGATATGTAGACCATTTTTTTTATACATACAGTAGCATTTATTTTCGTATGCGCTGATTTACACATGACATTATACACATTTTTTTGAACTTCATGAAACCTGCCATCTACTGTTCTGGCAGTGGTAATTTTTATAATTGTAACGAGTAACTATGCAGCACAAAAAAAAAATATATTGGAGTAGAACTATTGAAATCATCGAAAAAATGTAGTGAAGTAAAAGTGGAAGTAGGAGAAAAAAATTCTACTCCAGGAAAGTACAGATACCGCCTTTCGGTACTTAACCACATCCCGCCCGCCCTATAGCAAATTGACGGCGGGATTGTGGTTGTATTATCCTGACTGGACGTCATATGACAGCGGCAGGACAATACAGCTCTGCGCGCCCCCCGGGGGCACGCAGAGCGGCGATCGGTGATGCGAGGTGTCAGCCTGACACCCTGCATCTCCGATCTCGGTAAAGAGCCTACTGACGTAGGCTCTCTACCATGTGGCCAGCCGTGTCCAATCACGGCTGGTCACATAGTAAACAGGAAGAGCCGTTGATCGGCTTTCCTTAGTTCGTGCCTGACAGGCACGAGTAAAGGAGTGCCGATCGGCGGCTCCCCTGACGGGGGGGTCGGCACTGGTAATCAGATCATTGATTACCAGTGCAGACCCTCGGGAGGGGGGGTGCCACTAGAACCACCAGGGATGCCCACCCATGACCCCAGGGATGCCCACCATGTCCCCAGGGATGCCCACTATGGCCACCAGGGATGGCAATCAGGGCTCAGGGAGCCCCCCATTTCCCTCCCCATCAGTGCTGCCCGCCAGTGCCCTCCCTATCAGTGCTGCCCACCAGTTCAAATCATTGCCATCTATCAGTGTCGCCCACCAGTGCCCATTATTGCCCACCAATGCCGCCTATCAGTGCCCATTAGTGCCCATCAGTGCCGCCCATCAGTGCCGACAAGTGCCGCCTATCAGTGCCCACCAGTGCCGCCTATCAGTGCCCATTAGTGCCCATCAGTGCCACCTATCAGTGCCCATCAGTGCCACCTATCAGTGCCCATCAATGCCGCCTATCAGTGCCCAGCAGTGCCGCCTATCAGTGCCCACCAATGCTGCATACCAGTGCTACCTATCAGTGCCACCCCATCAGTGCCACCCCATCAGTGCCTCCTCATCAGTGCCTGTCAGTGCAGTCTCATCAGTGCTCATCAGTGCAGGAAAAAACGTATTTATTTACAAAATTGTATAACAAACAAAAAAAACTTTTTTTTTTTTTTTCAAACTTTTCGGTCTTTTTTTATTTGTTTAGCAAAAAGTAAAAAACCCAGAGGTGATCAAATACCACCAAAAGAAAGCTCTATTTGTGGGGGGAAAATTACATAAATTTGGTGTAGGTACAGTGTTGCATGACCGTGCAATTGTCATTCAAAATGCAACAGCGCTAAAAGGGGAAAATTGGCCTGGGCAGGAAGGGGGTGAAAGTGCCCTGTATTGAAGTGGTTAAGTACAGTAGTGAAGTAGTTCTACTTAGTTACTATACATCTCTGTTTAAAATTCACTTTTTATCTTTCAAAAAGTGTTTCCCAGTGGTAAACATTTCATTTGATTTCTAAATTGCTCCATTTGCAAATTTAAAAAGCCGGTATAAAGGAATAGTAATGGCAAAATAAAGTACTTGTGGCTTAAATTAATCATTATTTTTTGTATATTTCTCCTTTAACCGCTTGCCGACTGCGCACAGTATATTTACTGCGGCAGTCGGCCCCGGCCAGGCAGAGTGACGTAGGTCTACGTCGCTCGCCTGTCACTCCTTCCAGAGCCAATAGCGGGCGGGCGCGCGCCCGCCGAGGCGCGCGCCCGCCTCGGCTCGTTCACGGAGGAGTGCGGGAGTGTGACTGGCGGACCCGATGTCCGCCGGTCACACTACGATCGCCGCTACAGCGGGAGAAAGACAGAGCGGCTTGTGTAAACAAGCCACCTGTCAGTTCTCCCTGTGTAAAAGTGAAGATCAAACAGTTCTACTATGTAGAACTGTTGATCTTTGTTTTTACACTAGTAGACCTATCCCTACACAGTTAGAATCACGCCCCTAGGACACACTTAACCCCTCCCTGTCCAATACTGTTAACCCCTTCCCTGCCAGTGTCATTTTTGCAGTAACAGTGCATATATATAGCACTGATTACTGCAGTAATGTCACTGGTACCCCCAAAAGTGTCAAAAATGTCAGTCAAGGGTCCGATCTGTCCGCCGCAATGTCGCAGTACCGCAAAAAAAATCGCAGATCGCCGCCATTACTCGTTAAAAAAAAAAACACCAAAAATGACAAAAATCTTTCCCTTTGTTAGTAAACGCAATAACTTTTGCGCAAACCAATCAAAATACGCTTTTTGCGATTTTTTTTACCAAACATAGGTAGCGTAAAACAAATTGGCCGAAAATTTTAAAAAATTTTGATTTTTACATTTTTTTTTGGGGGAATTTCATATAAAAAAAAGTGAAAAATATTGTTGTTTTTGCAAAAATTACGCTCTTTTTTTGTTTATAGCGCGTGATCAAAAAATCGCACAGGTGATCAAATACCACCAAAAGAAAGCTCTGTTTGTGGGAAAAAAAGGACGTGAAATTCGTTTAGGTACAGCGTCGCACGACCGCGCGATTGTCCGTTAAAGTCACGCAGTAAAAAATCGCAAAATAACCCCTGGTCTTTTAGCAGGAAAATCCTCCGGTGGTAAAGTGGTTAAGGGGGCATAACTGGGGGTGTGTCCTATGCCTACATACTTTTGCTAATAGGTTTCCCTCATTCCCATATCAAAAAGTTGGGAGGTATGATATAATATATAAAAGACACTTCTGCAAAGACCACCAGAGTAACGGGACTCTATAATTTTTACAGCATGTGTTTCTTTTAAAGCATTATTAGTTTTCTTTATTGATTGGGAATAATGTTATCTTATACAGCAGAGGGGGTGTTGTGAAATGGATGTCAAATACTCTATAAATGCCTAAATCTTAATAATTTTATTTAAAACTGTCTACGACCTATTGGTCATGCTAATATATTGTGAGCTGTAGATCAAATAATTACTAGCAGGAGTTTCCTGAGACCTGTACATTTTTTTCAAGGGTTCCCCCAGGATAAAACAAAAGGTTGGGAAAGACTGTAATAAGAAGTTCACCAAGTGATTTTCTTAGGAGGCCTTTGCATTACTACATTGAGGCATTTGGTGTAACATTTCAAGTTGTTGAGTCTGAACAAAGTAACTGCCAATTCCATACTAGTCTACACAGTACATCCAGACTTTGCAAAACACAAAAGGTTGTATAAACCCAGAAGCTGCTGGAATATCCATACTATCTCCAGAGAATTTTGTGGAAAGAACTGATGCAATGCCCTTAAAAAAATTGGATTCTGTTTGATAATTTTTGTACCAAAATGTCCAAATTATAAGCTGGGTACTGTAGCTCTGAATCTTAATTATGAAAACAGTCCATTCATTTTAAGAAGGAATTTGAGCAACCAAAGATTTAAAAAATAAATAAAAAAATGTGTAAGCCACAATTCTAAATATCCCAAAAAAGAACTAGAACTGATGGATTAGGTGGAGCATATTAACAGCTAGAATTTCCCAATCAGGTTTTAAAGATAGTAGGCAAGATAGTGGGCAGATGGATCTAAAGTTAGTTTTGGACTTAAGGATCTACTTTTCCCATCCCACGCTAAATCATAAAGTGTATCTAAAGCGGACTTTAAACCCACCTGCTCATTACGCTGCCTATTGTCTGCAAGAGTAGCCAAATACTTTTCTTTTCTCAGGCCAGAGGCAGGCAGCTAATCAATACTTTTTCCTCTCAATGAATCTACATTCTGTGCAGAGGAGATCTAGATTGAGCAGGGACCTTTTTTTACAGTAACATTCTATCTCTCTTCTCTTTTATGCAATAGATTAGATTTACGGCCTTGTGACCGATACTATGGATTTTTTTTACTTTATTTTGGAATGCCGAGATGCAAGCCAAACCAAATGCACATAAGAAGTGTGCAGCACATCAACATTTTCATGTGGATAACATTATTTTTATCAAAGCATTCAGTGATAGAATGATTTATTGATTTCCAGTTTCTGTAGAGATTGAAGTTTTTTATTTGTGAGATATATTTTCCCTTTTTCTCTCCTTTTATTAAATTTGTGCAGCTTTATGATCATTGTGCTGTAAAGCTAGCACTGGCAATTTTCTGCACCCTGATGATGGACAAATGAGTGGATGGATTTATGTGATAGACACACTCCCAAAAACTGCATAAAACATAACAAAGTGCTGTAGAGGTCTTTGTGAATTTAAGTAAAGTAGAGTACTTGATTAATGTATATTGGATGTTAGCATTGTATAAACATAATATGCTGGTATCATACTAAAGCTGAAATGTAGGTATGGATATTCTTGCATAGTTACATTGGTCCAGCTTGGGCTAATGCAAGTACGTATGTGCCATATCTGTGGGATCCCAGTGGAAGCTGGAAATCACTGCAATAGGCACCACCACAGTGATTGTCACTAGTATCGAGGTCCTGTGCCAATCAGCTACCCTACTGCTTAGTGAACACATGAAAGAGGAGTTCCGCCCCCCCCCCCCCCCCCCCAGGAAAATATTAGAAGTCAGAAGCTACAAATACTGTATCTGCTTACTTTTAAATATTAGAACTTACCTTCCAGGGTTCCCGCGATGTTGGCACCCAAATCCGATTTTCGTATCGGCTCTCAGGTGCTGCTGCTGCCATTCAGGGTGAGGGAACCCGACAGTGAAGCCTTTCGGCTTTACAGCTGGTTTCCTACTGCTCTTTCTAATTGGTCCCGCGGTGGAGGAAGAAGGAAGGGGCCGAACATCCGAGGGACAGTGCCATGACACTGTCTCCTGGAAGTGGGATTGTGTACCTGTCAAAAACAGGTACCCATTCCCCCCTACCCCTGAAAGGTGCCAAATTTGGCAACGGGGGGGAGCATTAAAGCGGAAGTTCCACTTTTGGGTGGAACTCCTCTTGAAGTGCTTCACTCACATGTAATATACTTTTATTTTGCCATGCAGTGTCACACTCATTCCCACTCATATGTTACATACTTCTATTCTGCCATGGAAAGCTCCACTCACATGATATATACTTCTATTTTGCCATGAAGGCTCCCACTCATATTGTATGTTATAAATTTCTATTCCACCATGTGTCGTGCTCACTTCCATTTTCACGTTATATTACTATTCTGCCATGCAGTGTCACTCTCACATGTCATATACATTACTTCTAACATGCAGTGTCATGCTTTAATGTCATATACTTCTATTCTGCCATGCAGTCTCCCACTCACATGATGTTATATACTTTTATTCTGCCATGCAGTCTCTAACTCACATGATGTTATATACTTTTATTCTGCCATGCAGTCTCTCACTCACATGATGTTATATACTTTTATTCTGCCATTCAGTCTCCCACTCACATGATGTTATATACTTTTATTCTGCCATACAGTCTTCCACTCACATGATGTTATATACTTTTATTCTGCCATGCCGTCTCCCACTCACATGATGTTATATACTTTTATTCTGCCATGCAGTCTCCCACCCACATGATGTTATATACTTTTATTCTGCCATGCTTTGTCACACTCACATGTTATATACTTCTCTGCTGCTTTGCAGTGTCCCGCTCACATGCAGAAATCTGCAGTATTTCAGTATAGCCCTGGCTGGTGTTATCTTTCTTACAGATGGGGCAGAATAGAACAGCATTTCTTTATAATGTAATAAAGTATTTAAAGGCATAGTTCACCTTTACAAATATAGATATATATATAAACAGATAAGGGATGTCTCTAGATAAAAACAAGCTGTGCAGCTTTAACCAAAGTTAAACAATGCCCTTGCTATAGGAGTAGGCCATTTATCTACCCCCATGAAGCCTGACTATGAAAACTCCTAGGACGTTGCTAAGGATGTTGCTTAGAGATTCCTAGTCGTTACTGTTCACCTTCACCATCATCAAAGAGAGCAAGCTCTCTTTCTCTGTTTCAAATTTCCTCACATGCACTTTCTCTCTCCTGATTCAATAGCTCTGAGCCCACTATTTGGGAGCTAGCTCCTGTTATGATGAAGGTGAACAGTAACCATTAGGCATCTCTTAGCGACCTTCAAGGAGTTTTCCAGTCAGGCTTTATGAGGTACATAAATGGCTTACATTTATAGCAAAGGCATTTTTCAAATTTGGTCAAAGCTGCAAAGATTTTTTTTTTTTTTTTTTTTACAGATGCCCCTTGTCTGAATAGGCCGTTTTTTGGTAAAGGTAAGCCTTAACTGCATTAATAAATAGCATCAAAAATCAAGGGAAAAAAAGCAGAATGTTGAGCATATAATTTTAGACTGCTGAATGTAAGCCACTGCGAATACTACAGCAAACTCTAACCCTTAAAATGTTATATTTTGAAAATTGTCCAGTTTCCAGTATTTTACGCTTCCCTACAATATTTATTATCACCCGAAAAATGTAAATATGAAATTATATTGCATACACTCTAAACAATTTATTTCTCTGTTTTTAATCTAATTTTTGCTTTTTTTTTTTTTACTCAAAAAGTACCAGCAGGTATTCTAGTTTTTCAAATTGGTTAAAAGAACCCTGATCAAAACTTGCTAAGAATGCATAAGCTGCTGGGTAAAAAGAAGCAAGGACAATCAGCAGCACACTTTTAATAGCAGAATCTTGGCTGTGTTAATTGAAACAAAGTGAAAATAAAATCTAGGAAATCAGCCAGGAAAATTTGATCTTGTGAGTATCAAACAAAGTTCACTTCATAATGAGAAATGCAGATAATCCCAGATTTATGCTCTGTAGCTCTTTACTTCAGCTTTGCACAAATCAGACTGCCTTACTGTGCATATACAACTGGCTCTACATTAGGAGGATACTGGATTGGTGGTGCATGGACCGTGGGTGCAATATCAGTGTCCTCTTTGCCTAGTCATTACTATAAAGAACTGCCAATGTCTGTTCTGTGTCTATCCCTACATGGGGCTTCAGGAGAGTGGTGAGAATAAGTAGAGAACCAAAAAAATATTCATGTCTGAGAATCTGTATTTTGTGTCTGCCCTAATAAAAAAAACTATACGAATTTTCTCCTATTCCAGAAAATATTGAAGAAAAGCTATGGCAAGTACAATTTACCAGGTATTTTGATGTAGATAAAAGTAATACAAAATATCCCATTGCAAATCTGCTTGATGTCCTTATGAAGGTGCTGAGACACACCTCAAACGGTATGACACATTAAAAGGTACTGAATTACACCACCCTCCAGATGCTTTCATCGTGTTAGTAGTAGCTTTAATAAACGTTTTATAGAAGTGTGCTGGGGCAGGACCACTTTTACAACTGTCCTAGAAGCCCTTAAACTCAGGGTATACTACTATACAAATATTAACTTTAATTGATGTGAAAGTATAATATATATGTAAAGTGCTGCGTCGGCACTGTATGAGTACCTGTAATAAACAAATAAATAAACTTCAAAGTAAAGGCTACTTACTCATCATAGTTATAGGGCAAATCATGTTTCTTGAGCGCCAGGGGGGGACGTGCCAGAGATTAGACTTTAGAGCCGATATTGATATATGCATATTACAGTACCTTGGGTCAACATTTCCTACTTCTTTTAGTAAATGACCCTTTTGACTGTAATAGGTACTGAGGCATAAACAGATCCAAAAGGAAAAAAAATAGATTCCCTGGGGTCTCTCTAATTTATAAATGTACTTATTCGAAGGAAATTGAATACTAGGAAGTTGTTGACAAAATAGGTGAGGGTAATCCATGGAATTATTTATTGTCCTAGTTATTATACATAATTATTGTATATATTTTGGCTGAACTTGACACCTGAAGTAAATATGGGCTGCTATCCTTTCAACATCAAGCAATGAGGTGATTGTAGCCATATTAGTACACTTGCGACAGAAACAAATTAGTGCTGTCCGTGATACTTTTTTATTATTTTTTTTTATTTGCACTAACATAATATTTTTTAGGACAAGCTTTCGGGGTATGTCCCCTTCATCAAGGTCCAAGCAGTACTCAACATCAAGCAATGAGGTGATTGTAGCCATATTAGTGCACTTGCGACAGAAACAAATTAGTACTATCCGTGATAATTTTTTATTATTTTTTTTTTATTTGCACTAACATAATATTTTTTAGGACAAGCTTTCGGGGTATGTCCCTTTCATCAAGGTCATAGCAGTACTCAACTTCAAGCAAGAAAGCAGCCTGACAGGATCTGTGTTTGAGAGGAAAATTCTGGAGGTAAACAGTGAGTGGACAGGAGTGCACAGCCCCACATCTCTGTCAGGGCTGAGAGATCAGCGTCCCAGTGGACCCTCAGTGATGAAGGTGAATCATTGGAAAATACATACTGTACATCTTCCAGTATTTGGGAGAAGAGATATGTTATATTAGAACTACTGGGAAATCTCTTTTCTGGTCTTTCTCTGTACTGTAACAATTTTGTAACTTGAAAGCTCTTCTCGGGGTAGAAATGACCCCCCCCCCCCCCAACTGATGGCTAGAGATAAAACCCCACAAAAGCTAGTTAAATTCCCTTTTCAACTTAACCTTAGCCACAATCACGTGACATCTCCGGCCCAAGTTGTCGCCTTGAGGAAGGGACCCTGCAAGGGCCGAGACATTGGATTCATATGTTGCATGTGAATAAAGGTATATGTTATTTGCACTGGAGTGCAGACAATGGCTCATCATTCCTACTGTGGTCTACTTAGCACCATCTGCTAGTGTGGCTACAAGCACCCACCAGTCACCTAGCTCAAACACTGTTAAGAGTGCAGTCCACACCTACATATCTTCTCTTCTGTTTCCTTCCTAGAAAGGTCCTTCTTTGGTTGTCCACGTGTAGCGCTACCCCCTCAGGAGCTGCTTAAGTAAAACGAGTCCCGCACTCTGCCTTTCAATCCCAAAAACAAACTTCGCCCCACTCGCACACCTGGTAATGCTATGAGTGTATACACCTTTAATAACACACTGATACAATATAAATGATGTTTGCTGTTTATTTAAAGGATAAACAGGTATAACTTTGAGATAAACAGGTACAACTCTATCAGTAAAATTCAGCAAGACTGATGTAGATATAGGAGCTGTGAACAATGACTATTAACCCTTATAGCACTATTGTAACTATTGCCCAAAGAAAGAATTTAGGATTATACTAAGAATGAGATTATTCTGACTAATAGCTATAAATTAAATTAGACGTGTCCCCTTTAAAATGTAACTGATATTAAACCCCTTCACCTAGCAAGGCCTTGCTAGGTCTTCGCCAGCAGTTGGAGCTCTTATCACTGTCCAATGTGATATTTGCAATCCCAAGGAAGTGATATATGCAATACTGTCTGCGGTCAGTGTGTTGATGGAAAAAGTATTATACTTGTGAGCTGGATTTCATACAGGCACCCTTCCATTCTCTGATGTCCATATGCAGGATCCTGCAACACAGGCGATGCGCTCTCCCACGCTCCGATGTCTGAGAATGAGCAATGCTATGATGCCACAGGCTGCGCTCTGCCTTCTCAGGATGTCATGTAGACCTCCATGCTTAGCCTCTTCAGCTATACTGTGACAACATCCACAGTATAGCTAATAGCATCCGTTCTGTTGAGCCTGGGTTCCGCTGGCAGGTCAGGCCTCGTGCACTAGGCCGCAGCTGCAGCCAGTCCTTCACACACAGCAGGCTGATGTGCACTTACTGGGTCCCGGAAGCAAGAGAGAGCTCACACTGTGAAGCAGATAGGTTTATAGTCTCTTTCATGATCCTTCACTCCCCCATTGCTCACTGGGAGGACAGTTCCTTCAGTAATCCAGATAACAGTCTGCTCTCAATACAGAACTACATCTCCCACAATCCTGTTCTTCCACTTCCTGGGAGAGACCGATCCTTTCTGAAAGCAGTCTTAAAGAAGCAAAGAGACAGTCTGAAGGAGCAAAAAGGTAAATCTGCAGTATCAAAGAATGGCAGCCAGCTACACACATCACTGCCTGTGAGAGGTGGACACTTCCTATTGGATTGCCTCTGGCGGGGTCCTTGAAGCAAAGAAAGGAGGATGACATCATCACATGGGGGTCCTAGGGTTCCATTGCAGCATGGATCGGTGGTGTTCTGCACCAAAACCAGCAGCAGTGAGGGACGTGGCCTAGGGACCTAGGCAGGGGCGTAACTACAGGGGTTGCAGGCGTTGCAATTTTAACCAGGCCCCATGCTCCAGGGGGCCTGTGCGGCTCCCCTGTACACCTGGATAGGATGTCACAACAGAGAACCAGGAAGGGGTCGGTAAATATGTAATTTACCAGCTCCTTCCTTTTCTGAAAGGACAGAGTCATAGTCAGTGACATTGTAATAATACAATTAAAATACCAAAAAATAAAAACTACTGACACCAGTGGATGAACTAGCAAGATCGCAAAGGTCACACTTGCGACCGGGCCCTGGCATTGCACCACCGTGTGGAGACCCCAAGATGGCAGGAAGGGAGCCCACTGCATAACTTGTGAAAGGGTCCCGCAATGAGGGTAAAGGGCCCCAGGATCAGAGGAAAGAGCCCCAGGCTTGAAGGGAAGGGCCCCAGCCAGGGGGCCCTTTATGGTTTCTTGCACCGGGGCCCTGTAGGTTCTAGTTACTCCTCTGGACCTAGGTGAGTATATCTTCCTTCACCAGGTAAAGGAAAAAGAAATAGGAGGAAGGATTAGAGAGCGGTGAATGGAAGTATGGCTAAAAGTTGGTGGTGCTTTAAGTAACTATCCCTCCTAACATGGAAGTGAAATAATGCTAGCTTCAAATTAATCAAAGAGGGACTATTAACTGCATGCTAAAAAGAAGAAATTAGTTATAACTACATAATAACAATGTCTTTCCAGTTGTTTCATTCTCTGTCACAGCAGCTGAGAAATACAAGACTGCAGACTGCATCATATTCACAACCTCAACCACAAAACTGTGCTGTTATATTTGGAAACATTTTTGCATGGACTATTCAATTCCCACAATTCACTCTCATGTGAAATTGTAAAAGTATCTACGCAAGGAATATCTACAATTAGAACATTTTATAACTATTTTGCAAAATGTAAGGGCTCTTTCACACGGTCCGCCTCCGCAGGCGGATCCGTGTTGCTCAGCGGGGATCGATCCGCGATCCCCGCTGAGCCGGCGGATGACAGCTCCGTCTCCGCTTGCAGAGCGGAGAGGGAGATGTCTCAGCACCCGCTGCCCTCTATGGGGGATCGGATGAGAGCGGACCGCCTGTCCTCTCTCATCAGATCCGCTCCGCTCCGATTACTGAACGGATGGAAAAATAGGGTTTCCATCTGTCCAGATTTCAGCACAGGATCGGATGCGGATGGCAGCGGGTGTCAGCGGAGGTGTCTCCGCTGACATCCGCTGCCCCATAGAGCTGCATGGAGGATCCGATCAGATCCGCCTAAAAAACTGACAGGCGGATCTGATCGGACCGCCCGTGTGAAAGAGCCCTTACTCAAATATTTCACATTTAAATATTCCCTTTCTGAATTTGCACTGATCTTTAAAGGATAACTGTAAGTTTGTACTCCCCTAAAGACTTATGTACACCTGTCTCATGTGCAGAAGAAAAAACTGCAGAGCCAGGGAGGTTTATCCACTTCTGGACCGGAAGGTTTTACCCCCATAATAAACCAGGCCATTTTTTGCGATACGGCACTGCGTTACTTTAACTGACAATTGCGTGACGCTGTACCCAAATAAAATTGATGTTTTTTTTCCCCACAAATAGAGCTCTTATCTGGTGGTATTTGATCATCTCTGCGATTTTTTATTTTTTGCGCTACAAAAAGAGTGACAATTCTGAAAAAAAAAACAATATCTTTTACTTTCTGCTATAAAACATTCCCAATAAAAAAAATGTAAAAAAACAATTTTTTTTATCATTTTAGGCCAATATGTATTCTGCTACATATTTTAGGTAAAAAAAAAATCCCAACAAGTGTAAATTGATTGGTTTGCACAAAAGTAATCGCGTCTACAGACTTGGGGAAAGATTTATGTAATTTTTATTTATTTTTATTTTTTCTACTAGTAATGGCAGTGATCAGCGATTTTTTGCGGGACTGCCACATTGCGGCGGACAGATCGGACCCTTAACTGACATTTTTGACACTTTTGAGGGGACCAGTGACATTACTACAGTAATCAGTGCTAAAAAATATGCACTGTTACTGTACTTATGGTTTTGGAGACTGAAGACCTTGGCAGCCAAAAAGGACGAGTTTTTTGTTCCTAAAAACTGATAAGTAAAAAAAACTGGTTTGGCAAGTGGTTATAGCAGCAACAGTGTGCCCCCCCCCCCCCCCCCCCAACATTCTGCACAGCCAAGATCTGACAGGAGCTAGCAGAGGTGAGTATAAGAGGGGGTAATTTAAAGTCCAATTCTCACTATTCTTTTTTGTTTTGGTCCCCCTTTTCCTTTAGATTCCAGGCGTTTTTACTTACCAGTTTTTAGGAACAAAAAACTCGTCCTTTTTGGCTGCCAAGGTCTTCAGTCTCCAAAACCAGGAGTCAGGATTCAAGATTACTTCCTTTAGACAAAGAGCACAAACTTGGATAACCTATCCTCTGCTGATTGGCAGCAAGGGGATAACCCTCCTCCTCAGTGTGCTAAAGGATGAAGCAGCATAACACTGCACAGAGTGACAACATTGCAGTAAAATTTACTGCAGGGTTCTTAGTTTTGTCCCTTCTTCAGTATTGTGTATAAACCAGCAGGTGCTAAAAAGGTGAGATTGATTTACTGAAGGCAAATAGGCAGTTCACTTTGCAAGGGAATTTTCCTCAGAGTTAAGTAAATGTTGTGAAATGTTACTTTGCAAAGAATGCCCAATCACATGAAAGGAAAATATAAAAAAACAGCATTTTCTTTGAACATAACTGGATGATGGAAGTCAGCAAAGCTTCACCTAAGAGCTTCACTTAGCTCTGGGGATATCTCCCTTGTAAAGTGCAACTTCCCTTTAGTACAGGGGTGAGGAACCTTTTTTCTGCTAAGGGCCATTTGGGTATTTATAAAATAATTTGGGGGCGGTATAAAATTATCAACTTAAAAATGTGCCTGTTATATTTGGTCAAACATTTAATTAACTCACCCCTAATGTGAAGGCTGCAACTGCTTCTCTTTGGTGAGGTGTGTGATGTTAGCTGGTATTGATGATGATGCTACTCGCAACTGGTTTTCCAGGTTTGTGTCGGTCAGTCTGGAGCGCATTCGACTCTTTGTGGTGGTAAGTTTTGAAAGAACTGCTGGTGGGTACTGCTGGAGGGTACAGCTGGCTGGTACTGCTGGTGGGTACAGCTGGTTCAGGCTGGTACGGCTGGCTTGTACTGTGCTGTGGGTACTGCAGGCTGGTACTGCTGTGGGTACTGCTGGCTCAGGCTGGTACTGCTGTGGGTACTGCTGACACAGGCTGGAACTGTCCTGTATGTACTGCTGGCTGGTACTGCTGGCTCTGGCTGGTACTGCTGTGTGTGCTGCTGGCGGGAAATGCTGGTTAGCAGCGGCGCCGCGCTGGAGGAAGAGGCGATGTTTCCTGTATTGGTCACAGGCAGAGTTCATTTGATATCACTCCGCTGTGACTCACTCAGACTGTCAGAACAGAGCCGGAAATTATACAGGAAGGATCGGCTTCTTTCTGACAGATCAGCTGAGAGACTCAGCTGCACGGGGGGCCGGACCAAATGACTTTGAGGGCCGCATACGGCCCCCGGGCCTTAGGTTCTCCACCCCTGCTTTAGTAGATCAACACCTTTGTGTGTTAGGGCTCTTTCACACGGAGCGGACCGTATTGCGATCAGCTCCGGGTCTTTTTTTTTTTTTTCACGGACACGGATGACACTTGTGTCATCCAGTCTGTATGTCCGCATATCATCCCATCCGTTTGCCGATGATATACGGACATAATGTATGTCTATGGGCATTGTGGATGTCAGCGGATGACACCGCTGACATACGATTTTGCGTCCGTTCCGTTTTTTTAAACAAAACAAACATAGGGTTCTGTTCCGTTCCAAAAAACGGAACAGAACTGAAAGGACGAAAATCGGATGTCAGCGGATGGTCATCCGCTGACATCCGCAATCCCATAGACATTCATTATGTCCGTATGTCACCCGCAAACGGATGGGGTGATTTATGGACATGCGGAACATCCGTGTGAAAGAGCCCTTAGGGTAATCTGCATAACACATTTCTCTGCAGTGTGAGCACCTTTTCAATGATAAAGGTTGTAGTAATAAATAGATATTTTGCACAGAAGCTTAAACATCAATAGTTCTGTTATTGAGGCTCAGGTTCTATATTGTAACTTGAATTTTGTACTTAAAGCGGAGTATCACCCAAATGTGGAACTTCCGCTCATTTGCTTCCTTTTAACAGGTACTCTTCCCCACTTCCGGAAAACGGCACCGCGGCGAAGTTAGGTCCCCTCCTCCTACCCCCCGCTGCAGAGCCAATCGGAATGCGCAGCACACTTCGAGCATGCGCAGTGGGGACCCGCCCATGAAGCCGCAAGGGTTCCCTTACGCAATGGCGGCGGCAGCACCCGACAACCGATGGGAACATCGGCTGCGGTGCCAACATCGCTGGACAGGTAAGTGTCCTAATATTAAAAGTCAGCAGCTACACAGTATGTGTAGCTGCTAACTTTTCATTTTGGAGGGGGGGGGGGGGGGTGTAACTCTGCTTTAAAATCCTTTCTGTACATCCCAAAAAGGCCTTAGGTGCTTCTCCTTTCTAAAATTTTCATATAGCACAGTACACGCATTCCACTCGTTTTATGAGCAGACAGCTGAGTACATATATAACAAAATTGATATACTAGAATTACAATACTGATGGAGCTATGGGGGCACTGAAACCCAATACAAATCTCCTCCATTTATTAAAAGTGTCTCTCTTTGTATTGCCATCCAGATTACTACTGACAGAAGAAACATTTTTGCGCGCACTGTTGAAATCTTGTATGTCATTCCCATGTGAAAATGCAAATATAGCAATAAAAATGATATTTACAAGTCTGAGAAAAGAATCTAGAGTCTGGGCAAATTATACCCTGAGGTTAGTTTATACACCTATAAAACTTGCTTGTATAAACTCAATTGAAAATATCCAAACAGTAATGTAAACAGTACTTACTATATATCACCTAAAATAAATTCCTTGATTGTTTTTATGGTATGTTCAACCCCAAAATGTCTTAACGCATCACGACTTTCTCACTGTCTCATATGCTTTGTAATTTATCTGAAGTTGGGGGATGGACAGAGAAATATGCTTACAAAGTCATGCATAGACTAACCATTTTGGACATTTTTAACGCTTGATATACGCGGTTTGTTTAGTTCTGAATAAATATTTGGACACATTTTTCGTTATGCAAAGATTCGGATATATCTGAATTGCAGGATAAACAAAGTTTACCGAATGCTCCGAATAACTAAACGAAATTAATCCAAATTTCCAAAATTGGAATTAAAATTCAAGTAAAATTTTACATTGAATTCCAGTCGAATTCGAAATGTAAACATATTTTTGAAATCAAAAAACGTGTGTGAGAAACAATACTGTTTTTGTTAAGCCAAAGATGATTTAGAGAGTCATTGTATTCATTTGATGAAGATTTTTCTTTTGTTTATTCACTTTGCCACATTCGAATCAGAAAAAAAAAATCTAAAGTTTTCGTTTCGACCGATTCAAAATTTAATGATTCGAACATTTTGAATTGAAAAAAAAAATCAGTAAATTCGAAGAAAATTCGAAAAAGACATATAACGAATTCCGAATATGAATTGAACGAATCAACCGAATTTAACGAAACAAAATAACTTGATTGACAAATCTAAATGAAAAATGTAACAATATAAAACATGTGCCAAAACAATGTTTTTCTCTGAACCTATGTCCAACTCAGACATTCTTTCAATCACCTGAGGTCTTTGCCTGACTGGTCCCATGTATTCAAAAGTCAAACATATTTTAACAACGTATACCATTGAAATAACTAAATATTAGGACCACTTGAACTTTTATAGCAATATCACTTAGTCTGACAGCATCCCTCTTAAGCCTGGTACACACTATTAGATTTCATTCATCCAACCCAGCGGTCAGCGATCTTCCCAGCTGAGCTGTTGTGTTCTGATAGGCGGACAACACCCCCCCCCTCCTTCCCAAAATACTCTGATCAGCACTCTCTGCCATTGGCTGAAAGCGCGTATCGGGGGGGGGGGGGGGGGTCAGCTGTTGGTTTTCCAGCATGTTTTTTCAACAGCTGGGCAGCTTCTGTCGAATAGGGTGGCATACACAAGGGGCGAATGTCGGGCTTTTTTTTTTATTGAACCGGTCAATGTCTCCCAACATATGGCCCATGAACGGGGCTTTAGAGGTCTTGGTTTGGTTATAATTAAGTCCTAAAATTTAATACATTCATTACTGTCACATTTTCTTTATAGGTAAAACCTCCATGTGAAAATAAAGATTACATAAATATCTATTCTCCTTTAGATGCCCAACCAAGGTGAGACTGGTATTGGGGGTAGTGTGAAAAAACTACTATATAATCTGTGTGGACCAGTGCCAAAACACAGAGTGCCAGATACCAGTTTTTTCTATTACTTTATACCAGTACTTGGTGTTCAATACCGTTCAGTTGGATAAAAGTAAAATCACCCACTTTATCTGCATCACACAGGCAATAAAAATGCATTGTAAGATATGACATCCTGAATGGTGCAATTAGGTAATAAACTTGTAATCCATGGTGGCCAAAATAAATAGCAATGAGCGTATATGGCTTAGTTCACATAAGGTGCTCATTCAAGCATACACATTCTCTTGACACAGTGGGTTTGATTTACTAAACCTGGTGCAAATGAACTTTCAGGTTTCATTGGGAAAGCGTAATTGAGCTTAATTGAACAAGTTAAAACAAGAAGTTAGAAGTTGATTGGCTACCATGCAAAGCTGCACCAGATTTTGCACTCTCCAATTTTTGCAAATCAACCCCAGTATGGCTTATGCCAATGTATAAATAAATCAGCAATTTTTCTTCAGTTGCCATTAACAGGTATAATCCGCAAATAGCAGTGCTGCAGAGGTTCTAGGAAATCAGTGATGGAAAATATTTCCGTTATCTCCACAATATGAAGTGGAAATCTTCCAGTAAGGACACCAGTTCTTGTGACAAGTGTTTAAGAGGGGGTTCCCCTCATGTTGGAAAAATTTGTTCTCCCTTCCTGTTGGCAGAAGAAGTGAAGAGAAATCCCACTAATAAACTGACAGGGGGGTTAACCACTTGCTGACCGCCCCACACAGATTTAGTGTTGCAGGTTGGCAAGGCTGCACATAATCACGTAGATCTACGTGGATATGTGCACGCGACTTTGACGGCACGCACACGCCACTGGAGCTGTGCTCCCGCTGTGATTAGACACAGGGGGAGGCAGACCGCGGGAGGAGTGGGCTCGATCCCTGCCAGCCTCCCACGATCTTCTGCAATACTGACAGGAGAGACGTCTGGAATGTAAACAATGTAAGACGGCTCTCCTGTCAGAGAGGTATGGAAAGATTGTGTGATTCAGCTAAGCTGAATCACAGATCTCTCTCTGCCTCTGTTCAATCTATCCCCCCCCACAGTTAGAAAGCACATATTCCCTAGATTTTACACATTTAACCCCTTGATCACCCCCAGTGTTAACCACTTCCCTGCCAGTGTCATTTATACAGTAACAGTGCATATTATTTAGCACTGATCACTGTATTAGTCACTGGTCCCCAAAAAGTGTCACTTAGTGCCAGATTTGGCCTCCGCAATGTCGCAGTCCTGATAAAAATTGCTGATCGCCGCCATTACTAATGAAAAAAAATAAAAAGTCTATAAATGTCTCCCGTAGTTTGTAAACGCCATAACTATTGCACAAACCAATTATTATACACTTTTTGGGGGTTTTTTTTACCAAACATATGTAGCAGAATACAAATTGGCCTTAACTGATAAAAAAAAATTTGATTTTTTTAAAATTTTAATTGGGAATGTTTTATAGCAGGAAGTAGAAAATATTGGCGTTTTTTTAAAAAATTCACACTCTTTTTTTGTTTATAGTGCTAAAACGAAAAACCGCAGAGGTGATCAAATACCACCAAAAGAAAGCTCTATTTGTGGGAAAAAAAGGACATCAATTGTATTTGGGTACAGCGTTGCACGACCGCGCAATTGTCAGTTAAAGCAGCACAGTGCTGAATCGCAAAAAATGGCCTGGTCATTAAGGGAGTGAAACCTTCCGGGGCTGAAGTGGTTAACAATACCTTATACCATTCAAAACCTAAAATCAAGTTTTGGCTTTAGATACACTTAAAAAAGCATTTACTTACTGTTAAAAAAAAAAAAAAACAGTAAAAAAAAAAGAAAAAGCACAGAAGCAGAGCCAAGGTTAAAGCTGATCACAGTCTGCTCCAATTTTAGACAGTTCCTAGTAAACTGGATGAAATTGGCTTAGTGGGTGCCCCTGTTGGACCCTTCCCGCCCAACATTCTTCAACTGAAAAATTTAAGGAGCTGGGCAGAAAATTGTTGGCTAAAAAAATATAAAATAATGTATGGTCAGCTTTACTCTTACAACCAAAGGTAAAGGCACGCTGCTAAGGGGTAATCAGCAGGGTGCGGTATCACCAAAGGTGCCTTAGGCACCATGAAGGGATGAAAAGGTTCTAGTATAGTGCATTTGAGTAATAAGCTGTTTTCAGAAAAGCTGTGATCATTTAGGGAGACAGGTTTTATTCCTGGTCACCTGTCTAATAACACAAAAAGCACAAATATTTCCTTTAGAAAAAGCATTGCAAAGAAATATATACAAACCTGTTGAGGGAAAGCATCAGATGGCTGGAACAGGCCTTAATCTTGTTCTGTGCTTGGAGATGAGTCATGTTTTCTGTGCTTTCCCCATTGATTTCCAAAATAACATCTCCTGGGCATAGGTTAGCCAGAGCAGCCTTGCTTCCGGGATTAATCTGCACAGGAAGAGGAACAATAGGAATATGGTGTTAATGCTATACACACTCTACAGCACAAAAAACGCATTGTTTTAGGCAAATAATGGATGTACCAGTAAAGCACAATCTGTTCTTGCCTGATACATTTGTATACACTTGGCTCTGAAACTCCAATATTGCTGTGACATTAAAAATGGCAATAGCCGTTAGTGGAGATTACTCCATCTACACTGTTTAGCGTGAAAGAGACAATTGTTTGATTTTGCTCTCTAGAAACATTTTCTCGTCGGATAAAACAGAACCACGTATAGCCACTTAGCCAGGTTAATATTGGATCATTTAACAGTCTAAAGACATTCATTATATACTTTACATTTTGGGTTCATGCACCCTTAAGCCCCGTACACACACGTCAAAAATTGGCAGGGAATTTACGGCGAACGTCTGATCGGCCGATTTTCGGCTTGTTAGTATGATGCTTTCGACAACCAACTCCGACTTTTCGGCCGAAAAAAATCTGGTGTGCAGACTATAAAATTTTTGTTGGCCGCCAACACAATGGCCGATTTTCGTGCAGTCAGTACAGATTTCGACAGGGAAAAATCTGATGAGCAAGTGTGGGCATGCTCAGTGAAGAAAGAACACAAAGAAAGCAAACCAACACATGACATCACTTCTGAAGTAGAATTTTGTTGGCCGAGAAAATTTGTGTGCAGTCTAGGCACATTCCAACCAACAAAACACAACTTGGACAAAAGTTGGACGATAGGTCAGCCGATAATCGTTGCGTGTGTACGAGGCTTTAGATTCACACACTATTCCCAGCACACACTCCTGTAGAAGTGGCTGAATGTATAAGTGGGTGCTGAAGCAACCATAGGCTGGAACACACTGTGAGTCTTCAAAATTGGGTCCAAAGCTTTATTCAGCAATCATATTGTTACAGTAAATAGCAACATTTTGGAGCCTCACAGGACCCATTCATCAGGCATGATAAATCGGTCCTACGAGGCTTCAAAATGTTGCTGTTTGCTGTAGCGATGTGATCACCGAATAAAGCTTTGGATTCAATTTTGAAGACCCATGGTGTGCTGGTGACATTTCTCGCTCTGGATGTTCCATAGACGCCTTTCTCCTGGCAGCAGAAAAATTCTGCATAATGGAAAGTGTGTGTTCTGTGTTTAGCTGCATCTACTCATGTTTAGCAACGTGAAGCACTTGCATGTTAATAAATTTAATTGCCCAGAATAAATAATTTATCCTGGTCATAAAAATTAATTAGTGCTCAAGCATCTATCGTTTTTCTGCCAAAACTCTCCTCTCCTGAATGCGATTCTCCTGCATTCAGAAGAGGAGCATTTACTGCCTCCAAACTCTGCTGCTCCAAAACTCTGGTAAAGGCCTGTGTTTGCATGGATACATAAGCCTAAGACACACCACTATTTTTTTTTTTTCGTTCAACCCAGCGGGTTAAACGAAAAACAAAACTGACAGCTCAGGTCGGAGCTGCTGTACTAACAATCAGACGTTAGTACAGCGATCTCCCCTGCTGCTCTTTTGCATTCTGACAGGGGGGCAGCCCCCCTGCTAAAACACTCCGGCTGATCAAGAGGTGGTCGGCTTTTGGTTTTCCAGCATGCTCATCAGTCAGAAGCTGGCCAAACTGTCGGACCGGCTGTCTTACACAAGGGCCGAATGTCGTACATTTTTTATTGAACTGGCCAATGTCGCCCGACGTTTGGCTCGTGTGTACGGGGCTATAGGCTTTTTATTGACTGGTGTTTAGGAGCTTTGGCAGAAAATGCCAAAAGCTCCAAAATCTTGAGTTTAGGAGCAGAGTTGTGCACGAGTGCAAGAAAATATAAATTCCAAGAATGTTCATCGTGCAGGTCTGAAGTAACATTATAAATACTGAAAGTAGCAGAAAGTAACTTCAGCTGCCAAATGGTCCATAGTGATCAAAGAACAAACATCAGATCTCTGATACCAATAGAATATCTGCCTGTGTATGCAGACCCCTTAAAGAAAAAGGGAACCAGCCTGCAAAGGTGGTAGAATTAATGAAAAGCAGGTATCTGGCAACTATTCAATGATATGTATCACTGCAAAAATAAGTACATATGTTCATATGTTGCTCAAGCAAAAGGAATGACAGAGATACGTTGCTGAAATATTTAAAAAAATTAACATCCAAAGTTCAAGGGGAATAGTCACAAAATGATTACTTTAATCCCATTAAGGAAAAAATTTGAAAATACCAAGACTTCAGGTGCTAATTGCCAAGTTAGTAATTTGGCTTCATGCATGTACTCTTACAAAAATGCTAGTGGGGTGCCATTTGTAACAAGAAGCTAAAAACAAATGTTCTAAGGAACAGCCATCACACATGCACAATTCCAGTTCATTCATTATAAGGACTATTCATATGTGCCCATTCATTAAACAGTAACATGGATTTTTATCATGTATTGGCTTGCAGGGCCAGCACATACATCGTAGTAACTAGTTTTCTTTTACACAGCAATATGGTCAAATTCACATTGGGGTTCATTTACTAAAGGCAAATCCACTGTGCACTACAAGTGCACTTGGAAGTGCAGTCGCTGTAGACCTAAGGAGAAGATCTGAAATGAGGGGAAGCTCGGCAGATTTCTATTATCCAATTATGTGCATGCAAAAATTTTGTTTTTATTTTCCTTGCATGTCTTCATTAGATCTACAGCGACTTCTAAGTGCACTTCCATTGTAGTGCAGAGTGGATTTGCCTTTAGTAAATAAACCCCAATGCCCTAACCAAATGACTACGTCTATGGGAATACAACTGCTCAGTCTGGCACTAGAAAAATGTTAATGTGTGCCCTGTTCCGGCCTATCATTTTGGTATGGACAGGGCCATTGAAAGGTATGGCTGTGCCTTTTTCATAAGTCCACCATCTTGAAACAATCATCCACTCACCATCTTGAAACACTAGAAAGGTTAGGAACAATTGGCATGAGATCAGGTAACCTGCACAATTCCATACATTTGTATGTGGTATGAGTTTGAAGTCACTTCCAGTTGTTACTTTGGATGAATTGGACACCAGTGGCTACAGAGTGAGACCATCTCATTCATGATAGGCTAAGGATGTGTTGGAAAAGACTAACGTGCTTTTGCACAACATATCAAATACTATATCAGATTCACAGAATTCTGTACTGAGCATAGGTCACATCAATAAAACACACCAAACCATTAGGCATATGATATCCTCTGCTTTTCTCTGTAAATAAATGGTGGGCCTGTGCTTTGGACCCCTTTATGTACCAAGGGCTCCCACAATTTGCACCTGTACACTGTTGTCAGGAACCCACAATGTAAGCAATATGGATGCACCTTTAAAGGGAATTTAGACATTTAAAAGGTTGGTGGTGTCTTTCTGAAGTGAAAATAAGATGAAGGAATTGTTAGGGGAAGTCTGTGATCTCTGTATGAGGTAATAAATTAGAGTGCTTCTAAGGGTCCTTTCACACGGTCCGCCTCCGTAGGCGGATCCGTGCTGCTCAGCAGGGGATTGTAAACACAGATCCCCGCTGAGCAGGAAGGTGACAGCTCCCTCTCCGCTCTGTGTGCGGAGAGGGAGGTGTCAGAGCCCCTCTGCTCTCTATGGGGGAATCGGATGAGAGCGGACCGATCCGAAAATAGGGTTTCCATCCGTCCGGATTTCCCAGATAGGATCAGATGCGGATGGCAGCGGGTGTCAGAGGACATGTCTCCGCTGACATCCGCTGCCCCATAGGGATGCATGGAGGATCCGATCAGATCCGCCTAAAAAACTGACAGGCGGATCTGATCAGAGCGCTTGTGTGAAAGGACCCTAAAGGGAAAACATTTTAAAACACATGCCTTGCATTAGGGTAAAAAAACTGTTTTAGTATTTGTATCTCCCCTTCACTCCCTAAATACTTACCTCACTCGATCACTCTATCCAGCACTGTGCCCATCTGTAGCAGCTCTCTCCTCCTCTCTCTTACAGGACACAGAGGCAGCAGCGGGAGCCAAAAATGAATTAACTCTCCAGCCAGACTCTGTTGGAGCAACACAGCTCTGGCCATAGAAATTCTATCTAATTTATTCTCTCTAATCCAGGATTATTGGATTTGAATTCAGGGACGTCTGGTCACTAAAATTTTCTTCCAGCAGAGGTTCTAATCTCATGTATGTGCGATTACTAGGATCATTTACATAACTGCTCCTTCCCATTTACGTCATGGCTCCTCTTTATGGTTAGGTTCTCAGGATTGCGGCTGGGGTTCCCACACCCACAGCCTGAACACGTTGCTCTTTAGCTGATGTGTGGGAGGGAGACATTAATTCCTAATGGCAACCCCACACATCTGAAAATGCAAGAGGGAGAAAGAGAAAAGCACCAACGCTGCTGAGTGGTGCGACCATGTTTGTTAAGATGTGACTGTCACTTGGTCTGGGTATAAACTGCAGTCTGCCGTTTAGTGATGCCTGCTCTTATCCTTCTAGATCTATAGTCACTTATTAACCACTTAAGCCCCGGAGGATTTGGCTGCTAAAAGACCAGGGGGTATTTTGCGATTCGGCACTGCGTGACTTTAACGGACAATTGCGCGGTCGTGCGACACTGTACCTAAACGAATTTGACGTCCTTTTTTTCCTACAAACAGAGCTTTCTTTTGGTGGTATTTGATCACCTGTGCGATTTTTTGATCATGCGCTATAAACAAAAAAAGAGCATCAATTTTGCAAAAATAAAAATATTTTTCACATTTTTTTAAATGAAATTCCCCAAAAAAAATGTAAAAATCAAAATGTTTTAACATTTTCGGCCAATTTGTTTTATGCTACATATGTTTGGTAAAAAAAAAATCGCAAAAGGCGTATTTTTATTGGTTTGTGCAAAAGTTATCGCGTTTACTAACAAAGGGAAAGATTTTTGTCATTTTTGTTGTTTTTTTTTAACGCGTAATGGCGGCGATCTGCGTTTTTTTTTGCGGTACTTTGACATTGCGGCGGACAGATCGGACCCTTGACTGACATTTTTGACACTTTTGGGGTTACCAGTGACATTTCTACAGTAATCAGTGCTATAAATATGCACTGTTACTGTAAAAATACACTGGTAGTGAAGGGGTTAACTTTATTTGAGAGGGAGGGGCTGTGTGTGTCCCTAGGGGCGTGATTCTAACTGTGATTGGCTGTGGCTTGAGCTGTAGGAACACTGATCAACGGTCCTACATTGTAGAACCATGTGATCAGTGTTTCTACACCGGGGAGAATGACAGGCGGCTTGTTTACACAAGCTGCCTGACTTTCTCCCTCTCCCCCGACGATTGCCGAGTGACCGGCGGACATCGGGTCCGCCGGTCACACGCGCGGGGGGGTCCGTGACCGCGCGGGAGCGCGCCTCCGTGGGCGCGCACTCGCTCCCCAGAACCTCACAGGCTAGCGACGTAGACCTATGTCGCTCTGCCTGTGAGGGGCTGACTGCCACAGTAAATATACTGTGAGCAGTCGGCAAGCGGTTAAAGTGTATCCATAGCCAAAGTGTTTTTCTTTTAGTTTTGGATCAAGTGCAGAAGGATGACAACTCCTGTCAGGTTTTACAGCCATTGGAGGCTCCGTTGGTGAGATTCTTTCTGTTTTGGCTATGGGACGGGAAGTAAAGGGAAATCTCCCCAATGGGACACAGATAGCAAAAAAAAAATACTTACAGGGTTTTAACTCTTCCTTACTCTACCAAAAACAATTTTGACTTTAGTTCTACTTTAAAGTAAGCAGGGAAATGTTAGAACTCCTTGTCTCTGTTGCCAATTTTCCCTCACTTCTTACCTGGCAAAAGATTGCCCCCAGAACAGTGATGAGAAATCTCTCTAAAGGAGCCCCAGAGCGCAGTAAAACCTTACAGGGGTTCTAACTGTTCACTATTTAAGCTAAAACTAAAAAAAAATGAAGGCAAGCTATGTTTTAGAGGTACATTTATTTTTGTATTTGTCACAGGTTTAACTCATATATCTGGAAGCTGCTGGTCAGAGGCAAATTATACTTAGGAAGAACTTCTTCCCGGTATAGTGTGGAATTTATAACACAAACTACATGTTCACAGTAAATCTTTATCACATTGCTCTTTTTCTGTACTGCCTTCCTTGTGCCTGGATGGTAAATTCACAAAGACATTCTCAAGGCTGGAAAAATCCTTCCATATACATCCATGTGGAGAATAATCTATGCTGTAGGCTGCTGAAGGCATGGCATTTGTGACAATACCAGATTCATAATCTCTCTGTTTACTTTGGTAATCTTATCACATTTGTTGAGTAATGACTCTTTGATGTCTAACAGGCGGTGTTTATATTTGGTGAAACGGGGTAAGGAGGTGGATCACTTCCTCTTGGGGCGTTTGGCTGAAACATCTGTGGATGGGTGTAGCACAAGTTCAAGAGCCCTTGAGATTGTGATACATTTTTCTTCACTGACACACTAGAACTAGATCCTTGGTCAAATATAATATACCAGGATATATATAGAATGATATTATGAATATATTTGTGTACTACAAGTCAATGCACATTTTACAATCTTTTTATTTAGCATAAATATGGTCAGGATGTCAGGACTACTCGTGCTAACCACAACACTAGACCTATCAGTCCCAAGTCTTGCCTAACCATAACCTTAAAATGGAACTTCACTCAATCAACATTGACTGTTTTTAATCCTTATGCTGCTAGCATTAGTAAATAGATAGGAAAGTATATCATATTTATTTGGGGGCCTGAGCTAAAGGCAGATGCTCTTACTTAACCACTTAAGCCCCGGAAGATTTTACCCCCTTCCTGATCAGGGCCTATTTTGCGATTCGGCACTGTGTGACTTTAACGGACAATTGCGCGGTCGTGCGACGCTTTACCTAAACTAATTTGACGTCCTTTTTTTTCCACAAACAGAGCTTTCTTTTGGTGGTATTTGATCACCTGTGCAATTTTTTGATCATGCGCTATAAACAAAAAAAGAGCGTCAATTTTGCAAAAATAACAATATTTTTCACATTTTTTTTTTATATGAAATCCCCCCCCCCCCCCAAAAATGTAAAAATCATAATGTTTTAACATTTTAGGCCAATTTGTTTTATGCTACATATGTTTGGTAAAAAAAATCGTAAAAAGCGTATTTTGATTGGTTTGTGCAAAAGTTATTGCGTTTACTAAATAAGGGAAAGATTTTTGTCATTTTTGTTGTTTTTTTTTTTAACGAGTAATGGCGGCGATCTGCAATTTTTTTTGCGGGACTGCGACATTGCAGCGGACAAATCGGACCCTTAACTGACATTTTTGACACTTTTGGGGTTACCAGTGACATTACTACAGTAATCAGTGCTATACATATGCACTGTTACTGTAAAAATGACACTGGCAGGGAAGGAGTTAACTTTATTTGAGAAGGAGGGGTTAAGTGTGTCCCTAGGGGCGTGCTTCTAACTGTGATTGGATGTGGCTACTGGTTTAAGAACAGAGATCAACGGTCCTACATAGCAAAACCATCTGATCTCAATTCTTACACAGGGGAGAATGACAGGCGACTGTGTTTACATTAGCTGCCTGCCTTTCTCCCGCTGTAACGAACAATCGCGAGTGCCCGGCGGACATCGGGTCCGCCGGGCACACGCGCGGGGGGGGGGTCCGGGAGCGAGCGGGAGCGCCCCTCCAGCGGCGCGCGCTCGCTCTCTAGAGCCTCACAGGCTAGCGACGTAGACCTACGTCGCTTTGCCTGTGAGGGGCTGACTGCCGACGTAAATCGTTGTTAGGCAGTCGGCGAGTGGTTAAGATGGTCACGATTGGAAATGCTAGGGGTTTTTTTTTTTGTTTAAATCGTTTTTACTGAGTTTTCAAAAGCTAGGGTTTTTTTCAAAGTGATTTCTCAGCAAAATAAAGCATGGAGATATGGAAGAATGGGTGAGTTTGCTTTGAGTATAAAAAATGATTATGTAGATGCAGTGTAGTGCCGCTGTAACATTTCTCAAAATAGCTCTACTCTTCGTACTAAACCTAGCCTTAAAGGATAGGTTCACCTTTGGGAACATGTTATGTGTTCCACCAGTTTTGGGGTGGAACATGTAATAACATGTTCCCAATGCTACATCTGCTGCCTGATCACCCCTCACCCTGTGACTGCAGTACAGGGAGAATTTTCCTGTACTAGCTGTCACTTTTTAAAATCAGCGTGGTTGTGCAGGGCTCCGCCCACATGGGCACGTCAGTCATTAACACAACTCTCTGTGTGAATGAACTACACACCCCAACACCCTTTGCAGCTGTCGGCTTGTAGTTCTACACTAAGTGAACTACCACGGTGCTGTGGAGAGGCAACGTGGTAGTTCATTAATTCTTCATTCTTCCTGTAAGTGTATCTGTGGGAAGTACAGGCACACAGATACACAGAAAGATCTGCAGGAGACCTGCATGGCACCAGCTATTTAGGAACAAATTTTCTCTATGTTCATTTAGTAAGTACATCCCCCACACAGTTAGAAAGCATCCCCTAGGTACACACTTAACGTTTGATCGCCCCTTGTGTTAACCCCTTCCTGGCCAGTGTCATTAGTACAGTAACAGTGCATATTTTAGAACTGATTACTGTAGTAATGTCACTGGTCCCCTCAAAATTGTCAAAAGTGTCAGTTAGGTGTCCGATCTGTATGCTGCAATGTCGCAGTCCTGCTAATAATCGCTGATCGTCGTCATTACTAGTTTAAATAAATAAGTAACATAAATCTATCCCCCAGATTGTAGACGCGATAACCTTTGCGCAAACCAATCAATATATACTTATCGGGATTTTTTTTTTACCAAAAATATGTGGCAGAATACATATTGGTCTAAATTGATGAAAAAAATAATTTTTTTATTAATTTTTTTTATTAGCTGTGTCTAATAGCAGAAAGTAAATAATATTGTTTTTTTTTTTTTTTTAGAATTGTCGCTCTTTTTTTGTTTATAGCACAACAAATAAAAACCGCAGAGGTGATCAAATACCACCAAAAAAAAGCCCTGTTTGTGGGAAAAAAGGACATCAATTTTATTTGGGTACAGCGTCAAACGACCACACAATTTTCAGTTAAAGTAACGCAGTGCAGTATCACAAAAAAATGGCCAAAAATGACCTTACACAGTATGGTACTCGGTACACAGTATTTTGCTGCTTCTGTAACCTTTAGCCCCGGTTCACACTACTGCGTGTGCGGGGTTCGCATGTAATGTCGGAGCGCACTGCTCCGACATTACATGCGATCAGCTGTGCGGTGCGAGTTTAGCAATACAGTTTGTATGGCTAAATTCGCATCGCACCCGCAGCAAACACGCACAGGAGGCATTTTTGCTGCCGCATCAGGATCGGATCGCACAGCGGTTCACACTTGTGCGATCCGATCCTGTGCGAACTGCACGATCGCACTGCGATATGCTATCAAACTGGGGGTGTCGTTAAGATTACATTGACACCCCCAGCGGATCGCATATGGCAGTGTGAACTGCCGGGGGTGCGTGTGCGATGCGGGAACAGGCTGCGAGTTCGCAGCCTTCCCGCATCGCATCAGTGTGAACCGAGCCTTACTCTACAGTATTTATAACCTGGTAAGGAAGCTTCTGCCCATTTCTGTGGTATTTCCTTTATTGTAAGCAGACAAGTAATTTCATCTATTTCACTAGTCATCAAATTCAGTTACAAAATATTTCCTTAGAAAAGATTTCCTTAATAGGAAATGCAGAAGAAAGTCCGGCTTAAACAAAATATGTTATGCCCAAAGGAGGATCAATAAGGGATGTCACAATGATTGCAGAGAATTTAAATTGTTGTGCTGCTGTATTCCTTCACTCTAAGTTTCACTAATAGAACCTACACCCTGGGGGACAATACCATCTAACTAGAAAAGACAAGCATATGGTTGTAGAAAACAATATGAGTGCCAGAGCAGGTAAAATGTACAATACAATTACTCTCATCAGATCTGCATGGACATAGGACATGCCCCAATCTTCCACCTTCCCTTCTAAGACTTACCTTTCCTCTGCCTATACTTACCTTCCCTCTGCCCTGTTTACCTTTGAGATTAAAAAACAGTATTTCTCCTGTGCTCGAGTGGTATGCAAGAAGGTGTGTGGTCTTGTGTGGTCTTTGTTAACACCACCTAAGGTCTTGCCGCCCCCTCAGGACCAAGGTTATCCAAATACATTGATAAACAACAACAACAAGAGAAGGGCGCACAGATCTTGTGCATTACCACATAAAAGGTTTATTAAAATCCAAAAAAGCAACATACATTGTACTCACAAACATATGATAGTTGCGCACATGTAAAGATATTGGACCCAATCGCCTCCAAGACAGCCCGGATGTTCCTACGGTGCTGGATGACGTGATGGTATCTGCATATAGCTGGCTGACGCGTTCGAGGGAGAACCCTCTTCCTCAGAGCCAAATAATGCATTATTTGGCTCTGAGGAAGAGGGTCCTCCCTCAAAACGTGTCAGCCAGGTATATGCAGATACCATCACGTCATCCAGCACCGTAGGAACATCCGGGCTGTCTTGGAGTTGATTGGGTCCAATATCTTTACATGTGTAAGAAATAAAAAGGAGTAACAGCGCTAGTGGAAATTAAAAAGCCGCAACTTCAAGTGTGACCGCACCCTTAAAATTATATTAAGTGAAAAAGGGCTAAATTAATATCTTGACATTGACACCTAGTGGTAGGTGAACCAAAAAACCAATAATAATAAACAAAATGAATTAAATGTCCATATTAGTCCATATATGAATTGATGAAATATGTGATAACAAATGTAGTCAATCCAGACCTCTTGGTACTACGCTTACCGGAACATAAAGTGTCAAAGGCCAAAAGGTGTCCAGAGGTGTCAGGTGTCAAGATATTTATTTAGCCCTTTATCACTGAGCGCGACTTGTTTTCTATATATCTTTACATGTGTGCAACTATCATATGTGTGAGTACAATGTACAGTATGTTGCTTTTTTGGATTTTAATAAACCTTTTTAGTGGTAATGCACAAGATCCGTGCGCCCTTCTCTTGTTGTTACCTTCCAGATTAGAAAGCCTTGTGTACGTTTTTACAGACCTATGGACCTTCCTCCCAACTTCACATGATAAAACTCATTCCTGTTAGCAGCTAAAATAATTAAAAACCAAAGACCTTAATTTTAAGAATGATTTGGAGATCTTCTGTATCGTGTGTCAGAAATGTTTTTTTTCTCCTTTTTTTACCTATAAAATGAAAATTAATCACCGGATTTAGCTAATTTGCAATGTTCCTATAAAATTTTAAAAATGTCTTTAAACCTGCAAAAAACGAGTGCTACTTCTCTCCATATTGTAAATTGGTACCTTTTCCCTTCTGACCCTTTTTCTTGTTAGATCTGTTTTGGGTGTACTGTACATGTCCAAACAACCGGTGTAATGTCCAAACAACAATAAAAAATATTGTAATGAAAATTAAAATCAATCTCAGATTAAGTATCTGGATCTCATAAGAGGTCATTTAGCTTGTGGATATATTCATGAATAGTCATTTTATTTATTTTGATCACTAATGTCATAAGCACAATTTCCATACCATTATCTAATATATTTCCACTCGCAGAATGCAATCTGGCCCCAGTTAGGAAATTATACTGTATATATTCCTTTATCAGCAGCAGTATCAAGCTAGTTGACCTAAATCATTAGCATAAATGTATGGGTATGCATAGCCGCTTGTTAAATTCTGAACAGAGCCTGCACTTACCCTGTGCACTTTCCATTCAATCCTATGAAGAGTTTGTATTCCAATGGAGAATGGATTAAAAATGCTTCATAAATCTGAATAGGCTAGAGCAGTGATGGAGAACATTGGCACCCCAGATGTTTTAGAACTACATTTCCCATGATGCTCAACAACACTGCAGAGTGCATTAGCATCATGAGAAATGTAGTTCCAAAACATCTGGGGTGCTACGGTGCGCCATCACTGGGCTAAATCATGCATAGTTCTGGCTCAACAGATTTTAACAAGCGACTGTGGCTTAATCAGCAATATTTCAAGATCAGGAATAAATGACTCTAAGACAGGCAAAGGCGCTAGGAGCAGGGGGAGCTACAATTTAAATGTAACTGCACCAAAGGTTGCACAATAGTTACAGCTCTCTAATGTTGTTAAATGCTCCTGAATACCCCCTTAAGCTGGCCATACACTGATGAAAGTTCATTAGGCAGTGTTTGATTGACACAAGTGCCTCCATAGCAAGCCGTGTGATATAGAAGCACCTGTGCGGATGTGCTCCCGAGGCGGGCTGTGTGCATCCATAGACAGACAAAGTGCAGCTCAGCTATGCCCCCTGCTCTCTTCTCGCAGGATTTGACTGACAGCAGCAGGAGCCTATGGATGGGGACAGCGTTGGATTGTGAGAGGAGGCAGGCATTGTAATTCGGTTGGTTCAGCAAAGACCAGCCAAATTACGATCTATTGATCAGCCTCTGGAAAACTAGCCTGTCAGGTTTTTACTGAATGATTAGTGCTGCCAGCTATAGTCAGTAACACTGATCATTGTATTCTGCCAACAGGGAACTTTATAGCAAATAACTCGGATGGAGTGATCGAACAAAAGAAAAAAAATTGATGAATCATGTATAGCCTTCCTAAATGTTTAGGGGCAGGGGGGGAGAAGAGTTAGTGTAATGACTTTTACCCTAATCCAGGGAATGCCTTAGGGCAGGGGTCCTCAAACTACGGCCCTCCAGCTGTTGCGGGACTACACGTCCCATGAGGCATTGTAAAACTCTTGACATTCACAGACATGACTAGGCATGATGGGAATTGTAGTTCCTGAACGTCTGGAGGACCATAGTTTGAAGACCTCTGCCTTAGGGTGTCTTTATACTGCCCTGCCGAGGCTAGGCTGCATTGCAGGTGCAGCACAGTGTACCTGCATTTTTTTCTGCAGGTTACCTGCACTTTCCCATAGACTTCTATTATGTCCCATAATTTTGGTGCGTTTTCTGAAAGTGCATCAAAGAGTGTAGTGTAGTGCAGTGTACAGGTCAATCCAAACCTTCCGCTGTAACAGGAGACCTATGAGAACAGGGGTATGAGGAACAAACTCCATGCCGTTTGGGTTTGCTGGTTAGAGGCTCCTTCCACTACAGTGGAAATGGGCCCCCTGACTTCCCCCCTCTCCTTGTCTCTGCTGCCCTTGCAGATTAGATTCACTCTTATCCCCTTATTTATCCCTTTTGTTCCGATTTTCATTGGTGCCTGTTTATGTAATGGGAGCTGTGTGGAGGCACCTTGTTAAGGATCGACACTTGTACCAACTATTGTGTTGACTGTTAACCCTGGATGCTGTTGTTGAGATCAAGTGGACTCCCTGCGTGGATTGCTCTCACTTGGAGTTTGTAAGCTTTTCTATTTTGTTAAAAGAATAAAAATAGGTTAAAAAGAAAAAAATACAGCATGCAGGACTTTTGGTGCACTTTCAGAAAATGCTTTGAAAACGCGGGACATAATAGAAGTCTATGGAAAATTGTGCTGCTTCCGGACTGTGGGCAAACCACAGCATGGCAGTGTGAAGGCGCCATAAGGTAAAAAAAACATTTTGCCTTTAGAATCACTTTAATAGCAAAATAAAATAAGCAAAAAAGTCATATTTTTATTATTTTGCTTCATTTTAAAAAAAAAAAAAAAAAAGGAAATAATAGTCCATAAAGTCATTGGGCATTGGACACCAGAATCTCTTAGTAACAACAATAAGACAATTGAGAAATGATCTTACTTCTTCACAGGTACATAAGCTATCACCTTACATTAGATCTAGACATAATTATATATAAGCTGTAATTCATACCAACAGAATTCTTGCTTGGGAGCCGTAATTATAGTTTAGAATGTCATTTATTTATCAGTATACAAATTCAAGGCTTGCTGGGATGCTATTTTTCTTGATGCTATAAAATGCACATGTAAATAATATGCCTTTGCACAGGCGTATCTGCTTAATTGTTCAGTAAACAACTTATGAAAGTGTCCAAGGTACCTAAACATAATGGAAATCTCTGGTGTAACCTCTTACAATCTACTGCCTAATCTAGACGTTTCAGGATCTGGACTAAACAGGATGTGATTGCAGAGCCTTATTGTAATATTTCACTTATGAGACTGGGAAATTACTGTAACCGCAGGTTCCTTTATGGCGCCCTAACAGTCATCCCACGTTATCCAAACAATTGCAAGACATTAACACTGACCTGTCACCATTGAGCTGCTTTACATTGTCATGCCTGCTTTAAAATGTTTGATTCCATGCCTTTTAAGGATGTGATCTTCAAATAAATTACAAATTCGTTGTACAAAAAGTTCTATCAATGCTGACTTAACTCTATCAATATTTAAATATGTTCTTTATATTTTGTATCACTATTTTTTTTTTTTATATATATATATATAATGATTTTTAATTGACTTGGTGTGAATTGTGAATTAAACCAGAAAATGGAATACTTGCCTTTCCATAGTTTTCCTTTCCTACAGGAAACTGTAAATATAAATACTTATCTTTCCATAATCTTTATTTCTTGGTGCCTATTCATGGCAGCATACGTATGCTGCCATGGAGGCATTAGGAAAGCAGCATTAAACCTAAAAACACAAATATATATTGCAGCTAATCAATCCTTAAATGTGGTGGCTGCAACACACTTCTAGCCTTGAGAGCCGGTTCACACTTCTGCGTGTGCCGGGTTCGCATGTCATGTCGGAGCGCACTGCTCCGACATGACATGCGATCAGCTGTGCGGTGCGAGTTTAGCCATACAGTTTGTATGGCTAAATTCGCACCGCACCCGCAGCAAAGACGCACAGGAGGCATTTTTGCTGCCGCATCAGGATCGGATCGCACAGCGGTTCACACTTGTGCGATCCGATCCTGTGCGAACTGCACGATCGCACTGCGATATGCGATCAAACTGGGGGTGTCGTTAAGATTACATTGACACCCCCAGCGGATCGCATATGGCAGTGTGAACTGCCGGGGGTGCGTGTGCGATGCGGGAACAGGCTGCGAATTCGCAGCCTTCCCGCATCGCAATAGTGTGAACCGAGCCTGAGGGTGGCTTCACTTCACTAGAGGAGCAAGAGTCATCCTTGGATAGCAGCACTGTTAATCATGAAGAGACTAGTTTTCGATGCACTAGCAGTTTTAGATGAATTGACAGACAAATTTCTTTTTCATTTTGGATAGAGAAATAAACCCCTGTAAGGTTTATTTTTTGCTATCTTTGTCCCCTTCGGGAGATTTCCCTTCACTTCTTGCCCCAAAGCCAAACAGGAAGTAAGAGAAAATTACTCAAAATTAGGGGAATTTCTTGTGGACACCCAGGTCACCAGAACTAATGTCTCCATTGGAATATTTCCCCTCTATTACTTTTTTGGGGACAACCCAAAATATGTGATTTTTTTTTTGCTTTCACTTTCAAAGATAATGGTAAACATGACAAATAGAGAGGAGGAATCTCCCTAATGGGGGCACAGACACCAACATTTTTTTACAGATGTTCTAATCCTGCTCCACTCTATCCAAAACGAAAAAAAAAAAGTTTTGCCTTTGGTTATACTTTAACCACTTGCCGACTGCCTAACGCCGATCTACGTCGGCAGTCAGCCCCTCACAGGCAAAGTGACGTAGGGCTACGTCACTAGCTTGTGAGGGTCTAGGGAGCGAGCGCGCGCCCCCGGTCACTCGGCGATCGGCGGGGGAGAGGGAGAATGTCAGGCAGCTTGTGTAAACAAGCTGCCTGTCATTCTCCTCGCTGTAAAGACACTGATAATACGGATCTAGTATGTAGATCCGTTGATCAGTGTCCTTACAGCTCAAGCCACAGCCAATCACAGTAGAAAGCACGCCCCTAGGGATACACACAGCCCCTCCCTTCCAAATAAAGTTAACCCCTTCACAACCAGTGTATTTTTACAGTAACAGTGCATATGTATATGACTGATTACTGTAGAAATGTCACTGGTAACCCCAAAAGTGTCACAAATGTCAGTCAAGGGTCCGATCTGTCCGCCCCAATGTCGCAGTACCGCAAAAAAAATCGCAGATCGCCGCCATTACGCGTTAAAAAAAAAAAATAACAAAAATGACAAAAATCTTTCCCTTTGTTAGTAAACGCGATAACTTTTGCGCAAACCAATCAAAATACGCTTTTTGCGATTTTTTTTACCAAACATATGTAGCATAAAACAAATTGGCCGAAAATTTTAAAAAATTTAGATTTTTACTTTTTTTTTGGGGGGAATTTCATATAAAAAAATGTGAAAAATATTGCTATTTTTGCAAAATTGACGCTCTTTTTTTGTTTATAGCGCGTGATCAAAAAATCGCACAGGTGATCAAATACCACCAAAAGAAAGCTCTGTTTGTGGGAAAAAAAGGACGTCAAATTCGTTTAGGTACAGCGTCGCACGACCGCGCAATTGTCCGTTAAAGTCACGCAGTGCCGAATCGCAAAATACCCCCTGGTCAGGAAGGGGGTAAAATCTTCCGGGGCTTAAGTGGTTAAAGCTAAACTTCACCTAACACTTTTTAAGCAGTTGCAGAAACAGCTTTTATTTCCTTTTGAAGAAAAGGTTTTACATTAACATAAAATCAGTGGTAAAACGATTTGGTCTGACCGCCCCCCCCCCCCCCACCCGCGCGGGAGACGGACGGTAAGACAATGATCCCCTCTTGCACAGGAGACGGAATGGGAGGCAGTGGTCAGCCCCCCTACGGAAGACGGACCTTAGGAGGCAGACGGTAGGGCTGCTGCTCCTCGCTCTGGGGTCATTGCTTCTCCTCCCGGCCAAAAAAGAAAATGGTCCTGAGACCCGATTGCCCGGGAGTCCTAAGACTCCCTGGCCAACCGGGTCTCAGGGCTCGCTTCCTGTTTGGTTGGGAGGAGAATCAGGAAGACAATGGCTTATTCATTCGCTATTGTCACACAAGTGGGTGGGCTCAGGACGCAGTGCTCTGAGCCCCTATCCCACCCTTTTTTTAAGCCAAATAGAGCCTCAGGCTCTAATCATGTGCTTCAAAAAAAAAAAAAAAACACACATTAAAATCCATGCGTCCAGCGCCCTGCATGTAGATTAGGTGCCGGGTGCATGGATTAGGGGGGGGGGCGTCGCCCCTCCACGCCGTATGGATGGGCCGCCACTGCCTACACTCTGTGAGTTACACATCTCTGATCCTTAAACTCTGAGTCACACGCCATGACCATTGCAATCTGTGAGTCATATATCCCTAACCACTACACTCTGTACATCACGCATTCCTGACCCCTGTAGTTTGTGTATTACACACCCCTGACCCCTGCACTCTGTGCATTATGCACACGTGGCCCCTGCTCTTTGTGCATTATATGCCAATAATTCCTACATAATGTATGTGTGTGTTTCACCTTGACCATTGCATTCTTGCATTAACCACTTCCCGCCCGCCCTATTACAAAATGACGGCGGAATGTGGTTGTGTTATCCTGACCGGACGTCATATGACGGCGGCAGGATAACACAGCTCTGGGCGCCCCCCGGGGGCGCGCAGAGCGGCGATCGGTGATGCAAGGTGTCAGTCTGACACCCTGCATCTCCGATCTCGGTAAAGAGCCTCTGACGGAGGCTCTTTACCATGTGATCAGCCGTGTCCAATCACGGCTGGTCACATAGTAAATAGGAACAGCCGTTGATCGGCTTTCCTTAGTTCGTGCCTGACAGGCACGAGTAAAGGAGCGCCGATCGGCGGCTCCCGTGAAAGGGGGGGGGGGTCAGCACTGGTAATCAGATCATTGATTACCAGTGCAGACCCTGGGGGGGGGGGATGCCACTAGATCCACCAGGGATGCCCACTATGACCCCAGGGATGCCCACTATGACCCCAGGGATGCCCACTATGGCCACCAGGGATGGCAATCAGGGCTCAGGGAGCCCCCCATTGCCCTCCCCATCAGTGCTGCCCACCAGTGCCCTCCCTGTCAGTGCTGCCCACAAGTGCCCATCATTGCCATCCTTTAGTGTCGCCCACCAGTGCCCATTATTGCCCACCAGTGCCGCCTATCAGTGCCCATTAGTGCCCGTCAGTGCCTATCAGTGCCGCCCATCAGTGCCCACCAGTGCCACCTATCAGTGCCCATTAGTGCCCATCAGTGCCACCTATCAGTGCCCATCAGTGCCACCTATCAGTGCCCATCAATGCCGCCTATCAGTGCCTAGCAGTGCCGCCTATCAGTGCCCACCAATGCTGCATATCTGTGCTACCTATCAGTGCCACATATCAGTGCCTATCAGTGCCACATATCAGTGCCGCCTATCAGTGCCGCCTATCAGTGCTGCCTATCAGTGCCACCCCATCAGTGCCACCCCATCAGTGCCTCCTCATCAGTGCCTGTCAGTGCAGTCTCATCAGTGCTCATCAGTGCAGGAAAAAACTTATTTATTTACAAAATTGTATAACATAAACAAAAAAACTTTTTTTTTTTTTCAAACTTTTCGGTCTTTTTTTATTTGTTTAGCAAAAAGGAAAAAACCCAGAGGTGATCAAATGCCACCAAAATAAAGCTCTATTTGTGGGGGGAAAATGACATAAATTTGGTGTAGGTACAGTGTTGCATGACCGCGCAATTGTCATTCAAAATGCAACAGCGCTAAAAGGGGAAAATTGGCCTGGGCAGGAAGGGAGGGAAGTGCCCTGTATTAAAGTGGTTAAACACTCCTGCACTGTTATACACTCCTGGCCCCTGTATTCTGTACTTAATACAATCCTGACCTGTGAAAACAGTGTATTACACACCACTGACCCTAAATTTTGAGTGTTATATACTCCTGACCCCTGCACTCATGCATTATGTACTCCTGATTCTTTCTGTGTGTGTTGCATGCTTCTGGTCCCTGCATTCTGTGCATTACATACTTTTAAACTCAGTGCCTTAAGTACTCCTAATAGCAGCATACTGTGCATTACAAACTTCTGATTCCTGCACTCTTTGCATTACACATACCTGACCTTGCACTGTGTGTGTACAGGCTCCTGCACAATACACACTATATTACATTACATATAGTATCTCACAAAAGTGAGTATACCCCTCACATTTGTGTATATATTTTATTAGATCTTTTCATGTGACAACACTGAAGAAATGACACTTTACTACAATGTAAAATAGTGAGTGTACAGCTTGTAAAACAGTGTCAATTTGCTGTCCCCTCAAAATACCTCAACACACAACCATTAATGTCTAAACAAAAGTGAGTACACCCCTAAGTGAAATGTCCAAATTGGGGCCAAAGTGTCAATATTTTGTTTTGCCACCATTATTTTCTAGCACTGCCTTAACCCTCATGGGCATGGAGTTCACCAGAGTTCACTAGTTGCCACTGGAATCCTCTTCCACTGATGACTTCACAAAGCTGGTGGATGTTAGAGACCTTGCACTCCTCCACCTTCCGTTTGAGGATTCCCCACAGAAGCTCAATAGGGTTTAGATCTGGAGACATGCTTGGCAAGTCCATCACCTTTACCCTCAGCTTCTTTAGCAAGGCAGTGGTCATCTTGGAGGTGTCTTTGGGGTCATTATCATGTTGGAATACTGCCCTGCGTCCCAGTATCCAAAGGGAGAGGATCATGCTCTGCTTCAGTATATCATAGTACATGTTGGCATTCATGGTTCCCTCAAAGAACTGTAGCTCCCCAGTGCTGGCAGCACTCATTCAGCCCAAGACCATGACACTCCCACCACCATGCTTGACTGTAGGCAAGACATACTTGTCTTTATACTCCTCACCTGGTTTCCGCCACACACGCTTGACAGCATCTGAACCAAATAAGTTTATCTTGGCCTCATCAGACCACAGGACATGGTTCCAGTAATCCATGTCCTTAGTCTGCTTGTCTTCAACAAACTGTTTGCAGGCTTTCTTGTGCATCATCTTTAGAAGAGGCTTCCTTCTGGGATGACAGCCATGCAGACCGATTTGATGCAGTGTGTGGCGTATGGTCTGAGCACTGACAGGCTGACCCCCTCACCCCTTCAACCTCTGCAGCAATGCTGGCAGCACTCATACGTCTATTTCCCAAAGACAACCTCTGGATATGATGCTGAACACGTGCACTCAACCTCTTTGGTCGACCATGGCGAGGCCTGTTCTGAGTGGAATCTGTCCTGTTAAACCGCTGTATGGTCTTGGCCACTGTGCTGCAGCTCAGTTTCAGGGTCTTGGCAAACTTCTTATAGCCTAGGCCATCTTTATGTAGAGCAACAATTCTTTTTTTCAGATCCTCAGAGAGTTCTTTGCCATGAGGTGCCATGTTGAACTTCCAGTGACCAGTATGAGAGAGTAAGAGCGATAGCAACCGATTTAACACACCTGCTCCCCATTCACACCTGAGACTTTGTAACACTAATGAGTCACAGTACACCAGGAAAGGAAAATGGCTAATCGAGCCCAATTTAGACATTTTCACTTAAAGCGGAGTTCCGGGCACAGAAACCATTTTTCAATAAACATACCCCCGGGACAGTCAGGGCTAGTACATTCCACAATGGCTAGCCTCTGATCTGTCCCGGTTCGCACTTACCTGCAAGATGAAATACTTACTTATAAAATTTCTTCCACAGCGTTTCCATCTCTCTTGTGGGCAGCTGAAGCCGGCGCGGTCCTCTTCTGCGTCTTCTTCCGCGTCCTCTTCTCCCAGAATGCGCCTGCACCGGCCCCTCTCGTCACTTCCGGTGCGGCGCCGCATTCCTCCACAGCTTCTGGGCATGCCCAGAAGCTGTTTAGCAGGGGAATGCGGCGTCGCCCCGGAAGTGACGAGCGGGGCCGGTGCCGTCGCATTGATTCCTGGGAGCGATGACGTTCAGCTCCCAGGAATCATCGCGAGACAGGAAGCCGCGGCGCTGAGGGAGGAAGTACCCTGAGGTGAGTATTTTCGATCTTCAATTACAAGGTGAGTAAAAAAAAAAAAAAGAACCTAACTATCCAATTCCTTTTCAGGTGATGCAGAACTAGCGGACGGGCACAAAAAAAAAAGATCGATTTTGTGCCCAGAACTCCGCTTTAAGGGTGTACTCACTTTTGTTGCCAGCGGTTTAGACATTAATGGCTGTGTGTTGAGTTATTTTGAGGGGACAGCAAATTTACACTGTTATACAAGCTGTACACTACTTTACATTGTAGCAAAGTGTCATTTCTTCAGTGTTGTCACATGAAAAGATATAATAAAATATTTACAAAAATGTGAGGGGTGTACTCACTTTTGTGAGATACTGTATGTCTCATTTTCCCAATAGTTGCTAAGCAGTTCCTATTTTACTGACGTTCTGCACAGAGATAGCTGTTAATGTTAAGTGTGGACAAAAGCATATGTAATGGAAGCATTTACTCAAAGCGGAGTTCCGGCCTCGGAAACGTTTTTTAGATAAAAATACCCCCAGGACAGTCAGGGCTAGTACATTTCATAATGGATAGCCTCTGAACTGTCCCAGGTTGCACTTACCTTTTCGAAGAAATACTTACCTTGAAAATGTCTAGTCCAGCGCTGCCATCTCAGGTTTGGGCAGCTGAAGCCAGAGCGTCCTCTTCGGTGTCCTCTTTGGTCCCAGAATGCCCTGCACCGGCCCCGCTCGTCAGTTCCGGTGCAGGCTCATCATCCCTGCACAGCTTCTGGGCATACCCAGAAGCTGTTTAGCAGGAAATGACGCGCCTGCACCGGAACTAACGAGCGGGGCCGGTGCAGGAGCATTGATTCCTGGGAGCGATGCCGTTCTGCTCCCAGGAGTCAATGCAAGCAGTAAGAGATGGCAAGGGCCGCGGCCGCAGAGGGAGGAAGTGGAAGAAAGGTAAGTATATTTTCTTCAATAACAAGGTAAGTAAACAAAAAAAAAAATCGGGACTATCCATTTCTTTTTCAGGTGATTGTCAGCAAGCGGATGGCCCAAAGTGGTTTTTGAGGCTGGAACTCCGCTTTAATTGTTGTGCTGAGGTTTATACAGGTCTGTGAGACTCTTGCTTGCTTTAGCCTTTAAAGAATATTTATCAGTACAAGAACTGTGGCATATGTGTGCCATGCAGAAAGCAAGTAGCCTTGGGTTTTATTTGCCCTTTAAACCTCCCCATTCCCATAAATGCTATTTGTCCATACCCACTGTTCACTGCATGCTACAGGCACCAGATTATTGCTCCCCTTGGTGTGCCCAAAGGTGCTCCAGGACAGGTCTTTTACATTCCTAGCAACCCCAAATAAGCAAGATCTGTGAAGTAAGTTGTGGAAATGGCAAAAATGAAGATGTCCAAAAAGAATTCTTTTATATTTGGTAAAAATATATATATTATTACATGTACTGTGGTCCATGCATGTAACAGGAGGCGGTAGACAGGCATGGCCGAGTTGAGGTTTTAGTAGTCAGTCAGCCAGAACAAATATACGAGCCACTCTAAAAAGTAGAATTGCATTGTAAGGAAAAACACAAATATTAAATTGCATAAATATGATTATTATAACTGAAATTACATTACTCTGGATATAAATAGAATCTCCAGCAGTTGCTGCTACTCCCGAGACTTACTCATCATTACAGAGTTTCCGTTTAAAGGTAAAACACACACAAGTCTGTCCTATTGGAGACATACAGTATATAAGGCTTCTTTGTCACAAGGACACAGATGTGAATATGTAAGTATTTCATTTTCTGGGTTTAGGTATGTCTGCAACGTCTCAACTCACCAACGCTAACATTGTATGACAGAAGCAATAAAACTACTCATTATGTCACGGTTTTATTGAGTGTAATTTCAACCTCACACTGAAAGAAATGTTACAACTCCTGTCAGTTACATGCATCACATTCTATTTCTTCAGGACCTCTTCGAAGAGGCTGCTGTACTGTACATTATTTATTTTTTTTGAGCAATCTGAATTTTATAACTCTTAAAAATCTCAAAGTGCCTGTTCTGCACTGGAAGAACGCCAGTCAACACTAGGACACACAGAAAACTCTTATTGTCTATGTGCCTTGTTTACACTGCAACGCAGCCAGCAACTATGATAGATATACTGCATTTTATGGCAGTGCACAGGAAGGCACCACATGTCACAGTACAGCGGCGCTTCACACTCCGCTGCTGTACATTGACATGAATGAAGTGTCACTTTGTGCACTTCACACAAAGTTTACAAAAAAAACTGCATACATGGACAGAGCGCCATATCAAAACATAAAAAAGTCCAAATGAATTAACTGATAATGTGCAAAAAAGACAGCCAATTTGTTTCGGGAGTCAAAGGAACTCCCTCTTCATCAGGGCTTCAGTTGAAAGTGAGAACCTTGAATGGACTCAAAATAAGGATTCCTGTGTGAATCTGTGTAGGGAAGCTAATTGATGGGAAGAATTACTGGCCAGCAGTATCTGCACAAACAATCAAGACAATATATACTGTAAATATAAAGTATCTCACAAAAGTGAGTACACCCCTCACATTTTTGTAAGTATTTTATTATATCTTTTCATGTGACAACACTGAAGAAATGACACTTTGCTACAATGTAAAGTAGTGAGTGTACAGCTTGTATAACAGTGTAAATTTGCTGTCCCCTCAAAATAACTCAACACACAGCCATTGATGTCTAAACCGCTGGCAACAAAAGTGAGTACACCCCTAAATGAAAATGTCAAAATTTTGCCCAATTAGCCATTTTCCCTCCCTGGTGTCATGTGACTCGCTAGTGTTACAAGGTCTCAGATGTGAATGGGGAGCAGGTGTGTTATATTTAGTATTATCACTCACACTCTCTCATACTGGTCACTGGAAGTTCAACATGGCACCTCATGGCAAAAAAAAAAATTGTTGCTCTACATAAAGATGGCCTAGGCCAGTGGTCCTCAACTCCGGTCCTCGGGGCCCACTAACAGGTGGGTTTGCAAGATAACTAAATTACATCACAGGTGATCTCATTTGCTGCTCAGTGATTGCAGTATTCTAGTCTGCATCTCCCCAAGGTAATACTTAAAATCTGGCCTGTTAGTGGGCCCCAAGGGCCAGAGTTGAGGACCACTGGCCTAGGCTATAAGAAGATAGCCTTGACCCTGAAACCGAACTGCAGCACAGTGGCCAAGACCATACAGTGGTTTAACAGGGCAGGTTCCACTCAGAACAGGCCTCACCATGGTCGACCAAAGAAGTTGAGTGCACGTGCTCAGCGTCGTATCCAGAGGTTGTCTTTGGGAAATAGACGAATGAGTGCTGCCAGCATTGCTGCAGAGGTTGAAGGGGTGGGGGGTCAGCCTGTCAGTGCTCAGACCATACGCCACACACTGCATCAAATTGGTCTGCATGGCTGTTGTTCCAAAAGGAAGCCTCTTCTAAAGACGATGCACAAGAAAACCCACAAACAGTTTGTTGAAGACAAGCAGACTAAGGACATGGGTTACCGGAACCATGTCCAGTGGTCTGATGAGACCACGATAAACGTATTTGGTTCAGATGGTTTCAAGCGTGTGTGGTGGCAACCAGGTGAGGAGTACAAAGACAAGTGTGTCTTGCCTACAGTCAAGCATGGTGGTGGGAGTGTCATGGTCTGGGGCTGCATGAGTGCTGCCGACACTGGGGAGCTACAGTTCATTGAGAGAACCATGAATGCCAAAATGCACTGTGACATACTGAAGCAGAGCATGATCCCCTCCTTTCAGATACTGGGCCGCAGGGCAGTATTCCAACATGATAATGACCCCAAAGACACCTCCAAGATGACCACTGCCTTGCTAAAGAAGCTGAGGGTAAAGGGGATGGAGTGGCCAAGCATGTCTCCAGACTTGAACCCGATTGAGCATCTGTGGGGCATCCTCAAACAGGAGGTGGAGGAGCACATCCACCAGCTCCGTGATGCCGTCATGGAGGAGTGGAAGAGGACTCCAGTGGCAACCTGTGAAGCTCTGGTGAACTCCATGCCTAAGAGGGTTAGGGCAGTGCTGGAAAATAATGGTGGCCACACAAAATATTGACAACTTGGGCCCAATTTGGACATTTGCACTTAGGGGTGTATTAACTTTTGTTGCCAGCGGTTTAGACATTAATGGCTGTGTGTTGAGATATTTTGAGGGGACAGCAAATTTACACTGTTATACAAGCTGTACACTCAATACTTTACATTGTAGCAAAGTGACACTTCAGTGTTGTCACATGAAAATATATAATAAAATATTTACAAAAATGTGAGGGGTGTACTCACTTGTGTAAGATACTGTATATTACAGTAAATTGTATATAGTATATATACACATTGTCAAAGCTGTTAGCTGGACTCTCCAAGCAGTGTAAGTACCTGAATTTGCCTAAAGAGCCAATCAGGTTTGCTGCAGTGTAATACCAAACAGGAGGAGAAGTCACAGTGACATAGTGATACATTAGTATGCTATTTCTTCTTTGACTATCCCGCCACAGGGTGGGAACGAGGAGGGTATTTGTAAATGAGAAAAACTGCAGCAGTGTAGGATCAGTGTGCTGCTCCCCCCACAGCCCCCCTAATACTTACCTGAGCTATATCTCAATCTAGCCATGTGCATGAGATCAGAGGCTCTCTATCCTCATTGGACAGAGAGGTAGCAGCGAAAGCCACTGGCTCCTGCTCCTGCCAATCACAGCTAATGAGGAGGGAACAGGAGGACTGGGCCAAGCCGTGCTCTGAATATCTATGGGCGCACAGAGTAGGGCTCGGGAGCAAGACGCGCGGGGGGGGGGGGGGGGGGGGTCAGCAGGGGACTGGAAAATAGGAGGATATGGGGCTGCTCTGTGCAAGACCAAGCAAAGGAGAATCTTCCTAATAAGTTACAGACAGCAAAGAATATACTGATGGAGTTTTAACTCTTCCCTATTCTATCCAAAACTAAATAAAATCTGTTTTGGCTGTACATACACTCTATGCTGAATGACAACCAAAACCACCTAAATGCTGATCACCTACACCCACATTGGCTGTGCTGCCAAGAACAATAAAGACGGCTGTCTTAGGTAGCACTCATAGAGGCATGGTGGGGGGGTGGCACTGCTGCTGAAGTGTAACTGAGCTGATTGGCTCTATGTGTATGTGTGTGTGATGGCACATACTCACAAAGCAGTCACCTGCCACCCAAGGAAGCCATCTTTGCTATGGGAGAGGAAGGGAGGCATTAAAAATGGCCAGGCTGACCCTGGTAAAATGTGTAGCCATCAGTATACTGTACATATATGGCCAACAGTGACATGACATTTTATTGTTCAGTCTTTTCTTGCCATAGACTTCAGAATTATTTTTGTTTTCCTGTAGACAGAACCCAGATACACATCATATCCCTGTCATACAGAAGCCATAAATTATTCCGTCCACTTTTTACTGTTCTGCACCTGCTCTGAAATATGTCAGCATAACACAGCACAGATTGTTCCTGTCCAATATTTTCACTATGTTTCTGGCATTTGCAAACTGTAAAAAAAGTTTTGCCTATAGTTTATTTAGTGCAGTTCTCAGAACTGGGATGTATTCCATCATTTTAAAAATGAATTTGCTGCAGTGGGGAGTAATAGGAAACATGTTTCAGCTGACAGATGTGGTCCTTAGCCAAACTTCAGCAACATGACCTTAAGGCTGAACTCCAGGGAAACAATTAAACACACAGCTAAACACAAATATGTGAACTGTTTTACTTGACCAAATATTTGGGCCAGTCTGCTGGGCCAGTCTTTTAGACCAAAGAGCATGCAGTACTGCAAGGCCAGATCAGTAACCTCACTTTTCTCTGTTGTACTTAAAGGGATTGTAAAGTCTCAACCTTCTGTGTTGCAGCTGCCCCCAACCCCCCCCCCCCCCCCATTTTTCTTACCTGAGTCCATGCGTTCCAGTAATGTGCATGAGCCCAGTGACTCCAGCCGCTGTCTCTGTCTTCATTGAATAGATTGATAGCAGCAGGAGCTGCTGTCAATCAAATCCAGTGACACGATGAAGGGGAGGAGCCAGGAGCGCTAACAAGGCACACCAAAAGAGGAGGTTTGGGGCTCCTAAGTAAGTAAGTATAACATGTTTGTTATTTTTATAAAAAAAAATCTGCAAAACCACGCCCTTGCCACGCATTTAAAAAAAAAATAATAAACATACATATTTCCCACTGTATTTTGTTTTGTCTTTATGGACCTTGCTTTGTGCACTAGTGAGCAGTCATGTTGGAACAGGAACGGGCCACCTCCAAACTGTTCCCAAAAAGTTCTCCAACATCAGTGCCTGATATCACAAATGCGCTTCTGGAAGAATGGTCAAATATTACCATAGACTCACTCCTAAACCTTGTGGACAGCCTTCCCAGAAGAGTTGAAGCTGGACACTCAAATTTGTTAGTGTTAGGACTGCAAGTAACACAGGGCGCCGTGAAGGGGCATTGCAGCTTACACATGCATTTGCAAATGCGTGTCAACTAAACCTCTGTTTTTTACCTACATCGTCACTCAGGTCTACTTGGTTGGTTGGCAGACTGGTGGGTGAGTACATCAGACTGGGGGCTGGCTGGTTTCCATGCACCTCTCTTAATCCCCTCAATTTTCAGTTTCTCTAATAGAGCAGGTATCCCTCTATTTAGAAATTTTGGCTTTTTACTATGCTGTTGGTAGTAAGAAACATGTTCTGTGATAGTTGCTCTATCTACACGGAATCTGTATTTAAAAAAAGGGATGCTTCCAGTAACCTCCTTTTTTGGAAAATGCTACGGGTGGGATTTGGAAGCTTTGGGGCTCAGATTTTACGAAGTTGGCTAACTAGCTGCAAAAGATGAATATCAGGATGAAACTAAGGGTCACCCTGTATGAATGATGAGGCCAATGAGCATGTTTAAAAAAGACGTGTTCATGTTTGTGCATACTGTACCTTATTAATGTGGTTTTAAAAGCTCAATGTTTTTAACCTTCTTGCATTCTATGCATGAAGGTAAAAACCTTATGTGTGCAGCACCCTCTCCTAATACTTACCTGAGCCCCATCTCGATTTAGCTATGTGCATGACAGCAGTGGCTCCCCCATGTCTCTTCCTCCTCATTGGCTGAGACAGCAGCGGGAGCCATTGAGCCAATGGGGAGAAGGGGCAAGCCACGCTCCATTTGCGAATGGACACACAGAGCAGTGGCTCAGGAGCAAGCCTGCACTTGACAGGATGGAGGAGCCAGGAGCACCTATAGGGAACCCGAAAAGAGAAGAATCATGGCTGCTCTGTGCAAAACCAATGCACAGGGCAAGTAGGTATGACATTTTTGTTATTTTTTACAAATGCCTTTACTATCACTTTAACTAGTTGTGGTTATGTACCATCATAAATATTTCAATTTTTCATGCTTGCTCCAAGTCAGTGGCTCCAGATATTGAAGTTAGAGGGTGAACATAACAGCCTAGCAACATTTTCAAATGATCTGTAATGGTAGCCTGCTTGATATTTTTAAATGTGTCCTTAACTTTCAAGATGTCATACATTTTGGACTTTGTGGCTATTGTATCTAGTGTTGTAGAAGAAAAATATTGTATCCAAGCAGACAAAAGGCAGATGATTGTTCTAAGTGTGCTGAATTCCACATTAGCATAAATAAGACAGCAGAGACAGTGGGAGGACAAGGTCCAAATGTTTGGCTTTCTTCGACTTGCCTCATATAACCCTTGTAAACATTATTCTTGAAAGCTTTATTGTGTTTCTTAAGTGGTAACATTTCTCAGATGATCACTCTTTTGAGACTAAACACACGTAATGAATGTATTCCTCTGTCATACCCTTCTCCTTCGTCCACTGATCACTCCGTTTCGCCAACTACTGTTTGCAGAAGGACAATACTCTATGGTTTTACAATGTAGTAATGCCTACAGCTATTTATTGACTTAGATTGAGGTCCTCATGGCTGGGGACCTATCAGTTAACTGTGGAAAACAGATACTGAAACTGGCAATACACTAGTAAGATTTTGTTTGGAATTCAGTTCTGTTCCATTTTCCAATCATTGGTGGGGTCAAATCGCCATTTGCTTTCGACCATAGTGACGAAAAACTTCAATGGAGCTGGTTCACTAATTTGAAACAAAAAAAAAACAAAAAAAAACAGTGAATGTGGTTTCTGTTTGTGAAATTAAATTTATCCAAAAATTGAATGTTAAAAACAAGTAATTTTAAAAGACATTTGCCAATTTTTGTATGATTGTTCGAAAGAATATGAACATGAGAATGTTCATTCAAAAATCTACTAGTATATGATCAGCTTTAGGGAAGATGCTTGAAAAGATTTATTTACAGCCTATCCAAACCAAGCATAAAAAATAATACATTGCCGTGTACAGGCGGTCCCCGGGTTACAAACAAGATAGGGTCTGTAGGTTTGTTCTTAAGATGAATTTGTTTGTAAGTCAGAACAGGTACATTTTTTTAAGTGTAGCTCTAGCCACAAATTTTTTTTTACGTTTTTTGGATAGCATAGGAAAGAGTTATCACCCCTGTAATGTTTGTTTTGCTGTCTGCGCCTCTTTTCAGAAGATTTCACTTCACTTTCTGTCCCTATGACAATTGGATTTTGAAAATTTTGGGTTGTTGTGAAAACAAGGATTGGTGATAAAGCTTCAGTTGAGACACCTTTTTTCCATAGTAAATAATACAGGAGTGAATTTTCCTTCCTAAAGTGGGGTGCACACTAGTAGAAAATCTGCCGAAAATTCTCGTCCGAGGTAAAATCGTACGATTTTCGGCTAGTGTGTACACAACTTTCAGCAGCCGATGCCGACATTTTCAACAAAAAAAAAACAGAGGGACAAACACCAAAATTTTCATTGTCCGTCCCCAGCACGACCAATTTTCGTTTAATGTGTACGCAGTATGTCCCCGAAAAATCGGATACGAAAGACTGCGCTGACAACCCGGAAGTTTATCATTAAAAAAAAACAACAGAAATGGATAATTCGTATCTATATTAGTTGCACTATGAACTGAGCACCGATTCTCTCTCTCTATCTATCTCCATCTATCCACACATTCAGTGTACAGGGTACAACTCAAAGGCGTGGCCTCGGGGGTCACACGTACATGTACTTACATCACACTCTATGAACAAACGTTCCCAAAAAAAAAAGAAAATCGGACGAGAAATTTTGTGAACATTTATGCACTGTCAACTAAAAACGGTTATGAACGCTGAGCAAGAGAGAGAAAAATCAGAGGATATTTCGTCCGATTTTCTTCAAGTGTGTACAAGCCTTAAGGGTAGATTTCCTCTCACTTCCTTTTGTAAGTAGGAGTCATTAGTAAGTCAGATGTTTGTGGTGGCTGCAATACTTTTATTTTTCCAGAATTTCTTTCCTAGGGATCCTGCCTGGAACACACTTCCTTCATAGGGTGGCAGTGCTCAATCACTGTACCATATCTCGCTTCTTCTCCATAAGTTGAAGGTGAGCAGTAGAGGGAGAACACAGTAAGTTATCAGCTCGCAGGTTTTTTTTTGGGCAGGATCAACAAGTCAATTTTTTTAACTTATCAAAAAGATTTAGGCCCCTTTCACACTTATGCGACGCGATTTTACCGCAATTTTGAAAGCAATGGCTATGGCTATGGCTCAAAACGCAATCAAATCATGGCAAAGTAGTGCAGGAACTACTTTGAAGTCGGTGAAACTTCAAAACGCACTGATATGAATGGGGCTCATTGAAAATAATGGAAAACGACTTGTCATGCGATTTTGCGGTCCAAAATCGCGGGACAAGTCGCACTAGTGTGAAAGGGGCCTTAACAAAATACTATTAATTGTATATTTAACAAACCACATGGAAGCAAATAAGAAACATTCGCTGGTAGGGTTTGCATACACTTTAAAGGGGAATTTCACGGCAGATACTCCTATAACAAAAAAATAAAAAGTCCAGCTATATATTCAATCAAAAATCATTAATATAATTAGTATAATGAAACACTGCATCATTGAAAAATTGAAATGAAATTCTGCACACTGCTACATGCACGCAACCTAAAATCCTATTTGTGAATCGCTCACACCTTCCGCACTCTCCTAAACATGTAAATAAATGGTATAAAGTCTATTTGGTGCCCCACTCCACAATATGCAATATCCCTGGGGAGGGGCTTGACTTCACGACGTTTGAACACTGGACAGTGAGGATTTGCGGTAACTGATACCCTGAAGAATTGCACTGGTGAATGCATTAGCGATCATATATAAATACAGTTTGGTGCACTGGGAGCACCAGGAGAATGTGAGTTTTTACCTGGAGTTGTATTTAGAAATAAACCGTTGTGGTTTTAAGGATAAAGCATTATTGGTGTTGTTCACATTTATATTTATATAGTATGGCTGAGTGGAGGAGCGATTAGAAGGAGGAGGAAGCATCTGTGCCATTGATATTAGGAAGGATTGATCTAAGTCCCCTTTGGAGGGACAAAAGAGCAATAAGACCATATCAGTGTATGTGGTCCATTATCCCAGGTGAAAGCACACCCGGAGAAGGGGTTGAAGACAGAATGAAACGTTTGACATTGAGTAATGGAGTGTAACAAGATCACATAATATCACTATGAACTATATATTTAGTGTCACTACTGATCAGAGCTGCCGTTAGAAACCACAGGGCCCCATACAGACAACCTGACATGGGGCCCCATACAGCCAACGCTTCAGTTATGAATGAACACAGTGAGTGTTTGTTATCGATTACTCATTGTGTTCATTCAGGATCGGAAGGTGCTGGTAAAAATTACATATTTTCCTAACCCTTTCCCCACTCTCAATCTTGAAGGATCCTATTGTGTGCTTGCAGCTGCCGGTGGTAAAAAGAGGAGGGAAGCCAGCAGCACTGCGTGGGTAGGAGCACACAGGGGAGCCGGTGTTCCTTGAAAAAACCCTACCTGTGAAAATTCCCTACCCTCGTCACTTTCTGTGCACAAACATCATTCAACAGCTGAGCCGCTTCCCACCGAGCATGCTCACAGCTGCGGAGGGTAGGGAATTTTCATAGGGTAGTGTTTTTTAACCTTACACCGCGTCTGCTGTTGCCGCGTGTACATTAAATCATCTCCGCTCCAACATTAAATCATCTCCGCACTAACCCGTCAGACTTCCCTGATCTCGGCTCCAAATTGTGAAAACGGCGGCGGGTCTATGAAAACATAAATCATGGAGCCGAGATCATGTGGGACGCCGCACCTGCTGATAAATGACGGGCGCCCGCAGGGAAATCTCAGGGTTGGAGCGGAGATTATTTAATGTTGTGGCTGCCCATGCGCAGTGGGACGCGCGGCAACAGCTGATATCTGACGCGGTGTAACGTTAAAAAATACTACCCCTTGATTCCCTACCCTCCGCAGCTGTAAGCATGCGCAGTGGGAAGCTGCTCAGCTGTTCAATGACATACGTGCACAGGAAGTGACGAGAGTAGGGAATTTTCATGGGGTAAGGTTTTTTAACGTTACACCAGGGTAGCAGGGGGAAACGTATGGTGCATAGGGAGGGTAAACAATGTGGTTGGGGGGGAGGGGGGGCAATTATTGGAACTAATGCTTTGTATGGCTCTCTGTGCAGCAGCTGAAAGCCAATTGTAGGGTCAGGAGAAGAAACCAGCTTTCAGCTGCTGCAAAGAGAGCCATACAGGATATTGGTTCTAGTAATTGCCCCGTTGCCGCGCCGATCACCCTCCCTGCCCACATCTGATTCACTCTGCTCCCTGGACCCCTGTGCTGGCCCAGGCCCCATGCAGGAGGACTGGTGGTACCCCCATATCTACGGCCCTGCTACTGATAGTGACATTAAGGATATTATTTTACTTTTTTGTTCACACGGATACAGAGGGTCACTATTGGTGTATTTTTATGTATTCAATATATAGTTTGTATTCATATACCTGTTTATTTGTTAATATGGCAGTTTAAATATCATGGTAGCACACTGTTAATTACATAGCATTTTGTGGGGCATGGCACCAATTAGACTTTATACCGTTTCATTAAAACTGAACTCCAAAAACGTTAATTTCAATATCTTCCTAGCCACAAAGGGTATAAATCTACTTTGCATGCACTACATTTCTTTGCAAACCAGGTTATTACCTTGTAAAAACAATAGTGACATCATCATCACTGTGCTGCACATAGCCTGAACAGAGAATAAAGCTGTGGGAGGGACCCAACAGATCCACCCACAACACAATGCCTGCAGAAAACTACAGGGGGGTGGAAACAAGACCAGTCATACTGCATAAGGAGAGAGAGAAGCAGTGACTGGTCCTAATACAGGCCGCTTCTGTACAGAGGTAAAGTTTCACACTGGAATACTGCACAGATCTAAAAGAAAAAACAGAGAATTCAAATAAGGGTACACATGTCTCTTGTATTTTGACAATGTTTCCTTATCTCGGAGTTCAGCTTTAACCATTTTCATACCACAGTACGTCATATGACGTCCAGGGTTTTAGGTGGGGATATCTGAATAATGGGTGCAGCTGCAGGCATCATTCAGATATCATTTTTTTAGCTGGCGATTCGCTGCACCTTAAGAACAAGCATAGTGACTGTTCAGCCGCCTGATCATTTTTACAGACATCCCCCCTCCCGCCGCCCTCCGGTGCTTCTACCGGCTCACCCGTGCGATTGGCGAGCTGGAAGTACACCATAGAGACTGCCAAGGACCAGATGGTCCCCGGCAGTCTCTATGACTCTTGGAGGCCCGGGCGTGACATTATGACGTCACGCCCGGCCTGGCAGTTGTCAATACTTCCATGACCTCGGCTGGATAGCCAAGATGTTTTTTTTATTTTATTTTTATTTCATGTATTTTAGCCTGTAGGAGAGATCTGAGGTCTTATTGACCCCAGATCTCTCCATAAAGAGGACCTGTCATTCACTATTCCTATTACAAGGGATGTTTACATTCCTTGTAAGACCCCGTTCACCCTGGGGCGATCCGACTTGCCGGGGCGACCTCACAGGTCACGGCGCGCAGCTCACACCGCGACCTTGGAGCGGCTAGCATGGACTTCATAACATTGAAGTCAATGCAGGTCGCTCCAGGTCGCCCCAAAGAAGCTCCGGACCCTTTTTCTAAGTCGGAGCGACTTGTTTCGCTCCTATTAGAACGGGTCCACAGCTTCTCTATGGCAGGCGACCTACGGCGACCTGTCAGGTGACCAGGTTGCCTGACAGGTCGTCCCAGTGTGAACGGGGTCTTATAGGACTAAAAGTGATCAAAAAATAAATAAAAATTAAAGGGAAAGTGTAAAAAAAATAAAAATAAAATAAACAATATAAAAAAAAGAAATTTAAAGTCCCCCCTGTCCTCGCGGCCACATATGTAAATGGCGTTCAATCCATACATGTGAGAAATCGCTGTGAACGTTAGAGCGAGAGCAGCAATTCTCGCACAAGACCTCCTCTGTAACTCTAAACTGATAACCTGTAAAAAATGTTAAAGCGTTGCCTATGGAGATTTTTAAGTACCAAAGTTTGGCGTCATTCCACAATTTTAAAGCATTTATTTACTCGGCGTAACATCATCTTCCACATTATACAAAAACATTGCGCTACCTTTAGTGTTTCTTTTTTTTTTAAAGTCATAAAACTGTTTTTTTTTTTTCCCCATTAAAAACGCGTTTGAAAAATTGTCGTGTGACATAAAAAGTTGCAATGATTGCCATTTTATTTCCTAGGGTCTCTTGCAAAAAATATATATATCATTTTTGGGGGTTCTGAGTAATTTCAAGCTAAAAAAATGATTATTTTTACATGTAGGAGCAGAGTGCCAGAAATGGCCGATATTTAAGTGCTTAAAACTGCAAAGGCTACAAATAAAGCACAAAAACCGGACAACTTTTCCCAAGCTTGTTCATGTGGTTTGGTAGTAACACCATCCTTTGCTTCATGCTGAAAAATGAATTTTCCCCATTATGGGGAAAGTGGTTTGCAGACTGCTTTATACAATGGCAGCTTCATAATGTCAGCTTGGTATCATACTGAAAACCTACAGATTTCTGCTACTTAGCCTGAGCCTCAGCAATACCAATGGTGTCGTTAATAGAGAACCTTAAACATGATTGATGTTTTTTAAGCTGTGCCAAAACCTTTAATAAGCATCACAGTCAGTGACATAAATGGAAAAAGAGTGTGTGAGAGAATTCAAGTCTGTCACAGACACCGCATCTCGATTCAAGGTTCCTGCTGTCAGCAGAAATGTGTAGAAACCTTTCCAGGACAGAATATGAGACTACGATGCTGGAGAAGAAAAACACAGCTTCCATTTCCCTCACTTCTAAATAAAGGGATTTTGCATGCTACAATCTGTGTGGTGCAAAAAATAAAACATTTTTGAATAAAGACAAAGACAACTCAATGGATCATAAACAAAAACACTCTCCTCAAAAAATTTTTTTAGGAGTTTTTTAAATATTATTTTTAGTTTTATTAGTTTTACTTGGATCTTTTTTTGTAATCAGCATATGTGTCAGATCAAAACAAACTTCAGTTAAACAAATCAAAACTTTACATCCATATCAGAGCCCCGCCCCCCTTATATCAGGGTCCCCATCAGAGCCCCCTTTATGTCATGATCCTCTTCGGAGCTCCCTTACATCAGAGTTCCCTTACATCTGAGTCTGCCTTAGGAGCCCCCCCCCCCCCCTAAAATCAGGTTCCTCTTTAGAGCCTCCCTTACATCAGGGTTCACCTTAGGAGTCCCCCTTACATCAGGATTCCCATCAAAACTCCCCATATTTCAGGGTCCCCATCAGTACATCATGTTCCCCATTACCACCTCTCCCCCCCCCCCCCCTTACATCAGAGCTTTATCTTAGGCATCTTTCCTTACATCAGAGTCCCCTTACATCTGAGTTTGCCTTAGGAGTCCCCCCCCTAAAATCAGGTTCCTCTTTAGAGCCTCCCTTACATCAGGGTTCACCTTAGGAGTCCCCTTTACATCAGGATTCCCATCAGAACCCCCCATATTTCAGGGTCCCCATCAGTGCCCCATTGCTTCAGGGCCCAATCAGAGCCCCACTTACATCTGAGTCTGCCTTAGGAGTCTACTTTACATCAGGATCACCACTAGAGCCCCCTTTACATCAGGGTCCCCATCAGAGCCTCCTTTTTGGTTCACCTTAGGAGTCCCCTTTACATCATGTTCCCCATTACCAACTCCCCCCCCCCCCTTACATCAGAGCTTTATCTTAGGCATCTTTCCTTACATCAGAGCTCCCTTAAGATATAAGGGAAGAACAGAGAAGAATATTTGGGTTATGTTAGATATTGTTAATAATGAAGATGAAATAAGAATTATATCTCTTCCTTTTTTTCTCTTCTTGTTAAACAATTTGAATTTATGTTGTGTTTCACTCGTTTAGTGTATTATTTGTAAATGTACAACCTTTTTACTAACCCTTAATAAAATTCATAATTGAAAAAAAAGAGTTCCCTTAAGAGCCTCCTTTACATCAGAGTCCCCATCATAGACTCTTTCTATCAGGGTCACCACCAGAGCACCCCTTATATTAGGGTACCCATACGATACCCCCTTATATCTGGATCTGCCTTAGGAGTCTCCTCGAACATTAGTATACCCCCTTACATTAGAGTCTCCATCAAAGCCCCTCTACATTAGGGTCCCCATTGGAGCACCACTTACATAATGGTGCTCATCAGAGTCTCTCTTACATCTTATATCTTTTTTATACTAGCATGATATGTGTAAAATCTGGGGCCCTATCAGTGTACCCCTACCTACATCAAGGTTTCCATCAGAGCCCCCTTACATCAAGGTCACCATCAGAGCCCCCCCCCCCCTACATCTGAGTCTGCCTTAGGAGTCCCCCTAACATCAGAGAACCTCCTACATCATGGTCCCCATTACAGCCTCCCTTACATCAGGGTCGGCCTTAGGAGCAACTACAAACATTAGCGTTCCCCCTTACATTAGGGGGTCTCCATTAGAGCCCCTCTACATCAGGGTTCCCATCAGTGCTCACTAACACAGATTTAGACAGATTTGTGAACAATATTTGAGAGAAATAGGCCTTTTGTGTATATAGAAAAAATCTTAGAACTTTGAGTTCAGCTCATGAAAAATGGGGGCAAAAACAAAAGAGTTGCGTTTTATAATTTTGTTCAGTGTATATATAATAAATTAGGAACCAATTATACAATCAAGCTTAATTATATCCATATATCAATTATGAATCACACATGGTAGAAATTTCAAGCAGATGGCAAACAACATGTACTCATCTCCAACATCAAAAGTAGAGGACTCCCGTCATGTTCCTATTATAAAAGTATGTACATCAATCAGAGACTTTTACAATATGGAAAAGAAGAAAAATCCATTTCAATATTCATACAAGTCACCATATTACACATCTATATTCAAGGAAAGAGTTATTCTGATAATGAGTTCTTTGGACTTTCCAATAACCAGGCCATTTTTTGCGATTCGGCACTACATTACTTTAACTGACAATTGCGGGGTCCTGCAATGCTGTACCCAAATAAAATTGATGTCTTTTTTTTCCCACAAATAGAGCTTTCTTTTGGTGGTATTTGATCACCCACCTGTGCGATTTTTATTTTTTGCGCTATAAACAAAAAAAGAGCGACAATTCTGAAAAAAAAAAAAAACAATATTTTTCACTTTCTGCCATATAACATTTAAAAAAAAATTAAAAATCTAAATTTTTTAACATTTTAGGCCAATTTGTTTTCTGTTACATATTTTTGGCAAAAAAAAATCCGCAATAAGCGTATTTTGATTGGTTTGCACAAACGTTATCGCGTCTAACTACGGGAAAGATTTATGTAATTTTTCTTGTTTTTTTTATTATTAGTAATTGTGGCGATCTGCGATTTTTAGCGGGACTGCAACATTTTTGGCTTTTTTGGGGAGACCAGTGACATTACTACAGTAATCAGTGCTAAAAATATGTACTGTTACTGTACTAATGACACTGGCAGAGAAGGGGTTAACATTGTGGGTGATCAAGGGGTTAAATGTGAGCCTAATTGAGTGATTTTAACTATGGGGGGGGGGTGGCTTGTGAAATGATCATAGAGACCTGTGATCCTATATAGAAGGATCACAGGGGCTCTGTGATCATACAATAGCTGCCCATTCTTCTCTCTCAGCGGGAAGCGATTGTGGGTGTCAGGCGGCAATCAGAGCCGCCTGCCCGTGCATCAGCTTCCCCGCTGCCGAGTGGGGGGTGGGAGTGCGCCGCCGGTGGCGCGTGCTTGCCCCCTAGCTGCAGGCACACGACCGACGTAGATCTATGTCGGTTTGCGCAGGAGGGCCACACTGCCGCAGTAAAAATGCAGCAGGCGATCGGGAAGAGGTTAAGGGGGCAAATCCTTCCGGTCCAGAACTGGTTAAATGAAAATTGCTCCTTCATGCAACACTGAAATTGTTATACATTTTTGAGACAGATAGAGTTTTTTTTTGGTGTTATTTAATCATCACTGCATCATTCTGCATGAGGCGTGCAAGTGGGAGGACATCTTATGATATCCTCCCGGGATAACAGTGTTCCCGCTTTGCTGATTTTTGCCAGGCGGGAGGTGGTTAATCATACAGTTACATGGTGTTCTGGGCACCAACGTAGAGACATAGAAAAATAACGGCAGAAGAAAGTAGTCCATCAAGTCTGCTAATTTTATTTTTTTCAGAATATATATCTACTGCATGCTTGTCCCAAGCATATCTAAAGCCATTTGCTGTCGACTGTCTCTTTTTTCCTAGGTACATTATTTTTACATTTACATTTAGAAACATTGAACTGCAGTCTCCACTACTTTGTCTTCTAGCATTGCCAAATCATGTTCAATGTTACAGACACCTCCAGGGATGTTCACCCTATTATGGCGCTTTTCCGCTGCATGGAACCGAACGGTTCGGCTTGCTTTTGTGCTTTTCCACTGCATGGTACCACATGGTACGCTGTAGGAACGGTTCGGTACGGTATGGTACAGCGGCACTTTTCCACTACATGGAACCGAACGGTACGGCTCGCTTAAACAGTACCACCTCGATTGTGGTTACAAGAGGTACCATACTGGTACCATATCCCACAATCCTTTGCATGCAGCTGACTGTTTGTCACTACTAGCCACTGATTGGTCAGAGAATCGTTGTTATCCCACCCACTTTACTTTAGTGGAAAAGCAAACCGTACCATACCGTACCGAAATGTTCCAACACCGTACCATGCGGTACCATGCAGTGGAAAACCAAACAGAGTCAAGCAGGGCCAAGCAGGGCCGAGTGGAGCCTGAGCCGGTATTTGCAGTGGAAAAGTGCCATTACACACCTTTGTATCATCAGCAAAAAGACATACCCTGCAAAACAAACCTTTAGTTATATCACTTACACAGGGGTGTACCTAGAGCATTTGGCACCCGATGCAGGTCCTATTACCGGGTCCCCCAGGTCCCCCCCCCCCGACAAAATCGCAGCGCACAAAGCTTGTTGCTCAAAAAACAGCAGGAGCTTCTTTTGGGTGACAGTTTTACGTTTTGTGACTTGTCGCTACTGCATCGCGATTTATCGTGCAGCAAAATCGCACCGTGATGGGGTGCCATTAAGAAGTTTAGGGTAGTATAGGGTAGTATAGTGGCAGGTTAGGGTATTATAGGGTAGTATATTGGTAGGTTAGGGTAGTATTGGGAGGTATAGTGGCAGGTTAGGGCAGTATAGGGTAGTATAGTGGCAGGTTAGGGTAGTACAGGGTGGCATAGTTGCAGTATAGGGTAGTATAGCGGCAGGTTAGGGCAGTATAGGGTATTTTAGTGGCAGGTTAGGGCAGTATAGGGTATTACAGTTACAGGTTAGGGCAGTATAGGTTAATATGGTGGTAGGTTAAGGCAGTATTGTAGTGGCAGGTTAGGGCAGTATAGGGTAGTCTAGTGGCAGGTTAGGGTAGTATAGGGCAGCATAGTGGCAGGTTAGGGCAGTATAGGGCCGCATAGTGGCAGATTAGGGCAGTACAGGGTAGTATAGTGGCAGGTTAAGGCAGTATAGGGTGTTATGGTGGCAGGTTAGTGCAGTATAGGGCATTATTGTGGCAGGTTAGTTCAGAATAGGGTATTATGGTGGCAGGTTAGTGCAGTATAGGCAGGGCGGGGTGCACCAGGCACCACAGAGCCCAGCACCACAGAAACCAGCACCACAGAGCCCAGCACCACAGAGCCAGCACCACAGAGCCCGGCACCACAGAGCCTGGCACCACAGAACCCAGCACCACAGAACCCAGCACCACAGAACCCGGCACCACAGAGCCAGCACCACAGTACCCAGCACCACAGACCCTTGCACCACAGAGCCCAGCACCACAGAGCCCGGCACAACAGAGCCAGCAACACAGAGCCAGCAACACAGAGCCAGCAACACAGAGCCAGCACCACAGAGCACAGCACCACAGAGGCCAGCACTACAGAGCGCGGCACTACAGAGCCCAGCACCACAGATCCAGCACCACAGAGACCGGCTCACCACAGAGACTGGCTCACCACAGACGGGCTCACCACAGAAACCAGCACACCACAGAGACCAGCATACCATGGAAGCCAGCATACCACAGAGACCAGCATATAATTATATACCCACACTGAGACCAATATTATTGACAGCATTTCCCACCAACAGTACCCATCAGCAGTACCCACCATCCCACGCTACATCATTTGTAGTCCCGGCTCACAGGCGGAGTGATATCAAATGCACTCCGCCTGTGAGAGGATGAGCCGTACAGAGGAGGCAGCGGCTTCGCTCTCTACTGCAGCCGCCTGCTTTCTCTGTACGGCTCCTTCTCTCACAGGTGGAGTGCATTTGATATCAATCCACCTGTGAGCCGAGACTATGGAGGAAATAGAGGCGCCGTTCTCACAGTGACAACTGCACAGAGCCCGACACCACAGAGCCCGGCACCACAGATCCCGGCACCACAGATCCCAGCACCACAGAGCCCGGCACCACAGAGCCCGGCACCACAGAAACCGGCACCACAGAGCCAGCACCACAGAACCTGACACCACAGAGCCCGGCTCCACAGAGCCAGCACCACAGAGCCAGTACCACAGAGCCCGGCACCACAGAGCCCAGCTCCACAGAGGCAGCACCATAGAGCCAGCACCACAGAGCCCGGCACCACAGAACCTGGCACCACAGAGCCAGCCAGAATACAGAACCAGCAGCCCAGCCCCAAAAACCAGGACCAGCAGCCGGGAATCAGGCCCAGTAGCCAGGAATCAGGAGGACCAGAAGCCAGACCCCAGGACCAGCGGGCCAGTCCCAGCAGCCAGACCTTAGGACCAGCAGCAAAGCCCCAGCAGCCAGACCTTAGGACCAGCAGCAAAGCCCCCAAAGCCAGGCCCCAGGACCAGCAGCCAGCCCCAGTACCCATTATTTAAGGTAAGTGAAGTCTTCTAGTCTTGGGCCTGGGCATCAAAGTGCTATTAATTAATATAATATGGTTTATTTTTCTATTGTTCAGTGACACTCTAATGTAGTCTCTCATGGGAGACTCTCCAATAGGCACAGAGAGGACCTCTGTAAGATAAACCCCCCTCCAGGTCCCATTAGACTCCGTTGTAGTCTCTAATGGGGCCTGGTGGGGGGTCTTTCTAACAGACTCTCTAACAGAGGCCTTCTCTGTGTTCAATGGAGAGACCCCTCTCCAGGTCCCATTAGGAAAAGGGGAAGAGTTAGTAAGATGACCACGCCTATGTGGGGGCGCCATAAATATTTCTGCACCCGGGCGTCTGTTACCCTAAGATCGGCCCTGAGTATAGGGTATTATTGTGGCAGGTTAGGGCAGTATAGGGTATTATGGTGGTAGGTTAGGGCAGTATAGGGCATTATGGTGGCAGGTTAGGGCAGTATAGGGTATTATGGTGGTAGGTTAGGGCAGTATAGGGCATTATGGTGGCAGGTTAGGGCAGTATAGGGTATTATGGTGGCAGGTTAGGGAAATATAGGGTATTATGGTGGCACCTTAGGGCAGCATAGGTTATTATGGTGGCAGGCTAGGGCAGTATACTCTGGCTGCCTCGGGAAATATTGAAGATCCCTGTGGGACAGCCTGACCTGATTGGATGACTGGGGAGACAGGCAGCCACCCTCCCACGCACAGCTGGGCCCCCTGCCGACCCTATGAACTTCACCAAGCAGCACATACGATGTTTACAAAGCTGGGAAAGTGAAGGGGCGCGCGCGCATTAAGACGGCCCTGCTTCGATCTCCTCTCCGAATCTGATCATCCCACACTCCACACCCCTGGGCGACACCCCTTCAAAGTGTGGCACCTGGGACAGACCACTGCTCCCCCGTTAGTACGCCACTGCTCCTATATATAGATTAAATAGAACAGGACCCAGTATAGAGCCTTGTGGTACATCACTAGTGATAGGTCTCTGTTCTGAGTGAACCCTTTTTACAACCACACTCTGGTATGTATCCTTTAGCCAATTGCATATCCACTGAACCACCCAAGGGTTAAGTCCTAGCTAGTACAACTTTTGTATTAGATCATTATGTGGAACTGTATCAAATGCCTTGCTGAAATCAAGATATGCAATGTCCACAGCACCTCCCTGGTTCAAAACATTGGTAATATAGTCAAAAAAATTCAATCAGATTAGTATGATATGATCTGCCCTCAGTAAAACCATGCTGCTTTGGGTCCAGTAAGTTGTGTATTTTTAAGTGATCAATGATCCTTTTAAGGAGTGATTCCATTAACTTGACTACAACTGATATCAAAGCAGTTGTAAAATCAGAAGGCTTTTTATCTTAATGCATTCTATACATACCTGAGCCCCATCTCTCTCCAACGCTGTCCACGAGTCCCTCGGCCGTCCGGGACTCTCCCTCCTGATTGACTGAGACACAGCCATGGCGCTATCGGCTCCAATCAAAGTCAGTTAGCCAATTATGAGAGAGAGGGGATGGGGCCGAATGACAGCTCCTTGTCTGAATGGACAAGCTGCTAGCTGTGGGGGCACTCGATAAGAGGGAGGAGCCAGGAGCAGCAACGAGAGAACCGAGAAGAGGAGGATCTGGGCTGCTCTGTGCAAAACCAACTGCACAGATAGGTAAGTATAACATGTTTGTTATTTAAAATAAAAATAATAAAAATGAGAATTTACAATCACTTTAAACTCACTGGCCTGTAATTGCCAGCTTCTACTTTGCTGCCCTTCTTGTGGATAGGTACAATATTATCCGTCCGCCAGTCATGGGAAACTTCTGTTAGAAGAGATTGATTGAAGAGATCAATTAAGAAATGTAACACTAAATAATGCTGAATGACATCTGATCTGATTTACCAGACTATGATATATAGTTCTACCCTTACGGATGAAAAAAATAGGGGCATTCATTTCAGTAATAGTAGGATTGTTATTCTTGAGGATAGACCAATGTTAGTTGATTATTTTATGTATGTAAAGAAAAGAAACTACAGTGCATCCAGAAAGAATTCACAGCGCTCCACTTTTTCTACATTTTGTTATGTTAGAACCTTATTCCAAAATGGAATAAATTCATTATTTTTCTCAAAATTCTACAAACAATACCCCATAATGACACTGTGAAAGAAGCTTGTTTGAAATCTTTGCAAATTTATTAAAAAAAAAAAAAAGAAATCACATGTACATAGGTATTCACAGCCTTTGCCATGACAGTTAAAATTGAGCTCAGGTGCATCCTGTTTCCACTGGTCATCCTTGAGATGTTTCTACAACTTGATTGGAGTCCACCTGTGGTACATTCAGTTGATTGGACATCATATGGAAAGGCACACACCTGTCTATATAAGGTCCCACAATTAACAGTGCACGTCAGAGCACAAACCAAGCCATGAAGTATTGTTTGTAGACCTCCGAGACAGAACTGTATCGAGGCACAGATCTGGGGAACAGTACAGAAAAATATCTGCAGGATTGAAGGTCCCAATGAGCACAGTGGCCTCCATCATCCGTAAATGGAAGACAGTTGGAACCACCAGGACTCTTCCGAGAACAGGCCTACAGGTGAAACTGAGTGATCAGGGGACAAGGGCCTTAGTCAGGGAGTTAACCAAGAACCCAATGGTCACTCCAACAGAGCTCCAGCGTTTCTCTGTGGAGACAGGAGAACTTTCCAGAAGAATAACTATCTCTACAGCACTACTCCAATCAGGCCTGTGTAGTAGAGTGGCCAGACAGAAGCCAGTCCTTAGTTAAATGCACATGACAGCCACCTGGAGTTTCCCAAAATGCACATGAAGGACTCTCAGACCATGAGAAACAAAATTCTCTGATGAATTTGTCTGATGAAATAAAGATTGAACTCTTTGGCCTACATCATGTCTGGAGGAAACCAGGCACTGCTCATCACCTGGCCAATACCATCCCTACAGTGAAGCATGGCGGTGACAGCATCATGCTGTGGGGATGTTTTTCAGTGGCAGGAACTGGGAGACTAGTCAGGATCGAGGGAAAGATGAATGCAGCAATGTACAGAGACATCCTTGAATAAAAAATGCTCCAAACTGCTCTAGACCTCAGACTGGGGAAAAGGTTTATCATCCAACAGTACCACAACCCTAAGCACACAGCCAAGATAACAAATGAGTGGCTACAGACCAGCCAGAGCCCAGACTTGACCCCAATTGAACATCTCTGAAGAGATCTGAAAATGACTGTGCACTGACGCTCCCCATCCAACCCAATAGAGCTTGAGAGGTCCTGCAAAAAAAGAATAGGAGAAACTGGCCAAAAATAGGTGTGCCAAGCCTGTATCATCATACTCAAAAAGACTTCAGGCTGTAATTGGTGCCAAAGGTGCTTCAACAACGTATGGAGCAAAGGCTGTGAATACTTATGTACATGTCATTTTTTTTTGTTTTTTTATTTTTAATAAATATGCAAATATTTCAAACAAACTTCTTTCACGTTGTCATTACGGGGTATTGTTTGTAGAATTTTGAGGAAAATGATGAATTTAATCGATTTTGGAATAAGGCTGAAACATAACAAAATGCGCTGTGAATACTTTCCGGATGCACTGTACATAACAAACGGTAGTCTCCTATCAATGCTTCTTCTATTATACAGCCTATACAATCCAGCCTATAAAAATTTTGTTTTAGAACAAACTCATCCATTCTTTCCTTAGGGCAAAAACCTAAAACACTCCTAATTCGGACTCTGATGATATATTATGTACCACATTATTTGTTGCAATTATGGTGTGTTCCTCTGTCTGATGCCAGCACCCCTTGTTTGTACTCCTCCTTTGTAGCTTGCTCCTCCTCCGCCACTCTGCCAATAGCTAAATTTGTTGGAACCTGCTCCAAAAAAGTAGTTAATATATTAGTGGAGGAATCCAAAGAGGCAGCTGATGAGGCAGAGGTGGAAAGGCGTTTATTCCTTTATATATTAATGATCTTAAACAACTAAAGTGTGGAGCAGTCCAATTATAGTCCCGACTTTTAGCTTAAAGTGTTACTAAACCCAGGACCCTGCCTTCACTATATCTGGTCTCCCATAGTACACTGAACATGGAAATGCAATCATTTTAAATATGAACTGCTAACTACCTTTTTTCACCAGCAGTATATAACAGTGTTGTGACTTCTATCAGTGTCTGGTTAAAGCTTGTAGGAGGAGTTTTCACATTGCACTGGCTGTGCTATCAGGATGCAGGACCTCTGGCACTCTGTCTGGCCAGTGCTGATTGGCCCTGTGCTGATCACATGAACTTTGCCAAGGAAAAACAAAACTCTATAGCAACACAAACCAAACAAATAAAAGTGATGCCAGCAAGCCCCGCCCAATGCATTTCATCACAATGCATCATCAGGAGCCGTGCCATGGTGGTGCACTCCATCTGTTATATACCCTAGGCTTCATTAACCCTTTAGTGGGGTTCAGTGGTCGGGGCTTTCTGGCACCACTTCTATTTGTATGGGTTCTGACTGTGGAACACAGATTGTTTGCCGAATAGTATGTGCGCATATAGCTGTGAGCAATCTTTTATTGTGAGTAGCACGTTGTATGTTTTTAAATATATTTAAATAAATGTATTTACGCTATGGGATGTTGTCTGGCTTATATTTCCATGTACATGCAAGTATGATGGAATACTGATAGAATATCACAGAGGAGACTTGCCCATGCAAATAAGAATAGAGGGGGCAGGTAAAGGAGAAGTTGATTTTAGTGCAAAGTTCTGATATTATATTGGTCTGGTGAGTGTGGAAACAAAGGAGGGGAGCACAGAGTATTCCACATGAAGCACTGAATGTTATGAATTTTAAAGCACTTTTAAAGCATATGGACTTTATATATTTATAGATTTTATTGAATTGATATTTGAGGGGGGTATTTTTCCTTAGGCTGCTTAAAAAATAATAAGTAAGTAGGTGTTGCCTCCGTCCCTGTATGTGCTATTAGGGGGTTTTTGGTGCCTCAGGCCAAGAGGGATTGGGACTTTAAGGGCAAGTGCATAGATATAGAAACAAGTATATGAATATATGATAGATAATGTTCCATTTAAAATAAACAGAATTGTATTTACAACAAATGTAAATCCATATATTGTAGAGAAGACAACATATATAGGTGAACAAAGTGCTTGGGGGTAGAGACCCCGGTGTGAAGGAAGTAATAAAGAAGTTGATTCAGAGATGAATCAGTGACAATGGTGAAAAAAGTGACTTTTGGATAGGATTTCCACAGGTATTGAGTGGGACATTGGTCCCTTAGGAGAATCCTATTGCTGACGCGTTTCGGCTCACTCGGAGCCTTTCTCAAAGCGTTGAGTCACTCTGTACTTCAGTCTATGAAGATAATATATAATATATATAGTTTAGATCTTTATTCATGTCAGGTGTAATTTCTAACATTATTGAGAGCAATTTTACCTACATGGATATAGCTGACGGTTACTGCGCATGGCTCCCTTCATCCTGTTGCAAACGCAGCGGGATCAGGCTATGCATATTGCCTGGGATGGTAAAATAGTATTAATAGGTAGTAGGACACATAGTATCTTTATATCTTGTGGAATGGGTAAAACCACTTACATTTACTGAAGGAGTTAAAGTACTTCCTCCACGGGGAATAATTTTCCCTCTCTTGTTTTCAGGTGGTTTGATCTAGGTTAGAGAATTGGTCTATGTTACCTCAAATTGCATATGGTGTAACATAAAAAGTGACTTTGTCCCAATGGAGGTGTATAGCCTCCTTGTGTTTGTACAATAAAAAGTGACTTTTGGTGCCCATTGTTGTTGGACAGTGAAGCGGTCCAAGGAGCTTACATTTTGAAGAAAAGGTGATCCTTCCGGCTATCGCAGGCTCTCTCCAACCGAGGGAAGAGGACGGACGGAACCTGCGATAGCCGGAAGGATCACCTTTTCTTCAAAATGTAAGCTCCTTGGACCGCTTCACTGTCCAACAACAATGGGCACCAAAAGTCACTTTTTATTGTACAAACACAAGGAGGCTATACACCTCCATTGGGACAAAGTCACTTTTTATGTTACACCATATGCAATTTGAGGTAACATAGACCAATTCTCTAACCTAGATCAAACCACCTGAAAACAAGAGAGGGAAAATTATTCCCCGTGGAGGAAGTACTTTAACTCCTTCAGTAAATGTAAGTGGTTTTACCCATTCCACAAGATATAAAGATACTATGTGTCCTACTACCTATTAATACTATTTTACCATCCCAGGCAATATGCATAGCCTGATCCCGCTGCGTTTGCAACAGGATGAAGGGAGCCATGCGCAGTAACCGTCAGCTATATCCATGTAGGTAAAATTGCTCTCAATAATGTTAGAAATTACACCTGACATGAATAAAGATCTAAACTATATATATTATATATTATCTTCATAGACTGAAGTACAGAGTGACTCAACGCTTTGAGAAAGGCTCCGAGTGAGCCGAAACGCGTCAGCAATAGGATTCTCCTAAGGGACCAATGTCCCACTCAATACCTGTGGAAATCCTATCCAAAAGTCACTTTTCTCACCATTGTCACTGATTCATCTCTGAATCAACTTCTTTATTACTTCCTTCACACCGGGGTCTCTACCCCCAAGCACTTTGTTCACCTATATATGTTGTCTTCTCTACAATATATGGATTTACATTTGTTGTAAATACAATTCTGTTTATTTTAAATGGAACATTATCTATCATATATTCATATACTTGTTTCTATATCTATGCACTTGCCCTTAAAGTCCCAATCCCTCTTGGCCTGAGGCACCAAAAACCCCCTAATTGAATTGATATTTATTTAATGACAAACAGAGCACTTTTAAATATGCATGTATACCATTTTTTATGTTTTTATATGTGATTTTTTTGTATATGAATTTATATGAGTAGTTTACATATTTGGGCGAGGTCACAAAGCACCTTACTATTATGCAATGCGTTGATTTGAGCACTTTATAATATTTAGGGGTAGTGTCACTTATAATTGGTGTTGTCCTGAGATTAACCCCTCATCAGGGGTAATCACTGCGCAGGCAGCTACATTTAGTACACATACCATAGCGCAGGGTTCTCATTAAATTTAGTAAAGTGACTTTTTGCAATTCCATGCTAATCAACTTCTGGGATAATTTTTCCAATGTCTGAGTAAGCTGTAAAGAAAATGATTGAACTAAAAAGTCTCTAGACCAAAAGTGGTAGTAAAAACACGGGATGTGTGTATATTTTTATTTTTTATTTATTTTCGGTTCTTATATAGCGCTGTCAATTTACGCAGCGCTTTACATACACCATTGCACATTCACATCAGTCCCTACCCTCAATGAGCTTACAATCTAAACTAATCTAATCTATAACTCACATTCATACATACATAGTAGGGCCAATTTTATACAGGATCCAATTAACCTTCCAGCATGTCTTTGGAGTGTGGGAGGAAACCCACGCAGGCACAGGGAGAACATGCAAACTCCAGGCAGGTAGTGTCGTGGTTGGGATTTGAACCAGTGACCCTCTTGCTGCTAGGTGAAAGTGCTAACCACTACACCACTGGCCGTATATATATATACAACTGCACTGTCCACTCATACTAACCTCTGCTTTGTAAGTATACCTCTAGGTTGCTATCATATGAATATATCACATTCCAAACCTAGCTTCTAGTATCTGCCCCATACTCAATTGCTAAATATGTTTTCACAGTAGAGCAGGGATCTCTGAACTTTTGAAACAAAGTGCCAGTTTAATGTCCTTTAGACTTTAGAGGGGCCAGACCATAGGAATAGAAAATGTCCTCACATTAGGGGGAGTAAACGCTGTCCACTGCCCCTTCTTTGGTATTATGGGGAGGAAAAATGCCTCATCGTTGGTGTCAGTGGGAGGAATAGGTTTCTTTGTTGGTGTCTATGGGAGGGTTTGTGCCCCGTCATTGGTGTCAGTGTGAGGAATAGTGCCCCATTGTTGGTGCCAATGAGAGGAACATTGCTCAATCATTTGTGTCATTGGGAGGAAAAGTGTCCCATTCCTGGTGTGAATGGCAGGAATTATGCCCCATCATTGGAGTCATCGTTGGGATAGTGCCCCAAGGGCTGGATAAGGGATAGCTTGAGATTACTGGAATGTTTATTTCTTGGGGTCAAGCAATACTGCACCCAATGACCTGCCTTTCCTTGAAAATGTACTCTGCTAACACCCACTGCAGTCTTAAAATAAAAAAAGGAAGTATTTAGTATAAAGTAGCCAAGTACATGACAAAGGAAATGGGAGTCTAGGGATTGAAGATGACAGAAGATGACAATGTTCTGCAAAGTAATTCATATTTGAGTCAAGTTAACAAACATTTAGGCCTGGTTCACACTAGTGTGATGAGTTTTGAATGCGATTGGAGGTGTGATTATGCAGTGCAGCTGCTGTGCGATATTTGTGCAATTTAACAGCTGTGCATCTTTGGACATTGTTTTTGTGGCTTTGGTACTATTACTACTACTACTACACTCCAGGAAAGGAGGAGATGACCTTAGCAAGAAAAAAAACACACCAAAATCGCATCAAAAAAGCATGTGTCTTTCATATGTTTCTATTCAAGCCTATGGGCCACAAAATTGCACCAAAGCAGAACAGGACCCTTCCCCAAATTTGCATCACAGTTGTAATGCATTGATGTGAGTGGCCACCATTGAAAACAATGTTATTTCTATTGTCATGTGATTCTGTAACTCAAGTCACAGAACTAGTGTGAACCTAAGCAGGCTGTTTCTCACAATACTCTAGTGTCCTTTACAGGCAGGTGCAAATAAGGTAACTGCCCAATTTGTTCATACCTAGAATTGCCCCTGACTAGACCTCTGTATGCACATATGGTATTGCTTTGAAATAGCTACTAAGGGCATTCATCATCTGTATGACCTCTTTGTAGCACTCAAATACTCACATTTGTTTTCCGTTTTATATTCCCACACAACAAGCACAGAACCTGCAGTATTATCTAAATCCCCTAAATGCATTCCCAACTGGAAAAATAAAAAACCTAAGAGCTAGTGTAGAAAAAAGACAGCGAATGCTCCCCTGCAGGTGCTTGTAAATTTTATTGCTGCGCTGGCCTATTCCAACAGTCACCGCCACAAAGACTACACCTACGCACCATTGTTCTCATTGAAATGTGTGGCCAACAGAAATACATCTGTTCTGTGCGCTTACATATACCTTTTGCTGGTTCAAGGCAAAAAAAAAAAAAAAAAGCATGGAAACATGGTTATTTCCTTAGCAAAAAGAACTAATAGGACTTTTGAGGTTCCACACCAAATTAAAGGTAAAAAGCCATAATTTTTTATTGTATAATTATTTACTTGTCGTTCTTTTTTTGTTTATAGCGCAGAAAATAAAAACCGCAGAGGTGATCAAATACCTCCAAAAGAAATCTCTATTTGTGGGGATAAAAGGACATCAATTTTATTTGTGTATAGTGTCGGAAGACCTCGCAATTGTCAGTTAAATTAACACAGTGCCGTATCGCAATATGAAATATAATACTAATTGCTGTGTGAAGTACTTGTACCAAATCCAAAATAATCAATATATTCATTATAGCTATGGAGGACTGCACTAAAAAAAGAATACAAGTATAAATATATCATGTTAAAAATACAGTACATTGCTGAAAAAAGTATAAAACTATATTTCAAAAATTATTTTTGTAAACAAAAGTATAAAATACTACAATCATGCAGTCCCCAAAGCCAAAAAACACAGCTAAAAGAATATAACCATTTATTTGCCTGTGCAAGAAGGAATGAAGAGCAGGGGCAGACTGGCAAACTTTCGGCCCAGGGAGCAAGTACAAACCAGAGGCCCATGGTGCAGCGACTTGGCCCCCTCCCACTCTCCCTCATCTCATCCTCTTTCTGACCCCCATTCCAAGTACAAACCAGAGGCCCATGGTGCAGCGACTAAGCCCCCCTCCCACTCTCCCTCTTCTCATCCTCTTCCTGACCCCCATTCCAAGCTGAAGCCGTGCGCCACTTACCGGCTAAATCTGGGTTCAAAACCTGGCCTGGGTTAGCTGGGACAGCTCGGTTGGGGTTGGCGGGGGGAGAAGGGTCTCCAATGGGGCAATGAACCAGCCTCTGCTCAGATACAGTTTACACAAACCATGCTGGGGGGGAGACCTGCGTTCTGTCCTTGACTTCGACCCGCATTCAGTAGGTCAGTGGCAGGGACTTTTTACTTCTCTTCACCAGGAATCCTTTAGGCATGTCTGTGGCAGAAGCAGTGCAGCCTTTATACGGGGCATCAGAGCAGCCCGGGGGGGGGGGGGCAGCTGCCCCCTGCCCCCTGGCCAAGTCCTCCCCTGATGAAGAGAACCTCTAAATGTGCAAAGTGACAGATTTTCTCCCGACCACCCCCACTGTTACTCACCCCCTCTGCTCTATTAATTTGTCGCAGCCTTCAGAAATACCATATATGCCTGAGCACAGGAAAGCATGCCACCTTCTCCCTTTATTCTAAAGATGTAGTGCTTGAGCCTGAGCAGCCAACCATCACACCAGAACACTGTTTCAGGGGAGATGAGGTCATGAATACTGTGTAAGCTCCAGCATCATTGATGTGAATGTACAGCATATATATAAAGCACTGCTTAAATTGTTAGTGCTATATAAATACCCAAAATAAATCAATAAATAAAGAGCTTTCAAAGGGATAGGACCCAGGTCTTCAAAAGGCAAATGGAGCAGTGGGGTAAATTGACAATTCCCTTTACTAGTTATGAACATTGATGATGGTACAAATGCCCCCCCACAAAATAATTTTAACTCTTTGGACATGTGATGTTTGGTAAAAGAAAAACAAAATGCGTTCCTATTTAATCCCTTTGTAACCTTAAATTACCCATAATCTGACCGAATTAACTCCTTTCTCCCATGCTCCCCTTAGCTATAATGCTGCTACTGCTTTTTATTCCTATTTTCAATACCATAATATTATTAATATGCAAACTTTTTTTCATTTTCATTCATTTGTTCCTTCATTTCTTTATTGACCCATTTCAAATAAAGTGTAGAATTGAAAATTATATTCCACCTAGGCTTAAAGTGATCGGACCAAAACCCTTCTAATGTCTTTATTTTGTAGTTTACAGCCAAAGAATACGGAATCTTAGATTCATTTTAGTCTTTTTTTTCTAGGTGGTATGGATATAGAAGGCATCTTGCAGTGTTTTTGTTGATGAAATCGAGTGCCAAGGAACACTAGTCTATCCCTGAAAATGAACGCTTAACCTGACACCTAAGACTAGAAAAATGTCTTAACATTAACCACTTGCCGACCGCCCAATAGCAGTTTTACTGCTCGCGCCACGCAGGATCACGTATACACACCGGGTATCGCTCCTACTGTGTTTCTACCCGATGTCCGCTGGCACCCACCGTGATCGCCGTTCTGTAAACAAGACAGAACACCGTTCTGTCAGTAAGGAAGGCATTGATCCTGTGTTTTTGCAAAGCAGGGAGTTTGATCTATTCCTTCCTCTAGTAAAAGCACCTCCCCAACAGTGGACAAACACCAGCTAGGCACATAGTTAACCCTTTGATCACCCCTGATGTTAACCCCTTGCCAGCCAGTGTCATTAGTACAGTGACAGTACATATGATCACTGTAATAATGTCACTGGTCCTCAAAAAAGTGTCAAAGGAGTCCTGCTCGCCGCCACTGATCGCCGCCATTACTAGTAGAAACGCATACATATAAAAAAAATTACAATTCCATAAATATATCCCATTGTTTGCAGACACTATAACTTTTGTGCAAACCGATCAATATACGCTTATTGGGATTTTTGTTTTACCAAAAATATGTCGCAGAATACATATTTACCTAAACTGATGAACAAATTGGATTTTTAAAATTTTTTTATTTAATATGTTTTATAACAAAAAGTAATTTTTTTTTCAAAATTGTCGTTCTTTCCTTGTTTATAGCACAGAAAATAAAAACAACAGAGGTGATCAAATACCACCAAAAGAAAGCTCTATTTATGGGGGGGGAAAAAAAGACATACATTTTATTTGGGTACAACGTTGCATGACCACGCAATTGTCAAACAAAGTAATGTAGTGCCGTGTCGCTAAAAATTGCCTGGTCAGGAAGGGGGGTATATCTTCTGGAAGGGTAAGTGGTTAAAGCTGAAGTTTAGCCTCACTGTCACAGAGGGACTGGTGACTATACAGGCAGCCAGAGATCTATAACTAAAGTGAGTCATCCTATACATGACCAAGGCTATGTCATCTCTTATAAGTAACCAATGAAGCAAGAGCAAACCAAAGGTTGAGAGACAAGTTGTTGTCTGGGGATTGTTCAGATGTAAAGTCTGACTCGGTATATTATCAATCTTATACAGGCCAGATTTGTATTGTTTTAGGTCCATATTCCCCTAATTTACCCCCGATCTGTGAAATCCCAGCCAGGTGCAAACTGTAACGTCAAACTGCTTTGTATCTAGCTGTTTGCCTGGAGTCTGACTTTAAATATAGACATGTATTCTCAAAAGGAGAATGACTAATGCACAAAACCTAATTTAGCCTTCAAAAAAAAGAAAGTCTGACCTGGTGCATACTGTACTGCCGCTAATTGAACTGCACTGTGATATAACCATACGTATTCCTTCCCTTCAGTTCTGGCAATCCTTGGCCAGTGAAAGTTTCTTAAGCCTTACAAGGAGGGGAAATGCGATTAACATTCCAGTCTCATTGTTATGTAAAACCTGTGTTCTCCCTGATTGACTTGTTTTGGCCATAATCTGCTGTCACTGGGGAACCATGGGGAGATTATGGTTCATCCAAGCATCTGGAATGAGGAAATCCCCTTCACTTGTATAAACAACATAACTGGTGCAGATCTGTCTCATTGTCATTTGCCATTTGCCTTCTTCTCATCTGTTCATTTATTCGATAGAGCGTTTAACATAACGCCGTGCACGCTAACCTTTAGAAGGAAAGGACTTCTCTTATCTGAGAAAACTTTATTAGAGCAAGAGGAAAAAAGCAAAAAAAAAAAATGAATTGTTCTGCTCTAGTACACAGCAGTTTATACAGCTGTGGCGGTGCCGGATTTGTGAATTCATTCTAAAACTAAAGTAGCAGGTTTTTTTTTAAAGCCTAACTTTCCAGTTTTTTTAGTTTTAGATATATTTTTATACTTATGTCTGTGTTCATGTTGTGAAAGCTTCCTGACTTCTTGTTTTGTCTGACACTTATCACCTGAACAAAGAGTGAGGGGAAACCTCTGCAATGGGGACCCAGACAGACAGCAATAAAAACCTGTGACATCAAACCTCATATAACCCTTTTTAAGGGACGAGAGTTGGCTTTGCGATGACACTGGGCCAATCAAAGTATAGAGAAAAATTAGCACTTCAACAGTCTTTTAGAATGAATATTTAGAATGAATTAATCCCATATCACCAAAAAAACTCAATATTCTGAAAGTACAAAGAGGACAGATACAGACTTTGCACAGAACCTTCCTTGTGAACCTTACTCAAAATGCTAATTATATTTTGGAATGGTTGCCATTTTTGTTTGCTGGAATGGAAATGGGGACTAGAGATGGGCTTGGGAGTGTTCGAGTCCCAATGTGCCCAATCCCACCAGGAAGCCAACGCTACATTTCGCTAATCATGTTTTGCAAATAAATGTACATAGCAATGATGGTGAACCTTGGAAGTCCAGATGTTTTGGAACTACATTTCCCATGATGCTCATGCACTCTGCAGTGTAGTGGAGCATCATGGGAAATGTAGTTCCAAAACATCTGGAGTGCCAAGGTTTGCCATCACTGGTATATAGCATATTGAAGTGTGGGCTTCCTGGCTGGATCAGGCACAGGGGAACACCCTGGCCCATTAGAGATGGTCCCACAGGGGAACACCCTGGCCCATCTCTAATGGGGACCCACTGGAGCCTTCAGCAGCCATTGTGCTGTACTAGGCTTCTGGTGTGTCCCTGTGCCTTTAAGGAGGAATGGGCAGCCAACAAGCATACCTGACCTCGATTGATCCTTAACTATGTATGCTTAAACTTGGAGACTCTCATAGACTTATGCCTCGTACACACGCATCGATAGTTGGCCGTGAATTTTTGGCCAACGTCCGATCGGCCGATTTTTGGCTTGTTAGTATGATGCTTTCGACAACCGACTCCGACTTTTCGGCCGAATAAAATCTGGTGTGCAGGCTATAAAATTTTTGTTGGCCGTCAACACAATGGCCGATTTTCCGTCAGTCAGTACAGATTTCGGCAGACAAAAACCTGATGAGCAAGACTGGGCATGCTCAGAGAAGAAAGAACACACGGAAAGTAAACCAGCACATGACATCACTTCTGAAGTTGGTTTTTGTTGGCCGAGAAAATTTGTGTGCAGTCTAGAGCACATTTCAACCAACACAACAACACTGGACAAAAGTCGGTCGATCGGTCGGCCGATAATCGTTGCATGTGTGTACGAGGCATAAGGCTGGGTTCACACTGATGCGATGTGGGAACCACAGCGAATCCTGTGCGGGTTCCCACACCGCATCAGACTCGCAGGCAGTTAACACTGTACTCTGCGAACAGCTGCAGGTGTCAATATAAAGTTAATGAAACCCCCGAATCGGTTCGCAGAACGCAGTGCGAACTGTGGAATCAGATGGAATCGGATCACGTGGGTCTGAACACCCATACGATCCAATTCCAGTGCAGACAAAGAAAAAAGGGTCCTGCACCATCTTGGCCTGAATGCAAAGCTATTTCAGCCATACAAACTGTATGGCTGAATTTGTATCGCACAGAAATTGCATGTGATGTGCACAGCAATGCAGTGTGAATCACATGTGATGTCTGCAATTGCATAAGTGTGAACCCAGCCTAAAAGTTAGACTGCACTATAAAGAGAGACCCTGGTGAGGCAGGGTGAGGAAGAAAAATGCTGACTATGACCATAAGAACACTATCCCAACAGTCAAGCACGGAGGTGGAAACATTATGCTTTGGGGCTGTTTCTCTGCTAAAGGTACAGGCCGAATTTGCCGCACTGAGGGGGCCAATGGACAGGGCCATGTATTGTGTGATACATGGATGAGAACCTTCTTCCCTCAGCCAGAACATTGAAGATGGGTCGTGGATGAATTTCTTCAGTGTTGTCACATGAAAAGATATAATAAGATATTTACAAAAATGTGAGGGGTGTACTCACTTTTGTGAGACACTGTATATATATATATATATATATATATTTGGGACAAATAAGAGCTCATACCGCTGGGCGAGTTTATATTACTGTTTGTGTCCCTACTAGGTAGGAATCCCCCTTTCTGTTTGTCCTGGTGACCACTGTTACCAAAACAGAAAGTGACGGGAAATCCACAATTTCAGTGTTTTCAGCAGAACAGGAATAGGAACTTCTTCAATGGGGACCTCTGTTCTGGTAACAACTGACTCACTTTGTAAAGATTTCTGTTCACTTCTTATTGCATGTCTGGGACAGAAAGAGAAGTTTAAAGGAGAATTCCAGGGTTCAATGCACTTTAAATTGTGATGTCATCCTCCTCTCCACCTTGGCCAATCAGAGCAAGCCTTATATTTATTGATATAAATACAAGGATTTTCCTGAATGGCAGAAAAGCAATCAGCCTAACTCTCTTTCATTCCGACAGCAGACGGGAAGTCATCCATACCGCTGCTTCAACACAGCGCTGCATGTACCTAATGCTACAACAGGAAATTATACCACAACCAGTGGTTTCATTGCTTAGTAATGGAAAGAGTTCATTTGGGTCAGCTTGGCCCAAATGAACTATTTAAAGTAGTGATCGACCGATATCGTTTTTTTATTGCCGATACTGATATTTGGGTCATTGCATATCGGTATCAGCCGCTATTGGCCGATATTTTCGTACATTAAAAAAATGTTTTTTTTTTTATAACCGCCGGCTATGGACGCCGGTACCGGGGTGATGCCTCTAGCAGCAGGCATCACTCCGGTACATGCACTTTCCCAAAATATCGCCAATATTGGTAACCTCAGGGGCCGATTTGGATATATAGGCTTTGCATCACGTATAATTTTGGTGGCAGGACTAGGCTTTGATTTTCTGCACTTGGGGCAGTTGGATGGTGTCTGTTTGTCCAACTTCCCTCTAAATTCTAAGGGTAGCCTTCAAACCTAAGAAACAATGTCAGAATGCCATATTAATACAGCATAGAATCTGACATTCACCAAGATTCTCTGCATGTGATTCTTCCAAGCATATGTGTTTTAAATGAGAGCAATTGATTCTCCATCAGAGAACATCTGGTGAAAGTCAATTTCACTGCTTTATAAACAGTGTCACAACAAGAATGCTGGCCATACTCTAGGCAATTTCAGCTAACACTGCAGTGGTTTTGACTGAATTTCTTTAACAATTTATTCATTTGAAATTGGGAAATAAATAAAAGTATAATTAGTAGATTGCTGATTATTAAAACCTATGAGAAAAACGAAATTGTCAAGTGTATGTCCAATATTGTCCAGTATAAAAAGGATTTTCCATATACAGGCGGTCCCCAGGTTAGAGACAAGATAGGGACTGTAGGTTTGTTCTTAAAGTGGAGTTCCACCCTAATTTAATACTTACCTCCATCTTCTCGCTCCGGGTCACCTGAAAAACAAATGGCTAATCGCATTTTTTTTTTTTTACTTACCTCGTAGCGAAGAAAATATACTTACCTTACTTCCTTCTTCCTCCTTCCTCGGCCGCGGCCCGTCGTCACTTCCTGGCTTTGCAATGATTCCTGGGAGCTGAACGTCATCGCTCCCAGGAATCATTGCGCCTGCACCGGCCCCGACGTCAGTTCCGGGGCGCGCGTGTCATTCCCTTCTAAACAGCTTCTGGGCATGCCCAGAAGCTGTGGAGGGATGACGCGCGCACCCGGAAGTGACGGCGGGGCCGGCGCAGAGCATCGTGGGACCGAACAAGAAGGAAGAGGACGCCAAAGAGGATCGCGCTGGCTTCAAGCTGCCCACACCTGAGATGGCAGCGCTGGACAAGACTTTTTCAAGGTAAGTATTTGTCCTAACAGGTAAGTGCAACCCGGGACAGATCAGAGGCTAGCCATTGTGGAATGCACTAGCCCTGACTGTCCCGGGGGTATTTTTAAAAAAAAAAAAAAATTCCAGGGTGGAACTCCGCTTTAAGTCGAATTTGTTTGTAAGTCGGAAGAGGTAAATTTTACTTTTTTTTTAAATTTTTTACGTTTTTTTGGATAGCATAGGGAAGCGTTAACACCTCTGTACCATTTGTTTTGCTGTCTGTGCCCCTGTTCAGAGGATTTCACTTCACTTTCTGTCCTTGTGACAATTGGATTTTGAAAATTGTGGGTTGTTGTGGAAACAATTATTGGTGATAAAGCTTCAGTGAAGACTCCTTTTTCCCCATGAGAACTCTTACATGAGTGAATTTCCCTTCCTAGGGGTAGATTTCCTCTCACTTCCTGTTGTCTTCCTCCATTTGTAAGTAGCAGTCGTTTGTAAGTCGGATGTTTGTAACCCGGAGACTGCCTGAAAGGCTCGGTTCACACTGGGGCAGCACGACTCTGTAATACTTCGGGGGCAACTTGTGCATTCCCATGCACCACGACTTCGGAGCCACTTGCAGGGACTTCACATAATGGAAGTCTATGCAAGTCTCTCCGAGGTCGCCCCGAAGTAGTACAGGACCCTTTTTCTAAGTTGGAGCGACTTGTGTCACTCCTATTAGAACGGGTCCTGTAGCAGTCAATGGACCGCGAAGGAGTGCGACTTGTCAGGCTGACAAGTCGCGCTCGTGTGAATGGAGTCTAAAGGTGAATGTTTCTCCCACAATTTTGTGGATTTGTGGACTTCTCTCCAATATGACTAGTAGAAAATTAGATGTTTGTTTTTTAATTTTGGTTTTCTATATAAATCAGGAATCATAATCTCAGCAACATTCTGCTGTAAGCTCTAACGAGCGGGGCCCTCTAATTCCTCTTGTATTGAATTGTATTGTAACTGTATTGTCTTCCCTTATATTGTAAATCGCTGCGAAAACTGTTGGCGTTATATAAATCCTGTATAATAATAATAATAATAATAATAAATCAAAGCTCCTAAACAGAATATGCACATCTTAACCACTTGCCGACTGCCGCACGACTATCTACGTCGGCAGTCAGCCCCTCACAGGCAAAGTGACGTAGGTCTACGTCGCTAGCCTGTGAGGGTCTAGGGAGCGAGCGCGCACCGCTGGAGGCGCGCTCCCGCTCCCGCGTGGTCACGGACCCCCCGCACGTGTGACCGGCGGACCCGATGTCCGCCGGTCACTCTGCGATCGCCGCTGCAGAGGGAGAAAGTCAGGCAGCTTGTGTAAACAAGCCGCCTGTCATTCTCCCCTGTGTAGAAACTGTGATCACACGGTTCTACTATGTAGAACCGTTGATCACTGTTTCTACGGCTCAACAGACAGCCAATCACAGTTAGAATCACGCCCCTTCCTCTCAAATTAAGTTAACCCCTTCACTACCAGTATAATTTTGCAGTAACAGTGCATATGTACTGTATAGCACTGATTACTGCAGTAATGTCACTAGTAACCCCAAAAGTGTCAAAAATGTCAGTCAAGGGTCCAATCTGTCCGCCGCAATGTCGCAGTACCGCAAAAAAATCGCAGATCGCTGCCATTACGCGTTAAAAAAAAAACAACAAAAATGACAAAAATCTTTCCCTTTGTTAGTAAACGCGATAACTTTTGCGCAAACCAATCAAAATACGCTTTTTGCAATTTTTTTTACCAAACATATGTAGCATAAAACAAATTGGCTGAAAATGTTAAAAAATTTAGATTTTTACATTTTTTTTGGGGGGGAATTTCATATAAAAAAATGTGAAAAATATTGTTATTTTTGCAAAATTGACGCTCTTTTTTTGTTTATAGCGCATGATCAAAAAATTGCACAGGTGATCAAATACCACCAAAAGAAAGCTCTGTTTGTGGGAAAAAAAGGACGTCAAATTCGTTTAGGTACAGCGTCGCATGACCGCGCAATTGTCCGTTAAAGTCACACAGTGCCGAATCGCAAAATACCCCCTGGTCAGGAAGGGGGTAAAATCTTCCGGGGCTTAAGTGGTTAACACAAGAAACCAGGTGTCAGACCTACAGTATCTTCTCTAACTAACCAAATGTTTGGATGTGGACAATGAAAAAAGAAGTACATTAAATCATGTATTTTGGAAAATATCTCTCTGGGCTGTCGCTTGAGCATTTTTTTCTTAAATAAAGAGCAAAAAATATTTTCCTCGATGATCTTGAAAGTCTTTTTTATAATGAATATTTGTTAAATGACTTTAGAGCCAACACATCGTTTCTTATGAATATATTCCCTGAATTGATTTTGTGGACATATTCTGTTTTCTGTGATTTGTAAAACTTCAGTAAAGCTGCAGTTCTACACATTCTTTGTTCCCTGTGTATAGAACTGTTGTTAACCCCAACCCTGCCATCTCCTGTGCTGGGTGCCTGACCTTTTCTTCTAGGATTTCTTTGATAACACATCAAGTGCGCATTGAGGGGAATTTTAGAACAGCGTTGGAGTCTGGAAGTGCAGTAATCGGTTACAGATGTAGGAAGAGATCAGTCTCCTTTTTGTATTTTGTAGTAATAATGTTCCCTGCCTGATTAAGCTACCTGGTTGTATTGTTCTAAATGATGTCTACTCTACAGTAAAGTTTTCCTGCTGCAGGACATTTATTATGTTCCTTTTTAGCTATCTGTAAGGGGTAATTCTTCCCAATGATGACAAGAGTAAGGAGCATTCTTCCCACTGACTGTCACACTAATGTGACATAAGTTGTAGATTTTACATTTTTAGCAAGGATTCCCCGAGACCAGAAATTCATTTCAAGGGTTCCTCTGTGTTGAAAAGGTTGAGAAAGGCTGCTTTAGACTATAAATTCATGCTAACCTGAAACTGTTCCTGTTTGCTGTAAGTAACTTGCACCTGTGACCAAACAGATTACCAAAGTCAATAAAGGCATAATGTGGCTTTTGTTGTTCTGCATATCTGTGAAACACTTTCGTAGCAGACACTCCTTTCTAGGGTGGGATCTGGAAAAAAAGTGCACCAAGACGTGCAACCACAGAGATTCGTCATGTTAGTGAGACAAGAGTCACGGTCATGGCAAAGAAATGGTTTAAGGTGGAACGCATCTGTCACAATTTGTATTTAAATTATATTCAAAAGCAAAATTCTAGGGAAGGGTGCGAAAGCAATGATTCTTCACATTTCTTTAACTACTACACTCCCAGCTGCTGAAGAACTTTGCAGGAAAATAACTACAAATAGCTGGACACTACAACCAGGGCTGTTCATATTATGAAGCATGGACAATACCATGTAGGCTGGGAAGGAGACAAGGTTCTCATGTTGACTCACTGGCACTAAGCAGGGTGGACTCTATTCAGTTGGAGTTTTAATACCATCAGTAATGATACTGTAACTTTATAACTGCAGCCTATGATGCATCCTATTTCCTTTCATGGTGTGTATACATTGGGAGGTCATAACCACTGACAATGCTATGGGTACATCTATACCCAATTTGGTCAGCATTTAAGCCTATGGAACTATGCACTCATCATGAAAAGAACTTGGACATGCCTGTGCCTGCTGACTTTTTAGGCTTTATGCACACTTGCACTTTTTATAAACGCTTTTGAAATAAAAAAATGCTCAATTGCTAAACGCACCCAGCGCTTAGACACAGCGGTGGCTGGTGCTCCATGGGCGGGGGGCAGCAGACGGACCACACCATACCCCCCCTCCACCACACCAGCTCGCACACCATGCACAGTGCTCTGCGCCCCAAGCCCACCCTTTTTTGAAACCTATTAGAGCCTCTGGCTCTTATCACGTGCTTCAAAAAAAAAAAAACCCCATTGGAATCAATGCGTCCGGCGCCCTGCATGTAGATTAGGGGGCCGGACGCATGGATGGGGGGGCGGCGCCCCTGTGTCCCTAATGCACCAGCCGCCACTGCTTAGACATGTATACCCCGCTTAGGTGTGTCAGGTGTTTTTATGCTCAAAAGCTCCTCTCCTGAACGCAACTTTGAGCTTGTTTTTCTGCCTCCAAACTCCTGTAAATGACTATAGTGTGCATGGACACATAAGCTAAAATGGAGGGGCGTTTAGAAGCATAGAATAAAAAAAAGCTCAAACGCCTGTAAAAGTAGCGTTTTTTAGCTTAAATGTGCATTAAGGTATTATGGTCTCCATTTGGTGTAAATCACAATTTATTTAAAGTGAAGTTCCACCCAAAAGTGGACCTTCTGCTCATTTGCTTCCTCCCCCCCTCTGGTGCCACGTTTGGCACCTTTCAGGGGGGAGGGGGAAATGGGTACCTGTTTTTGACAGGTAAATTTCAAAGAAAGGAGTGTCTTTATTCCACATCAATTGGCAAATACAGATACACACTGTGAGTGCAGGACAATCGGTGGACGCGTTTCACGACTGGATGTGTCGCTTATTCATCACCGGGGTGATGAATAAGCGACACATCCAGTCGTGAAACGCATCCACCGATTGTCCTGCACTCACAGTGTGTATCTGTATTTGCCAATTGATGTGGAATAAAGACACTCCTTTCTTTGAAATTTATCGGAAGTGCGGTCATTCCTTTTGTTTTAAGCTATCCTGGATTGCGGATCCGACCAGCACCTGATTCCAGCCTCACCTAGAGCGGTCTTCCCTGTTTGGATTCTACCTGTTTTTGACAGGTACCCTTCCCCACTTCCGGGAGATGGCGCCGCGACACTGTCCCTCGGAAGTTTCCGTATCCGCAGCGCGCTTCATGCATGCGCAGTAGGGACCCGGCAATGGCGGCGGCAGCACCCGACAGTGGATGGAAACATCGGCTGCGGTGCCGACATCGCTGGACTCCAGGACAGGTAAGTGTTCTAATATTAAAAGTCAGCAGCTACAGTATGTGTAGCTGCTGACTTTTAATCTTTGGAGGGGGAGGCTGGAACACCACTTTAATTCAAGTCAGAAATGTAGATGGTAGCACTGAAACCGCCTATATACATTCTGTATTTGCCAGATGCATTGGTAATTATTTCAGTTCCGAAAAGAAAAACGTTATTTCTATGTCAAGCTTGGAAAAGGCTGAGATGAGACCTTTTCCGCAGAAAAATTGTAGGCATGGGGCATACATCCTTTACATGGACCATAATGAAATTATAAACCATAAACCACGAGTACTATTTTTTTACAATTACTTTTCTTTTATACAGGCTTTTAAAGTAGTAAATGCAATAATATTGAGGCTGGAAGGAAGATTTAGTGTATGTATATATAACACTTTTGGTAGGTACTGTAAATGATGCATTTTAATAGACATCTACATATCAGACCAAAAAAAGGGAATATAAGGAAAGAGGGACAAAAGGGTTGGTTCCAATAGAGCAGGGGCCTCCAAACTTTCTGAACAAAGGGCCAGTTTACTGTCCTTCAGACTTTAGGAGGGCCAGACTAAGCCCTGTGGGAGTAAAAAAATGCCCTGGCATCAATGGAAGTAAAGAATGCCCCATCACTGCTATTAGTGGAAGGAATATTGCCCCACTGTTGGTATTAGGGAAAGGAAAAGTGCCCCAACATTGGTGTCATTGGGAGGAATATTGCCCCATTGTTGGTATCAGGGGAAGGAATAATGTCAAATTCATTGGTGTCATTAGGAGGATTATTGCCCCATTGTTGGTATCAGGGGAAGGAATAGAACTCCATCATTGGTGTCAGTGGGAGGATTAGTGCCCCATCAATGGTGTCAGCGGGAAGAATAGGAACCTGCAGTTGGTCTCAGTGGGAGGAATAGTGTCCCATCATTGGTGTCAGTGGTAGAAATAGTGCCCTATTATTGGTATCAGTGACAGGAATTATGCCCCATTGTTGGTGCAGAAGGAATAATGCCTTGTAACAGTGGGAGTAATAGTGTACCAAGAGCTTGATAAAAGCAAGTAAAGGGTCTCATCTGGTCCCTGGGTCATAGTTTGGAGACCACTGCAATAAAGGGACAGTCTCTCAAAATAAGGAACAAGTGGGAGCTATGAAATGTGGACCAGTTGGCATTATATGCTATTGCTGACTAAACATGTGTCAAAAACCATCCATATTATATGATCAGCCAGAGACAGCGAGAAAAAGAAACTTTAGGCTCTGAGTGACTCTTCTTGTTTTCTAGTTGATGCTTCCCTATAGCCGAGGACTCTCCACCTGCTTCTATGTAGCAGTGCTGTACCATTCATGAAGCACAGGCACTGTTACATAGGGGGGAAAGGGTACTAAGTATATTCTTCAGTCTCAGAGACTAAATGAACCGTCAGCAAAGGAAAGGTAAGTATATGCAACATGGGACAGGGGCATTAAGGCATACCTGTATGAGCAAAGCACAGATTGGCTTTGAATAGTTTCCTATGGTTTCTCCTGTTGTAATAGTTTGCGAACCTCAATCAGGTTCAAAATAGATTTCTGCTACTGGGTCTAATTAAATAGGTAGGTAGAGTGCATGCACGAGGATATCACACACTGACACACATTGTTCAGGTAAATGATACTTCCTGTTTATTCCTAATGTACAGCGTGTTAAATAGTTAGTAGGCGGTGTCACATGTTATTACATCATAAGCATAATATTAGCATAATACTGATTATTTGCAGCTTTCTGATTAGTCATGTCCATTATAATGCACATACAGTTTGTTTACCTAGCCTCCTAGTATGTGTGTTGTTAGTGTGTTAGAGAGGTCATGTATGTAGTGTGCATATTTGTGCGTGTGTGTGTAGGGGGGGGGGGGGGCAGGTTTACTCACAAAATATCCAAACCATGAGTATTTTTGCAGTACCCACACACAACAATTCTTACTTATGGGAAAGTTGTCCAGCACCAACTGGAATCAGATTTCAAGAGGTACTGGACACCTTTCCCATAAGTAAAGAGTTGTGTGAGGAGGGAGATTGGAGTTATTTTATAAAAGTATATGGGTTAGTCTGGTATGTTTGTTGTCAGGGCTGGTTATGATACTGGGACCCAAGCAAGTCTGTAATGTGCCGTGGGACATGTCTAAGTTTAAATATAGTAAACAGCAGTATATAAATAGCTAGCATTAAAAAACCAGAACAAATCCCTAATATGAACAAATTTTGTACAGTCACAAACAAAAAAGAAGCAAATGTTTAAATAAAAGATCTGCAATGTAAAACATTTTTTTGGGATTAAACATACCAATAGATATCAATGTAATTTTTGTCATTGAAACAAAAATACAAGTGGAGGTAGTCTTCCTAATAATTAGCATTTTATATAAAGGTGACCTGTTTAAGGCCCCTTTCACACATGCACGGACCGTTCATGCGTTTTTCATCCATCCGTTGACGGATGAAAAAACGAAAATCAATGCATTCCTATGCAAAAACGGATGTAAATGGATGATCATTTATTTACATCTGTTTTTATCCACTTCCGTCAATATCTATTTTTTTTTTGAACGGATGAAAGCCCTATTTTTCATCAGTTAAAAAAACGGATCTGACAAAAAAACGGATGAAAACAGATGACAACGGATGAAAAGCAGATGACAATGGACTAAAACTGATGGCAACGGATGAAAAAGAGATGACAACAGACTAAAACTGATGGCAACGGATGAAAAACAGATGACAACGGACTAAAACTGATGGCAACGGATGAAAAAGAGATGACAACGGACTAAAACTGATGGCAACGGATGAAAAACAGATGACAACGGACTAAAACTGATGGCAACGGATGAAAAACAGATGACAACGGACTAAAACTGATAGCAACGGAGGAAAAACAGATGACAACGGACGAAAACTGATGGCAACGGACAAAAACTGATGACAACAGATGAAAAAAGGATGTGAAACTGATTTTGACTGAAAAAAACGGATGACAAAAAACATGCTTGAACTGATGAAATGAAGGGTCTGTATGTGTGAAAGGGGCTTTGGGCTTCTTTCACACATGCTGTCTGTTTGTCTGTTTTTCATCCATCTGTTGAAGGATGGAAAATGGACATCAATGCATCTCTATGGAAAAACGGATGTAAATGGATAATCATCCATTTACATCAGTTTACATCCGCTTCTGTCATCATTTGTTTTTTGAAACTGACCAAAGCTCTATTTTTCTTCCGTTAAAAAACAGATTGGACGAAAAATGGATGTAAACTGACAAATGGCCAGTTTTTCATCTGTATTTGCATTGGTAGTGGATGTAAAAAAAAAACTGATTAGCACTGATGAGAAACGGATGAACACTGATGAAAAACTGCTAACCACTAATGAAAACAGATGAACACTGATGAGAAATGGATGAAAAACGTATGAACACTGATGAAAAACTGATGAGCACTAATGAGAAATGGATGAAAAATGGATGAACACTCCACACCCTCCTGTAGTTTTCTGTAGTGGGTGGAGCTGCTAGGTCCTTCCCACAGCTTTGCTATCTGCACAGGTTATGCACAGCACAGTGATGTCACTGATACTTTTACAAGGTAATATCCGGGTTTGCAAAGGCATTTAGTGCATGTAAAATGGATTTACATCCTTTATAGCTATTGAGGAATGTATTTCAATTACATTGTAGTGCTTGGAGTTTTTTTTTATGTGCATTTGTTCATGTGTTCGTGTTTTAGCCAGTAGAATGTAGTTACTAGAAGGAGTTAGGCCCCTTTTACACGGGCCTACTGCCCGACGGAGTCTGTTCTGCTCAGCAGGGATCGATCCGCCGATCCCCGCTGAGCAGGTGGATGACAGCTCCGTCTCTGCTCTGTGTGTAGAGACAGAACTGTCAGATCCCCGCTGTCAGATCCCCGCTGTCCTCTATGGGGAGAGCGGACAGGATCAGAATCGGATAGCAGTGGGTGTCAGTGGAGATGTCTCCGCTGACACCCACTGCCCCATAGGGATGCATGGAGCACCCAATCCGGTCCGCGTGAAAAACTGACAGGCGGATCGGATCGGATCGCCTGTGTGAAAGGGACCAAAGGAGTAAGAAATCTCACAAAAACCTTGCATTATGTTTTCAAGCACACCTGTTGAAGTACAACTCTGCACCATAGAAGCTTATGTACTTTTCTGGGCTTCAATAGGGTAGATCTAGCCATGCGTCTAAATCTACCTCTCCTCTGAAGCCTGACCAACGTTCAGATCATGCTTCAAAGGTGATTGGCAGGCGATGAGGAGACAACGTGACGCCTTCTCACCGTCTGTTTTAACCTGTTTGCCGACAAATGTGCCGCAACCGTTTTTTTTTTTTTTTGCACGTGGTTGTGAGGCATTTTCTGTGCTTCCCTATTTGCCTGAATACGTCGCCCACCGACTGCTACATATTGGGTTGAATTTGCTGCGGGCATGAAGCAAAGCACGGTGACCACAGCATGTAAATCCCCCTGTCCGCTGCTTAAGGAAGGGAGCAGTAAAAACGTGGCTCAACCATGCATTTTTACCATCCCTAAGCACTCATCTAAAACTAACCAGTTTTAGACTTGCTTCAGGCGACCTGATAGTCAGATGTGAACAGGCACCATAGGATACAAAGGGAATCCTCATGTCGATCATTGAAGAGTTTCTTGAAAAGGACTTTAAAGCACGCAGATGTGAAGCACGGCTTAGGGTGTTACATTCAATTTTTAGACCTTATTATTTGGACTTAATAAATGAAAGCAAAACACACCTATAAGCTAAAGCTGTTACTGCCTCCCATTAGACCACACCAAGTGTGCAATCACTAAATGGCTGTTCTTCCTTACATCGCTACCACATGATACTCACACCGATACACAATGCTGAATTCAGTCCGTACCACTGATATATCCAGAACTAGCATTGCTGTGGTCTGCATTTGGAATCAGACTATTGTGTATACATTCTACAGGCATGCTGACAGTAAGAAGCATGTCCACATTATTCCTATGAGTTCCTTCCCTACAATAACTGCACCATTGTATGAGCGTGTATGTTCATACTTATAAGGCAACTATTTTTCATATATGTGCATTTATTTCATGCTTTGGGATATGTTTTTTGGTGTGATGTTTTTTTATGTATAGTTCTATGTGCATTAAGTCCCCTGGTTCACACTGGAGCGACTTAACGCATGACAAGGCGCACCCTATTGTTGGCAAATCAGTGCCAAATTTGGTAAATCGGTGTAAAATTGTTCAAATCAGTGCAACACCAACTTTGCGGTGCCACATCGGTTTGGAATAGTAGTTTCTGCACTTCTTTTGGCGATTTTCAGGTGCGACTTGCATAGAAATCTGTGCATGAAGCCACACAGATGTCTTCCAAGTCGCACCTGAAGTCACACTGACATGTGGCTTTGAAATCGTGTGATTTTAGGATGAAGTCACTCGATTTCAAATCCGCATTTAATGTAAAAGAGGGCTAAAAATGGCTCGTACACACGTTCAGATAATCGGACGACTTATAATTCGCATTTTGCTGCATAATACTAATATCGAATTCAACAATGCGTACTAATTTTTTTGTACGATTCTGGAAAAGCTTCCTGGTTGCGTAGCTACGTATCGGATGGTGCAAAACAAAAACAATGGCAGCCAGACTTTTTCCGGGGTTTTTTCGTGTTTCTGATCATGCGCGGTCTTTGTCTATCGATTTTTTAGCGGACGCATACTGTACTGATTAAATGATTGTCGTTAGCTAGGCTATCACGCAACAAATGTTTTCCTGTTTGTCCCTTCGGATTTTGTTGGACAAAATGTTGTAATCGGCTGTCGAAAGCTCTGTATTAACGATCAGATTATAGAGCGATCAATTTGAAAGCGATTTTTTTTGTATGAAAATCGAATCATGTGTACTGAGCATTAGGCTGCATTTTCAAAATCTCATCCATATAGAAGATAAACTCAGAAGCGTGAATTTGTAAAGCTGCAGAAGAAAAAGGCGCCTGGATGAAAACGGTGTCTTTATAAACAAAGTGTATCAATTTATCCTACAGTTGCGTATATAAATGGAAACAAATTATGTTTTGTTATGGTTTAATAAATGCTGGGATGAACCTAGCATCCTCATTGAATAGTTTGCCCAGAAATAACTTAGCAGCTACTGCTTTTCTTCCCACTACAATAAATAACAACCATGTCTGCAGAAAAAACTCAACCTCCCTTCATTTTAACATTAAAGTCTATGTAAACTCTACATTTTTCTTGTTTGCTTCCTTTTGGTTTCTTAAATATATTATTAAAAACTTTTTATTATACCGGTTCGATTAAAAAAAAAAAAATTGCTGTTTATCCAACCAGAAATCTTGTGAGCTGTTACCTTCATGTACTCTCTGCTTCTGGATTGTTATCAATTAGCATTATTCCCTGATATCTCTGTGGATTACACACTACCTTCTCCTGGTATGGAGAAGAGAGGGAGGTGTTATATAGTCTTAACACAGTATTATTTAGTCCTAGCATACCTCTTGTCCTAGAATGACAGCGCTATTGTCGGTTAGCATTATTCCCTGATATCTCTGTGGACTACTAAAACACCACCTTCATGTTTAGAGCAGAGAGGGAAGTGTTATGTAGTCCAAACACAATGTTCTGTAGTCCTTCTGCACTCCCTATCCTAAGGTGACAACTCTGTTATCAGTTAGCATTGTTCCCTGCTATCTTAGTGGCCTACACAATACCTTCTCCTGGTATGGGGAAGAGAGGGAGGTGTTATGTAGTTTTATCCCAATGTTCTGTAGTGCTAACGCACTTCTGGTCCTAGGGTGACAGCACTATTATTAGTTAGCATTATTCCCTGATATCTCTGTGGACTACTAAAATACCACCCTCATTTATAGAGAAGAGAGGGAAGTGTTGTATAGTCCCAATAGAGTGTTCTGTAGTACTAACACACATAGAGAAGAAAGGAAAGTATTGTATAGTCCCAAGACAGTGTTCTGTAGTACTAACACACATATAGAGAAGAGAGGGAAGCGTTGTATAGTCCCAATACAGTGTTCTGTAGTACTAACACACAGATAGAGAAGAGAGGGAAGTGTAGTATAGTCCCAATAGAGTGTTCTGTAGTTCTGTAGTACTAACACACATATAGAGAAGAGAGGGAAGCGTTGTATAGTCCCAATACAGTGTTCTGTAGTACTAACACACAGATAGAGAAGAGAGGGAAGTGTTGTATATTCCCAACACAGTGTTCTGTAGTACTAACACACATATAGAGAAGAGAGGGAAGCGTTGTATAGTCCCAATACAGTGTTCTGTAGTACTAACACACAGATAGAGAAGAGAGGGAAGTGTAGTATAGTCCCAATAGAGTGTTCTGTAGTTCTGTAGTACTAACACACATATAGAGAAGAGAGGGACGTGTTGTATAGTTCCAACATAGTGTTCTGTAGTCCTTATGCACTCCCTATCCTAATGTGACAACGCTGTTATCAGTTAACATTGTTCCCTGCTATCTTAGTGGCCTACACAATACCTTCTCCTGGTATGGGGAAGAGAGGGAGGTGTTATGTAGTCTTAAAACAATTTTATATAGACCTAACACACCCCTTGTCCTAGGGTGACAACACTATTATCAGTTAGCATTATTCCTTAATAACTCTGTGGACTACTAAAATACCACCCTCATTTATAGAGAAGAGAGGGAAGTGTTATATAGTCCCAACACAGTGTTCTGTAGTACTAGCGCACATATAGAGAAGAGAGGGAAGTTTTGTATAGTCCCAATAGAGTGTTTTGTAGTACTAATGCACATATAGAGAAGAGAGGGAAGTGTTGTATAGTCCCAACACTGAGTTCTGAAGTCCCAACGCACTCCCGGTCCTAGGGTGACAACACTGTTATCAGTTAGCATTGTTCCCTGCTCTCTCCATAGACTACAAAGCATCTCTCTCTCTTTTGGAGGTGATAGGGAGGTGTTATGTAGTCCTAACACACTCCCAATCATAGAGTGACACTAGGTTGTCATCCAAAGTCAGGCCATGAGTTAAATGCAGGATAATCAGGAAATAAAAAAATTAAAAAAAGTGAAACCAATGTAATTCCCACTCTTAGGATTGGTAAATGAAAAATACTCTTGGGTTTAGATATTTAAATACACATTTGGATCCTTTGAATAAAATCCTAGCCAATGAGTTGAATGAATGAGAAGAAGAATGAGCAGAGAAGTCCAGGCATCATTGATGTGAGATGCTTTGTCTGCTCCAGCATGAAGTCACTTGTGCTGCTTTCCCAGGTAGTTAGGGGAAAGTGTAAGCCAGGGAATAAATCCAGGATGTGTGATAAGAGATCTCTACATCTTCTAAACAGCAAAGCTCTTCAATAACAAACAAAAAAAAAAACCTCAAAACAATCAAATAAAACGAAGCAGCCACGTTATCTCATAGAGACATGCAGAGCTACTACATGTAATATTTCCAGGGATCACAAAGTAGATGGTGAACACATAGAAAAGTAGGGTGACTTACCCTGGAAATGGTGAGAGGGGTGCTGAAGTCCTTGCCTCCCACCAGTCTAAATCCCCAGGGAGAGGGACCATTGAGGGTGACAGTCTGTGCCATAGTGACTGTGCAGTCCTTGTCCCAGCACTTCAGTAATGAGCTCTGCACTTAGCTGCACCCGGCTACTTCTCAGCACCGCTTACATCCAATCTCACTTCCCCTGCATCCCTGCAGATGTGCACTCCCATACCTCCTTCCTGATTGGCTGTGCTACTTCTCCATCCTTTCATACACCCTGGATGGGAATCCTCAATCAGTATGAAAGCAGCCTCATCCGAGATAAATCAGAAAAGTATGGACTCTCATTATTAAAGTATCTGTACTGGAGGGGGACATCTGTAATAGGGGAAGAAGTACCTTAGGAGGGGGGAGCTGTACTGTGGGAAACTGTATTGGGGGATCTGTAGGGGGGGGTTGCTGTACTGGGGGGAGCTGTATTGGGGGGATCTGTAGGGGGGTTGCTGTACTGGGGGAGCTGTATTGGGGGGATCTGTAGGGGGGGGGGGGTTGCTGTACTGGGAGGAGCTGTATTGGGGGGATCTGTAGGGGGGGGGGGTTGCTGTACTGGGGGGAGCTGTATTGGGGGGATCTGTAGGGGGGTTTCTGTACTGGGGGAGCTGTATTGGGGGGATCTGTAGGGGGGGGGTTGCTGTACTGGGGGCAGCTGTATTGGGGGGATCTGTAGGGGGGTTGCTGTGCTGGGAGGAGCTGTATTGGGGGGATCTGTAGGGGGGGTTGCTGTACTGGGGGGAGATGTATTGGGGGGGATCTGTAGGGGGGGTTGCTGTACTGGGAGGAGCTGTATTGGGGAAATCTGTAGGGGGGGGGGGTTGCTGTACTGGGGGGAGCTGTATTGGGGGGATCTGTAGGGGGGTTGCTGTACTGGGGGGAGCTGTATTGGGGGGATCTGTAGGGGGGGTTGCTGTACTGGGAGGAGCTGTATTGGGGGGATCTGTAGGGGGGGTTGCTGTACTGGGGGGAGCTGTATTGGGGGGATCTGTAGGGGGGGTTGCTGTACTGGGAGGAGCTGTATTGGGGAAATCTGTAGGGGGGGGGTTGCTGTACTGGGGGGAGCTGTATTGGGGGGATCTGTAGGGGGGTTGCTGTACTGGGGGGAGCTGTATTGGGGGGATCTGTAGGGGGGGTTGCTGTACTGGGAGGAGCTGTATTGGGGGGATCTGTAGGGGGAGTTGCTGTACTGGGGGGAGCTGTATTGGGGGGATCTGTAGGGGGGGTTGCTGTACTGGGAGGAGCTGTATTGGGGGGATCTGTAGGGGGGGTTGCTGTACTGGGGGGAGCTGTATTGGGGGGATCTGTAGGGGGGGTTGCTGTACTGGGAGGAGCTGTATTGGGGAAATCTGTAGGGGGGGGTTGCTGTACTGGGGGGAGCTGTATTGGGGGGATCTGTAGGGGGGTTGCTGTACTGGGGGAGCTGTATTGGGGGGATCTGTAGGGGGGGTTGCTGTACTGGGAGGAGCTGTATTGGGGGGATCTGTAGGGGGAGTTGCTGTACTGGGGGGAGCTGTATTGGGGGGATCTGTAGGGGGGGTTGCTGTACTGGGAGGAGCTGTATTGGGGGGATCTGTAGGGGGGGGTTGCTGTACTGGGGGGAGCTGTATTAGGGGATATGTAGGGGGGGTTGCTGTACTGGGGGAGCTGTATTGGGGGGGATATGTAGGGGGGGGGGTTGCTGTACTGGGGGGAGCTGTATTGGGGGGATCTGTAGGGGGGGTTGCTGTACTGGGGGGAGCTGTATTGGGGGGATCTGTAGGGGGGGTTGCTGTACTGGGAGGAGCTGTACTGTGGGAAACTGTATTGGGGGATCTGTAGGGGGGTTGCTGTACTGGGGGGAGCTGTATTGGGGGGATCTGTAGGGGGGTTGCTCTCCTGGGGGGAGCTGTATTGGGGGGATCTGTAGGGGGGGGGTTGCTGTACTGGGGGGAGCTGTATTGGGGGGATCTGTAGGGGGGGTTGCTGTACTGGGGGGAGCTGTATTGGGGGGATCTGTAGGGGGGGGGTTGCTGTACTGGGGGGAGCTGTATTGGGGGGATCTGTAGGGGGGGTTGCTGTACTGGGGGGAGCTGTATTGGGGGGATCTGTAGGGGGGGTTGCTGTACTGGGAGGAGCTGTACTGTGTGGAAACTGTATTGGGGGATCTGTAGGGAGGTTGCTGTACTAGGGGAGTTGTACTGTGGGAAACTGTAGGGGGGGGGGGTAGCTGTACAAAGGGGGGAAGCTGTACTGGGGGGAAGCTGTACTTCAGGGGAAGATCTATACTAGGGGGACTTAAAGCGGAAGGTTAATTTTTGTTTTGTCACTTACAGTCTGTTCATAATTCATTCCTCACCTCTGCATTCTGTGCATTATGCACTCCTGGCCCTAGTGCTCTGTGTGTTACTCACCCCTGACCCCTCTATTCTGTGTGTTACAACTCCTGATCCCACACTGGGAATTACTTACTCTTGACCCCTGCATTCTGTGTTTTACAACTCCTGGTGCCAGGGCTCTATGGAGCATTACTCACCCCTGACCCCTGCATTTTGTGTGTTACAACTCCTGGTCCCAGCTATCTGTGCATTACTCGTTCCTGACCCCTGCATTCTGTGTGTTACAACTCCCGGTCCCAGCGATTTATGTGTTACTCACCCCTGCAATCTGTGTGTTACATGTCCTGGTCCCAGTGATCTGTGAATTACTCACTCCTGACCCCTGCATTCTGTGTGTTTTAACTCCTGGTCCCAGCGCTCTGTGCTTTACTAACTCCTGGCCCCTGCATTCTGGTGTTACAACTCCTGGTCCCAGCGATTTATGTGTTACTCACCCCTGACCCCTGCAATCTGTGTGTTACATGTCCTGGTCCCAGCGCACTGTGCATTACTCACCCCTGACCCCTGCATTCTGTGTGTTACAACTCCTGGTACCAGCAATCTGTGCATTACTCACTCTTGACCCCTGCATTCTATGTGCTACAACACCTGGTCCCCGCGATCTATGCATTACTCACTCCTGACCCCTGCATTCTCTGTGTTACAACTCCTGGTCCCAGCTATCTTTGTGTTACTCACCCCTGACCCCTGCATTCCATGTGGTACAACTCCTGGTCCCAGCGATCTGTGCGTTACTCACTCCTGACCCCTGCATTCTATGTGTTACAACTCCTGGTCCCAGCGATCTGTACATTACTCACTCCTGACCCCTGCATTTTGTGTGTTACAACTGCTGGTCACAGCGCTCTGTGCATTACTCACTCCTGGCCCCTGCATTCTGTGTGTTACAACTCCTGGTCCCAGCAATCTATGCGTTATTCACCCCTGACCCCTGCATTTTGTGTGTTACAACTCCTGGTCCCAGCTATCTGTGCATTACTCGTTCCTGACCCCTGCATTCTGTGTGTTACAACTCCCGGTCCCAGCGATTTATGTGTTACTCACCCCTGCAATCTGTGTGTTACATGTCCTGGTCCCAGTGATCTGTGAATTACTCACTCCTGACCCCTGCATTCTGTGTGTTTTAACTCCTGGTCCCAGCGCTCTGTGCTTTACTAACTCCTGGCCCCTGCATTCTGGTGTTACAACTCCTGGTCCCAGCGATTTATGTGTTACTCACCCCTGACCCCTGCAATCTGTGTGTTACATGTCCTGGTCCCAGCGCACTGTGCATTACTCACCCCTGACCCCTGCATTCTGTGTGTTACAACTCCTGGTACCAGCAATCTGTGCATTACTCACTCTTGACCCCTGCATTCTATGTGCTACAACACCTGGTCCCCGCGATCTATGCATTACTCACTCCTGACCCCTGCATTCTCTGTGTTACAACTCCTGGTCCCAGCTATCTTTGTGTTACTCACCCCTGACCCCTGCATTCCATGTGGTACAACTCCTGGTCCCAGCGATCTGTGCGTTACTCACTCCTGACCCCTGCATTCTATGTGTTACAACTCCTGGTCCCAGCGATCTGTACATTACTCACTCCTGACCCCTGCATTTTGTGTGTTACAACTGCTGGTCACAGCGCTCTGTGCATTACTCACTCCTGGCCCCTGCATTCTGTGTGTTACAACTCCTGGTCCCAGCAATCTATGCGTTATTCACCCCTGACCCCTGCATTCTGTGTGATACAACTCCTGGTCCCAGCGATCTATGCATTACTCACTCCTGACCACTGCATTCTGTGTGTAACAACTCCTGGTCCCAGCGATCTGTGTGTTACTCACCCCTAACCCCGGCATTCTGTGTGTAACAACTCCTGGTCCCAGTGATCTGTGTGTTACTCACTCCTGACCCCTGCATTCTGTGTGTTACAACTCCTGGTCCCAGTGATCTGTGTGTTACTCACTCCTGACCCATGCATTCTGTGTGTTACAACTCCTGGTCCAAGTCCTTTGTGCATTACTCACTCCTGACCCCTGCACTCTGTGTGTTACAACTCCTGGTCCCAGGGATCTGTGTGTTACTCACCCCTGACCCCGGCATTCTGTGTGTTACAACTCCTGATCCCAGCGATCTGTGTGTTACTCACTCCTGACCCCTGCATTCTGTGTGTTACAACTCCTGGTCCCAGCGATCTGTGTGTTACTCACTCCTGACCCCTGCATTCTGTGTGTTACAACTCCTGGTCCAAGTCCTCTGTGCATTACACACTCCTGACCCCTGCATTCTTTGTGTTACAACTCCTGGTCCCAACGATCTGTCAGTTGCTTAATCCTGAGCCCTGCATTCTGGGTGTTACAACTCCTGGTCCCAGCGATCTGTGTGTTACTCACTCCTGACCCCTGCATTCTGTGTGTTACAACTCCTGGTCCCAGTGATCTGTGCATTACTCACTCCTGAGCCCTGCATTCTGTGTGATACAAACCCCTGGTCCCAGCGATCTGTGCGTTACTCACTTCTGACCCCTGCATTCTGTGTGATACAACTCCTGGTCCCAGCGATCTGTGTGTTACTCACTCCTGACCCATGCATTCTGTGTGTTACAACTCCTGGTCCCAGTGACCTGTGCATTACTCACTCCTGAGCCCTGCATTCTGTGTGATACAAACCCCTGGTCCCAGCGATCTGTGCGTTACTCACTTCTGACCCCTGCATTCTGTGTGATACAACTCCTGGTCCCAGCGATCTGTGTGTTACTCACCCCTGACCCCTGCATTCTGTGTGTTACAACTCCTGGTCCCTGGCTCTGTGTGTTTCTCTCCCCTAAACCCTGCATTCTGTGTTACATGTTTCTGACCCTGTCACTCTGTGTATTGGGTTGTCCAATGGAGAGTGAATACTAATATGCACTCTGACCCCCGAACTCTCTGCATTACACACTCCTGAGCACTGTACTATATACAGTATGCTGTGTATTTCATAAATATGACTACTAAACTCTTTATGCTATATTGTATAACCATTGTTGATTGCTCAGTAGTCAGGGACTATGTTAATGAAGTTCTTCTTCAAGGTAGGCTGTCTGCAGAAAAGCATATGTAATAGTAAGATTACATTTTTACAAAGGATTGTAAATGAGTGTGAGTCCATGAGTGGAGCTGTCAAATTGAAACTCTGATGTCGGGAAGGGCGGGGCCGATATGCAGGGCTCTGCCCCTTTGTTCCATATATAGAGAAAACAGCCAGCGTTTACACATTGGTGGGCGGGGAGGAAGGTGGCAGGGAGAGGGACCAACTACTGCATGCGCACCCACAGCTCTGTATAATTCAGGTTGATTATACAGAGCTGTGGGTACACATGCAGTAGTTGGTCCCGCCCCCTGCCACCTTCTTTCCCACCCACCAATGTAAAATTCAATTGTTTTGTCTATGCAGGGGACAAAGGGGAGGAGCCCTGCAGTTTGCCCACGCCCTTCCCGACATCAGAGCTTCAATTTGACAGCTCCACTCATGGACTCACACTCACTCTCATTGCGGCCGTACGCCCCACTGGCTTGCCCACCAATCTCTGGCTGTGCTGGATAGAGGTTTATACTGCTGAATGTCCTGCTATAGGCTGCTCTCATTTATTATCTATCTGATACCGCCATTCTTCCCTCCGCTCCTGTATGCTGCTAGTGCTAATCAAGATTTTAGGATGTAAGTGTGCAATGTTTAATTCATTGGTGTCTTTGCAGTTTAACAAATTCCTGAACAGTGCACTCTGTACAATGCATTCCTGAACAGTGCACTCTGTACAATGCATTCCTGAACCTTGCACTATGTACAATGCATTCCTGAACAGTGGACTCTGTACAATGCATTCCTGAACCTTGCACTTTGTACAATGCATTCCTGAACAGTGCACTCTGTACAATGCATTCCTGAACCTTGCACTATGTACAATGCATTCCTGAACAGTGCACTCTGTACAATGCATTCCTGAACCTTGCACTATGTACAATGCATTCCTGAACAGTGCACTCTGTACAATGCATTCCTGAACCTTGCACTCTGTACAATGCATTCCTGAACCTGCACTCTGTAGAATGCATTCCTGAACCTTGCACTATGTACAATGCATTCCTGAACAGTGCACTCTGTACAATGCATTCCTGAACCTTGCACTATGTACAATGCATTCCTGAACAGTGCACTCTGTACAATGCATTCCTGAACCTTGCACTCTGTACAATGCATTCCTGAACCTGCACTCTGTAGAATGCATTCCTGAACCTTGCACTCTGTTCAATGCATTCCTGAACCTTGCACCCTGTACAAAACGCACTCCTGAACCTTGCACCCTGTACAACGCATTTCTGAACCTTGCACCCTGTATGAAATGCACCCCTGAACCTTGCACTATGCACAAAATGCACTCTTGAATCCTTCCACAATAAGCATACTGCACTTATGGGCAGGGCAAAGGGGGTGGAGTCATGGGGGGGCAGCAAAATCAGGTTTTGCCTAGGGTGTCAAAAATCCTTTCACCAGCCCTGCTGAGCTATATATGTGTCTGTAAGCCTTTTGCCTGTAGCACAGTAATTAAAGAATATTTTTTGGATACAGGGACTGTTGCATGTATACACAATTAGTAAGCTGAAGTTAAAGTCCCTCCCACCAATTGTACACGTGTGTGTAGAACGGTCAGGTGTATATAAACAGCAACTGCACCCCACATGTGAGGTATCGTTGTAAATGTCAGATTAGGATCAATATTTCTAGTGCCATCAATCATGGAAACTCTAATTCGATAACCTTAAAGACTTTTAAAGTGTCACCTATGGACATTTTTTAGGTACTGTCGTTTTTTGCTAGTGCATGGGTGCACGCAATTTTAAAGCGGAACTAAAGTTCTGTTGTTATACATTGCAAGCAGGCAGGTTTTTTTTTTACTGCCAAGGAGACATGTAATGTCTCTTCTATAATAAAACACACTTACCTGCCTGTTCTTAGCGTCCATCGGCATGTATGCATGCAGAGCTCAGCATACAGCGGCCAGCCGAATCCCCAGTGTTCCGGAATGATGCTATCCCAGGCTGGCCAATGAAGATGGCCGAAAACTGCTAAACGCCTCAAAATGTTTGCTATTTACAGTATTTACCTGAAGCAACCTCATCTTTTATATTTATAAAATGCACTAAAATTTCATTGAGCGTTTTTTTTTACTGAAAATATCATAAAAAGTTGTTCAAATACTGTGCAACACAAACAATTACACCTGCCGCCATTTTATTCTCCGGGGCTTCTGCTTGCAGAAAATACGGTATAACATTGTTTGGGGGTTCTACGTAATTTTCTAGCAAAATGCTGATTTTAACATATGTATGAAAAAATGACTAAATTGCCCTGGCCTTGAAGGTGTTAACCTGTACCTGTAGGTGTTTTCGTGCACTGGGTCTGGGGTGCGCTGCCGGCGACTCACTCCCGCTGTCATTGGACACAGCGGGAGCCAATCAGCGGCTCCAGTGGACCTGATGTTCGCCGACACTCCGTGGGTGTTCTCAAGTGAGGCAGAACAGCGGTCTTCCTATGTAAATAAGCCAGACCGTCCTTCTGTGAGAGAGGAAGATGGAGATTCTGTGCTTCTGCTAAGCAGGAACATAAATCTCTGTCTTCTTCCAGTCAAAGAACCCCCCAGTTAAAAAGCACTTCCTAGGAGCACATTTAACCCTTTGATCACCCCTGATGTTAACCCCATCCCTTGCTAGTGTCATTAGTACAGTGACAGAGTATGTTTTTAGCACTGATCACTGTATTAGTGTCACTAGTCCCCAAAAAAGTGTCACTTAGGGGTTCATTTACTAAAGTTTAAGAGGGCAGAATTAGTCATAAGTCTCTGCAGAGAAACCAATCAGCTTCTAACCTCAGCTTGTTTAATTAAGCAATTAAGCTTAAGGGCTCTTTCACACAGGCAGACCGGTCAGATCCCCCTGTCAATTTTTTTGGTAGATCTGAACGGTCACCCCATGCATCTCTATTGGGGATCGGATGTCAGCGGAGACATGTCCGCTGACATCCGACCCGATCCGATCCGTCAAATCTGGACGGATGGAAACCCTATTTTCCATCCGTCCAGCGGATGGGATCGGATGAGAACAGACCGATGCTCCGTTCCCATCCGATTCCCCCCATAGAGATGCATGGGTAACTGACAGTTCTGTCTCTGCACACAGTGCGGAGAACAGCTCTCATTCTCCTGCTCAGCGGGGGATCGGCGGATCGATACCCCGCTGAGATAAACGGAGTCCGCCGACAGATGGAGTGTGTGAAAGGGGCCTTAGAAATAAAACCTGGAAGCTGCGGAAATTGTGACTAATTTCACCCTTTCTAGCTTTAGTAAATGAATCCCGATTTGTCCGCCACATTGTGGCAGTCCCGCTAAAAATTGCTGACCGCCGCCATTACTAGTAAAAAACAAATAAATAAATAATAATAATAAAAAAATTCCATACAAACATCCCATAGTTTATTAATTAATAGACGCTTATTGGGATTTTTGTTTCCAAAAACATGTACCAGAATACATATTGGCCTAAACTGATAAAGAAATTTGGTTTCTTATAAAAAGAAATTTATTAGGTATGTTTTATAGCCTAAAGTAAAAAATATATATATATATATTTTTGAAATTGTTGCTCTTTTTTTGTTTATAGCGCAAAAAATAAAAACTGAAGGGGTGCTGAAATAGCACCAAAAGAAAGCTTTCTTTGTGGGGAAAAAAATACATCAATTTGATTTGGGTACAGCGTTGCACGACCGCGCAATTGTGCTGTATCGCAGTGCTGTATCCCCAAAAATGGCCTGGTCATGAAAGGGGGGGGGGTATATCTTCCAGAGGGTAAAGCTGAAGTTTAGGCTGTTCTCTGTCAGAGGGACTGGTGACTAAACCTTCCGGGGCTGAAGAGGTTAAACACTTGAATATATGTATACTTGCACAGGGTGGAAAGCAGACCAGGACTGTCCTAATGCAGAGTGCATATAAGAGCCTCATATTATAATTGGAGGATATTCATAGCAGAACTCTCTTACAGGTAGACCGCAGAGCCGCATTTCCCAATGCACAGCACCACCTAGACGGCGGCAGGCAGCCGCATGCAGAGAGCTCCTCCATAGGGATGCAGAGGATGCCGCATTGTATGACTGGAGCCGCTCAGCCTCCTATACCGATACCAGACGTCATGTGGGCGGGGCCAGGCTCTGAATGCCCACATGGAGGGTTGCTAGGATACGGTATCCTCCACTTGTTCTACCCCTGGATCCTTCTCAGCAGCCTCACACCCAGGATCATTACACTAGGAAGTGATGAGATTAATATAGAGGGTGGTGATGCTGGGAAGATCGGATCTTTTATGGGAATCCCTTCATTTCGAACTACTCATTGAAATAAAGCTATTCATTAATGGATTCTTCGGTTCACTAGCTGAGTCTAACAAGCAATGAACCGAAGCTCCGGATCTGACTCAACCTTATTATATGGTGTGGATCAGAAGACTGATTCACAGAAGGTTGGCAGATCCTTGGAAGTTAAAAAAAGAAAAAAGTGATAATAAAAACAAAAACCAAATCCATGCCCACCGACCCCAATATTTGCATGTGAATAAACGTGCGTAGGGCATGCACTTTTATAAACAATGATTGCATCACATGTTAGGTGTCACAGCAAATGTCAAGAGTGAGAGCAACAATTCCAGAAATACATTTTATTGTTAAAGCGGAGTTCCAGCCATTTCACTCACCTGTCCAACGGTCCAGCGATGCGGCCGCCCGAAGCCTCGATCCTCTCCCTCGGCGCCAGCATCACTGGTGTGGGCACCCGGCTGTGACAGTTTGCGGCTTCACAGCCGGGTACCCACTGCGCATGCGTGAGTCGCGCTGCGTGTCTTGATTGGCCGGCAATCTTCTGGGACCTCTGACATGTCCCAGAAGATTGCAGGGAGGGAGGGGGAGAGAACTTCCGCTCAGGGCGCCGCGGCGCTCCGAGTGGAAGTGGGAGCGGGTACCTGTCAAAACTAGGTACCCGCTCCCCCCCCAAAAAAATGACATGCCAAATGTGGCATGTCAGGGGGTCAGGACTCCCTAAAGCGGAAGTTCCACTTTTGGGTGGAACTCCGCTTTAATTCCAAACTGATGTCCTGTACAGGCTTTTATATCGTCACCTATGGAGTATTTAACCCTTTCCGTCCTTTTTAATCAGTATGATTATAGTTGTAATCAATTGGATGATCTGTGTTATAACTATTGCATTGTCCCATAATGGTTACTTTACTGTTTAATTAAAAAAAGAAAAAAAAAACTCACTTTTTAAGGGCCAGTTCACACCACGTGCAGTCCAGTGCTTTTTTTTCTGAATCAAAAACACATGGAAAGTAGGCTATATGTTTTTCAGTGGCATAGTTCACACCAGTGCTTGCAGTTCCAGTGCGTTCCAGAAAAAAAAGTAGAACATGCTGCATTTTTCCTGTACTAGACTGTGCTGGAACGCTTTAAAACACATCAAAAATGCACTGGAACGCACCTAAATGCGCCAAAAACGCACTGGAACACACCTAAACGCTCCAAAGATTCACTGGAACCCACATGTCCTTATTTAGGGCCAGTTCATACCACATGCAGTCCAGTGTGTTTTTTTTTCTGCATCAAAAACGCACGGAAAGTAGCTTATATGGTTTCAATGGTATAGTTCACACCAGTCCCTGAAGTTCCAGTGTGTTCCAGTTCCAGAAGAAAAAGTAGAACATGCTGCATTTATCCTGCACTGGACTGTACTGGAATGCCGTAAAACACATCAAAAACGCACTGGAACACACCTAAATGCACCAAAAATGCACTGGAACACACATGTTCTTTATTACGGTTAAGAAAAAAGAGGGGGGTAAAAATGCACTGGACTGCGTCTCTATGGTGTGAACGAATAGGCTGTCTGTACCTTATCACTGCTGCTACCTGATCATTGATTTAGTGTATTGTTTTACTGGTGGTAACTCAGGATTCTTTCAGTGTATTGTGGTCTAACTGAGATTCATGATTCTTTGGCTCAGTAACTGTTCTGGAGACCCATGATTCTTTGGTTCTGTAAGTGTTCTGGAGAACCATGATTCTTTGGCTCTGTAAGTGTTCTAGAGAACCATGATTCTTTGGCTCTGTAAGTGTTCTGGAGACCCATGATTCTTTGGTTCTGTAAGTGTTCTGGAGAACCATGATTCTTTGGCTCTGTAAGTGTTCTGGAGAACCATGATTCTTTGGCTCTGTAAGTGTTCTGGAGACCTATGATTCTTTCAGTGTATTGTGGTCTAACTGAGATTCATGATTCTTTGGCTCAGTAACTGTTCTGAAGACTCATATGATTCTTTGGCTCAGTAACTGTTCTGGAGACTCATGATTCTTTGGCTCAGTAACTGTTCTGGAGACCCATGATTCTTTGGCTCAGCAACTGTTCTGGAGACCCATGATTCTTTTGCTCAGTAACTGATCTGAAGACTCATATGATTCTTTGGCTCAGTAACTGTTCTGGAGACCCATGATTCTTTTGCTCAGTAACTGTTCTGAAGACTCATATGATTCTTGGGCTCAGTAACTGATCTGGAGACTCACATGATTCTTTGACTCAGTAACTGTTCTGAAGACTCATATGATTCTTGGGCTCAGTAACTGATCTGGAGACTCACATGATTCTTTGACTCAGTAACTGTTCTGAAGACTCATATGATTCTTTGGCTCAGTAACTGTTCTGGAGACTCATGATTCTTTGGCCCAGTAACTGATCTGGAGACTCATATGCATCTTTGGCTCAGTAACATTTCTGAAGACTCATGATTCTTTGGCTCAGTAACTGTTCTGGAGACAAATGATTCTTTGGCTCAGTAACTGTTCTGGAGACTCATGATTCTTTGGCTCAGTAACTGTTCTGGAGACCCATGATTCTTTGGCTCAGTAACTGATCTGGAGACCCATGATTCTTTGGCTCAGTAACTTTTCTGGAGACCCATGATTCTTTGGCTCAGTAACTGTTCTGGAGACCCATGATTCTTTGACTCAGTAACTGTTCTGGAGACCCATGATTCTTTGGCTCAGTAACTGTTCTGGAGACCCATGATTCTTTGGCTCTGTAACTGATCTGGAGACTCATATGATTCTTTAGCTCAGTAACTGTTCTGAAGACTCATGATTCTTTGGCTCAGTAACTGTTCTTGAGACTCATGTTTCTTTGGCTCAGTAACTGATCTAGAGGCTCGTGATTCTTTGGCTCAGTGTACTGGTGTACTCTTGACTCAGAACTGTTGTAACTTTGTATCCAGTTCTTGATTGTCAGTGTACTGGGAGGCGGCTGATTGGTTGCAGGGCAGGGCGGAGCTCTCTCTCTCTCTCTAGAATCATATGACCAGACCGGTCTCCTATTGAGTCTGTAGTGAACTGTTCAAATGAATCCGTTCAGTCAGATAAATCGATTCTTCCAGTTCACTGAAAAGAATCGATTCAAAAGAACGATTAGTTCAGGAACTGGACATCACTAAAAGCAGAGCTGGAATAAAAGCTACAGTCACCAGTTTTATCCAGCAGAACAATAAAGGGTTACTAATGCTTTTTAAAGTGGGCCGCCAAGATCTGTCTGTTTTTCCGATTGCCCCCCGGAAATGCAGTACAACCGGCCTTGTTGTACTGGGCCCAGGCCCCATCAGTGTAGCAGGGGGCCCGGGCAGGTTTATATTTAATTTCTGCCAAATTAAAAAAAAAAAGACTAGCCCCTGCTACTAAACTACACCCCAACTCCTACTTGCATAGGGGGGTGTATAAATGCATTTTCTCAGGCCCCATCATGTCAAGAGAGGGGCCCAGGTGGTGGGAGCAATGCAGGGACTTTTTATTCTGTTTTGGGAGCATGTACAATATCAGCCCCTCGCCGAATGTTCAGGAGGTTCTAGGTGGCTGCTCTCTGGTGGCGGAGTGATCTGACTGTAATGCAATCTATTGCTCAGGTGACGGGACTATGTGAGGTGACTGGCAGGGAGCTGGAGATGTAAAACTGATCCTGATGGCGGTGGATAGCGTGGCAATGACACAGAGCAGTGGCAGCTGGTGCTCCTTCAGTTGGGGGGCAGACTGACCCCCCCCCCCCAATCACTCCAGCCGGCACCACCATATCCCCCTCGTGCCAGTTTACTTACCTTGCTCCGGCGGACTGACAGGCAGCGGCGGCTTCCCCCTCAGTCTCCTTGTTCCCTCTCAGTGGCTGTCTCCTTCCTCTCCGTCTTGGCCAATAGGATGCCTTCTCCTTTTGGCCAATCAGGAAACAGGTCCCAGGACCCACTTTCTGATTGGCCTGGGAGGAGAATCAGTGTGGCAATAGTGAATATTCATTGGCTATTGGCACACAACTGGGTAGGCTCAGGGCACAGCTCTCTGCGCCCCGAGCCCACCCTTTTTTGAAGCCTATTAGAGCCTCTGGCTCTAATCACATGGTTCAAAAAAGATTAAAAATCACCCATTGGAATCCATGCATGCGGTGCCCTGCATGTAGATTAGGGGGCCGTACACATGGATAGGGGGGCACTATGTATATTTGTAAGGGCAATTGTCAGGTTTCATGTGGAAGTGATACGAGCATCCCTAAAACTGACACTTCCACAATTGCTGCACTGTATTCCCCCCGCAAAGACAAAGCTGCATTTTGTTTTGAGGCAGGGTCAGGGGAGGGGCCAGGAGCGAAGTCAAGGGTGAGGTCGAAGGGGCCCCATCAGGTAAGCTGTACAGGGCCCCATGATTTCTAACAGCAGCCCTGCGTGAATGGATCGCCATCTAACGCTATACAGATGGCGGATGAATCTCCCTGCTGGTCTAATGTATTTTGACAGACCTTCTAGCTTTCAATTTCATATATTATTTAACACTCACAAAGGATATAAAGCCACTTAACCGCTTGAGTTCTGGAAGGTTTTACCCACTTTATGACCAGGGCATTTTTTTATTCAGCACTGTGCTGCTTTAACTGGCCACTGCTTCCTCATGCAACACTGCAAGAAAATTAAGTTTATATTATTTTTTCACACAAATAGAGATTTCTTTGCTGGTATTTGATCACCAATGGCTTTTTTATTCTTGATTATATAAAATGAAAAAAGACTGAACATTTTGAAAAAAAAAAGTCCCAATAGGTGCATATTAATTGGTTTATGTGAAAGTTATTAAGTCTACAAACTATGGTAATATATATATATATATACTGGAATTTACACAGCTTTTAAGCAGCTCTGAATACTTATCACATTACTCAGGCACTAAAATGTCAGGTCAGTAAAAACACTCTCCAAATGACCCCTTTTTGGAAAGTAGACACCCCAAGGCAATTTAATGAGAGATTTCTCACACATATAATGGGTATATGTGGAATGACACCCCAAAACACATTCTGCTACTTCTCCTGAGTATGAGGATACCACATGTGAGAGACTTTTATGGTAGCCTGGCCACGTACAGGGGCTCAAAATTCAATGACCACCTTTAGGCTTTCAAGGGGCGCTAATAAGGCATTGGATTTCCTGACTACCTATCACATTTTCAGAAGCCCTAAAATGTCAGGAGAGGACAGTATAAACACACTCTTAATGACCCCTTTTTGGAAAGGAGATACCCCAAGGTATTTGCTGAGTGGCATGTTGAGTCTTTGAAAGATCTTATTTTTTGCCACATGTTCTCAGAAAATGTGGGCTGAATGAAAAAAAGAACCTACCTGATTCCTTCATTTACATTAGTTGATGTGTATGAAGAAATCTCTGCCAGTAAAAAGTGTTAGGCAAGCCCAACATTAAAAGCTTCCGCCACACATCCACCCATTCTTCTAATGTTGGGAATACCATAAACTTTTTCTGGCAGAGATTTCTTCATCCACATAAACCCACATGAATGGAGGAATTTGGAAGGTCCTTTTTTTTCATTCAGTCCACAGGCTGAATAAAAAAAGTACAATACACAGATTCCTCCATTCACATGGTTTGAAGTGGATGAAGAAATCCCTGCCAGAAAAAGTGTATGGCATGACCAATATTAGAAGCTTCCGCCACACATCCACGCCATGGGCATACATGTGTAGCACCCTCCCAGGTAGGTGCTGAAGTGGGTGTATATAGTTTTTGGTTTCTCAGCCTATCAGAGAGACAGTAGCCAAATGTATGTGCTGTCTACCTAAAAGAGGCTGTAATTGTTTAACAGAGACTGCCCAGTGTACTCTGGTGCTGCTGATGCTGTCTCGAGAAGTTTCACACTGGTCTAATATCTATGGAATGTACTGGACAGTGGGAAAAAACCTTACAGATGAGAGCATAAATGTTTATACAGCCCAAGCCAATTAGAAGGGGATGTGCCCCAATGCATGCTGGGTAACTGTATTATTGGATGAGCACATGGGCTCTGGGTCTTCCTCTACAGAAAGAGGTCCAGGTAGGGAGGGGGCCTGCCGCCCCTCCTCAGCACAGGCTGCCATTCGGCCTTAGGTGGGTGACTTAAGGTCCTAAAACACTGAAGCTGAAACCCATGGTTCTCCTGCAAGCTGACTGAGGGAGGATGTCCACAGATCCTGTCTGGTATCACAGAGGAAGGTGACCTGTAGCCAGAGCCTTGTGAGTACAGACCCCCCCCCCCCAAATGGATACTAGAGACTGGTGTTGCTAAATCCCCCTCTTGGTGCTAGAAGTCAGCATACTGGGTGTAGGCTAAAGGGGACACTGGCTAGTTTCTTGAAGAAAAAAGGTCCACTAGATTCTTTCTGCTACAAAGGGTCTTGCCCAATTCTGTGCAGCCTGCTCCATAGTTCTGATATTCTGCTACACAGTTCTATTAAGAACGTTTTCCTTGTCTGTGATTAGTTAATTTGGAGTATCCTGCTAAATCCCTTCTCCTATCCAACTTATCCAAATAAAAAAAAGAAACACATCCCCTAGACAAGTGAGTGAAGAGTGTGTGCACCTGGCTGTGTGAGGAAAATACCCTGTAAATGGTTGCAGATTAATCAGTGGGAGACCCTGGCACAAATATTCAAGCGACTCCTACGGGGGTTGCGCTTCACATGGGGGCTCGTCACTCCAGGATTATCTCCTGAATTATTGCAGCAGTTACTACCTGGCAACAGTAGGGTAAAGTGTTCAGGAAATTATCATTTATTGCTGTGTGGATTGTGGGATCGCAATCGAAGAGAAACAGTGTTGTGCCATGGAGGGGAATGTCTGCTCTACAGTTGACAGTGAAAAAGCATTTCAAGAGTGTGGCAAAGAAAGAGTTCACTCGGGGAGCGAGAACCGGGGTGCCAGGGGTTGCACCAGTACATGTACTACGGAGAAAGATGTCTGCTACACAGTTATCAGTAACTGGACATTTTCAAGTAGACTGAGAGGGAGTGCTGCTGAGGCTCAGGTAGGGACAGGTGAAGCTGCTGTCCATAGGTTTGCTGTTTTGGATACTGTCTGCCTTTCATTGAAGTTTAGTGTTTGCAGTGATGAAGGAGTTAACGTGCAGCGTGGGAAAGAGCGTGCTGAAAAGGTCTACCCAACAGGAGGAGTTACCGCCAAAGAGCCAGCTAGTCTGGGAGCGCGGGCAGACTTGCCATCCACAGGTGGCCAATCTGGTGAGTGGGGAGGAGCTGCGATGTCACTTCCACCTCCGGGTGTAGCAAAAAGGGGTTTCTGCTAGTATAGATAAATGGAGGGTATTTGTGCTGGGAGGGGGGATTTGGAGTGTGTGTGTGGGGGGGGGGGGGGGGGGTGTACTTGGGGAGAAATGTGAGGGATTTTAAAAGGGTCTGTGCTAGGAGGGGTGATTTATTTGGGGGGGGGGGGGGGCATCTGTGCAGCAGGGGAATCAGATATGTACTGGGAGGAGGGGAAATATATACTTAGAGGGAAAGCATGCCGATTAGTGCTATTTTTTTTACTTTTTGGGGGGTGGGATTTCCTGACCCATAATGCTTATACATATTAGGGGGGAGCGCAGTTTGGCATGTTCGCCCTGGGCTAAAGATGACCACTTCCCAGCACTGCATGTGAGGAGCATCAAGATGGCAGGTGCTGGAGTGAGCCTGATTGCCGAAACTGCTACACAAAGGTGGAGAGCCAAGAAGCTGGACACTGACCGATACTGGAGTGTGGTTAGCACCTTGCGGAAGTCTGATATTGTGCAGCATGGGGACACTGAGCACATCAGTCTGGTATGTGGCAAATGCAAAAGTGTGACTGTGAAGCTGCGTGCTTGGGGTCAGTGTGCTTGTTGCGGGGAGATGCTGCTAAAGCTTGAACCAAGGAACTGGCACCTGTGAATTTGATATGTAACTTGGAAGACAGGGTTCACAACTGAGATGCCTATGTCTGTTGTCACTGCCACTTCTAGGGAAGACCGACTTGCACTGAGGGCACCGCTAGGGCCAGGACCAGTGGTCTACACCCATACCACCATCTGCCAAACCAGGGAGACCAGCATCTCAACAGTACAGAACACCCAGCTGGTCAGAGCTGGGCAGCAGCATCTGTCGGCAGTAAATCATCATCCAGCTCTTAAAGCAGCAGAGGAGACCCAGTGGATCCAGAGGCTGGAGTCTGCAAGTTCCTCAGGTGAGGAGAGGCCAGGGATCATTGATGTGGGGGTCACCTAGTTTTGAATGCTACTTTGGGAGAAAGGGATCACAGAGTGGGGGTCAGAGGTCGGCACAGAGTGGGACTGTGAGGCTATAATGATGGAGGATTTTCCATGTTCTGACGTGTACAACGAGGACGGTGAAAAAGAGGCAATTGTTACTCCATGCCCAAGGAATCTGGGATTCTGTGAGGCCTATTCTAATAGAGTTCCTGATCTATCCCCGCCTCACACTCATGCACAGGCCCCAGCTTAGAATGAGGCCTTTACGCTTCTGATTACCAAAGCAGAAACCTGTATGCTCCGCCTGGGAGAGGTGACAGGCTGAAGCTACCAAGGTACTCACATTTTTAGATGCTTGTGCAGAGGAAGGTACACATGGAATATGGGTATGACTACTCTTATGTTCCCAGGGAGATCATAGAGGAGATAGAAGTCAAGAGAGTTTCCTGGTGTGAGGAAGTAGTTTGGGACTTCATTTACATCCCAAAGCACTATTGCAACAAGTCCAAGCCCCAGCTATGGAAAGGGTTCCTGTCGGTCAAGAAAAACTGGAGTCTGGGAAGATCCATCCACATTGACCGAGTAGTGGTCAGACAGGCAGGAAGGAAGAATCTGATATGGTACAGTAATATCTGGGGCCCTGATGGGAAAATGGTTCAGATCCCTTGAATCCTGAATTTTATTGCTGTTCAAGCTGTTCCTGTCTGCTCTGGTAAATGCTTTGTTCAGCTAAGAGGCTGACATGCCTGAAGTGTCTGGGAAAAAAAGAAGAAGAAAAGGAATCGTCTGTTAGAGTTCATTGTTGTTGTTGCCGGGGGCAATCCCCCTATTTCTAAATCCCCTTTCCCTTCTATCCTTGCAAATTGAAGAAGGGGTATCTGGGATTTGCTCTACCATCTGAAGAAAGGGATTTCTGCTACAGAGGACTTCTCCTGTTTTATCCAGGAACTGCAACCTTGAGGGGGTAAATCCCTTGTTGCTTAAATGACACCTTGAGAAGATCCTTTACGGTTGGACACTTTGCAAAGATATTTTGGCCAATTGGCCACTACTAATACAAAGTCAAGTTTGTGTGAGCTGTTGCCATGTCAGAGGGCAGTTGCTTGCTACCTTTCTTCAAGTAAAGTGCCAGAGGAAGGACTCTTACTGAAAGCTCCTTTAGTTGATCCACAAGTAAAGTAACGGAGGACTTTCGCAGAAAGATCTCCATTTGTTCTAACTCTTTCATGCTTGTGTTACCTGTATGCGGGTGAGTCATTGCTGTAGGCTCAGACAATGGCTTGCTACAAGAAGTTGTGTTGCTGCAGAGGTGATGTCACTGCTGGTGCCAGTTGAGTGGACTCCACATTTTTTCATGCTGGTTCGTGGGCTTTGATTAGCAGAGTCAGAACCCAGTTACTTAAAGGGACTTTTTGTATTTCTGTCTTATTTGCGTGTTTAAAATTGCTGCTGAACATGCCTAGCTAGTTAGATTGGGTAGGATGTTTACTTTGTCTCTTACAGGAACACAAAGAGACAACCTGTCAAGAGTTGCCCTTAGGGGGCAGGATTTACAGAAATCGCCTCTATGTGAATGCTAGCGTTAGATGCATGCGAGGTGGCATCTGCAGAGAGGATGTTCCCACTGTTAGTTGTCTAGGATGTATAAAAATAATGTACATGTGTATTTTTCTCTTTTTCTTTCGCAGAACTGCAAGGAGCTTCTATGCCTCGGCAGATGCATTCCATTGTAACATATTGTGTAGCATAATTAGTCAGGTCATGGTTGATGCCCTACCAAACAATTATTGTTTTTGGCGGGGGGGGGGGGGGGCACAACCAAAAGTGCACTTGGTAGAGTTGTGCCTTAACTTGTATATAAATATTGTATAGCAGATGTCTTATATTTTTTCACCTTAACTTATTTGTACATACTGGCCACATATGGGGTATTTCCCATGGCCTTGTTCATTTGGTATTTCCCTTCTTCCCCTTTTCCAAGTTTGTGGGATACTCCACATAGATTTTTGTACAAATATTTTTGTAGGGGCGGCTGCCCAGGCCAATGAGGACATTGCCTATTTTTGGCAGGGGGTGGATGTAGCGCCCTCCTAGGTAAGCTCCAGATTGAGTATATAAAGTTAGGTCCATATATATTTGGACACAGGCACAATTTTAGTTATATTTCAGGTATTTACCAAAACATGTTCAAGCTATAGTTACAGTATATAATAGATTTGGGTTGAATATGCACACCCTCAGGTTTAATTTGAGGATATGTACATCCAAATCGGAGGAAGGGTTTAGGAATTACAGCTCTTAAGACTAGCCATCCCCTTCGTTAAGGGACCAAAAGTACTGTATTTTCTGGCGTATTAGACTACTTTTGAACCTCAAAAAAATCCCCCAAAAATGGGGGGTCGTCTTATACGCCGAGTATAATATCTCCAAGGTAACCTAAGTATAAGTATTACCGGTAGATCATGTAATAGGGGGGTCGTCTTATACGCCCAGTCGTCTTATACGCCGGAAAATACGGTAATTGGACAATTTAATCAAAAGCTGTTTCCTGGCTAGGTGTGGGCTACTCCTTTGTTTTTTCCTCATCAATTAGGCAGGTAAAAGGTCTGGAGTTGATTCTAAAGCCCCATACACACGATCAGTTTATCGAACGATCTGTCGTCTGTTTTTTGTTGCATGTTAGTCTCATGTTAGCTTTTAGGCGATCTCTGAAAACCCTCCTTTTCAGAGAAGCCTATCCTACCAACCCCTAACAAATGTACCTCCTTTTCTCCATCAACCCATCCCCCACAGTTATTGCCTTTTGTTTCACTTGACCCTCCCTTCTCGATTGTAAGCTCTAACGAGCAGGGCCCTCTAGTTCCTCCTGTTTTGAACTGTATTGTAACTGTATTGTCTTCCTTCACATTGTAAAGCGCTGTGCAAACTGTTGGCGCTATATAAATCCTGTATAATAATAATAATAATAATAATAATAATGTCGAAAGTGAAGAGGTTATTTTCATACGAATTTTCCTGTGCGACAGAATTCCACTTCAGAAGTGATGTCATGTTTTGGATTGTTTTGTATGTGTTCTTTCGTTTCTGAGCATGCCTAGTCTTGCTCTTAAGATTTCAGACGAAAACTATACTAATTAAACGAAAATTGGACGTTGTGTTGACGTACGATAAAAATTTTATAGCCTGCACATCCAGTTTTTGTCGTCCGAAAATCCGTAATCGCCTGTTGAAAGCACTATACTAACAATCCGAAAATCGGCAGATCGTTCGTCGGACGAACTTTCCCTTCCGATTTTGTTGTGTGTACGGGCCTTAAGTGTAGTATTTGCATTTGGAATCTATTGCTGTGAACCTACATCATGCCTTCAAAGGAGCTGTCTATGCAAGTAAAACAGGCCATTGTAAGGCTTTAAAAATAAAACAAATCCATCAGAGAAAGCAGCAACATTAGGAGTGGCCAAGTCAACAGTTTGGTACTTTCTGAGAAAAGAAGAATGCACTGGTGAGCTCAGCAACATAAAAAGGCCTGGATGTCCACGGAAGACAACAGTGGTGGATGATTGCAGGATCCTCTCTATGGTAAAGAAAAACCCATTCACAACATCCAGACAAGTGAAAGACACTCTTCAGGAGGTGGGCGTATCATTGGGCGTATCATTGTCAAAGTCTACAATCAAGAGAAGACTTTGCAAGAGCAAATACAGAGGGTTTACCACAAGGTGCAAGCCATTCATAAGCCTGAAGAATAGAAAAGTCAGATTAAACTTTGCCAAAAAACATCTAAAAAACCAGACCAGTTCTAGAAAAGCATTCTTTGGATGGATGAAACTAAGATTAATATGTACCAGAATGACAAAAAAGAAAAGTGTGGAGAAGGCTTGGAACAGTTCATAATCCAAAGCACACAACGTCATCTGTAAAACATGGTGGAGGCAGTGTGATTGGCTTCCAGTAGCACTGGATCATTGGTGTTTATTGATGTGACAGAGGACAGAAGCAGCCGGATGAATTCTGCAGTGTTTAGAGATATACTGATTCAGCCAAAAAGTTGATTGGACGGCACTTCACAGTACAGATGGGCAATGATCCAAATCACACTGCAAAAGCAACCAGGAGCTTTTGAAGGAAAAGAAATGGAATATTCTGCAATGACCTCAGAGCGGCTGCCACGGACTTCATAACATTGAAGTCTATGGCGGTCGCCTCCTGGTCGCCCCAAAGCAGCTCCGGACCCTTTTTCTAAGTCGGAGCGAATTGTGTCGCTCCTATTAGAACGGGTCCGCAGCTTCCCTATGGGAGGCGACCTACGGCGACCTGTGAGGCGACCAGGTCGCCTCACAGGTCGCCTCAGTGTGAACCGGGACTTAAACTTACACTCTTGGCCACATATCCACCCCTCCGGAATCAGCCAGATGTGTAGAAAGGTGTGTGTATTTTTTTTTTTTTTTTCATATGTATATTTTGTTTTTATTTTAAGTGTATCTAAAGTCAAACCTTTAATTACTACTGCTAGATAAGAGGGATAAGAGGGTTAGAATCTCTGTCAGTTTTGTTTTCATTGTTGTCTGTGCCTCCCGCTTAGGAAGTTCGCCCTCCCTATTTGTCCTGGTGACCATTGTCACTAAGACTGAAAGAGAGAAAAAAATACAATATTCTCAGCTCCTAGGTGGCCAATAAATAATAAATTAACCATTGGTAAGGCCATCCTTTAAACCCCCTAGATATAGAAGGGTGTAAAATGCCCCACCCACCAATATCTGCTTTGAGCAATGCCTGATGAGAAAACATGGATGTAGAAGGGTTTTGAAAGTTCATCAAGTCTCCTATGATATGTCTAATGGATCCATAAACACACTCCCATTGAGTTGTGGGTTAAAAATAATATTTTCACAGTCATGACATGATGGTGACATTGATATATCTATGACTGTCAAGGAGACAGGAGGGGCATGATGTTCATGGCAGTAAAGAAGTTCAAATAAATTCCTCATTTTCAAAAATGTTCATTTAAAATGTAAATCCTTCTCTAAGTGATTTCAAATGTCCACGGGCTACTTTGTAATTTAAGCCTCATTAGAATTCTGCTTTTTGTAAAGAGAGGTTGCCAAGACAGCTTCTTAAACATGTCTTGATTATCCTCTTTTCTAAGCAGAGAATATATTTTATGACCACTTCACCTAAGAAACCGGATCCTTTCAGGAAATGAAATAAGAACTAGAACCACTTATCCCACTTTAATCACATATAGAATGGTTGGATTGTATAAGCTCTAGTTTGTCATACATATGCTTTTATCATAACATTTTAGTTTTTCTGTAATTTGTGTATCAACTATGCATACAGTATAATTATTTAAACCAAAAGGTAGAAAAATTCAGTTATGTGCTGAAAGTATAAAATGCTGATATAGGTTAAAAACCTCATGCACATGGGCAGAAAAAAAAAAGACTGCTTTAATGGGCATTTTTTAGTTTTTTTTTAATGCAGCTTTATTTCAGCCAAAATTTCAAAGAATTTTGTGGCATTTACTGTAGATTTGTGATAGTGTAATAATACCTGTATGTGCTTTATACTTATGCGCTTCTAAACAACATACACCTGAAAACTCACAGAAATATGTGCCAAGTGAGCTTAAACACTTACCGCAAAGTGACGTACCCATACGTCGGCTGACTTTGCGTGGTTATACCGGGATGATGCCTCTAGCTAGAGGCATCCTCCCAGTACCGTTGTTTAGAGACTGCGGTCAGCTTTCCGGCGGTAATGACAGATGCGGCTCGGGAGCCGCTCAATCGTTACCCCGGCGAGTGGGAGGGGACATTCCCCCTCCAGCCGCCTTCCGCGGCTCTGCCCGGGTCTCCCGTCCCACCGGGAGACCCAAGCACCCAGCCGGCACATCCGCCGGCTGGATGGAGTCCCGATCTAAGCCGGATGCGGCTTTGATCGGGTCTCCGATGACGTAACCCGGAGGCGGCGTCTATGACGTCACGTCCGGGTTACTCGACTGCTAAAGGTGGCAGATTAAAAAAACTAGTGTATTCAAAAATGCAGTTTTCGGCATTTTGAATACATGGAAGTGTAGTGGAGGGGTCTAGGGTCTTTTAGACCCTCGATCCCTCCATAAAGAGTACCTGTCACTCAATGTTCCCCCTAAAGTGCGCGCATGCGCGGACGCGCAGTGAAATTTATGGTCCCGCGCAAGCAGCTATGTAGACCGCGCACCTAGTTAAACAGCGCAGACGAGGCGGCCGGGGAGCAGAGCGTGCGCCCTGAGAGCACGCTGATTGTATGACAATAGCGAATGAAAATTCGCTATTGTCACATGGATCCTCCTCCTGGCCAATCAGGGAGCGGGTCCTCCTGCTTCCTGATTGGCCGAAAGGCCAACGTCATGCCATTGGCCGAGGAGGAGGTGCCGGGACTCGGGAGCACGGAGACGCGGGAAGCCGGGGACTGAAGTGAGCGGGTCCGTGACCGTCCTTAAGGTAAGTGCACGGGGGGGGGGGGGGTCTCGCGGGGGCCAAGTCACTTACGGATGGTGGTCAAACACCAGAAGATCCACTCAGCCAGGAGGCATCGCTGGAAGTGCTGGGGAGAGCGGGGGATCGCTGCCATGATCGTACCCAGGGATATCAATTCACTCCATGCAGGTCAGAGTGAGATGTCCTCACTCCATGCAGGTCAGGCAATGCCACGCCCCCTCATCTTTTTACAGTACTGACTCAGAACTCCTGAAGTCTACATCCTGCATTTGACAGTCTAGGTCCCTCTTTGCTCTGCCGGAGGATCCTAGTAACCAACTGTGTGTCTTCTTTGGGGGCATTGCTGTGCACTCTGCAATTTATTGGGGGCAATGCTGTGGCACTCTGCATTTATTGGGGGCAATGCTGTGCACTCTGCAATTTATTGGGGGCAATGCTGTGGCACTCTGCATTTATTGGGGGCAATGCTGTGCACTCTGCAATTTATTGGGGGCAATGCTGTGCACTCTGCAATTTATTGGGGGCAATGCTGTGGCACTCTGCATTTATTGGGGGCAATGCTGTGCACTCTGCAATTTATTGGGGGCAATGCTGTGGCACTCTGCATTTATTGGGGGCAATGCTGTGCACTCTGCATTTATTGGGGGCATTGCTGTGCACTCTGCATTTATTGGGGGCATTGCTGTGGCACTCTGCAATTTATTGGGGGCATTGCTGTGCACTCTGCAATTTATTGGGGGCAATGCTGTGCACTCTGCAATTTATTGGGGGCAATGCTGTGCACTCTGCAATTTATTGGGGGCATTGCTGTGGCACTCTGCAATTTATTGGGGGCATTGCTGTTGGCACTCTGCAATTTATTGGGGGCATTGCTGTGCACTCTGCAATTTATTGGGGGCAATGCTGTGCACTCTGCAATTTATTGGGGGCATTGCTGTGGCACTCTGCAATTTATTGGGGGCAATGCTGTGCACTCTGCAATTTATTGGGGGCATTGCTGTGCACTCTGCAATTTATTGGGGGCATTGCTGTGGGCACTCACAATTTATTGGGGCATTGCTGTGCATTCTGCAATTTATTGGGGGCATTGCTGTGGGCACTCTGCAATTTTTTGGGGGCATTGCTGTGGGCACTCTGCAATTGATTGGGGGCATTGCTGTGGCACTCTGCAATTGATTGGGGGCATTGCTGTGGCACTCTGCAATTGATTGGGGGCATTGCTGTGGCACTCTGCAATTGATTGGGGGCACGCTGGTCACTCTGCATTGACGTCGCCCCCCCCCCCCCCATTGCTCAGTCTAAAGGTTTGCGCTCAGATATTTTTTTATTTGCTCAGCACAGTAAAAAATTAGAGGGAACATTGCTGTCACTGCATATTGCTGTCACAAGGGATGTTTACATTGCTTGTGACAGCAATAAAAGTGATCAGATTTTTATTTTTTTTAAAACTGTGTTAAAGTTAAAAAATAAATAAATAAATAAATAGGAAAAAAAATAAACAATTGTATCCGCCCCCGTCACCGTTAGCTCGCGTATAAAAACGTATATGAAAGTATAAAAACGTATATGGAAGTCGCGCCGCAAATGAAATCACTGTTCAAACCACACATGTGAGGTATCGCCACGATCACCAGAGCGTGAGCAATCATTTAAAAAAAAAGAGCTACACTCTAACTCTAAACTGGTAACCGTTAAGAGCCTTCTTTTGGTGGTATTTGATCACCTGTGTGATTTTTTTTTTTTGCGCTCTTTTTTTTTTTTGCGCTCTAAACAAAAAAAGAGCGACAATTTTAAAAAGAAAAAAAATATATTTTTCACATTCTGCTAAATAACAATCCCAATATAAAAAAAAATGTAAAAATAAAATGTTTTCATAATTTTAGGCCAATTTGTATTCTGCTACTTGTTTTTGTAAAAAAAATCCCAATAAGCATATTTTGACTGGTTTGCGCAAAAGTTATCGCGTCTACAAAGTAGGGGAAAGATTTATGCCATTTTTGTTTATTTTATTTTTTTTTTTTTACTAGTAATGGTGGTGATCAGCGATTTTTAACCGGACTGTGAAATTGCGGCGGACAGATAGGCCCCCTAACTGACACTTTTGGGGGACCAGTGACATTACTACAGTAATCAGTGCTAAAAATATGCAATGTTACTGTAATATGTAATGACACTGGCAGGGAAGGGGTCAACTCAGGCGCGAACAAAGGGTTAAGTGTATGCTAGAGGGGGGGGGTTTCTAATTGTGAGGGGGATGGGCTTGTGGAATCAACATAGAGACCTGTGATCCTAAATAGGAGAGAACAACAGTCTGTGCTTACAACAACAGGCCGCTGTTCTTTTTCCATGTGGAGCGATCATTGGTGCCCGATGGCAATTGTGTCAGTCGGCCCCGTGAATCAGCTTCCCTGCTGGCTAATGGGGGCGCGCGCCCCCAGGATCGCCATACAGGTACGGCGATTGACGCAGCCAAGCCAGCCTGCTGCAGGAGTATGTAATATACAATATTGTGTACAGAGTGCAGGAGTATGTGATATACAATATATTGTATAGAGTGCAGGAGTATGTGATGTACAATATTGTGTAAAGAGTGCAGGAGTATGTGATATGCAATATATTGTATAGAGTGCAGGAGTATGTGATAAATTATACAGTATATAGAGGGTAGAAGTATGTGATATACAATATAGTGTATAGAGAGCAGGAGTATGTGATATATTATATAGTGTATGGAGGGTAGAAGTATGTGATATACAGTGTATAGAGGAGTATGTGATAAATAATACAGTGTATAGAGGGTAGAAGTTTGTGATATACAATATAGTGTATAGAGAGCAGGAGTATATGATAAATAATACAGTGTATAGAGGGTAGAAGTATGTGATATACAATATAGTGTATAGAGAGCAGGAGTATGTAATATACAATATATTGTATAGAGTGCAGGAGTATGTGATGTACAATATTGTGTACAGAGTGCAGGAGTATGTGATATGCAATATATTGTATAGAGTGCAGGAGTATGTGATAAATTATACAGTATATAGAGGGTAGAAGTATGTGATATACAATATAGTGTATAGAGTGCAGGAGTATGTGATATATTATATAGTGTATGGAGGGTAGAAGTATGTGATATACAATATAGTGTATAGAGTGCAGGAGTATGTGATATACAATATAGTGTATAGAGTGCAGGAGTATGTGATATACAATATAGTGTATAGAGTGAAGGAGTATGTAATATACAATATAGTGTATAGAGTGAAGGAGTATGTAATATACAATATAGTGTACAGAGTGCAGGAGTATGTGATATACAATATTGTGTACAGAGTGCAGGAGTATGTGATATACAATATATTGTATAGAGTGCAGGAGTATGTGATAAATTATACAGTGTATAGAGGGTAGAAGTATGTGATATACAATATAGTGTATAGAGTGCAGGAGTATGTGATATACAATATAGTGTATAGAGTGCAGGGGTATGTAATATACAATATAGTGTATAGAGTGCAGGAGTATGTGATATACAATATACTGTATAGAGGGTAGAAGTATGTGATATACAATATAGTGTATAGAGTGCAGGAGTATGTGATAAATAATACAGTGTATAGAGGAGTATGTGATAAATAATACAGTGTATAGAGGGTAGAAGTATGTGATATACAATATAGTGTATATAGAGCAGGAGTATGTGATAAATAATACAGTGTATAGAGGGTAGAAGTATGTGATATACAATATAGTGTATAGAGAGCAGGAGTATGTGATATACAATATAGTGTATAGAGTGCAGGAGTATGTGATAAATAATACAGTGTATAGAGGAGTATGTGATAAATAATACAGTGTATAGAGGGTAGAAGTATGTGATATACAATATAGTGTATAGAGAGCAGGAGTATGTGATATACAATATAGTGTATAGAGAGCAGGAGTATGTGATAAATAATACAGTGTATAGAGGGTAGAAGTATGTGATATACAATATAGTGTATAGAGAGCAGGAGTATGTGATATACAATATAGTGTATAGAGAGCAGGAGTATGTGATATACAATATAGTGTATAGAGTGCAGGAGTATGTGATATACAATATAGTGTTTAGAGTGCAGGGGTATGTAATATACAATATAGTGTATAGAGTGCAGGAGTATATGATATACAATATACTGTATAGAGGGTAGAAGTATGTGATATACAATATAGTGTATAGAGTGCAGGAGTATATGATATACAATATAGTGTATAGAGTGCAGGAGTATGTGATATACAATATAGTGTTTAGAGTGCAGGGGTATGTAATATACAATATAGTGTATAGAGTGCAGGAGTATATGATATACAATATACTGTTTAGAGGGTAGAAGTATGTGATATACAATATAGTGTATAGAGTGCAGGAGTATATGATATATAATATAGTGTATAGAGTGCAGGAGTATATGATATACAATATAGTGTATAGAGTGAAGGAGTATGTAATATACAATATAGTGTAGAGAGTGCAGGAGTATGTGATATATAATATAGTGTATAGAGTGCAGGAGTATGTGATATATTATATAGTGTATAGAGGGTAGAAGTATGTGATATACAATATAGTGTATAGAGTGCAGGAGTATGTGATATACAATATAGTGTATAGAGTGCACGAGTATGTGATATACAATATAGTGTATAGAGTGCAGGGGTATGTGATATATTAAATAGTGTATAGAGTGCAGGAGTTCCACCTGCGATCACGCGTCACGCTGTGCGTTCCAAAACTTACGCGTTTCATCACATCCGGTGACATCTTCGGAGATTCTCAGCATGACGTGTGATCGCAGGTGGAACGCAAGCCGGATATTCCCCGCTCGCCACTCTGCAGCTAGTTTGCTACTAGCACACACGGTCACAGACAGCCTACAACGGCCTAGGAACTATATATTTTTTATGTTTTTCTGCCATTTATTTGTATTTGCCCTGATATTTTTTACCCATGGAATGGGAATAAAATTTACCTTTTAAAAAATTACTACACTATTCGGAGCACCTTTTGTCTTTCTTCGTATACTGGCCCCATATTTAACGAGGTGAGAGGAGAGGAGGGAGTCCACCATCCCATCCATCCCACGTTTGAAGAGCCACCAGGAGACCCCTATTAGCCTGGAGGCTATTAAAGCGTTACTGGCCTTGATGCTATAAGGCATACAAGACCCACTCCATCTGGTAAGTGACCCACCCTTATCTTACCACGGTGGAAAAGGAACCAGAGCTGCACTATTGTCACAAAGTGAACAGCAAATTTCCACGTTGAGCACCTGCAACCTGCGTTGGATAAGCATCATTTGCACAAGAGATCCACTTTGAACTTTATCACTACAGTCACATGTTATGGACTTGATCATATAAGCCACAGGGACTTTATATCTCATCATTAATTAATTATTTTTGAATTTTCACCATTGTATGAAATATTAGTGTATTATTTTATTAACAGTTCTTATCAAGGTATTAGATGTTTTATATGATACACATCAACTAGCATTTTTATTACAAAACACCACTATTTCTATCACAAGACATAAATATTAATTTATTTTATTTTATTTTAATTTGTATTAAGGTGTAAACATATCAGCAAGCGCTATAGGTAGTCTCACTATTAGGCTATTTTTCCACTATCTACCCAATTTTTCTATAGCAGCTGCTAAAACACACATAAAATATATATATATTATTTTATACACAATACCAGGCGCGAGGAATATATTTTGGCATACTTTTTCTTAAAGTATAACTAAAGGCAAAACTTTTTCTTTTTTTTTTTTTAGTTTTGGATGGAATGGAGAGGGATTAGAACCCCTGTCAATTGTTGCTGCTGTCTGTGCCCCCATTAAGGAGATTTATCCTCTCTATTTGTCCTGTTTACCATTATCATTGAACGTGAACATAAAAGAAAATCCCAAATTGTTGGTTGAAATCCTCCAATGGGGACACTAGTTCTGGTGACCTGGGGAATTCCCCTAATTTGCAGGGATTTCCTATTACTTCCTGTTTGGCTTTGAGACAGGAAGTGAAGGGAAATCTCTGCAATGGGACACAGATGGTGGGGAAAAAAAAACCTGATAGGGGTTATAACCCTCCCTTGCTTTATCCAAAATGGCGGAAAAAACCTGACAGGGGTTATACCCCTCCCTTGCTTTATCCAAAATGGCGGAAAAAACCTGACAGGGGTTATACCCCTCCCTTGCTTTATCCAAAATGGCGGAAAAAACCTGACAGGGGTTATAACCCTCCCTTGCTTTATCCAAAATGAAAAAAAAAAGGGTTGTCTATAGTTCTACTTTAAATTCCTACTAAGTCCTCATTCACATGGAGTGTACTAAAGTGTACACCCATGTGAGGGCTGTGTTTAGGTGCACAGAGATGCACAGATGTTCCGTGCATCCCTGTACAGGCAATCCCATTCATGTCAATTGGGGTGAGGCAACTGCATGGACAAAGTTGCTGCTCCCCATCTGATGTCCCTGTGAGTGCTGGTGCATGACCCTAGACAGTGTGACTTTGGGGACACCCACATGATGGTCAAATTGAAAACAGCAACTGTGTCTGTGCGGCTGCTGCATCCCAATTGACTTCAATGGGACTGCTTACACAGAGTTGCATAGAACACCTGTACATCCCCTTCTGGGTAAAAATGACCTTGTACATATGTTTTTTTTTTTTTTTAATGAAATGTTTACTTTCTTTTTTACAGTGTTTATTTAATATTTTTTTACTTTTTTTTTTGGGGGGGGGGGGGCTTTAATAAAACATCAGGGGTATAAAAAGACCCCTGATGTCTCTTTTATGAGACAGAGAAAGGGACATATAGTCCCAATTCCCTTTCTCTGCAGCCTAAGATAATTGAATGAATACAGAGGCATATATTCAGTCACAAACTAAAGTATAATAAACACAGTTTACTATACTACAGTGATGAATGAACACAGGAGCAATCAGAACTGATCGCTTACTGAGTTCATTCAAAAAGGGGCTGGGAAACTTGACATGTCATGTTCACCATCCCCCCATCTTCATTACTTCCTCACAACTAAAGCTGTCTGCAGGGACCTGCCAGCATGGCAGAAGCTTCGGCTTCTCTGACAGGTACTCGCTGGCTAGATGGAATAGTTGGCTTTACTACAATGTGCCCTGCCAGCCAGGATGGGTGGCTCGTCTAAAAACTCAGCAGGGCACTGTGGGGGACAGGAACAGTCTCACCTGATCTTCACTCTTCACAGCACAATGTATCCTTCAGCTCACGCTGAGCATTCACAGATCTCCTGCCCCAGCTGCAGCTGATGGAAGGGGAGGAGGGGAATTGGCCAGCAGAGCTTGGGGGTGCGGGGATCTGTGCTGCGGTGGGGAGGCAGTACAGGGGGAGGGTCAGATTGCACAGTGGGGGGGGGGTATGAGTAGCCCGCGGCGGCAGGGGATTCGCAGTCACAGGTGATTGGTATTGCAGGGAGGAGACACGTAAAAGTGGAGGGGGGGGGGCATGAAGCTCCTCCATGTGTGCAATGTGTGGCCCCCACTCACCCTTAGGGACCATGTGCTGGGGTACTTGCAGAGAGGTCCCATTGACTTGAAGGTGACAGGGGGTATTGAAAAAGAGGAGGGACCTTAAAGAGGTTGTAAACTCGTATAAATTTTTTTTTTTTTTTTACACCCTGCAAAAGAAAGACATAATGAGCTAGTATGCATCGCATATTAGCTCATTATGCAATACTTACCTCAGAACGAGCCCCCGCCGTGCCGCTCACTCACCTCTATGACGGGCGACATGTCTAGTCGCCCGTCTTCCGGGATCGCGGCATCCGGCCATCTGATTGGCCGGAGCCGCGGTGACGTCACTCCCGCGCACGCGCGCGGGAGCCGACAGTCACGGCACGGGGCTCTGAAGGAACGGCACGATCGGCCGTTCCTTCAGAGCGCATGCGCCAGTGACGTCACTGGCGACATGTAAGGTAAATATCTCCTAAACGGTACATGTTTAGGAGATATTTACAGTACCTATAGGTAAGCCTTATCATAGGCTTGCCTATAGGTACAAGTTGTAGAGGAGGGTTTACTTCCTCTTTAACCTGTGCCACATCCGGGTAATTACTAGAATAGGGAGAAACTGCAAGACCACGTCCTGCTACAGGTGGATTTTAAAGGCATTCACATGAGACAATTATATTAGTTTCTAAAAAAAGATTTATTAAACATCATGTAAAAACATAATAGGTGCTACAAGTGACTATATTAAAAAAAACACACATATACACATGTATATATCAGTGTATTGTTAAAATAATTGTCAGGACCCGGACTTGAACCTGGGACCTCCATGGTGTCTGACAATGACTCTACTCACTGAGCTATCTCCCATGAACTTCCTGTTATAAGCCATGTCTTTGCACTTCCTGGTCGCCAGAATATTGTGCCTTCAACAGCCGATATCTCGCTTGTCCCTCCTGCTGCCGTCTGTATCTTTGCTACCATCCGTTATCGACACTTGGCTTGTTCCTCGACTACTCTTCTGTTTGATCCCAACCTGCAACTACTGGTTACCGACCTTTGGCTACTCCTTGACTACGCTTCAGCTTAATCCCTATCTGCTACTGGACTCTGACTTGCTCACCTCCTGGTGGGGCGATCTTGAGGACCGCGACCTGGTGCTAACACGCAGCAAAATCCATCTCCACCTTCAGGAGCGCTGGTGAAGACCGGTTAGTACTTAGACTCCGCACCTCAGGTGAGCCTGCGTCATCTGCCTGGGTGACCTGTCAGTGTTCCTATCCTGCTGGTTCCTGTGTGACTGTGTGCTATAGCTACTGGTCTTCGAGCCTGACCCCGGATCGTGACACTAATATTAATATCTGTTTTGTAATTAGTTGAATGTGGCATACCTGTGGCTGATCTTGAGGAAGCACGAAGCGAAACACGTTGACCAAACAAATACCTCTTGTGTGAAGTCACTGACTTTAAAGTTTAAAGGTATATGCCACATCACTGATGTATACATATGCGTTTTTTTAATATAGTCATACTTTGGCGCCTATTATGTTTTTACATGATGATTAATAAATAATTTTTTAGAAACTAATATAATTGTCTCATGTGAGTGCCTTTAAAATCCACCAGTAGCAGGACGTGGTCCTGCATTTTCTCCCTATTCCTTACAGGGGGTATATTTCCAGCAACGACCAGGAAGCAAAGCTTTACAGCCAAGGCATGCCTACACCCCTGGTCACTGCCTCTTCAGCAAAAGTGGGTAGCGGTTGGGGGGCAGCCTGTTCCTGTGTTCCCTGCTTTAAACTGACCATGTTTATTATGGTTGGCTGCTGATCCATGATAGCATTGTCAGATTACATGCCTCCCTCATCCAGCTATCTCTTCAGCATCTCTGCATCCCCCCCCCCCCCCCCACACACACTCTCTATTATTTTCCTTATCTGTATGTGAATGAGAAACCAGTAAAGTTAGCCCAATTTTTTTCTATTTACGCTGAGTAAATAGATACCTAACATGTTATGCTTCAAAATTGTGGAATGGCCACAAACTTTGGTACTTAAAAATCTTCCTAGGTTACCAGTTTAGAGTTACAGAGGAAGATCTAGTGCCAGAATTATTGCTCTCGCTCTAATGATCACAGTGATACCACACATGTGTGGTTTAAACACCGTTTACATATGTGGGTGCGACTTGCATTTGCATTCGCTTCTGCATGCGAGCTCGGAGGGACTGGGCGATTTAAATGTTTTTTTTTTTTACTTATGTATTTTACTTTTTTTTTTTTTACACTGTCCCTTTAAAAAAAAAAAAATGTAAACACTTTCATTCCTATTACATAATAATGGTTATTATGTAAACATTCTTTGTAATAGAAATAAGCAGGATAGGTCCTCTTTAATGTGAGATCTGGGGTCAAAAAAGCCTCAGATCTCACATTTACACTTAAAAGCAATAATAAAAAAAAAAAAAAGTAATTACGGTATAAAAAAATGGGCCCTTTAAGGCCAGAGGGCAGAAGTGACGTTTGTTTTCTCTCCAGTCTTCCAAGGGCATAGTGTCAAGTGGGGGCTATCTTGCCCTTACTCGACTTCCTGCCACAGGAGATTGGATTGTTTTCCCCGTTACAGATGGCTCCGGTAAGCAGGGAAAAGACTAGGAAGAGGTGGGAGGGGGGTGGGCACCTCTCCCGCCATCCATAAAAGTGATCCCATTGCAAATCTGCTGCTGGGAGCACTTTTTTTTTAGCGGACTGCCTGCTGTGTAAAAAAATACTGGGATTATGGCAGCTATCTGCTGCCATAACTCCGGTACTTAACGTCAAGGTAGCGACGTAAATACACGGTGGACGGAAGTGGTTAAAGCAGACCTTTACTCCCCTAATGCACTTTGCAGCTTCTGAATTCTCATCCCCTACACAATCATAATTGCTCATTTTTTGTTAAGCCCCGTACACACGTACCGAATGTCGGCCGAACGATCGGCCGTCTTTTGTCCGGTGCTGTCCTGTCGGTTGAAAAGTGCTAAAGACTGCACACGAATTTTGTCGGCCAACAACAGCCGACTGCAGAAGTGATGTCATGTGATGCCCAGTCTTGCTCATTTGCTGTTTGTCGGCCGAATTCTGTACTGACTGGCGAACAATCGGCCGTTCTGGTGTTGGCCAACACAAATTTTAATGCCTGCACACCAGATTCTGTTCGGCCGAAAAGTCGCAGTCGGTTGTCGGAAGCATCATACTAACAAGCTGACAATCGGCCGATCGGTCGGTGGCCGAATATTTACGGCCGACAATCGCTACGTGTGTACGGGGCTTAAAACATTTTTTTGTTTGCCCACCAAGCAGAAATTACGTTTACTCTGCTCTTGTCAGCTTAGGCAAGAATTACATTTACCCTGCTCCAGCAAGCTTCTGGGTTATGCATGTTGGGTATCCCAGGAGGTTTCAGCTTTTTGTGAGTGACTAGAAGAGGATGGACCCTGTGGCATGTCATTGGGGACTGCTGGCTGCAAGAACTCAGAAGAGTCAGCTGGCTCCTGATGACATCACAAAGAAAGATGGTGGTTCAGGAACCGCTCTGAGGTGGGAAGGGGGGGCGGTTGGCAGGCCACTGCAGGAGAATGCCGGATTCACTGAACAGATAAGTACAGTGCATCCATAAAGTTTTCACGGCGCTTCAATTTTTCCTAATTTTGTTATGTTACAGCCTTATCCCAAAATTTATTAAATTCTTTATTTTCTTCAAAATTCTACAAACAATACCCCATAATGACAACATGAAAGAAGTTTGTTTGAAATCTTTGCAAATTTATTACAAATAAAAAACGAAAAAAAATCCCGTGTACATAAGTATTCACAGCCTTTGCTCAATACTTTATTGAAGCACCTTTGACACCAATTACAGCCTCAAGTCTTTTTTAGTATGATGCTACAAGCTTGGCACACCTATTTTTGTGCAGTTTCTCCCATTCTTCTTTGCAGGACCTCTCAAGCTTCATCAGGTTGGATGGGAAGTGTTGATGCACAGCCATTTACAGATCTCTCCAGAGATGTTCAATCGGGTTCAAGTCTTGGCTCTGGTTGGGACACTCAAGGACCTTCACAGAGTTGTTCCGTAGCCACTCCTTTGTTTTTTTGGCTGTGTGCTTAGGGTCGTTGTCCTGTTGGAAGATGAACCTTCACCCTAGTCTGAGGTCCAGAGCGCTCTGGAGCAGGTTTTCAGCAAGAATGTCTTCGTACATTGCTGCATTCATCTTTCCCTTGATCCTGATTAGTCTCGCAGATCCTGCTGCTGAAAAACATCCCCAGAGCATGATGCTGCCACCACCATGCTTCACTGTAGGGATGGTATTGGCCAGGTGATGAGTGGTGCCAGGTTTCTTCCAGACATGAAGATTGCGATTCATGCCAAAGAGTTCAATGTTTGCTTCATCAGACCAGAGAACTTTGTTTCTCATGGCCTAAGAGTGCTTCAGGTGCCTTTTGGCAAACTCCAGGCGGGCTTTCATGTGCCTTTTACTGAGGAGTGGTTTCCGTCTGGCCACTCTACCATACAGGCCTGATTGGTGGAGTGCTGCAGAGAGGGTTGTTCTTCTGGAAGGTTCTCCTCTCTCCACAGAGAAATGCTGGAGCTCTGTGAGTGATCATCAGGTTCTTGGTTACCTCCCAGACTCCCGCAATAACTCAGTTTAGCCAGGCGGCCTGCTCTAGGAAGAATCCTAGTGGTTCCAAACTTCTTCCATTCATCGATGATGGAAGCCACTGTGCTCATTGGAACCTTCAATGCTACAGAAATTGTTATGTACCCTTACCCAGATCTGTGCCTCCTTACAATCCTGTCTTGGAGGTCTACAGACAATTCCTTGGACTTCATGGCTTGGTGTGTGCTCTGACATGCACTGTTAACTGTGGGACTTCATATAGACAGGTGTGTCCCTTTCCAAATCATGCCCAATCAACTGAATTTAACACAGGTGGATTCCAGTCAAGTTGTAGAAACATCTCAAGGAAGATCAGTGGAAACAGGATGCACCTGAGCTCAATTTTGAGTGTCATGGCAAAGGCTGTGAATACTTATGTACATGTGCTTTTTTTTTCATTTTTTATTTTTAATACATTTGCAAAGATCTCAAACAAGTTTCTTTCACATTGTCATTACGGGGTATTGTTTGTAGAAAATTAAGGAAAATAATGAATGTAATCCATTTTGGCATAAGACTGTAACATAACAAAATGTGGAAAAAGTGAAGCACTGTGAAGACTTACCGGATGTACTGTATGTTAATTCAAAATAAAAGGTATGGACAGACTGGGAAAAAAAACTCAATGAGGCCCAGGTGAATGAAGTTTTAGTCACTTGAATGAAGGTCTGGTTTTGGTCACTTGTGAAAAAAAAGAAAAAAAAAATTAAACAATTACATATTTTAGAAGGACATTAAATTTTGCCACTATTAACATTACTTTGCCTTAACAATGTAATTTCTTATAAGGAGGGAACTTTAAGATCGTTAAAATATTCCATAACCTCATCTGCCACTAACCAGTCCCTACCTTCTCTAAACACATGATTAAATCAGATTGTCATCATTTTTCTTGTGTCACTGCTTTTCCTCAGAAGTACAGAACATCTATATATTAAATTGCCTGTTGGCTCATGGTGAAGCTGTATATGCCACAATTTTTAAATCTAAACTCCAAACAAGAAACTATATACAAGATTGAAATGCATACAGTATATGGAAACTGTTTATCTGCCAAAGATTTTGTAATTCTTTACAATCCCCAGCATGCTTCTAGCTAGTCAGCACCTCTCATGTTGAAAACAGAGGATTTTGTTGCATACATTTTCAAATACATGTAAAGCCACACTGCCTAGTCTTTTGTAAAGTGTGGTCTCTAACTTTTTAAGATTTAAGGAAACTTTGCTTGTTCCCTGCAATGGGACATACATATAGCAATGTATAAGTTGAGAGCAGACCTACGCGGAGGCAGCTTCTTCCTTGTTTTTAAAGCACATTCATCAATATTAAATAAAGGCAGCACACAAAAGAATGTCCACAAAGGTAACTATATTATCCATTATTTATTTATTAGGGTGAAGGCGCCTAGTTTTCGTGTCTAGCCCTATGTAGGATGTGGGATACCTGCTGCTCTTTTTTATTTTATGGTAAAATACCAAAAAAAAAAAGTTAAAACTAATGAAAAAAATGAGCGCTGGTAATATAGTGGGCTTGTGTATATCTTGTGATGATAAATAAATATATATTCAAGATAAGTGATATAAATTGTATCTGTATCAAAAATGTATAACCAATGTATAAATAGTTTATGATACCTAATAAAATTATAAAATATACCAAATAATATACGCACTGTAGTAATATATATATTGTGACTTAGGTGATGATTTAAATCATAAATGTGACAATTGTGATAAAATATAAATAATTACTGGATTTGCATAAAATCGCATATGACTGACAGTAAAATCCTTAATATATAAAATTATTAGTGCAACTGGTGAAATAGTCCGTGATAGTAAATAAATAAATAAATAGAATCTTCAAAGTGCTTTTGTGCTCCAATTTTGTGCTCTTGGTAAAAGTAGGCAATTTTTGCTTCTTACCAGATCGCTTTAGGTCGCAAGAACCTAAATCGCCTTTGATCCCTTTAAAGGATGGATCAATCCTCCACCAAACTTGTCCACTCCAGGTCTTTTTACATACATCTGCCTGAGACCACTATCCTGATCCTGATCCACCCTAGAACATCAACTACTTACCTGGAGTGGACAAGTTTGATGGAGGATTGATCCATCCTTTAAAGGGATCAAAGGCGATTTAGGTCCTTGCGACCTAAAGCGATCTGGTAAGAAGCAAAAATTGCCTACTTTTACCAAGAGCGCAAAATTGGAGCACAAAAGCACTTTGAAGATTCTATTTATTTATTTACTATAATGGTCTATTTCACCAGTTGCACTAATAATTTTATATATTAAGGCTGTTACTGTCAGTCATATGCGATTTTATGCAATTCCAGTAATTTAATTATTTATATTTTATCACCATTGTCACATTTATGATTTAAATCATCACCTAAGTCACAATATATATTACTACAGTGCGTATATTATTTGGTATATTTTATAATTTTATTAGGTATCATAAACTATTTATACATTGGTTATACATTTTTGATACAGATACTATTTATATCACTTATCTTGAATATATATTTATTTATCATCACAAGATATACACACAAGCCCACTATATTACCAGCGCTCATTTTTTTCATTAGTTTTAACTATATTATCCAGAGTGGATGCAGTTTTAGTAAAGAAAAAAGAAGCTCCTCATAGTACTAATATGTTTTTTAAAAAAACTCAACACAAAAGACAAATTAACTCACATGTAACAATCACCAACAGTACTATATACATGAGAGTGAATACAATTGCGCCAATCCGCAACAGACTACTGTGTCCTCCATATTATCCCAAACATGAGGAACCAAATAGAGTGTGATGAAGCATCACTCCAACTTAATGTAAGACAGCTGCAAACTCCTGGTGTGTTTTTGCACCAAATCCAACAAAACAACAATGGTAACTGCTCATATCAGTTTAAACTAGTAAAATGTTTTGGGATCCAAATACCCTTTGCCAGACAGCACTACCATCTTTAAACCTCTACTGCAGCCGTGATATGAGTTGGTCAAAACACTGGTTATACACACCACCAACCTCTACCTTCACGTCTTTCCACCAGTTTATTGCCAATTGGAAGGGGTCATAACAAGATTGGGCCCTATATTTAACACTTTAGTTGATTCTGTTTCTTGTACCAAAGTAGGTAACAAAGGTCCTGTTCTCTGACTAGATGGTGTTTCTTCTGAATCAGATAAAAGGGTATCTGTTGCTAGAAGGTCAAGGAAATTCTGCATAGGCGGTGAAGGAAAAGATATACCCTGTGCCATAGCAGAGACCGAAACACATGGTGTGAAGGAAATGTAGGGGTGTTGAAATGACTGTGATGTATATTGCTGTATGTATAGAGACAATGGAAGAGAATATTATATTGTTGTCTTGTTTTTATAATAAAAATTCCTTTAACTGGGCTGTTGGAAGTGTAAAAGCATTTACTATGCACTCAGAACTGTAGTGATATACTAGCATCTGTGTCCTTATATATGCTTGCATATTCTGTACAGGAAGGATTCATGTTTCTCTGCTTTCTCCTGTATTGATGTTCTTACACATATATGCTTTTCTTCTATGCAAGTAAAGCTTAATTATACAATCCTCAAGACCTCAGTGCCCTATTTTTTACATAACCAACAGGGTATGGGCCCAGGCACTAAACAGAATACTAAAAGCTGGCAAGTGTTGCATCCAAGCTGTTGAAAAATGGCAAGTTGCCCAGATGTGAGGTTTGCAATCACAAAGCTCAACATTACCAACTACCAGCTGTGGAAGTTCAAGCTGGAGATGCTGCTCTGGTCCAACAACAAATTTCAGAGGAAACCAGAAATAACATGCACACGCAGCGTAGGGGAATATATGAGTAGGGAAATTGAATCGTACCTGAAGAATTAGGTATAGCGCACCAGACAACCACACCATATACTACACAACAAAACGGTGTAGCTGAAAAGAAAAATGCACTCTTATAGAAATGGCCAGGTGCATGCTGTCAGATGCCAACCTATCCATCAAGTCCTGGGGAGAAGGAGTCATGACTACACCATACTTACAAAACAGACTACCATCAAAAGCTGTTGAAAGCACCTTATTCTAAATATGGCATGGATCAAAGCTTAGCATAGGGCACATTCGAGGAAGAAAGTGGATTTTTAAAGTAAAGCTCGATGCCGAAAGAAATATCCCAAAAATATAAGGCCAGATTAGTTGCCAAGGGATACTGACAGAAATTTGGAGAAGATTACCATGAAACATCCACTTCTGGCATAAAACACTCAAATTATAAAAAGAAAAAAATACTGCGCTAGTGTAAAGCCAAATAAATCAAATAAAAAGCAGCAACTATTTTGTGAGATATACACAATGCAAAAACTAAAATAAATATAAGTTGCGCTAAGAGTGATGAGTATCCGTATATATCAAACAGTCCATAAGTGAAGATAAAAACTGTCCTTGATGTGATCTCAGCTGGAAAAAATACAATTACATGCGATCCACAGCCCATCATTTAGCCTTGATGGTACCGCTGGGCTATCGGTGTGGAGTCATAGGAGGACTTCTGATCCCTTAAAGGCCCTGGCTGGGTATTAAGCCACAAATGTCATTGACCTCTGACAATGAGGACAATGTAAGCTTGTAAGAGACCACTTCAGCCTTTGGTGGTGGTGGGGTTATTATTACCTTTTTATGGTGACGGAGAGTGGTTTCATCACATCAAGGACAGTTTTCATCTTCACTTATGGACTGTTTGATATATATGGATACTCATCACTCTTAGCACAACTTATATCTTTTTTTAATAAAACACTCGACCATCAGAACGCTTTTTAGCACTGCAGCCACGAAGGAGATGCAAGTGATGCACCTAGACCACAAAACCACTTTCCTATAAGGAGACAATGAGGAAGATCTCTAAATGAAGCAATCACTAGGCTTTGAGCAAGGTGACAACCTTGTGTGTAAACTTCGAAAGAGCATCTACTGCCTTAAAGGAGTTGTACAGTCAGGAAGGTTTTTTATATCTTAATGTATCCTATGCATTAATATAAAAAGCCTTCTGTGTGTAGCACCCCCCCCCCCAGCACCCCCAAATACTTACCTGTGCCCCCTCTCTGTCAAGCGATGTCCACGAGTCCCCGTCCTGGCACCCTCCCTCCTGATTGGATGAGATACAGCCGTGGTGCCATTGGCTCCGGCTGCTGTCAATCAAAGTCAGTGAGCAAATCAAAGGAGAGAGGGGGCAGGCCGAACTGCAGCTGTGTGTCCGAATAAACACATGGAGCTGCAGCTCAGCTCGGGTGCCCCCATAGCAAGCTGCTTGCTGTGGGGGCACTCAATGGGAGGGAGGGGCCAGGAGCAGGAACGAGGCAACCAAGAAGAGGAGGATCCAGGCTGCCCTGTGCAAAACCTACAGCACAGAGGAGATAAGTACAGCATGTTTGTACGGTAATTAAAAAAAAAGGAGAAAAAAAATAGACTTTACAATCACTTTAGATAATCTTCAAGAACATAGAATACAAAAGTAAATTAAGTACTCACAAGAGAGGGATTCTCAAGAAGCAAAGCAGATCCTTGTCTCTATTCCAGAAATCAAGAAGACAGATGGCTACAGTAAACATCCTAATTTATGCTGATGACATGAAAACCTGTTTTGAACAAGAAGGAGTTTACAACAAGTTAGTTTGCAAACTGAAACAGAACATTGGCATTAAAGAGCTAGGGAACATCAGCCACTATCTTGGGATCCAAATAGTGAGGGAAGAAGATGGAAATGATCTTCTCAATCAAAGTCAGAAAATTGCTGAAATCTTAAAACAGTTCCAAACACAATATGCAAAAGAAGTGACAACACCCCTGGAACCAGGCTACCAAAAGAGCAATGAAGCAAAGAACTTGCTACCCCAGAATGACGTATACCACAGAGCTATCAGAAAGCTGCTATACATTGCCACTGTGACAAGACCAAACATAGCTGTAGCAGTGGGCATACTCCTTAGAACAGTTTCAGAACCCTGTCCGTACTAGAACACAGTAAAAAGCAGGATCAATTCAAATCCAAAACAAATTCAGTATGTGAATGCTGATTAGGCCGGAGACTGAGCAGACCACAAATCTACAAGTGGTTACGTCTTCCAATACGGGAAAGGAACCATAAGTTGGTCTAGCCGAAAGCAAGTGACTGTCGCACTGTTTTCAACTGAAGAGGAGTATATTACGACAACACATGCATGTCAAGAAGCAATATGGATTCGCCAGCTTTTAATTGACATGGGCGTAGACATGTCAAAACCCATTCCCATTCTGAAAAAGTTGACACAATCAGAAAGGGTCAACCATAGGACGAAGCATGAAGTATCATATGGATTTTTTTTTTTTTTTTTTTTTAACCAAAAACATGTAGCAGAATACATATTGGCCTACATTGATGATGAAATTTGATTGTTTTACTTTTTTATTAGATGTGTTTTATAGCAGAAATGAAGAAATATTGTTTTTGTTTTATTTCTAAATTGGCAGCTTTTTTTTGTTTATAGCGCAAAAAATAAAAACCGCAGAGGTGATCAAAAACCACCAAAAGAAAGCTCTATTTTTGGGAAAAAAAGGACATCAATGTTTTTTGGTTACAGCGTCGCACGACCGCACAATTGTCAGTTAAAACAACGTAGTTCTGTATTGCAAAAATTACCTGGTCAGGAAGAGAGTAAAACCTTCCGGAGCTGAAGTGGTTAAAAATAACTTCAGGAGACTCTGCCAAATGTCTTCAATGCATGAAAAACAAGTATATTGTTAACAATTTCAGCCATTTTGTAAGAGAAGAGAGAGCAGTGTGCTTTAACTATGGATTATCCCTCTGTCTCTCTCTCTCGTTCTGTCTGTCTTTCTGTCTCTTTCCCTGTCTGTGTCTGTCTCTCTCCCCCCCCCCCCCCCCTCCCCTGCAGTCAACAGCATGTGGTGAAAATTGTGTTTTTCCCATATCTTACATGTTCCTCTTTAAAAACGATTAGAAACAAAAACATGCATAAACCTGGGTTACAGCTTTTACATGAGTTTACAAGCAGTTACAAGCAACTGGCGTTTGAAATGGCACTAAACTACAATCTTGTACGCAATTTATCTGCTTTAAAAAAATGCCAGTAAACGCAACTGCCTCTAAACTTCTATAACCACTTGCCCACTGGGCACCTAAACCCCCTTCCTAACCAGACCAATTTTCAGCTTTCACTGCTCTCACATTTGAATAACAATTACTCAGTCATGCAACACTGTACCCATATGAAATATTCGTCCTTTTTTTCCACACAAATAGAGCTTTCTGTTGGTGGTATTTAATCATCATTGGGTTTTTTATTTTTTGTGCTATAAATGAAAAAATACCAAGAATTTTGTAAAAAAAAAAAAATGTATTTTTCTTTGTTTCGGTTTTAAAATTTTGCAAATTTAGTAATTTTTCTTCATAAATTTTGGCAAAAACTTATACCGCTACATATCTTTGATAAAACTAACCCAAATAAGTATGGTATATATTATTTGGTCTTTGTGAAGGTTATAGAGTCTACATGCTATGGTGCCAATCATTTAAAATTGATCACACCTGATGTACTGAGGGCCTCTCATTTCTTGAGACACTAACAAGCCAGGAAAGTACAAATATCCCCCAAATTACCCCTTTTTGCAAAGCAGACATTCCAAAGTATTTAGTAAGAGGCATGGTGAGTTTTTGAAGTTGTAATTTTTTCCCACAATTCTTTGCAAAATTAAGATTTTTTTTTGCACAAAATTGTCATGTTACCAAGTTATTTCTCACACACGGTATAGGCATACTTGCAACTACACCCCAAAATATATTCTGCTATACCACATGTGTGAGACTTTTAAACTGCCTGGCCTACATACAGAGACCCAACATACAAGTAGCACCTCCAGGTGTTCTAGGAGCAAAAATTACTCATATAATGTTTCTGACAACCTATCACACTTTTGAAGGCCCTGGAGCACCAGGACAATGGAAACGCCCACAAAATGGCCCCATTTTAGAAAGAAAACACCCCAACACATAATCTAGGAGCCATAATGCGTCTTTGGAACAAGTAATTTTTACCCACAAGTTTTTGGAAAATGTGGAAAGAAAATGAAAATGCATTTTTTTTTTACACAAAGTTGTCCATTTATAAGATATTTCTAACACATAGCATGTATACAGCAAAAATGACACCCCAAAATACAGTATGGTGATACCACATGTGTGAGACTTTTACACAGCCTGTCCACATACAGAGGCCCAACATGCAGGGAGCACTGTCATTTCCTGACTACCAATTACACTTTTGTGAGACACTGTAGTGGCACTGATGTGGCAAGGATGAGCACTGATTTGGCAGGGATGAGCACTGATGTGGCATGGATGTGGCACAAATGAGCACTGATGTGGCAGTGATCTGGCACGGATGAGCACTGATGTGGCACGGATGAGCACTGATGAGAACAGATGTGGCATGAATGAGCACTGAGGTAGCACAGATGAGGCATGGATGTGGCACGGATGGGCATTAATGAGGCATGACTGAGGTAGAGATAGGCATAATTGGGGCACGGATGGGCATGATTGAGGCACAGATTGGCATGACTGAGGTATGATTGAGGCATGGGTGGGCATGACTGAGGCATGGATGGGCATGACTGAGGCATGACTCAGGCATAGATAGGCATGACTGAGGTATGATTGAGGCATGGATGGGCATGATTGAAACATGGATGGGTCCGTTTATCAGCAGAAGTGTACAATTAAACCTATGTCATATATACAAGGTGAGTCCCTAACCAAATGAATGGGAGTGCACATGGTGGAGTTTGTGTGTTCATATATTCACAGTGGAAAAGAGAATAACTATGTTCTAAGGGCATTAATAGAAAAAGATGGGCCACCGATTTTTACATAAAAAAAATAAAACTAAAAAAATGTTTCCCATATAACATATTGGGAAACTATTCAAAAAATGTATCAAATGCGTTTGTATATATAAACAGAGCATGTACAAAGTATGGAGTATATAATGGAACTTACTTTTTAATGGCAATAAACTCAGAGTACATAGACTTCAATCACCCAAAACAGTGGGTGATCACATATGGCAGTCCCTCCAAAACGCTTCTCTCTGGGGGTAACAGCCAAAAGCATAAGTTAAATTTAGAACTGATCTATTAGTAGATGCTGATCCCATATAATATGACACCCCTCTTCTCAGGGGATCCGATGTGCATCCACTAGAGAGCTTTGTGTTTCTCTCCTATCTATATAGGAGAAAAATAGCTCCGAATGTAGACACTCCACCCCCACGCCCACCGTGCTGTCTGCCTGGCGGCGGGAATGCGGGTGCGTAAGATTCTGATCTGATGGCACATAAAAAGAAAAGGAAAAGAAAAAAGATGAAAAGAAAAATAAGGGGAAATGCCCAACTGATTCTGGGAAAGGGAGGGAGGGGGGTTGTTTATGTCTTATGTGATCCTCATACCCTGAAGGGCATGACCTCGAGAGAGAGAAAAAATAAAATATATAAATAAAAATAAATAAATAAATATAATTATTTGTGGTGTGTGTGTGGTATTCATCAATCAAGGTCGATGCGCCAGTGTGTCACATGGGTCCCCCAGTTGTCCCAGGTATGCTCAATGCCCACCATGGGAGGATGGTACCCCTAATAAATTGAAACATAAATTATTACTATCTGGTTCAAAAATGGTTTGCAGAATAATCATAGTATTGGGTATACAAATGTGCCCGTCCTCAAAATAAGGAACAAAGAAGAAAAAGAGGAAGCCAAATAGAGGGAAGATGTTGTGATGCACACTTGTAGAGTACCTCATTTAAATTATCCGCAGCACATATAGGGAAAAAATGCATATAGTTATTCTCAACTAAATTTCCCCATTGGTAGATTATTATAGGAAATACTTATAGCTAATAAATTCATTTAACCTCAGAGACTTGTAAGCTGCAAAGTCACTATCCATTTAGTTTCAAAACGTAATAATTGGGGGTCGATGTTACCCCCTCTTTTGGATGTAGGGATGTGCTCCAGAGCAAAAAATTCCATCACAGATCAAAATTATGGTAGAGCCCTACGTATCTGCTCATGGCTGACTCCATATTACCATTTCTAATCAAATATACGTGATCTCGTATAAGTTTCCAGAATGGTCACAGAGTTTTTCCGATATAGAAAGCCTTACATTTACAAGAAGTCATGTTATATACCACTCCTATTGTTTGACAGTCTATGGCATATGGGGGAGTCCAAGAACAATTGTTCGGTAGATTTATATCACTGTTGGGCTTCAACCATTACAAAACTCACATTTCCCACATGGAAACGTCCCCCTCCTTTTACTTCTGATATTAGATAGTGCATGACTCTTTGGAAGCTGACTTTTTGTTAAACGGTCCTTAAGAGACTTAGCTTTCTTATACATAACCAAGGGTTTTGGGCTTACATATTTGGCCACAATGGCATCCTCAGTAAGCAGATGCCAATGTTGTGCAAAAATAGTGCGTATTTGTGAGTGTTGTCTGGAAAATGTTGTTATTAATCTTGTGGATTGAGAAAGGTTATCGTGTCTTTTTGAATGTAACAAGGATTGTCTATCTTTTTGTCTAGGCCTTCTTAAAGGCTTATTTCAAACAGGTCTTTGTATAACCTCGTTTGAGAAGTCTAATTTGTAGTTCTTTGGCCCGTATCAAAAAGCCCTTTTCTCTGGTACAGTTCCTCTTAAGTTGAAGATACTGTCCATATGGGATACTATGTACCAGAGATTTTGGATGTGCACTTGTGGCATGCAAAATTGTATTGGCAGACGAAGGTTTCCTGTACAGACCGGAAAAGAGAGCACCATCTTCATCCACCCCTATGTGAACATCTAGGAACATAAACTTCTCCCGGCTACATTCCATAGTGAACATGAGATTGAAATTATTACAACCTATACGGCCCATAAAAGTGTTCAACTCAGATCTTGTACCATCCCAAATCATGAAGACATCTTCGATGTACCTGTGCCATGATGTAAATGTTTCAATTTATTAGGGGTAACATCCTCCCATGGTGGACATGAAGTACACCCCAAGTTCTTCCCCAAAAAGCGTCACTTAGTGTCAGATTTGTCCAATGCAATTAAACCTGGTCAGATGAAACCAAAATCAAACTTTTTGGCAACAATGCAAAACGTTATGTTTGGCGTAAAAGCAACACAGCTCATCATCCTGAACACACCATCCCCACTGTCAAACATGGTGGTGGCAGCATCATGGTTTGGGCCTGCTTTTCTTCAGCAGGGACAGGGAAGATGGTTAAAATTGATGGGAAGATGGATGGAGCCAAATACAGGACCCTTCTGGAAGAAAACCCGATGGAGTCTGCAAAAGACCTGAGACTGGGACTAAGATTTGTCTTCCAACAAGACAATGATCCAAAACATAAAGCAAAATCTGCAATGGAATGGTTCACAAATAAACATATCCAGGTGTTAGAATGGCCAAGTCAAAGTCCAGACCTGAATCCAATCGAGAATCTGTGGAAAGAATTGAAAACTGCTGTTCACAAACGCTCTCCATCCAACCTCACTGAGCTCTAGCTGTTTTGCAAGGAGGAATGGGCAAAAATTTCAGTCTCTCGATGTGCAAAACTGATAGAGACATACCCCAAGAGACTTACAGCTGTAATCGCAGCAAAAGGTGGCGCTACAAAGTATTATCTTAAGGGGGCTGAATAATTTTGCACGCCCAATTTTTCAGTTTTTTATTTGTTAAAAAAGTTTGAAATATCCAATAAATTTCATTCCACTTCATGACTGTGTCCCACTTGTTGTTGATTCTTCACAAAAAAATTCAAAGCTCAAAAAGTTCCAGGTGGGCCGAATACTTTTGTAAGGCAATGTATATTGGGTACAATAGTGTCCTTTACAGAATTTCGAATGTAACTCTCACTTTCACTCCATGAAAAAGTTAAATATATACTGTAGTAATTACCTAACTATTCCATGTTTTGAGACTTTGTCCACAAATATATTTGTCTTTTAATTGGTCCCTGGTTTTCAGCCCTAGCCCACTATTCAATGAGGCAACATTAAAGCCATCGCAAATACCTGTAGGCCACGAAAAAAAAAAAAAAAGTGCTCTTACAGATGCCCAGGTGTGCCTTTGTGGATAAGGCAAAGTCCTTGATCATGTGTTCAGAGTTATATATATATATTCAAGTTTAATGTGCCTAACAGTTCTGGAACTATTAGCCTTCATGGTAGTTAAATCTATTACTAATGTCCACTGGGGTGTACCTAAACCCCTGTAGTGCATACATTTGAGCCAGAACCCACCCCCCAACATATGCATTTTTACATTCTTCTTTTTTTCCCCCATAACTATTAAACATTCTAGTCAAAAAATAAAAATAAAAAATACAGAATACATTTTTTTTTTTTCCAAAACATTTTATTGAGAGAAATCAGAGCAAATGTACAACACATCAGGTGGTACAAAACATGAAATATGAACAAAAAGAACATGGGATAAGATGAAATGAACAGACCAAAGCTCAATCGTACAGTGGAACATAGGAACATACAAGACTGTTGTGGACCGTCTAGCTAAATCCACATTTAGACTAGAGACGGCACAAGTATCTGTACTACGGTTAAGGGCTGGAAGAGTACCATAGAGCCAGCAACTGCGATGGCCTCCATTGGAGTAGGGGGTACCTGGGAGAGAGGGCGAACATAAGCTGCGGTGGTGCCCCCCGTGACCCGACACCCCCAATGGGGAACTTACTGTATCCGGACACAGGGGGCAACCACCAAGTGAGTGCAGTACCCAGTCTGGGGTATACCTACAGGGACGGTCAATGGAGGGGGTATGTTAGCCCAAGAGTTGGTATGGGTCTGCTAATAGGGATTGGGTGGGGGGTGGAAAGGGAGGAAGGGAAGCGGGGGGGCAGGAAGGGAGAGGAAAAATCAAGAGGGAAGGAATGAAGGGGGGAGGAGGTAGCGAAGCTGAGAGGAGTGAAGAAGTCAGCAGGGGGGATGCGAGGGAGTAAAAGAGCATCATCGGAAATGATTGTGAGGGGAAAGAAAGCCGACGTACGTAGAGTATGGGATGTAACGGCAAGGGTCTCCGAAGTAGTACTTAATCTCTGAAAGTCAGGCAGAGTTGTGAAATGTATCCAAGGTGCCCAGGTCGTATAGTATTTGCTGTTGGCGTCCTTGGCTTGGGCGACAATATCCTCCATCTCTGCCACTCTTTTTACCCGTCGCAGCCATTCAGCGGTCGTGGGGGGGGGGGGGAGGTAGACAGCCAGTGGCACGTCACGCACATCCTGGCCTCGTTGATAAGGTGTAAGGTAAGGGACTTTTTGTAACTGGAGATGGACAAGGAGGTGTGGTGAAGTAGGTATTGCGCCGGGGTAAAGTCAGGTGTGTAGGTGGTGATAAGGGGAATTAGGGAATGCACCTCCCTCCAGAACGGCTGGATGACAGGGCACTCCCACCAAATATGCAGAAGGGATCCTCTATGTTGGCCGCATCTCCAACAAGTAGGAGAGTTGTTCACTGAAAATCTATGCAGTAATTCGGGGGTTCTGTACCATTTAGTGTAGAGTTTAAACCCTGTTTCTTGAGCAAGCACATTTAGGGATCCCTTATGCATATGGCAATAGATTTTAGTCATTGGAGAGGCCGTGCCAAGTTCTCCCTCCCAGCGTGACCTGAGCGCCTCAGTGTGTGCGTGGGCAGTTGGAAAGAGCATGGTGTATAGGATCGATACTAGGTGACGATGCGGGCCTGGCGCGTCGCAGAGCCTTTCAAAGGCAGTAAGAGACCGGGTCCAGTCCACCGTCAACTGTGTGCTGTTAAGGAAATGTCTTATCTGTAGAAAGCTATAAAATGGAATATTAGCCAATGGGTACCTGGGATGAAGGTCTTGATAAGAAAGAGGATGGGCGTTGGTAAAGAAATGGTGGGCTTTAAAGGGTATTTTAGAAGACGGACCTGTAGGGGGTACAAAAGGAAGACCCGGAGGGAAATCAGGGGAAGAGCATAGGGGTAAAAGCGGGCTACGTTTTGGGGAAAGATCTAGTTTCTTACGGACCGTATGGAAGATGCGTAGAGTCGCTCCCGTGACTGGGTAAGCCAATATCGGTCGCGGCATCTTAGATGGTGTCACCCAGGGGAGATGGTGCGCAGGGAGTGCAGAGGTGGCAGTTCACCCAGTCTTTGGAGCCTGCATGAGCGTGCCAGTCAATTATTCTGGTAAGGTGGCAGGCCCAGGGGTATTTGAGTAAGTGTGGCAATCCTGCCCCTCCCTCCGACTTGGGGCGGTTAAGTGTCTCCCCCCTAAGTCTCGACTTCTGGGACCGCCAGATAAAGTCAGAGCAAATACGTTGGTAGGATTTGAAGAACGCTGGGGGGACATGTATAGGGAGGGCTTGCAGGATATAGAGCAGTCATGGGAGGATGTTCATCTTCACAATTGCAACTCTGCCAAATCAAGAGAAATGCCCTTGGGACCAAGATTGTAAGTCCGTTTTGACCGAGTGTAGAGTGGCTAGGTGGTTCTGGTATATAAATCCGAGAGGTTGCATGGTATCTGGACTCCTAAGTAAGTGATAGCGTGGGGGTCCCATTGGAAGGGAAAGTTGGTCTGGCAGAGTTGCAAGAGCGAAGATGGCAAGGATATGTTGAGGGCATGGGATTTGGAATAATTAATTTTCAGGTTGGACAGGTTTTGAAATGATTTGAGAGCCGAGAGAAGGTTTGGGACGGATGTCAGGGGGTCCGTGAGAAAAAGGAGGATGTCGTCGGTTGCTAATTTGTAGGTTTTGCCTTTTAAAGAGATACCCTTGATATTCAGGTCGGTTTGAATTTGGCGCAGCAAAGATTCCAGGGTAAGAATGTAGATTAAGGGGGATAGGGGGCAACCCTATCTCGTGCCGTTCGACACGGAGAAGGCGTCCGAGAGAGTGCCGTTAACCCGGACTCTTGCCGTGGGGGTGGAGTAGAGGATCAAGACACATTGCAGAAACTGGCCCATCAGTCCCAGGGCCTTAAGTGCTTCCTTCATGTAGTCCCAGGCAACCCTATTGAACGCCTTCTCCACGTCGAGCGACAGGAAAAAACCGGGGGTGTTAGTGGTGGAGAGCCAGTGATGGAGATGAAGTGCTTTGGTAGTGTTATCCCTTGCTTCTCAGCCAGGAACGAACCCGAATTGATTGAGGGAGATCACCTCAGGGATAGAGGGGAGGAGGCGGTTAGCTAATACTTTGGGGTACAATTTGATGTCCACATTAAGGAGCGATATTGGCCGATAGTTAGGGACCATGGATGCGTCTTTGCCCGGTTTGGGGATGACCGCAAATATGTGCCTCCAGGAGGTCTGAGTGGAGGGGATCTGCCTCAGGAAAGGCGTTAATACAGAATTAATTTAACCACTTCAGCTCCAGGAGGTTTTACCTCCTAATGACCAGGCCATTTTTTGTGATTCGGCACTGTGTAATTTTAACTAACAATTGCGACTCTGTACCCAAATACAATTGATGTCCTTTTTTTCACACAAACAGAGCTTTCTTTTGGTGGTATTTGGTCTCCTCTGTGGTTTTTAGATTTTGCGCTATAAACAAAAAAAGAGCGTCAATTTTGAAAAAACACAATATTTTTTACTTTCTGCTATAAAACATTTCCAATAAAAAAAATTTAAAAAAATCAAAATTTTTTTTTTTTTTTTTTTTTTTAGTGTAGGCCAATTTGTATTCTGCTACATACAGTATTTTTGTTAAAAAAAATCCCAAAAAGCGTATTTTAATTGGTTTTCACAAAAGTTATAGCTTTTACAAACTACGGGATAGATTTTTATTAGTAATGGCGGCGATCAGTGATTTTTAGTGGGACTGCGACATTGTGGTGGACAGATCGGACCCCTAACTGACATTCTTGACACTTTTTGGGGACCAGTAACATTAATACAATAATCAGTGCTAAATATTATGCACTGTTACTGTAATGATGTCACTGGCACAGAAGGGGTTAATACTGGGAGTGATCAAGAGGTTAAATGTTTGCCTACTTGTGCTTGCTAACTGTGTGAGGGAGGGCTCTGTGGCAGGCCAAGAGAGATTGGTGTTTCAGTTTAGCTGAAACACACAATCTCAGTGTGCCTATCTGACGGAAGAGCCACCTGTTTTGTTTACATAGGCAGGCGACTCTTCTGTCAGTGTCTCCTTAGATCGCAGGAGGCCAGCGGCGATCGAGCACGCTTCTTCCGCTGTGTCTAATCACAGCAGGAGCGGGGCTTCCGGCAGCGCACGCGTGCCGCCTAGAACGCATGCACATAATTACGTAGATCATGCGCAGCCGAGTTGCCCTGCCACGGAAAATCTGCGTCGGGCGGTCGGCATGTCGTTAAAATGTATTTTTTTAATTTTTTTTTAATAAACTGGCCTTAGTTTGTGTCAGTCTCTTGTAACCCCCTGTACTGTACAGCAGTATCCAGAGTGTAAGAGGGATGTAGAACCTATTTAGATACGCTTTAATGTACATGTACTGACAAGGTGAATAATGTGAGGAGGAAAGGATTGGGTGACAACCTCATCAGTCAGCTGCTGCTCATTTCCCATTTACTGGGGGCTGGGGCAGAGAGATGACAGAACACTGCAAGGCCTACTTATTCAATCCAGGCTCCCCCCCCCCCCTTAAAATGACCTGCTGTTAGCAGGTGTAAAATGTACCTGTAAGGCCCCTTTCACACTTATGTGACCTAAAAGTCGCACGATCTTACCGCGATTGTGACTGGACTTGAAGCAATGCCTATGTCTATGGACCTCAAAACGCATTAAAATCTACCCAAAGTAGTGCAGGGACTACTTTGAAGTCGTTGCGACTTGAAGTTGTATAGATATGAATGGTACTCATTGGAAATCATGGAGTATGACTTGTCATACGACTTTGCAGTCCCAAGTCACAGGACAAGTCGCATAAGTGTGAAAGGGGCCTTAAGAAAATAGTTATATATATATATTTACCTTACCCCTATCTTCTGCCTTGCTGAGTATGATAGCACCATCATTCCAGGAAGATTCTTGGGGAATGCAAAGCAGGCAAGATCTTGAGAAAAGACACCCCAGTTTCTTGCAAGAGCATCTTTTTTTGTGAGCTTTTGGCTGCTGTATATTACCCAAGATCTTCCTGGAAACAGTGTGACCCCACCCTCACCTGGGCACCGTGAACAGACAACTGGGGTAAGGTAGGTATAAATCGAACTTTCTTTTTTGCAGATACATTTTGCACTTACTAACAGCAGGGGCCCAATATATATATATATATATATATATATATATATATATATATATGGGGGACAATATAAGCAGACCTTATGATAGAGAAAAGTCAGGTCATTAACCTGTCTGTGATGTTTGGTAGGGCTGTGTGATTCACAGACTAGATCAGCCTTTCCCAACCATATCAACACAGAGGAACCCTTGAAATGCATTTCTGGTCTTGGGGAACCCCTGCTAAAAATGAAAAATCTACAACTCATGACACATTAGTGTGACAGTCAGTGGGAAGAATTCTCCTTACTCTTGTCATCATTGGGAAGAATTTCCCCCTTACAGATAGCTAACAAGGAACAATGGTGGCATTGGGAACTTATCTGAGAGGCAGAAATTGCCCATTTCTCAAGGAACCCCAAGCAACCTCAAGAGGAACCCTGGACCAGATGGACAGAAATACATTTCCTTAGCCCCCTTATGTTAATTTCAACTGTACATTTCGTTCTTTGCCTATTTTAATAATATACAGTACACATACATTAGCTTATCACTGTATAGTGAAGATCCTTCTGTTGGGACATTAAGGAAGAAAAGCAACTTCAATCAGGGTCAGAGCTGAGCCTTCTAGAACATGCTCTGTCTAGCAGTCGCTACTTCTGCTACCACTTTAGCTGTCTGCTGATGTCTTTATCCGAGTTCTAATCATTCCAGCAATCGGCTAGAAGCAACACATTCTCTATGACCATATTCATCCAAATATGGGATTAGAAATTTGCACCCAGCTGTTCTTTATTATGTGTGAACTGCGGAGTAGCTACTTATTTCTCTGTCCTTGAAGGATGGGAAATCCTTTCGCATTATGTGCAGGCTAATGAAGAGAATTTCAGCTGGTATTGTCACCATAAACAGCAGCACAGGCATAAATCAGTTCCCAACAATAAACGTTTGTGTACGGGCCCTGGACCACAAACTGCACACAACTGGTGATGATTAAGCTCTGCATTCCTAATTTCTGCAGGTCAGGGAAAGTTTGGCTTTTATCACTCACACAAAAGCAGAACAGCCACTGAATGTGCTTACAAACACCATCAAAAATAATTCACATTTTTACACTCTCAAAAAGCAAAAATAAGAGTGAATCATTTTCATATGTTATATAAATATATGATCATTTGGGGGTCGAACTATGATGCCATTATACATTCCTAATATATTGATCACTACTGCTCAGCATTTAAACCTGGACTAAGTATAACCTATAATGCAGCTCAACTATTTCTGAGCACATGGTAATGTGTTTAGTTTGACTTTCAACCAGGTGGGTAGGTGGGATAGTTTCATTATCAGTCCGATGTATTTGTATGTTGGGCTTTCAATTAGAGAGCAGGTTAGGCTAAAATATGCCATAGCCAGCTACTTTTACTTCTGACAACAGTGAGTTTACCAAACATTCAACTAGCATTTATCATTGGCACCAATGTACACTCTATTACCAAAAGTATTGGTATGCCTGCCTTTACACGCCAATGAACTTTAAAGCGGAGTTCCGGCCTCAAATACCCTTTTTAACTAAAAACACCCCCATAATACTAAGCCATCGCCCTTTACAGAACTGCTATTCTCATACTTACAAGGTGTACGGTATTGGATTTTAGTCAAAATTTTACTTTTAAAAATGCTGTCTGGGCGTGGCCATCTTGGATGTGGGCATCTGAAGCCGCAGTGTAATCTGCTGTGTCCTTCTTCCTGATTCCAGGGAGTGTTCTGGGAGTTCTTCCTGATTCCAGCCTCCTGGGAGTGATGACAAACAGCTCCCAGGATGCAATGCAAAGGCGGAAGTGATGTCGGTGGCCGTGGCCACAGAGGGGGGGAGAAGGAGGAAGTACAATAAAAAATGCCCTGAAAATAAGGTAAGGGACCCCCGAAAAAAATTGAAAATGCCCAATTGTTGATCAGCATAGCGAGCACTCCAGGAATCACTAAAGTTGCAAAATAGGCCGGAACTCCACTTTAAGGGCATCCAAGTCATTGTCTGTACGGTTAACATTGAGTTGGACCACCGTTTACAGCTACAAAAACAACTTTTTCCACAGTGCCTAGAGCTACAGGGGTGAATATATACCTTTTATGGCTTGTTAAAATATGTAAGTACTTTGGTGAGCTCAGTATGGACACAGGTTCACATTAAAAGGTCATCTATAAGTCATGTTACACTCCGAGAGATGAGGAGTAAGATCATCGTTGGTGATGGTTTTGTATTGCTCAACTTGAACTAATGAAATATAAATAATATAGGTAAATGATTAATGAAAACCTTATAAGTAAAGTAATTGATAAACACGTGTTTTTAGAAGACAAGGACCCACAAGTCACATATCTATAATAAAAAAAGTACTCTTTATAAAGAACCTGGTTCATTTCTTTACTGGTCCTTTCTTCATCTTGAAACCATTTTTAGAATTCAGAGCTTCTAGAAAGAGATGTAGCACCCTTGTCCTAAACAGGGCTGCTAAAAAATGTAGCTGTGCTAGGTGGAAGCTAGCCTAGCTCATTTGTAGTCTTTTTGATCAAATGGGTTTACTTCTAAGCCTGGTTTAGCTGTGGTTCCTCCCTTTTGTCAATAGGTGGCACTGTTGTCGTTGGCATTAGTATGATGAGCTACAGGGAATTCAGGTTATGAATATGTATACTTTTCTCAGCCAATCAGTGGAAGTTTCTTTTAGCCACTAAGAATGCTAGGAGAAGGTATTTATTTGGAGGACTTCAGGTGATCTGGGTCCTTTTCCACCCAGACTGCGGTCTGTGTGGGTGTGTGAGGAACAGCTGCTGCTGGGTGGGTCTAAAGCCATGTGCTCAAGGCCCTGCAAGGGAGTGTGAAGGAAAGGATGGAGACCTAAAATAAAGTACCAGAGGTTACTCTGTCATGGACCCGTAAACCATGGAGAGCCTGGAAAAGCATCAAGATGGAATCATCCAGAGAGTTCCTGCACCTTCTGTGAATTGAGTTTTGTTGCTTTAGGAGACAGCTTATGCTACAAATACAGATTTCTGGTTCCAGCTTAACCACTTTACGACCAGTCACTGTGCCTCTACTGCGGCACAGTGGCTCGTTCGCGTCCAGCGACATAGACCTACGTCGCTGGACTCCTCACCTCGTGGGCGGCGCCCGCGCGCCGCCGGAGGCTCGCTCCCGCTGTTTTCAGTCACAGCGGGAGTCGGGCCAGGGGAGGAGCAGCGCCGCTCTTCCCCGATCGTCGAGGAATCGAGTATGGAGATCCGCCTGCTTGTGCAAACAAAGCGGGCGGATCTCCTAAGTGACAGACAGTGACAGATTGCAGGGTTCAGCATAGCTGAACCTGCGATCTGTCCCTGTGTCACTCAGTCACCTCCCCCCACACACGTCAGTAAGCACCAGGCATACATTAACCCCTCCCTCTCCAATAAAATTAACCCCTTTCCTGCCAGTGTCATTTTTACAGTAACCGTGCATATTTATAGCACTGATTACTGTAGTAATGTCACTGGTACCCCCAAAAGTGTCAAAAATGTCAGTTAGGGGTCCGATCTGTCCGCCGCAATGTCGCAGTCCCGCAAAAAAAATCGCAGATCGCCGCCATTACTCGTTAAAAAAAAAAACACCAAAAATGACAGAAATCTTTCCCTTAGTTAGTAAACGCAATAACTTTTGCGCAAACCAATCAAAATACCCTTATTGCGATTTTTTTTTACCAAACATAGGTAGCAGAAAACAAATTGGCCAAAAATTTAAAAATATTTTGATTTTTACATTTTTTGAGGGGGAATTTCATATAACAAAATGTGAAAAATATTGTTATTTTTTTCAAAATTTATGCTCTTTTTTTGTTTATAGCGCAAAAAGTAAAAATCGCACAGGTGATCAAATACCACCAAAAGAAAGCTCTGTTTGTGGGAAAAAAAGGACATAAATTTTGTTTGGGTACGGTGTCGCACGGCCGCGCAATTGTCAGTTAAATTCGCACAGTGCCGAATCGCAAAAAGTGGCCTGGACGTAAGACAGCAAAATCCTCCGGTGGTAAAGTGGTTAAAGGCTCTTTTTCTGTATTGCTATCTGCCTATATTACATTTTTGTCTAAGAGGTCTGCCGCTCTGCTAGTCTGCTTCTGTATTTGACTAAGGGTGTCCTGTGCCCTACCCTTCTCTCCCACATTTTTTTTTCTGTTGTGAGAAATAAAGTTCTCTTTGTTCAAGCATAAACGTGACTGGCGGCCATCTTTCTACCCTGTACACCACCCACCACCACTTTGTCAGTTTACATCCGTTTTTCGTCCAATCTGTTTTTTTAACAGAAGAAAAATAGATGTAGCACCCTACAAGGTAGGTGCTAGGTAAAGTATAGTGGGCCCTGGCTGCCTAACAGCAGGGCCATGATTTTCAGCTGGGCTGTCATGTCTCCCAGGTGTTGCTATTGGCTCCGTGAGAAGGGTTCTCATTGGGCAGTGGAGGAAACCCAATCAGTGGCACATTCAGGCCTGTATCTACCCCAGAAAGGCAGATTCTGCCACACAGGATTCTGGGAGTGGGTATAAGTTTGAGGGGGGGCGCATGACGCAGCGTCTTTGGCAGGAAGCAGAGTCACAGGAGGGATAGTACGGCTGTCTCTCCTCCTGTCAGCAGGATTGGGTGTCCCGGGTGGCTTGCCTGAGGGGACGGAGTGGGCTGAGCTGCAGACAGGATCGGCATTCAGCTGGCATCAAGACAGCACTAACAGGCATTTTTCTATGAAGTGTCCCAGTTGTACCTAGTTGAGCCAGAGGAGTATCCCACTCATTCCCTTCTCCCATCCCTATAATCAAATAAACAACACAAACCAAAGAATGGTCATTGTCTCCAATCTCACACTTGGGTATTCAGCTTAAATGGGTTGAAGGTGTCACCGGTAACAATGGCAGACCCACAACAGGCCCAATGCCTGGAAAACCTGCTACATAGAGATTTGATAAGTTTAAAAAACTGATGATGACGGATGCGGATGTAAACTGATGTAAATGGATGAACATTTCCGGTTTTCCAATGAGATGTATTGATGCTGTTTTTCATCCGTCAACGGATGGATGAAAAATAGACAAATGGACAGCAGGTGTGAAAGGGGCCTTAGATGTAAAATATGACTTGCCTGCATACCTAAACATTTCCTGCTCATCCTTCAACGGGCAGAACACCTGATATGACTTTATTCCACAGAGTAACAATTTTAATGAAACAAATGATGAGTTCATCCATGGGATTCTCAAAGCACGCTGAAAAGGTTAGTCATAGAGCTGCATAGGATAAGGCGTAGTCCCAAAAAAGAAGTTATTTCACTACGCTTGCATAACAGTCTTTTTTAAAAATCTCCACATTGTTGTGACAGAAGTGACTCATGTTATAAAGTAATTCCCATGCCCATCAGTCAGTTTAAGAGACATTTTCTCATTACACATCTCCCTATTAAAACTAGAAGTTCCTATAACCATGAACCACCTTTTCTGGCTTTTCAGATCAGAATTGTTGCAATAATTCATGACATGGTGGCTACGAGTAGGACTGGAACAAAAGAATGTTCATAGATATTTTCTGGTAACGTTTGTTTGCTGTTTTATACCGTATGTCCTTTACGATCATATTTGAAACCCAACTCTGGCTCAGGAGCCCTCCCATTGCACCCCTTCCTTAGGCCCTCCAAATAGTATTTTGGGGTTTTTTGATACCATTTTAGGAATCTTCGGGCCTTAAAGTAATGCCACAGGGGTTTTCCTTCTTTACCTGTATTCCAGGCTATGCACTTAGTGACGCAGAGTGGTACTAATGTCAGCGCTGTTCTCTGCAATATTATACGCAAGGGGTAGGTCCGTGGCACTCTTGCACTCACATCATAGCTTCAGTTTTCCAGATTGAATAATGCTGTGGGAGATAAACAGATTGGTACATTTTTTCCCCATTACAAAAATCAATGTTAGCCTGCATTCAACAACTGTTCTAGTAATTGCACAAGGTTATTTTCTAGGTCATAAAAAATAATCCATCACTACCAGGAGATTTGTAGGTGACACCATTAAAGACTATAGAAAGTCTGTTTTCAATGAAGGCCATGTCTGGTAGACTTGCCTATACATGAATGCTAGCAAGTTATGATCAATATGGCTGCACCCATGTGCCCAATGCTTTGCTTTTTTTATTTGCTTAACTACATCCCTACAATTTTCAGTTTACTTTAATTGTGTAATGTAATGACCATTCTGAAGCTGCCTTTTATGTGCTTTGCATTTTTTAGTTGGGGCTGGTCCTGTTTGAAATTTGTTCATGCTGCTTAAAAAATTATTCAGTCACAGGCAAAGGCTCTACTCAGCTCCAGTGGCGAAACTACCAGGATTGCAGCAGTCGCACTTGCGACTGGGCCCTGGAGTTCCACCACCCTGGGGGGGGCTGCCGTTCTGTCACTGAGAGGGGAGGGGTGGCCCCTGCCCACCCATTCTGTCAGTGGCTTAGAGCCAGTACTGACAGTCCCTCCTACCTCGCACAGATAGGAGACAGCCGATCTTCTCCTCCCGCCCCTCTCCTGTGTGCACCGTACTGATGGGCATTGATGAGCACTGATAGGCGGCACTAATAGGTGGTATTGATGAGCACTGATGGGTGGCACTGATAGGAAGAACTGATAGGCGGCACTGATAGGCTGCATTCATGAGCACTGGTAGGCAGCACTAATGGGCACTAATAGGCAGCATTCATGAGCACTGATAGGTAGCACTGATGGGGCTGCACTGATATTTAGGACACTGATGATCAGAGCCCTGATTATTAGTGTAAACAATATTCTGACAGTCTTACTGGTTAACGGCTCTCCTTTCCTCACACAGACACAGTGTGGGAAGAAGGGAGTGCCGATAACCGGCTAGTCTGTTAAGACGTGATCAGCTGATCACATGGTAAAGGGCCACGGTGATTGTCCGAAAAACACAACAGTCACAGAGCATGCTGAATGCTTGCCCCAGGGGGTACGTGGGAGGCAGGATTCTGGGGGATGTCCATGGATGCCCTCCCAGAACTGGAAGCCCGGAGCTTGGATGGAAGGGGGGGTCAGGGGGGGGCCCTTCATGGTTTCTTGCATCAGGGCCCTGAAGGTTCTGGTTACACCTCTGCTCAGCTCCAAGTAATCATACACACCCATCCTGTTGGGCTGCTTTGGGCAGAATTGCCCAACATGGTTCCAAAATATAGACAGGGCAATTTGCCTTATGTCCTATTGTTTCAGTTCACACCAAAGTGCTGCATTGGCGTGCAGTAGGACAGGTTGCATGTTTATGTAATGCAACAAGTTAAATGAATCTCAGCTTGAAAAAAAAAAATCACACACTCCAGTGGGTGCATAACACACCAGCAGGCCGGTGTCATGTGCACCTTAACCACTTAAGCCCCAGAAGATTTTACCCCCTTCCTGACCAGGGCCTATTTTGCGATTCGGCACTGCGTGACTTTAACGGACAATTGCGCGGTCAAGGCGACGCTGTACCTAAACAAATTTGACGTCCTTTTTTTCCCACAAACAGAGCTTTCTTTTGGTGGTATTTGATCACCTGTGCGATTTTTTGATCATGAGCTATAAACAAAAAAAGCGACAATTTTGCAAAAATAACAATATTTTTCAAATTTTTTTATATGAAATTCCCCCCAAAAAATTTAAAAATCAAACATTTTTAATATTTTAGGCCAATTTGTTTTCTGCTACATATGTTTGGTAAAAAAATTGCAAAAAGCGTATTTTGATTGGTTTGCGCAAAAGTTATTGCGTTTACTAACTAAGGGAAAGATTTTTGTTGTTTTTTTTGTTTTTTTTAACGAGTAATGTCGGTGATCTGCGATTTTTTTTTTTGCGGGACTGCGACATTGCGTCGGACAGATCGAACCCTTGACTGACATTTTTGATACTTTTGGGGTTACCAGTGACATTACTACAGTAATCAGTGCTATTCTTATGCACTGTTACTGTAAAAATGACACTGGCAGTGAAGGGGTTAACTTTATTGGAGAAGGAGGGGTTAAGTGCTTCTAACTGTGAAGGGATGTGGCTAGTGGTGTAACAACAGAGACATACGATCCTACATAGCAGGACCGTATGATCTCTGTTCTTACACAGGGGAGAATGACAGGCGGCTTTGTTTACATCAGCCACCTGCCTTTCTCCCTCTGCAAGGGATGATCGCAAGTGGCCGGCGGACATCAGGTCCGCCGGACACATGCGCGGGGGTGCCCGTGAACGAGCGGGGGTGGGAGCGCACCTCCGGCGGTGCGCGCTCGCCCCCTCGAGGCTCACAGGCGAGCGACGTAGCCCTACGTAGCTTTGCCTGTGAGGGGCTGACTGCCGCAGTAAATATACTGACGGCAGTCGGCAAGTGGTTAACACATGCCCCCTGGTGTGAACAGGCCCTAAAGCAAGCATTATGTAAATGCGTGCTCTAGATTTTGAACAAGGGCATGAGCATAAGTTATCCTGAAGAATTCATCATTAAAGCCTGGTACACACTATGAGGTTTTTTCGGTTGAATGCAAAAAAAAAAAAACCTGTCAGTCGGCTGAGAGCGCTGATCAGCAGTCGGTCGGTTGCTGGTTTTCCAGCATGCTCGTCAGACAGATTTGCCAAATTGGCCAAATTGCCAGCTTCTGTCAGACAGGGTGGCAAACACTTGGGCCGGATGTCGGTTTTTTTTTTTTTTAACCAGCCGATGTCGGCCCATCTGTACAGGGCTTAAGGAACAAGGGCCATTTACACAAGCTCTCATTTATATTGACAAGATTACAGTGTTTTTTTTTTACAGTAAGAAAACCTATAGTCTTGCCAAATCACCAATTTCAATCTTTAACCACTTAAGCCCCGGAGGATTTTCCTGCTAAACGACCAGGGGGTATTTTGCGATTCGGCACTGCGTGACTTTAACAGACAATTGCGCGGTCGTGCGACGCTGTATCTAAACAAATTTGGCGTCCTTTTTTTCCCACAAACAGAGCTTTCTTTTGGTGGTATTTGATCACCCGTGCGATTTTTACTTTTTGCGCTATAAACAAAAAAAGAGCGTACATTTTGCAAAAATAACAATATTTTTCACATTTTTTTTATATGAAATTCCCCAAAAAAAAATGTAAAAATCAAAATTTTTTAAAATTTTCGGCCAATTTGTTTTATGCTACCTATGTTTGGTAAAAAAAATCGCAAAAAGCGTATTTTGATTGGTTTGCGCAAAAGTTATCGCGTTTACTAACAAAGGGAAAGATTTCTGTCATTTTTGGTGTTTTTTTTTTAACGTGTAATGGCGGCGATCTGCAATTTTTTTTGCGGTACTGCGACATTGGGGCGGACAGATCGGACCCTTGACTGACATTTTTGACACTTTTGGGGTTACCAGTGACATTTCTACAGTAATCAGTGCTATATATATGCACTGTTACTGTAAAAATACACTGGTAGTGAAGGGGTTAACTTTATTTGGGAGGGAGGGGCTGTGTGTGTCCCTAGGGGCGTGCTTTCTACTGTGATTGGCTGTGGCTTGAGCTGTAAGGACACTGATCAACGGATCTACATACTAGATCCGAATGATCAGTGTTTTTACACCGAGGAGAATGACAGGTGGCTTGTTTACACAAGCTGCCTGACATTCTCCCTCTCCCCCGCCGATCGCCGAGTGACCGGCGGACATTGGGTCCGCTGGTCACACGCGCGGGGGGGTCCGTGACCGCGCGGGAGCGGGAGCGCGCCTCCGCGGGCGCGCGCTCGCTCCCCAGAGCCTCACAGGCGAGCGACGTAGACCTACGTCACTCTGCCTGTGAGGGGCCGACTGCCGCAATAAAATATACTGTGAGCAGTCGGCAAGCGGTTAAGCACCTCCCCTATGCATAATTTTCACACTCTAACGTTTCACACTCAACTAACCCTTGGTTATGCATGATATCCTAATGTAAGCATGTTGATCACTGTTGCTATAGCTGAAGTATGAACTGTAGCAGCCAAAGCAGGATCTTACATTTTGTTATCATACAGCGAATAGAAAAATACCACACTGATGAATGATCTTTTTATTTTTAAAAGCTAGTAACTTAAAGGGTAACTCCACTTTTGCGGGGGAAAAAAATAGCAAATAAAGAGAAAATAATATAGCGTATACAATTGCGACACAAGTCATATTGTAATTGAATGTTATTAAAAATTACCTTTCCTTTTCAATCTGCAGCCTCTGTACTTTTCTGAAAATGCAACACAATATGGCTACCTGGAGTTGTTCTGTACACAGAATGTATACTGACCACCCCCCCCAGAAACATAATTTCCTGCTTGTGTGATCGGCTCACTAGTTTTCTCAGAAGTCTGCCGAAGATACAAGTCAGATTTCAGGAATGAAACAAAAATGTATTTTTTTGGTGAGATACTCCCAAGAGTCCCAATAGGAACACGTCTAAAGGGATGCAGGCTGAGCAGATTTCCTTATTAGTGCTCTGCAGCTGCACAGTTGATAGATAAACCACTGACATTAGATTGACTAAGCACAGAGAAACAAACAGCGATTTCTTAAGAATAACAAAAGGTAGGAATCTGCAACAACGTTTGTTATAATCCTTGAATGTACATAGATCACCCAGAGGGGAAGGTTTTTTCCTCAACAGTCAACAAAAGTGGAGTAACGCTTTAAAGTGCTCACAGGCTCAGCTAGTGGTAAAAGAGAGGGTATAACAACAAACAAGGTACAGTTAAAAAAGCAGACCATCTTTGCACATTGACCTGTCTAGAATCACCTGAAATCAACAGCCTATTCATCTTGAAGGTTCACATGCAAGGGGATGTGGAAGCTAAGGAGGGAAAATGCAAAGAGGTATTTTAGGCTAAAATTCTTATTTGCATAACATCAAATGAGCAGTTATTACAGTATCTCACAAAAGTTAGTACACCCCTCACATTTTTGTAAATATTTTATTATATCTTTTCATGTGAAACACTGAAAAAGGACGCGTTGCTACAATAATGTAAAGTAGTGAGTGTACAGCTTGTATAACAGTGTAAATTTGCTGTCCCCTCAAAATAACTCACAGCCATTGTTGACTAAACCGCTGGCAACAAAAGTGAGTACACCCCTAAGTGGAAATGTCCAAATTGGCCCCAAAGTGTCAATATTTTGTGTGGCCACCATTATTTTCTAGTACTGCCTTAACCCTCTTGGACATGAAGTTCACCAGAGCTTCACAGATTGCCACTGGAGTCCTCTTCCACTCCATGACGACATCAAGAAGCTGGTGGATGTTAGAGACCTTGCGCTCCTCCACCTTCCGTTTTAGGAAGCCCCACAGATGCTCAATAGTGTTTAAGTCTGGAGACATGTTTGGCTAGTGCATCACAGCTTCATTAGCAAGGCAGTGGTCATCTTAGAGGTGTGTTTAGGGTCGTTATGTTGGAACACTGCCCTGCAGCTCAGTCTCTGAAGGGAGGGATCATGCTCTGCTTCATTAAAGCAGGCCATACACGTTTCGAATTCCGTACGATTTATCGTACGATAAACGCAAGCGGCACTCGTGCACATCATCGAGTGTACCATCAATGTGATGCGAAAATCGTACGACAAAACACTAGTTTCTTCTGCCAGTATAGGAAGTGATGCAATGTTGTCTTGACCTTTTAACCACACCTCCACTGGGCACTCCCCCTACAGTTAAAAGTCGGATCGTGTCATTTGCAAACAGAGCAATCATTCGCCACAGCATACGACTATTCTCAGAAATAAAATGCCATTCAAGAGGTATAATAGGAATCAGAAAATGGCAGCAATGGTTATTGCATTGATTGCTTTGGAGGAGGAGAAGAAAAATAGAAGGAAGAGCAGAGTGTGGGCCAAAGACTGGCTCATGCAACGAGAGCAATTTTCCCATGTAAACCTGCTAACAAACCTCAGAGAAAATAATCCTGAGGATTTCCGTAATTATTTGCGGATGACCCAGCAGTCCTTTGACATGCTATTAGCTCTCGTGCAGCCACATATCACCAAAAAGGACACCTGCATGAGAAAATCTATTAGTGCAGAGGAGAGGCTCATGGCAACCCTGCGTTTTTTGGCAACAGGCAGGTCTTATGAAGACCTGAAGTTCACCACTGGAATCTCTGCACAATCATTGGGAAGAATCATACCTGAGACGTGTGAGGCCATAGTGAAGGTGCTCCAGCCACAGTATTTAAAGGTAATTATAAAAAGTTAAACTTTAATTTGTAATAATATTACTGCAAACATAAGTCTAATTTTGTGAGAACATCAATGTTATTAAAAAAATCTTTAACTTCCTGTACACGGTTGACTGAAAAAGTTGGTAGTTTCTTAAATCAATACATACCCATTTCCAAATCATCATTATGAAAATATAACATTATTAAACAATAACCAATAAAAAAGGAACAAATACACAAAATAAATGCAATAATATTGAGCAACATATATAGATTTTTATTACAGATTGGTGTATTGGGGGCCATGAAACCAAGAACCTTGATGTGGTTCAGGACGCACTGACCAGCTTGGGGTTCCCTGTGATTGAGACATAGTTGGGTGCCAATATTGGCCAGATGTTACAGGTGGAGCAGATGTTACAGGTGGAGCAGATGTTACAGGTGGAGCAGATGTTACAGGTGGAGCAGATGTTACAGGTGTAGCAGATGTTACAGGTGGAGCAGATGTTACAGGTGTAGCAGATGGTACAGGTGGAGCAGATGTTACAGGTGTAGCAGATGGTACAGGTGGAGCAGATGTTACAGGTGTAGCAGATGGTACAGGTGTAGCAGATGTTTCAGGTGTAGATGTACATCCCTGATACCCTATTATATCTGTGTTATGTGTAAGATTGCCCTTTAGTCCAAAGGCAATCATTTTATGCATTAAAGCTTCAAAAATGTCTCGTTGCTCCATGGACATTCTACATAATTTGTGTGCAACAAGATGCCCCACAGCATCACATTCATCATCTTTCTGCTTCATGATAGATGATGCATCCTTCAGCAAACTGGCAGTATCGTAGTCGAGATTTCTCTTCTTTCCTCTTTGAGTTCTCTGTGTTGATGTTCCTGGCTGCTCTGATACTGGGCTTGGTGTATCCTATATAAAATGAAAAAAATTAAAATTAAAATATGATAAAGAATTATCATTATAACATTTTACATTTTTTTTCTATCTTGCCAACAGTTTCCTTCTAAATCTGAAGAATGGAAAGAAGTTGCCAAAGAATTCCAGGACATGTGGAATTTCCCCAATTGTGGTGGCGCAATTGATGGGAAACATGTGAGGATTACACCACCAGCACATTCAGGATCCTATTTTTATAACTATAAAGGGTTCTTCAGCATAATTCTAATGGCAATTGTGAATGCCAAATATGAATTTATGTACTTGGATATCGGAAAAAAATGGAAGAAACTCCGATGGAGGTGTGATAGAGCGCAGTCCATTTATGCATCGATTAAAAGAAGGAATTTTGCATCTTCCATCTTCCAGTGAGACAGTTGAGGGCCTTAATTTTGTGTTCATTGGGGACGATGCATTTGCCTTACATGAACACCTTTTGAAACCCTATCCCTTGCGCAATTTAACTGCTCCCCAGAAAATCTTTAATTATAGATTGTCTAGGGCGAGAAGGGTGGTAGAAAATGCATTTGGGATCATGGCCAGCAGATTCAGAATTTTCCACACCGCCATTAATGTAACAGTGGAAAAAGTTGACATAATAGTGGAGTGCTGCTGTATGTTACGCAATTATTTAAGAAGCACAACTGTGTCATATATGCCATCAACTGCAGTTGATATTGAAGACCTTACCAGTGGGACAATTGTGCCAGGTGATTGGCGAAATGACAGCAGCGGCATGGTAAATTTAGCTCCTGCAAGGCCTAGGCTACCAACTGCAAATGCACGGCAAAATCGCACTAATTACACAGATTATTTTATGGGTAGTGGTGCAGTTGCATGGCAGGATCGCATATAATGATATGTATGATATTTTGTAAGAAATTACTTGCTCTAAATAAAGACAGCTTAATAAATCATATACAATATATGAGTGTTCTTTATTCTAGTTTTTGTTACATTCTACTATAACTGTCCCATGAGGCAGAAGGACCCCTGACCCTATAGTTGTTTCATTGGGCCCTCCAACCCCCCCCCCCCCCCCAAAGAAAAAACATTGTGAATTAAATGAAATTTTGCATATACCTGTGTCTTAGTCAGTGACTGAGTCAGTGTCTGAGTCTGTGTCTGTGACATTTCCTCTGCTTCTGGGTCAGATATTAAACTGGAGTCTGATGCAGCACTTGCTGCCAGAGTGCAATGGGACTCTCTTGGATCATCGGTGTCAGCGAGAAACATCAGGTCTTTGAAGTACCACAAACGTGGGACATAGACATCATCAGCCCCTGCTCCAGATTTCTTGGACGCTTGTATTTTTTTAAACTCCTTTTTAAAAAAACGGTGTGCAAGTTAGCAATCTTGTGCTTAACATATAGGTCAGTTGGATCTTTGCAAACCTCTTTACATAGCAACTTTAGTTCTTTGATGGCCTCATCACGTTTATATCTATTTGAATAATCCCTGGATTTCACATCCCATAAGCAAGAAAATTCTCTGTATTTATCAATGAGTTGGGGAAGGAACTCAGTAGATGTGAATGTGAGAGGCATTTTCCTTTAAAAAAAAAAAATATATATATATATATATTTTTTAATAAGTTACCTTGCAAAGCCTTGTTATACATGTGTAAAATAGAACACATAATGATTTTGCACATTAATAATGACTAAATAAGAACAATAAATAATACTGAAGACACTAGAACTAACAAGATATGAAAGTTTCATGCAGCCTGTTCATATAATGGATGAGCCATGTGCCATGAATAGTGACTCATAAAAGTTTTCACAGGAGTGAGGTCTAATTTTTATCCTTTTCTAACAGCTCCTATACTGCAACAGGACTTCTATTATCAGTCATAAAATTGCATATATTAACATTAAAACACATTATTTCATTCTAAAAAAGTGAAATATGCAATGGAGAGTGAGCAGTTTGAACTTACCTCAGGGATGTGTGTTCCGCGTTCTCTGCACGAATATACTTTCCTACGTCCCGAAAAGTCGCTGCATATTCGCGCAATGCGCACGTGCGTTATATACCAAGTACAGGCCCCGCCTCTTCTTTCTTTCGGGGCCTCGTTGGAGAACTCATGGCAGAGGAACAAGACATGGCAGCTTCTCAGAGCGAAAGATCTGGGACAGATGAAGAGCAGCAAATCGTGGAGGTGGAAGAAGGTCACCAGACAACCATAGTGACAAGCCCCAGGAAGAAGAAAGCCACCAACATGTCTTTGGAGGAGATGGTGGACATGGTGAACATTCTTCAAAAGAAGGATTATGATTGTCGCAAGCAAGTCTATCCTAAAAAAATGTCAGAAAAGATGAAATTCTGGAGAAAGTTATACGTGTCCTACAGAAAAACCATGGTGTTGAACGCACTAAAGATCAAGTGAGAAAACGCTGGTCTGACTTAAAATCCAGAGAATCCCATCAGCTCAGGAAAATCAATAAAATAATTCAAAAAAGTAAGTATAAACTTTTTAACAAGAATGTATGATGTTCTTGGGTTTTTCTGTGTGAGTGTATGTTCTGTATATGCCATGTGACATGTGCATGCAGAGAGTGCATACTACACACAGCTTGCATCATTTGAATTTTCTATGCATATCTATAGTGTATTTTTGTCTTCTATACAGAAATAATATGCATAGTGTGATTGCATTTAAATATATGTATAGTATTTGAATTTTAATACATGTATTTATTAATTTTCAAAGGACATTATAGAAAGGCACATGCAGAGGCGGGAAATGAACAGCAGACAAGTGCACAGTCTGAGATGATGGCTGACACAACACTGATATAATGTATGTGGGGGAGATAGTTGGAAAACGGCGCTACCTATAGTGTGTGGAATAAATGAACCATATGCGGTTCTGTGCAATCCAAAAAGTGCTAGTGCAACAATAAATATGTGCAGGAATGGTGCTCATATAAAATATATAAAATGTATAAAAACTGGCCGGTTATAAAAACACAAGTGAGCTGGTGCAAAAATGTAATATAGTGACAAGATAGGGTACAAATATTAATAAATATTGGTGGTATACATGATCAAACCCAATAGGAAATGAATAATGGTGAGAAGATATATAAGTATTTAATAAAGGTGATGAGTTCCAAAAGATAATTCGGTGAATAATGTGAAAATGGTGATGGTGAGTTGGAGTTGCTGCGCTCCCAACAACCACTAGAGGTCGCACTTACCCCTCAGCAGGATGCAGTTAATGGCTGCATAGGGTAAGCAAAAAGAGAAAACTCAGACCTGTCCCCAATCTATCCTTACGGACCGATGGATCCCATCTGAGTATAAGGGAGAAGACCTCTTAGTGTAGCATGTAATAAATACACAAATAGGGAGCAGTAGTCACTCACACTTAGGATGTAGCTGTAGCAGATCATCTCAGATAGATGCAGGTGACGCCGGAGGAACTTCCGCGTTCCACACACGGCAAGCTGCGGACCGGAAGTGACGTTGACGTTAGGTTCCGCCCTACGCGTTTCGTCATTGGACGTCTACGTTCCCGTCACCTGCATCTATCTGAGACGATCTGCTACAGCTACATCCTAAGTGTGAGTGACTACTGCTCCCTATTTGTGTATTTATTACATGCTACACTAAGAGGTCTTCTCCCTTATACTCAGATGGGATCCATCGGTCCGTAAGGATAGATTGGGGACAGGTCTGAGTTTTCTCTTTTTGCTTACCCTATGCAGCCATTAACTGCATCCTGATGAGGGGTAAGTGCGACCTCTAGTGGTTGTTGGTAGCGCTCACCATCACCATTTTCACATTATTCACCGAATTATCTTTTGGAACTCATCACCTTTATTAAATACTTATATATCTTCTCACCATTATTCATTTCCTATTGGGTTTGATCATGTATACCACCAATATTTATTAATATTTGTACCCTATCTTGTCACTATATTAAATTTTTGCACCAGCTCACTTGTGTTTTTATAACCGGCCAGTTTTTATACATTTTATATATTTTATATGAGCACCATTCCTGCACATATTTATTGTTGCACTAGCACTTTTTGGATTGCACAGAACCGCATATGGTTCATTTATTCCACACACTATAGGTAGCGCCGTTTTCCAACTATCTCCCCCACATACATTACGTCTGACCCCTTATTATTAGGGGTTGGTTGGTGGCTGCAACCTAAATTATTCTATATCTCGGAGTTCATATATCCATAGCGCTGGTTGTCTCCCCCTTCTTCACAACACTGATATGTCTCACACCAGTTGAAGGCAGTGATTGGAGCAGCATTGCCACCAGTTCAGGTACATAACCAAATGTCCCATAAACGTATGCTCATTAGAACATGTTTATACTGTAATTTATATGATTTTTCATGTTTTCTTATAGGCTTTACAATGTCTACTGCTGGCAGTTCTTCATTCACATCTGCATCTGCAAACCGCATGATTGCTGATTTAATGCAAATAAATTCAGATATTGAGAAAGTTTGCACTAAAATTAAATATTTTCAAGGCAGGGTTTCTGATGTGATAGACCAATTAGCAAAGGTTTAAATAGTATTAAAAAAAACGTTTTATTTGTTATACCATGTTTCGTTATGGCACTTTAAAAATGACAACTGGTTGTTATAAAGTAGGGGCCCATTCACACTGTCCGCATGCTCCCACGTACTCCGTTCTGCTGAAAGGGGGGTCCACCCCCAAATCCCTTATGAGCAGATGTCTGACAGCTCTTTCTCTGCTCTGTGTGCAGAGACATAGCTGTCAGAACCCCACCGTTCTCTTTTGGGGAATCTGATGATAATGGACCACCTGTCCATTTTCATCATATCCATCCGATCCGCCTGACAGATGGAAATTCTAATTTCCATCCGTCAGGCTTTGATCGAGTCGGATAGCAGCGGATGTCAGTGGACATGTTTCCACTGACATTCGCTGCCCTATGGGGATGCATGGAACATTCCAATGAGGTCCGCCTGACAACATGACAGGCAAATCTCATTGGATTGTGTGAAAGGGCCCTTGCTCTGACTTGCACTTTATTATAAATACAATTGCACTATGTGACTGTTTATGTACTTTTGTACTGTTAAATTTTGGATGTATGTACATATTTACTAAGTATATTGATGTACATCTGTACAAGCTTTTACGATCCTAAATAGGGAAATGTTTGTGTGCTGGACATGTGCAACTACACTTTTTGTTACTTGTTCATCAATAAATTGATGGTTATTTAAAAATTGGTTTCAAGTGTCTTTATTTCATGCATTATGTGATATCAACTGTATACACAGCTATTGAGCTTTATGGTAGTATAGACAAGGACATTCTCATAAAAATAATCTACTGTTAAAATGACAATTAGGATAACCATATGTTATTAATGACAAACAATATTGGAACATATACATCCTGCAGAAAGAAAACTTGCTCTACCATTTATTCTGCAGCTGTACAACAATGCAGTGGGTCCGTTTGTTGAAAAAAAGGTGTTAAAAGCCAATTTGCAATACACATACTTTTGTGTTTACACTTTTCATGCACACATATTGTTCTCTTAGCAGAGTTTGCTTGAACCTATAATATTTGATGTATTGCGGTTTTTCTGACGAACAGTCGTCCGTGTTGATATTCTTTTTATTTACCTTCCGGGTCGTTCTTTTCGGAGTCATGCACAGTTGTGTCTTGTTCTGTGGAATCGAACGACTCAACCACTAATGATACGAAAATTGGACTAATTTCGCAGAAAAAACCAACATGTTGGATATGTGAATTTTTGCAGTCGTATGAAAAACGCATGTTTTACATACCACACTAACGATACGAAAATCGTTCGATAACACTGGCATTTACGATTTTCGGACGATATTCGCATCGTCTATGGCCTGCATAAGTCACAGTACATGTTGGCATTCATGGTTTCCTCAATGACTTGTAGCTCCCCATTGCCAGCAGCACTCATGCAGCCCAAGACCATGACTCTCCCACTACCATGCTTGACTAAAGGCAAGACACACTTGTCTTTGTACTCCTCACCTGGTTGCCGCCACACACACTTGACACCATCTGAATCAAATAAGTTTATCTTGGTCTCATCAGACCACAGGACATGGTTTCAGTAATCCATGTCCTTAGTCTGCTTGTCTTTAGCAAACTGTTTGCAGGCTTTCTTGTGCATCATCTTTAGAAAAGGCTTCCTTCTGGGACGACAGCCATGCAGACCAATTTAATGTAGTGTGCAACGTATGGTCAGAGCACTGACAGGCTAACACCCACCCCCAACCCCTTCAACCTCTGCAGCAATGCTGGCAGCACTCATACATCTAATTCTCAAAGACAACCTCTGGATATGACACTGAGCATGTGCACACAACTTCTTTGGTCGACCATGGCGAGGTCTGTTCTGAGTGGAACCTGTCCTGTTAAACCGCTGTATGGTCTTTGCCATATCTTTGACATGAGGTGCCATGTTGAACTTCCAGTGACCAGTATGAGAGAGTGAGAGCGATAACACCAAATTTAACACACCTGCTCCACATTCACACCTGAGAATTTGTAACGCTAATGAGTCACATAACACCGGGGAGGGAAAATGGTTAATTGGGCCAATTTGGACATTTTCACTTAGGGGTGTACTCACATTTGTTGCCAGTGGTTTTAGACATTAATGGCTGTGTGTTGAGTTTTTTTTGAAGGGACTGCAAATTTACACTGTTATACAAGCTGTACACTCACTACTTTACATTGTAGCAATGCATCCTTTTTTCAGTGTTTCATATGAAAAGATATACAGTAAACCCCCCTCCATTGCGGGGGTTACGTTCCGGACCGAGCCGCGAAAAGTGAAAATCTGCGAAATAGAAAAACCCTATTAAAATGCATTGTAGGCATGATTTTTTTTACTGTCACTGTACGTGTAAAAGCATTTTAAGGTCTTTAAACACACTTTTAAAACAATAGAAACTCATTTAAACACATAAAAGATACAGAGAGACACAGCAAGAGCTATGGAAAACACAAAAATATTTAATTATTAATGATTTATATAGTAAAATAACATAAAAAAAAAAAAACGCAATATACCGGGACCGCAAAAACTGAACCGCGATGGAGCGGGGGTTTACTGTAATACAATATTTACAAAAATGTGAGGGGTGTACTCACTTTTGTCAGATACTGTAAGTATGGAGGGAATAAATGGAGTAGAGCAATAGGGGTTAGTATGTGATAAATGATTGAGAAAAAAAAAAGACAAAGCTCAAAGGATATATCAAGGTCAGGTTTGGTAAATGCACATAGGAAAAAGGGGAGACTGTAGCTGGATCTGGAAAACAAAGTGGCCAGCAAATGCTTATAGAACTTATTATAATTCATTGCTTTAGAAATATGTTGTATCATGAAATAATATTATCAGGGTTGAGTGACACTAAAATTTTGGCATTGTTGATAAAAAATATAACCAATAAATTATATTATTCTCACAAATTTCATTTCAAAGCATGCCTTTCAATTTATCTTGTTGTACTACGTTGTACTGAATGTATGCACAAATTATAATTTATGCAATGGTAATATACAACTTCTGTATCACATCTACACTTTGAAACTGTAATAAAGTTTGAGCTAATAAATATTGGTGGCTGTAATCCACAGGGGCATGCTATAGCTGACTAAACAAGGGTCAACACCAGCTGGCCATAGTTAGTACCAATGGATGAGGCAAAAACATGATTGCGAGTAGGGCCAGAGGTCATTAGCAAGGACTATTTAGAGCTCAACATCAAAGTCAGGGTGAGGAGCAAATCAAGATCAGGCTAGGCAGATTACAAGCAAGATCAGGACAAGAAAAATCTACAAAAAAGTGGAGTAGCTTCTTAAAACGAACAAACTCTGTGACATATACCTTGAGAGTGGATCAAATAATCAATACTGATTAAGTAGCTATCCATATTTAAGGAAGGAGCAGTACATGTCTCTATTGCTATAGTTAGGGTTGCCACCTTATCCCTTTAAAACCGAATACATATGAATTACACAGGTTCTGAAGCTAATTTAATGCAGATAAGGGACCAAGGACCAGGGAGTTTAATTACCACCTTAATCAGGCACAGAACCTATGTAATTAACCACTTGCCGACCGCCGCACGACTATTTACGGCGGCGGTCAGCCCCTCACAGGCAAAGCGACGTAGGGCTACGTCACTAGCCTGTGAGGCTCTAGGGAGCGAGCGCGTGCCGCCGGAAGCGCCCTCCCGCGCGGTCACGGACTCTCCCGCGCGTGTGCCCGGCGGACCCAATGTCCGCCGGGCACTCGCGATCGTCCGTTACACTGGGAGAAAGGCAGGCGGCTAATGTAAACAAAGCCGCCTGTCATTCTCCCCTGTGTAAGAATGGTGATCATACGGTTCTGCTATGTAGGACCGTTGATCACTGTTCTTACACCTCAAGCCACAGCCAATCACAGTTAGAAGCACGCCCCTAGGGACACACTTAACCCCTCCCTCTCAAAAAAAAGTTAACCCCTTCACTGCCAGTGTCATTTTTACAGTAACAGTGCATATGTATAGCACTGATTACTGCAGTAATGTCACTGGTAACCCCAAAAGTGTCAAAAATGTCAGTCAAGGGTCCGATCTGTCTGCCCCAATGCCGCAGTCCTGCAAAAAAAAATCGCAGATGACCGCCATTACGCGTTAAAAAAAAACAACAAAAATGACAAAAATCTTTCCCTTTGATAGTAAATGCAATAACTTTTGCGCAAACCAATCCAAATACGCTTTTTGCAATTTTTTTTTAACAAACATATGGTAAAAAAAAATAAAAATTGGCCTAAAATGTTAAAAAATTTTGATTTTTAAATTTTTTGGGGGGGAATTTCATATAAAAAAATGTGAAAAATATTGTTATTTTTGCAAAATTTACGCTCTTTTTTTGTTTATAGCGCATGATCAAAAAATCGCACAGGTGATCAAATACCACCAAAAGAAAGCTCTGTTTGTGGAAAAAAAAAAGGACGTCAAATTCGTTTAGGTACAGCGTCGCACGACCGTGCAATTGTCCGTTAAAATCACGCAGTGCCGAATCGCAAAATAGGCCCTGGTCAGGAAGGGGGTAAAATCTTCCGGGGCTTAAGTGGTTAATGTGTGTTCAGTTGTAAAGGGATGAGGCGGCAACACTAGCTATAGTCCATGACATAGAGATCTTAAGCTGCCCACCACCATAATGTTGAGCAACATGTACAAAATGTGGGGTTCTTTTGCAAGGTAATCAAGAGTCATAGCAAACTGGCATCTTTACATCTATCAAGAAACTGGGGGTGGGAATGGAAGGGAATAACATAAAATAGAAAACTCCAATAAGTGAACACATGCATAAGTGACTAAATTGGATGATTATGTACAGTATATATATATATATATATATATATATATATATATACCGTATTTTCCGGCGTATAAGACGACTGGGCATATAAGACGACCCCCCTAATTTTCATCTACCGGTAATACTTATACTTAAGTTACCTTGGAGATATTATACTCGGCGTATAAGACAGCCCCCCATTTTTGGGGGATTTTTTTGAGGTTCAAAAGTAGTCTTATACGCCAGAAAATACAGTATATATATATATATATATATATATATATATATATATCAGTATACAGGGCTTTTTTTTCTCAGAGAATAGGTGCAGGAACTCCTGCCTTCTGAGTCACACTTCATTTCTGCCCCTGTCCCACCTCTGAGCACCCTCCCTTGGTTTTTACCTCCTACCCATCTCCCAGTACCGCCCATTTTAAAAAATACAGAACCAAGTATCATTTTGTGCTATTAAGTGATTTCCACAGAGTTTGTTAATAATACCAAAAAAGACAGTAAAATAGATTCCCTGCATTAGGCAACAAAATGACCCCACCCCTGAAAGAATAGACCCCCCCAAGCAACAATGGACCCCTGCAGCAAAATACCACCCCATCAACAACAGATCTCCCAGTACCTGGCATCAATAGACCCTTCAGCAGCCATCAACAATTGACCCCTCACCAGCAACAATAGACCTCCATGCAAAAATAGATCCCCACCAGTGACAATATATTCCCTCAGCAGTCAGCATCAATAGACCCTCCAGCAATCCTTGCCATTACATACATTAATTGCTGTAGGTGCCGCAACTGTGATCCCCCCCCCCCCCCATTCCCGCTGAAAAAAAGCCTTGTCAATATATATTAAAAAAAACAAAATTATATATCTATATATATATATATATATATATATATATATATATATATATATACACATATATGTATTTGCTCTCTGTAAGATTAGAGAATGAATCTCAAAGAGTAAACGATGAGAAAAAAAACTTTACGCATCACCGAACATTAAAATCCTGGGAAACAGTATGGCTTCATGCTCATCTACTATAATTGAAAATGAAAAAAAAATATAAACCTCTTGTGCCCTGAGGTTATCTAAAGAAAAATGATTGTGCTGTATACTATGGGAATCGTAAGTGTTTCTGTTAGAAAATCCTTTAACAAGAAAATGGGATAAAAGAGTGTTTTACTACCATACAGGGATATTTCAGGGTGGATTTGGTTGCTAATTGCTACATCCCTGCAGCTAAATGATGTATTATGTTCAAATCATCTACTAGTCTTCTAGATTTGTTTGGAACAGCCATCTCCAGATCTGCTCTACATCTGTTTGGAAAGCAGGGGAGATTAAGTGTTCACTTCTCTTTGTGTTCACATGCTCCATGTTTTTTTTTTCAAAACAGTGAGGTTTATTGAAATTTTGGTACAATACAAAAATAAACCGTGCATTGAAACTGCAATCAGGTTCATAACACATTGGGGTACAAAAATACAAATATACAAAATGATCAGCACCGAGAGACAGAACAGACATAGTAAAAAACAAAACAGTAGTCAGTGGCTCTCCGTCGATCCAACCCTCGAACAGAAAATATTGATTTACCAGGGGCGGTCAACATAGAATAGTTACCCACTGCATTACCGAGCCGTATCAGGGCACTGCACCCATTTGTCCCAAATCTTGTTGAACTTCTGAGGGCACCCCCTATGTTTATATAAAAGTTTATAAAATGGGATGACACTATTAACCTCCTTAATCCACAAACCTAGAGTAGGAGGAGTAGGTCTCATCCACCTCCTGGCTATCAGTTTACGTACTATAAACAAAGTTTCCTGAAGAAATATGACAGTGGATTTGGGCATCTCTCCATCTGGGTAAACCCCCAGGAGACACTCCTTAGGGGAGAGTTGCAGAGGAGACCCCATCTTGTCATGGAGGAATGTGACTACTTGTTGCCATAGAGTCTGTAATTGGGGACAGCTCCACAAGAGATGAAAGAAGGAGGCGTCAGGGTCTCCACACATAGGACAAGAAGGGACCAAGTCAGGGTGATATTTGGACAGTCTAAGTGGGGTGAGATAAGCCTGGTGTATTATAAAGGTCTGAGTTAGGCGATCCGACAGTTTTGGCGACACTCTGCGGCACGTCTCCAGGGCATCCTCCCATTCCTCATCCTCCATGGCCCCCACACTGCGCTCCCAGCGGGTCTTAAGTGCAAAAGCCAAGGTGGTCGAGGAAGGTGTGTGAAGTTCAGAGTAGAACATGGAAATAAGGTGACTGGGTGCTGTACTTTTAACAATCTCAAGGGTGGTAACCGATTCTAGCTCAGGAGGGCCATCAGGGAATTGAGATCTATAGGCATGGGAGAGCTGTAAGTATCTGTAGTGCATGGGGCCCTGGATCGCAAACTGATCCTGCAAGGCCTCGTAAGACCGCAGACCAGTGGTCGTGGAGATATGGCTAAGGAGAAGAATACCCCTCCCGCTCCATATCGACAGGTCAGGGATGGAAAGGAACTCGCGTAATGCGCTGTTATGCCACAGAGGGGTGAATGTGTGAAATGGAGGGCACCGAAGCCTGGACGCTACCACCTCCCAGATCCGACAATAGTGGTATAGAAGAGATCTGGGGCCCAAGGGCTCCGGCGAGCCCCTGACACCCCTAAGGATAACTAGAAGGGGGTCCCCGAGGGGATGAGCCCACCCAGGGCAGAGCAGGGTCAAAAAACGTTCTCTATCCGTTTTATCTATGTGAAAGAACTGGGACAACTGAGCTGCCAGATAGTACAGATTAAAATCCGGCAGGGCCAATCCCCCTAGGTTTGTAGGATTCTTGAGTTTGCGCCAGGAGATCTTGTGCCGGTTAGCACCCCAAACAAAGGTCTTGAGGAGTGATTCCATCTGCTTAAACAGCTTGAGTGGCAGGTAAACAGGAGAGTGCCATACAACATAAAGTATTTTGGGAAGGAGAATCATTTTAATTAAATTGACTCTACCCATCACTCCCAGAGGTAATTTGGACCATACTTGAATTTTAGCCTTAAGCAGAGGGAACAGGGGTTGAACGTTATCCGGGACATAGTCCGCTGAGTTAGCTGTCACTTGAATCCCTAAGTATTTAATGCGGGATACACATTGTAGGGCTGGGCTTGCGGGGGTGATTGCCTGTGGGCTCTCGTCAAGCGGGAGAATTTGTGACTTATCCCAGTTTATCTGAAAACCGGAGAATCGTCCATACCGTTCAATTAAAGAAAGGGCCGTGAGTAGGGATTCCCGAGAGTCTTCCAAATATAACAAAGTGTCATCTGCATACATGCTGATCTTCTCCTCCAACGGTCCCTTACGTAGGCCTCGAATCCCGGGATGTGCTCTAATGGCCATCGCCAGAGGTTCCGCGGCCAGGGCATACAGCAGGGGGGAGAGGGGGCACCCCTGTCGAGTGCCACGGGATAAAGGGAAGGCGGTCGACTGCCAGCCATTTGCCAGGACCCTAGCTACCGGGGCGCTATATAGAAGTTTGACCCACTTAATAAAATTAGGTCCAAAGCCGTACCGGTCCAGACAGGTCCACAGAAACGGCCACTCTACCGAGTCAAATGCTTTAGCCGTGTCCAATGAGACCACCACCCTGCCACCCATTCCGTCGTGCCGTGCCTGGAGATTCATAAATAACCGGCGAAGGTTAAATGAGGTGTTCCTCCCAGGCATGAACCCGGCCTGGTCCGAGTGTATGAGTGAAAGGATCACCTTGTTAAGGCGGAGGGATAAAATTTTCGCAAGGATTTTAGTGTCTACTGGGAGCAAAGAGATGGGACGGTAAGACTCTGGGGCGTGTACATCCTTGCCCGGCTTGGGAATGAGCACAATTAGCGCCTCCCGCATAGAAGGGGGTAGGGTTGCATCTTTGAATAGAGATTGAAACAAAGCCAATAATTTAGGAGAAAGGAGTTCCGAATATTGGGAGAAAAATTCAATCGGGAGGCCGTCCAGGCCGGGGGCCTTAGACCTAGGGAACTTGGACACGGCTGCTGCAATCTCTTCCACAGAGATGGGTGCCTCGAGGGTCGCCAACTGGTCGGGTGTCAAAGTGGGAAAGTCAATAGAGTCCAAAAAGTCATGCATGTCAGTGCAGTCAGCGGGAGCCCTAGAGGTGTAAAGAGTACTAAAAAATGAGCGGAAACACTGTGTCACCGCAGCAGGATCAGCGATCTCATTACCCAGGTCATCCTTCAAAGTAATAACTACCGGGGGCCTATCCTCACAATGAACTAAGTATGCGAGGAGTTTCCCCGCCCGCTCACCATGTGCAAACAGATTCTGCTTCTGAAAAAACATCTTAGATTTCGCCCTCTCGTAGTCAAGTTGGGAAAGGACTTTAGAGGTCAATTTATACTGAGATTCATGTGCCGGAGTCGGGTCCCCCATAAAGGCCTGTTCAGCTTCAATTAGATTTGTCGTTGCCCTGGAGATCTCCTCGGCAGCCCGCGCTCTAACAGCCTTGATTTTGGAAATCATAGTGGATCTGGCGAACAGTTTAAACGCCTCCCACACCGCAGCCGGGGAGGCAGTGCCCTCATTGTCAGAAAAGAATTGTGTCCAGGTCCCCTCAATGTCGTTCCCATCCGACACCAAGGGGAGCCAGGCGGGATTCAGGCGCCAGGCCGGGGGAGGTCTATTGCAGGGCAAGGACAACAGTATCCAATAAGGGCAGTGATCAGACAGAGTCCGTGGGGCGAAGCCTGCCGTCAGTAACCTGGGGAGCAGGGTTCGAGACAGCAATATCAGATCAATGCGTGACATAGAGTGGTGTGCAGCCGAAAAACAGGAGTACGCGCGCTGCGCGGGGTATTTGCTGCGCCAAGAGTCGGCCAAACCAAAGCTCTCCAACAATCGGGAGAACCTGGTCGGGGACGACCCCGGCGGCACCTGGGAGGCGCCACCGGACCTATCCAGACCCGAGTCCATCACATTGTTAAAGTCACCCAGCCAGATCACCGGGGCCCCTGGGCTCTGTGCCACAAACGCCAGTCCCTCCATAATAATCACAGCAGAGTAAGGGGGGGGCACATAGAAAGCCATCAGTAGCATCAATTCCCCATAGACTGACGTTTTGAGAAAAACATATCTACCCATTGGGTCGACCTGAGATCCTAGGAGCTGGAAATGTACCGATTTGGCCACCAGTAGCGCCACACCCCTGGAGTGTGAGCTATAAGCAGAGTGCTGCACCCAACCAACCCAGGGACGTTTGAGGGACTGTTGTACACGGCCCTCCAAATGTGTCTCCACCAGAACTATAATATCAGCCCGTACACGGCGTAGGACATTAAAGACAGCCGTTCGTTTAATCTTATCACGCATACCCCTGACATTCCACGTCAACAATTTCAATGCGGCCATGGCAGGGGTAGTACAGAGCGCGGAGCGGAGGCTCCCAGGATCTCAGGCAGTAAGGCCGCGGAACCAACAAGTCCACGGTCACACACCAGCGGCGATAAACGGCAGCAAAAGAGCAAATAATTATTACACATGCTCCATGTTTAATCGGTGTCACTTCTCAGTTACTAATGTACAGGAGGGTAATTATGTATGTAGAAATTTCCTAAACACTCTAAGATAGGTTTATGCATTCCTTTTTCATTATATATAATTAAATCCAGTGGGATCTTTAATATGCTGTGTCTGCAGTAAAGGATTTCTAAAATGTACTAATAGGGCACCTCCTGTGATTATTGGCTTAATGAAGCTGGGAATAATTACCAGTTCAATTTGTCTTATAATCATACCTGTATTGTGTTATAAATTCAGTGTAAATACAAGTCTTACAGAGTTTGCATAGGAATGCATAGTGCATAGTGTTTCTAAATATTCTTAGTTTATTATGTTAAGGATTAAAAAATTACCGGTACATTTTAGCTAAATATTTTCCATATTTTTTTTTTTAGTCAGATAGATTTGAAATGTTGCATATTAATATTTTTTATATTTAAAGCTACCAGAAAGCAGGTGGTGCTCTAAGTGGTGATGCCTACATGTTTTTTTTTTTTTTTTTTTTTTTATCAGGTATAATTTTATTAAAACATATTCAACGATGTAAATCAGAAATATCAAAAGAATCAAACAGGTTCCAGGATTTAACATTTATAGCATGGTACAGATCAACAGAACAAGGATATCATACATCATTATGCAGGAAACAATGTCTAACAAAAGGGAAGATATAAATGTAGCACTGCCCCCTAGAAGACTACTGGATTTTTACTTTTTAAGGATTCCTCTGGGTTACCCGTAGCAACTGCTTGCAGAAATATTAACACTTTATGTTCTTGGCTCAATCAATAATCAGTCTAGGGATAGTTGTTTTTGTGGTTTTATTTATATTGGAATAGGAGAAGGGATAAGTGGGATACTCCAACTGTTGATCTATTCACAATGCAGAGGACTTCTAGCTTGAGAATGCGGCAAGGCCGCTACTTCATCCTGCCACTTGAGTGAAGCTGAGGTAAATGTTCTGGCTGAGTCAGAGAGAGTAACATCAACAGCCCGCTTCTCTGACCCTGCCAATCCGAGCAGGCTTTGTATTCAATAATGTGATTGGCTCAGCGCAGTATACTGTATGTAGCTGAAGCTACGGTACATACAGTATTACCACACATCCAGCGCGTTGAGAGATTAATAGGGACGTTTATTATGGGCCATGTAAAGTACAGTAGTCCTCACATTTTTTTACTCCGCTACGGTACATACATTATTACCGCACATCCAGCAGGTTGAGAGAATAATAGGGACGTTCATTTTGGGCCATGTAAAGTAGTCCTCACATTTTATACTCCACATATAAGACGACCCCCCTATTTTGGGGGATGTTTTTAAGGTTAAAAAGTCGTCTTATATGCCAGTATATACAGTAATTTTTATTGTGTAAAACACAGTATAGAATAGAAACAGCCTCTTATGCGAAGTTGTAGCTACAGTATATTGTCAGTAAGTAGCAAAATTAACAGATTCATAGCAATTGGCACATCACTAATCACATTGATATCAGTGTGACGGTACTCACCGTCACTATGAGTGAAAGACAGATAAGTTATGGGTTGGATTGCTTCAATATTTGTCAGCAAAATCTTCATATAGAAATATGAAGATTTATAGCAACCTTACACAGTGTATTCCATGCTTGGCTGGGAGAGAGACACAAAGACTGTCATTCGCAGACTTCCCTATTGTTTGTGTATTGGAAGGGAATGTGGATTGTGATAAAGTTTACCTGTCTGTTCCATTGTTAAATGTTAATGACCTCACATTCTTCTGTCCAGATGGCTAGATAATTAGTTTAGTTCCTGTATATTATTATTATTATACAGGATTTATATAGCGCCGACAGTTTGCGCAGCGCTTTACAATATGAGGGAAGACAATACAGTTACAATACAATTCAATACAGGAGGATTTAGAGGGCCCTGCTCTTTAGAGCTTACAGTCTAGAAGGGGGGTCAAGTGAAACAAAAGGCAGTAGCTGTGGGGGATGAGCTGATGGAGAAAATGGAGATACAGTTGTCAGGTTTGGGTAGGATAGGCTTCTCTGAAGAGTATGCACTTTCATCTGTATATGCTACTGTAATCAGCCAGAGGGGAGGGATTGTGTACACTGTATGAGAGTGTAAAACTCTGTTCCTATTGGATTGTGAATGTTACGTCCAGTCTTCAACAAGGTCCACCTGGGTGGTAACCTTGTGGGTGAAAACTGTATATAAGTCTGTTCAATAAAAGGGAGGGGGTGTCGGGATCCTTCTAGCCCCACATAGCACCTTTCAGGTACTTCAACCGCCTCCCTCTCTGTCACTATCCTCATTTGAGGTACACTGCATTTGTCTTTTCTCCCCTGTTTTTCTAAGGATAGCTGTGATCTACCGCCCACCTGGACCAGTATTGACCTTTCTTGACGACTTCTCTGCCTGGCTACCCTACTTTCTCTCTTCCGAAATCCCCACAATCATTCTCTGCGACTTCAACATCCCTATTAATTCTAACACTCCTACCGCTTCCAAACTTCTCAGTCTAACCTCCTCCTTTGACCTGAAGCAATGGATACATGCCTCTACTCACTCTGAAGGCAATATCCTTGACCTTGTTTTCTCCCACCTATGCACTCCGCACAACCTTTCAAACAATCCTTTCCCTCTCTCTGATCACTACCTTATTAGTTTCACTCTCTCCCTCTCCTCCACCTCCTCTCCCTCCAGCTACCGTACAGTTACCCGCAGAAACCTACGCCATCTCAACCCTTCTCTTCTCTACTCTGCTACCGACCACCTCTATCACAAAATTGCACCCCTGTGCTGCACCAACCTAACCACTTCTGTCTACAACGCTTCACTCTTAGCCTCCCTGGACACACTGGCCCCCCTCACACACACCAAATCAGGCCCCGATCCCTTCAACCTTGGCAAACTGATAACACTGGAAGTCTGAAAAAGCATAGCCGTGCTCTTGAGCGCCTATGGTGTAAGACTTGGTCTCAGAAGGATTTCAACCAATATAAATCTGCCCTCCAAAAATACAATTACAGTCTCCACACTGCCAAACAGACCTATTTTATCACCCTCATTAGTAACAGCCTGTCATCATGCCCCCGGCAACTCTTAGCTACCTTTAACTCTCTACTCCGTCCTCCACTACCCCCTCCCACCGACTCACTCACTGCCCAGGAGATTGCCTACCACTTCAAACAGAAGATTGATACAATTCATAAGGAGATCGTTGCTGTTCAGATACCTTCCATGCCTTATGCTTCATGCCCACAGGTGCGATCATTACTTCCCTCATTCAACCCCGCCACTACAGATGAGGTTGCTAAACTACTTGCTAACGTCCACTTAACCACCTGCCCTCTGGATCCTGTTCCCTCGCAAATGCTATGTTCACCTTTTGGCCCTATTCTACGATCTCTAACCCACATCTTCAATCTCTCCCTCTCTTCTGGCATCTTCCCCAACTCTCTAAAACATGCACTAGTCAGCTCCATACTTAAAAAGCCCTCACTGGACCCAACCGATCTTAACAACCTACGCCCTATTTCCCTGCTCCCCTTTTCATCCAAACTCCTTGAACGCCTAGTCTACAACCGACTGTGCGACCACCTTGCCAAGAATAGCTTCCTTGATCCCCTTCAGTCTGGATTTCGGCCTCAACACTCCACTGAAACTGCTCTCCTAAAACTGACAAACGATCTACTAACGGCCAAAACCAATGGACACTATTCTGTTCTCCTACTTCTGGACCTTTCTGCTGCCTTTGATACAGTTGACCATCCCCTCCTCCTCAAAAAACTCCATGCCTTTGGTCTTCGTGACTGTACTCTTCACTGGTTATCTTCCTACTTATCCAACCGCACCTTTAGCGTTATGTACAATTCTACTTCCTCCTCTCCTCTTCCCTTCTCTGTCGGGGTCCCCCAAGGCTCTGTTCTTGGACCCCTCCTATTTTCAATCTACACCTCCTCTCTGGGTCAGTTGATAGCCTCCCACGGCTTCCAATACCATCTCTACGCTGACGATACCCAAATCTATCTATCCACCCCTCAGCTCTCTCCCTCAGTCTCCTCACATATCACTAATTTACTATCAGATATATCGGTCTGGATGTCTCACCACTTCCTCAAACTCAATACATCCAAAACCGAGCTTATAATTTTTCCTCCACCACGTGCCCCTTCCCCTGATTTCTCCGTCAATATCGATGGCATTACTATCAGCCCATCCCCGCATGCCAAGGTCTTAGGTGTTGTCCTGGAGTCTGAACTCTCCTTCAAACCCCACATCCAATCACTGTCCAAATCTTGCCGCCTCAGCCTCCGCAACATCTCCAAAATACACCCCTTTCTAACCAAAGACACAACAAAACTCCTAGTTCACTCCCTGGTCATCTCGCGCCTCGACTACTGCAATTCCCTTCTCGTTGGCATACCTCTACACAGGCTACCCCCCCTTCAATCCATCATGAATGCTGCCGCCAAACTCATCCACCTCACCAATCGCTCAGTGTCCGCTGCTCCTCTCTGTCAAGCCCTCCACTGGCTTCCGCTCACCCAACAAATTAAATTCAAAATACTTACAACATCTTACAAATCAGTCCACAGCTTAGCCCCTAGCTACATCATCAGCCTTGTCTCAAAATACCAACCTAATGGCTCTCTTCATTCCTCTCAAAACCTCCGGCTCTCTAGCCCCCACGTCACCTCCTCCCATGCTTGCCTCGAGGACTTTTCCAGAGACTCTCCAATCCTATGGAACTCCTTACCTTTATCTGTCCGATTATCTCCCGCTCTATTCACTTTTAGGCGATCTCTGAAAACCCTCCTTTTCAGAGAAGCTCATCCTACCAACCCCTAACAAATGTACCTCCATTTTTTCCATCAACCCATTTCCCACGGTTATTGCCTTTTGTTTCACTTGACCCTCCCTTCTAGATTGTAAGCTCTAACGAGCAGGGCCCTCTAGTTCCTCCTGTTTTGAACTGTATTGTAACTGTATTGTCTTCCCTCACATTGTAAAGCGCTGCACAAACTGTTGGCGCTATATAAATCCTGTATAATAATAATAATAATAATAATAAAAATAAAGTAGTTCTAGAGTTACTTCACCCTCAATCTAGAGTCCTGTCTCTTATTGGGGGAATATGCTGCAAGGGATTGCTATGGTCTTCCATACTCCCTTAGATAATCACTAAGCTCTTGTAAGAGCTTGTGTAAGAGCTTGTTCTGCTGCACTCTCTGGGGAAAGAGATGTTCACCCATGGGAACCTGGAGCCTTGTCATAGGTCCAGGGTGGGTAAGAGACGGCGAGACCCTAACCAAGCTGCGGCGGTTCGTGGGGTCTGAAGTGGTTACGGTGTCTGGTGGAGTGCTTGGAGCCCTCGGTAAGCACTAGGAGCATCTGTCAATGGAGGTACCCAGTCAGGGGTGTCTTGTTCCGTTACAATCAGCAACCCACTTCTTGGCAGCATTTAGTTCAATGCTTATCAGTGGTACAGTATATGGCCGATAATCTCTGGGGAGTGTAAAATACCCATACCCTGTAGAGGAATTTTAATTGAATGAGATGGGGGGAGATATTGTTGACTCCCTTCCTCTCAATCCATGCATGATATAGCTGGGTAACCCTGGTAGCCTTAAATGTGACCCTAAGATATAAGCAACCACACTATTCTGCCTATACTATGGGAGACAATAAATCTCTCTACAGAATGAGAAGTCTGAGTAATGGGATCAGGAAGTTGGCCCAGACCTGCAGGTCTCTCATGGACTGCAAATGTGGCAGAGAGCTATTACCCCACCACAGTGGGGTGTGGGGAAAGATAGACCATGGTTTACTCAAGGCTGCAGTGACCTGTCGCCACTCCAACACCATGGTTTACATGGAGGCACTAATATTTGGATTGGATCGTGGTCCCTTTACACCAAAATGCTTCAAAAATTATCCCAGCAATGCCACCTCAATATTCACTGCTTTGTTAGTGTGCACCTGGGAAAACCACCAGTGGGCTGTAAGTACGGCCACCCAGTAGTATTTTTTAAAACAGGGAAGAGCCAAGCCACCTTTAGACAAAGGGAGTTTGGGAGTTGTAGAGTAGACCTAGCCACTCTGGGAGTAGAGCCTGCCCAAAGAAAGGAGGTAATAGCCCTTGTCAAGTTTAGAGAAAAAAAAAACATTAGGTATAGGAATATGTTGGAATACATAAAGAAATTTTGGAGGATAGGACAATTTAATGAGATTTACTCTGGAGTTAGGGCAGTGATTATCTTAATTTACATTTTCTGAACAAACTGTTAAAAAATCAGGTAGATGTTATCAGCTAGATAGCTGGGCAAATCTCTCTGGACATGAATTCCTAAGTAGTTAAAGTGGAAAACTTAAGTAAGGTGAGCACTAACTGGGTCAGAGAAAACAGCACCGGTAATTTTGATGCCCGAGTATGAGCCAAACAAATCAATAATTTCTAGGGCTGCTGCTAGAGGTGTTTGTGTATTATTAGGGTATAAAAGGGTGACATCTGCATTGAGCATGGCTCTCAAAACTTTCTAAGGGCCAGTTTACTGTCCTTCAGCCTTTCGGGGGACCAGAATGTGGCCATTGGAAGTGGAAAATGTCCTGGCATCAGTGAGAGTAAACAGCGCATCTTTGGCATTAAGGGGAGGAATAATGCCCAATCATTGGTGTCAATGGGAGGAAAAGTACCCCATTATTGAGGTCAGTAAGAGGAATTATGCCCCATTGTTGGTTTGATAATTGGCAGGAAAAGTGCCATAAGGGCTGAATATAGGCAAGTAGTTTGTAGACCATTGGCATAGAGAAATACTTCATCAGAGGCCTTACCAAGATACCCTGGGCTGCAGGGGATGCCCTCAATAACAATGCCAGAGGTTAATTTACCAAGGCAAAGAGTCCCGGTATGCCCATATGTTTACTAGACTATTTGTAATTGCTTTACTGAAAACAAAAAACTGATCTATATACTGTAGTTAAAGATGATATTATACACATAGCTGAATTAGTCAAAGGTTTGACTCATCCCTCATCCCCCCTTTCTCTCTCTGTATAGATCCATAAAGGGTTTTAATTAGAGAGTGATGAGCTTCTTAATGCGACAAAATAGGAAACAAATGGAAGGCACGTTAGACAATGTGGAATGTACAAATGTCGCCAAGAGCTCCTCCAACACTTTAGCGCTTGAAACCTCCTATGAGGTCCTCAGATAGAATTGCAGAAGATACCACCACAGACTCCCCCACCTGCTTTAGGAGTTGCACCTCTCATGGATTCACGTTCCACATTTATTGGAAAAGCAAAGGTGCCATGCTATGGATTTGAGTAAACAACCACCTTCTGCTCTGCAGTCAACAAAATAAGAATCCACAGTCTTTGCTTCGATACAAAGTAAAACTAGTCACCTTTCTATTTCTAGGTGCATGACAAACAATGGCAGGATCACAGAAACAATTCACCATCAACCTCAAAAAGGTCAAACCTAGGCTTACAGACAGACACCCTTATTGCCAAAAATAAAAAAAACTTACGGCTGTTCTAAACAATTCTTACATGAAATTCCTTTTGGATCTGAATGCGTTAAATTGACTACCTACAGTTGTTGGGCCTACATCAAGACCTTTTCAGAATGCTAACACGCATGCCATGGTCCGCATGGGTCACACTCCCCACTTAACCTCCCCTCCAGCCCTGTTCCGTTCTTCTATTTGACGTCTCTGTTCTTTTCTCCTGCACATCTTCCTCTACTATGCTCCTCTTTCCAGTACCAAGATCTTGGTGCTTTCATTGTAATAAAATGATACCTGGCTCCTCAATTCATGAGGTTTTGCATCTGGCAACTTTAATAGTTTGACCTGAAGAAGGGATTTCAATATAGTTGTAAACATTGTATAGGTGAAACCACAGTCTTTAATACCAACATGAAAAATGCAAATTAGCATCTCACAGCAACACCAATATATAAATCTCTTTTTGCTAAAAATACTTTATTTATGATGCCTCATTTCGTACAATGAAGGCCATTCTTGGAACAGAGGTAGGCCCCAGGACTTTAATAGCTGTATTTTCTGCTATTGTTTTTTCTATGCCAACTGTGATCAGTGATATCTAAGCCCCCATTCACACCGGTATGACTTGTCATGCGATTTGACATATCAAAGTCACATGACAAGTCGTACCCTATTTCTGGCTATGGAACTGTTTAAATCGGTGCGACTCAGACTTGCACTAACTTTGAAAAGGTTCATGTGCGACTTGCATTGACATCTGTGCATGAAGTCGCACAGATGTGGGCAAGCTACATCTGAAATAGTACTGACCGGCGGCTTTGAATTCACGCTGAAGTCATGCGCTTTCAAAAATGCATTTGGTGTGAACCGGGGGTAAATGGTGGTTATGAATAGACAACATTTTTTCATCTTTAGAAAATATGTGTTTACTTACACCCCCGTGTTCATATCTTATTGTGCACATATTTTAAAAGAGCGTAGTTCAAGAATTTGGATCATGATGTTCCATTCTAATAATCAAAGAGAAATATTTTAGGTTACTGTAAACAGACTCTTTTGCTAAGAAAATTGCACTACCATTTCAAGCCTTTAAGGTATACATTAACCTACAATACAGTGTAATAAAGTTATTATTGCTATTGTTACTCAAACACAAAATGTAATATAGTGTATAAGGACTAAAATCTGTAAATTTTGAGTAATCTGCAATCAGATCCACCTGAAGCCCCTTAGTTATATATAAAAAAAAAAACAAAAAAAAACACATTTAGGCTATCTACCCGAATATAGCAGATTTGTACAATAAGGGGGCTACTTAGACACTGCTGCTCATTGTTTGATAGACATTTTAATGTTATTCCACATTGCAACCTATATTTTTACTTGCCCTTCATAAAAATGCAAGTTGTTGCACCATGACGTTTTCTGCTTAAAGCTCAGTTCACACCTATGCGTTTTTGGTGTTTTTTTTGCTTTTTGCAGAAACACACTACAGTCCATTTAACGTGGTTTCCTACAGGACACGTCCACATGTATGCTTTTTTCATCCGTGGTGTTTTTTGGAAGGGTCAGGGACTTTTTGAAATGCAAAATAGTGCTTTTTTGGTTCCACAGACTTCAATGGAAAATCTGCAAAAAAGCATGTAGTGCGTTTTTGCCGTGATTTAGCCATTATTTTACTGCGATTTGGCCGCAATTTGCGTTTTTTAATCTAAAACATATATAATCCCCTGAGCTACTATGTAAAAAACAGTGTTTTATGCTGCTTGCAGTGATCACTCCCCTTTATGGTAAGTGCTGAAAACTAGTAATATATATGTAAAAGTGCTGCGCATATAATTTATAATGTGAATCCGTAATAAAGTGTAATGTTACTGTAACCAACTAATCAAATAAATTCAATTGTGAAATCTAAAATGATTCATGCATACACTAAAATATCAATATATCGAAATCTGTATTAAGTGCTTGTGTAATTCAATGATATTACTATATCTTACTATATAAAGTACAAGTGTCACTGCGTCCAGTCCCTGTGTCCATGGGATTGCGCTACTGCGCATGTGCCCCACGGACAGCCGTTGGGACTTGGAGAGCAGAGACTTCGGCCGGCCGGGGGAAAATGTTGAAGCGGCGGGCGCCTTCGCCCCGCCCTACTTCAGTCTGTTAGGGCATGAGCTGAGCCCTGCCTCCCCCTGTAATGCCCCGCCCAGTCTGCCCACGCTGCTCTCCGGGAGATGTAGTCCCGGCGCCTCACTCCCCGGGGAGAAGCCGGCGGTGTCGGGAACTACGACTCCCAGAGTTCCCCCCGTGGGGCAGCTCGGCCAGTCTGTGTGTGTGTGTGTGTGTGTGTGAGAGAGAGAGTGTTGAGGTGGGGGGGTGGAAGATGAGCGGTGCTGAGTGTCAACATGGCGGCCGGGAGACAGACAAAGACGAGTCAGGTGGCTGGGATGTGAGCGGCAGGGGAGCACAGAGGAGCTCGGGCAAGGAGGGCAGGTATCACCACCCAGAGAGGGCCGCCGCCGCCCGGATACAGGGCTGTACACTGCTACTGTACAGGTTAGCGACATCCCCTCCCCCTTCCTCCTGTCATATCATCACACAGGTGAGCGGCCGACACAACTTCACCTCACCATCACCATGGAGACCCCCCCCCCATTACACAGACAGATCACCCCCCCTCCTCCCCATTGTAATCTTACTATATAAAGTACAAGTGTCTCTGCGTCCAGTCCCTGTGTTTGTGGGATTGCCCTACTGCGCATGTGCCCCACGGACAGCCATTGGGACTTGGAGCACAGAGACTTCGGGCGGCCAGGCAAAAATGTTGAAGCGGCGGGTGTGCACGGGCACGCAGCGGGTGCGAGCTCGCACGCGAGAGCCGCTCGGTCAGCTCTGCGCGTGTCCCCAATGTTGCTAGGGCAACAGGGACGCTACATATGTTCTAGCACCCGTTAATTTAACGGGCTTAATGTCTAGTATTCAATAAAAGAACATCCAATGAATCAAATAAATAAAATGTGAAATACAAGATATAAATGCACTAAAACATCAATCTATCAAAATCCATGTTAAAATTCTTGTGTAGTACACTGATATCAATAAATAAATGCAAAACTTCCAGATGTATATATAAGTCTGTGATATTTTGAGTAAAATTGATTAGTCCCAATCACCATTGCTCTATTGCCAATTAAATAGACAATCCGTAGCTTCAATGCTGTGGAGCGGTTTGTCTGGTGTTACACCTCCCCTCTTGTGGCTCCCCTTAGGGTATATGCTCACCTTATGGGATGTGATCACGCACTTAAGCTTGGTCAATACCAGCATAGATTTCCAATAGGGAAAAAGTGGATGATTTCTTCCGAGGTATGAGTTCCCAGTCAGCAGGTAGTAAGCTCAGCTGTTCACATAGGGAAAGAAATATAAAGATCCATGGTGAAAGTATTGTTTATATAAATATATATTTACCGTTTATATAAAAATTATTTATTAAAAAGATTTAAAAGTACTCACGTGTTGCTGGTGCTAAAGCAAACCAGTCTATATCAAACAAATTTTGTACAATAGCTGGCCCGTGATTTGGGATTGGGATTGCTGCGATTCTACAGAAAGTCAAAATTGAATGGAGCCTGAATGACAATCAATGCATCTGCTGAAAAAGCTGAAGGACTATTTCACTTTGTTCCAAAGTATTTTACAGACCTATGCCCTGGTTCACATTGAACACGGCTTTGAAATCGTGCAACTTCATCTGAAATCGCACGATTTCAAAGCCGCAACTTCAGGTGGGACTTGAAAGACATCTGTGTGGCTTCATGCACATGTATTTTGAAGTTGCATCCAAAATCGGGCAAAAGTAATGCAGGAACTACTTTTGCGAATCCGTGTGTCTTACCGATTAGAACGGTGCCATTTCTGGCAATAGGCTGCAACTTGTCATGCGATTTGACCTGTCGTATGACAAATTGATTCAATGGGAACGAGGGCTCCACATGTGTTCCAAGCTGCTAAAAACACTGCCTGGCCAAAAAATAAAAAGTTGCCATCTGGAGTTAATTAAGCAACTAACTAAACTAAGCATGTAGTAACTATCCTATTGGATAGTTACTGCATGTGCCCAAAGAATGAGGTCAGCTGACTACCTGAATATATTACTGAATGACCAGATTATTCCATAATGGATTTTTTCTTCCCTGATGGGACAGGCATATTCCAAGATGACAATGCCAGGATTCATCGGGCTCAAATTGTGAAAGAGTGGTTCAGGGAGCATGATATATCATTTTCACACATGGATTGGCCACCACAGAGTCCAGAACTTAATCCCATTGAGAAAATTGAGAAGGCGTCTGAGGAAGGAGCGCTGTACGCATGCTCCGAAACGTGTTACGTCATCACTAGCCGACGAGCGGTTCACCGCCGTCTGTGGTTCGATCCTGCTCCCCCATTGGATTCCATTCTAGTGGCGTCATCTCCCGGCTGCTGGTCCGGCAGGTCCGGCTGACAGGAAGAAGCGCCATGCCATACAGGGTTAGAGGAGCTATCAGGAGAAGCCTGAACCTAATTTCCATGTAAGTGTGCTATGTTTTTTGTGCAATAAACTTTGTTTGTTACTGAGTGGCGACTGTCCTCTTCTGTTTTTATGTGTGCCAGCGGGATTTCGGCTTTTGCCCTCGGAACTAACATCGGACCTTTGCTACATTTGGATTTTATGCACCTCTCTCCATCTCATCCACATCCCAGTACGGGTCCCACTTTTCGGCACAAGCGCCCAACACATCTCTTTTTTTGTTCCATTGAGAATCTTTGAGTGTGCTGGGGAAGGCTTTGCGCAATGGTCTGACTCTCCCATCATCAATACAAGATGTTGGTGAAAAATAATGCAACACTGGACATGAAACAATGCCACAGCGAAAGCGTGCCATAATCAAAGCCAAGGAAATATTAGAGTGTGTGACCTTTTTATTGGTGGCGACTTTGTTTTGGTCAGGTAGTGTAGGTAAGCCAATGCAATATCTTAGTATCATTACCCATTTATGAAAATTGTAATAGAAATGTGGCGCTAATCTGGAACAATCACTCATAGAAAGTCCATATATTGTGAGGGGAAACCACAGTCCATATGTATTCAATACACACAAAGGTGAAAAATCCGTAAGCCCAGAGAACCACCACCAAGGAACAGCTCACACTGTCTCTTACCGAAAATATATGACCCTCACTACAAAGGTCATATACAGCATACAAATCCAACTAGGATAGGGTCCTCCTCTCTTCCCACAGGGATGGCAAACGATCACCTTCACCACCAAAAGTAGGCTCAAAAGAAAAAAAGAGCACTCCACATAGCGTAACACTGTTTGGTAGTTTTATTTGCGCATATAGATAATAGCAGGTCAAATGGAGCGTGGTATGTTTCCTCTCATATGATCGGTTACCGCCGTAAGCCACCAACAAAATGGCCGCCACGTCTCCTCCTCGTGTGGCGCGCATCGCCGTAAGCTACACCCGACGCGTTTCGTCATAGGCTGACGTCGTCAAAGGGTGTGGTCTCACGGCGGCGACGCTATAAATAGCAGTTGGAGATGGGCAGAGACGACCATACAAACCGGTACCCGGAAGCAAACTCAATGTGTTCCAGGAGCCGGAAGCAACCTAAAGGAGTATACATAATCCTTTCACAGCGGGACCAGTAATTTCCATAAAAATAAAAATACGGAATCCACAATAATCTCGCTAATATGACCACAATAAATTAATAAGGTGCTAGTTACCAAAGCAATGAAACTTTATTTACTACACCAAAAATCAATACCCCACACTTACGGAAAGCGGCTCCATCTAGTGGTTATGAAAATGTTGCTGGAAGATCAATTGTTGTTTTTTTTGTCATAGTTTTAGCATTATGAACATGCTTCTGTAGCACTACTCCCTTGGGAGCTGCTGGTTACGGATTCCCCTGGGTTACCCATAGCAACAACTTGACAATATAGCACATTCAAAGTGCTCGGCTCAATCAGAAAACAGTCTAGGGGTTTTGTTTTTTTCTTTGTTGTTTTATTTGAGAACTTGGATAGTGGAAATGATGAGTGGGATATTCCAACTGTATACATTATGCACAATTGCTGGGACTTCTATATAACGCTGAGTGGGGCATGGCTGCTGCTTCACCTTGCCACTTTAGTGAAGAAGAAATACTGAACTGTACTGCACTGAGAGTCACTCTTCAGGGTCCTACTTGGCACCCCCTTTGTCCCTACTCTTCAGGGTTCTGAAACTGGCACCCCCTTTACTCTGACACTCTGTGTGAGCTGGCCCCTTGATCCTCTGACTTCACTGTAGTGGTCTCCCTTCCTGGGCAGATCCTTTGGCAAATCCCCTGGTACTCACGGACACTGTTTTTCCCAGGAGACTCTGCCAGCAGCTCTACTGTCAGCTGTACTGGATCCTCTGTGACTCAGCTCCACACTTGGTTCACTAGGCCGACTGCCTAACACCACCTTCCTCATGCAGCAGGAGGAGAGACAGCCGTCAGCCTCCTCCTGAGACTCTGCTTCCCGCCAAAGACTGCCCTGTCACATGTCCCCCGGCTTTTATGAGCAATTCCAGGATGCACTGCAAGAGTGCCCTCCGACTGGGACTCCCACAAAAGTCAATGTGTCACTGGTCAGGTTTCCTCCACTGTCCAACATGCTCCCTATTGGATGCAGTGCGGACACTCCCTTAGACCCAGCGAATCACACCTGAGAACATGCAACAAGCAACCTAATATATCAGGCTCCCCTGATAGGCAGAAGGAGCATACAATGCTTTGAACCTAGCACCTAACTAGGAAGGTGCTACACTTCATATTACAAAGCATGAAGAATTCTGAATTTTGCAACAATGGGAGTAGCTGAAGTTTACAATACAGTGAAAGTGTTGCATTCAAATAAAAAAAGGCCAGTTTTCATTTGACAGTCTTATTGGCACACCTATCATTGGATTATTATATCTAGAAAAAGTTAGCATATTTTACAATGAGGCTTTAAATGCTACATTTATCAAATCTCACACGTAAAAGCTTTCAACGTCACAGAACCATGACATATTTCATCTGATTCTCATTAATGGCCCCACTGCAGTGTTTCTCGGTTCTGCCAGGTATCTCTGTGGATTAATATGATTGAATAAATACGGTAATATTAAATATATATCAAGGCTAAAAAAAAAGTACACATTTGTCATGAGCTAAAATGTAAAGCTGCCATTAATTTACTCAGCTGCAGAATTTCTCACTGGTGCCCAAAAGCAACATGGATATTTCATTTCATTAGCCCTCTTACTGGCATGCCTGTGGATTTATTATGCCGTGGATCTAATGGGAGCAATGTTTTAAAATCACATTGTAAATCTGGGAACACCACAAGCTAATAAGAGAAACAGAATTTTAAACTGTGACACAATTATCTTAATGCAGTTCCTTGACCACGTGTAAATCATTTACAATGTGCATCTCAGACCCAGTTTATAGAAGCCTGGTGACATAAAAAAAAATTGCTAATTAAAAAAAGCAGTGCAGAACAACATGGGTACATAGACATCAGTACATTTTTCATTTCAGCTCTTTAACCACTTAAGGACCAGGTCTTTTCTGACACTTGTTGTTTACAAGTTAAAATCAGTATTCTTTGCTAGATTTTTAGCAGATAAACAAAATTAAAAGTGGGCTCTGGTGTAAGTGTTGAAATAATCAAACTGTGAATACTGAATCAAAATGTTTTTTAAAAAAATATGAAAAATGCTCATACAGTGCTAAAAATAATAATAATGTAGTGGTGAAGTGCACAGATAAACAATGACTGTTATAAAAGCCCAGCGCAATAGTACGGTGCACTAATATTACCAAGTGGGAAACATTTTATATATGTGAATAAATAATCAATATTGCAAAAGATAGGTGCAACAAAGCGATTCCAGATACAAAATTCCATACAATATTTCCAAGACCGTGGGTGCAAATTGAAAGTAATCCACCTCGTGAGCTGTGATTTATTAATGTGCTCACTGGAATAAGGCAGGTCACACAGACCTATAGCGCTCAATCAACACTCCAGGTCACTGGGGATAGACACTTTCCTCCTCCTCTCTCCTCCTGAAAGGGTCCCCTCGATCACTCACTCAATATGGGTATAGATGGGAAACAAGAAGCCACAAATACGGTAGTATAATCCTGTTTATTTAAAATTCTTGGAGTAAAAATGGATGCTTACATGAAAGGGTGCCCTCCTGGCACAGGAAGAATCGTAAAAATTGCTATGTGAGAGCCACCAGCAGTGCGGAGTATCTCTCCCCTCTGATGATCTGGTAGCGTGGCAGCAGTCGGCGTGCGTTCCACCGCCTAAGAGGAAGTGATGTCACTGATTTCAGGATGTCCGGGCGATGTTTAGACAACAATGCATTTCACGGATTGCGTCATCAGGAAGTCTAAACATCGTCCTGTCCAGCGGGTTTATATGCACCTCCCGTTTCTCTAATTGGTTAAACACATCCCAGTATTCACTCCAGCAGGCATAGCTGAAAAAACCCAATAGTACGGCACAGCCCTGTTTGCGGACGACGTCCTCCTTTTCACCTCTCAACCCGCTGCGGATATCCCCGTAATAATATCGACCTTCGATGCCTTACGGAAATGCTCGGGCCTTAAAATAAATTACTCTAAGAGTGAAATCCTTCCCTTGGGATCTGCCTCACAACGCGCATGGGAACTAAATTCTCCCTTTACGATTGCCTCACATTCCATCACATATCTAGGTATAAAAATTGGAAGAACGCCCGCCTCTATTTACACCCTTAATTACCCCCCGCTTTTTGCCAAAATTAAAGGGGAACTGGAAAACTGGAGGGATCTGCCGCTGTCTCTCTTGGGGAGATGCCATTTGATAAAAATGGTCAGTTCGCGCATACTGTATTTTTTACAAACCTTGCCACTACTGATCAAACACAAAGATGTGCAGGAGCTCTCCAGGGCCTTTTCTCGTTTTTGTGGAGAGGGAAGAAGCCTTGCATATCCTCCAAAAAATTGAGCCTCCCCAGGCGAGACGCAGGTATTAACTTTCCTGACATACGACTGTATAACTTGTCATGCTTGTTGAGGGTGGCTTTGGACTGGATATCTCGGACGTCTCAATTCTTGAATTGTGAATTGGAGTCCCAGATGTCCGAGCCGTTCGATTTGGCAGCCCTTCTCCATGTCAGATGGGCTCAACTCCCTCCTGACCTGCGATATAGCCTGCTCCTCAGGGACACGGTGATAGCATGGAGGGAGATACGTAAGCTGCTGAAAACACCTCTGCACTTTTCCAAATATGTACCGATCCGGGGCAACCCGGCCTTTTCCCCTGGTCTTGATCACAAAGTTTATAATCGCTGGAAACTGAAAGGACTGGTCACCTTTGCCCAACTCTGCAACACCCAAACAGGTCTCTTACTCCCTATCTCGGACACTTCCAAAACGTATGACTTACCCGCCTCTGACCATTTTTACCTGGCACAATGTCGCCACTATATCCGCAATACCTCACCCAAATCGGATCAGAGATTCCGACCTACACTTATAGACTCTCTTATAGCCTCGGGCAATTATACCATCTCGGACATATACAAACCCCTCTTGCAATCTTGCCCACCGGCTATCTTTACGTCTTCCGCAAAGAACTGGCTCAAAGATTTTCCTGGAGAAGACACCCTACCCAAGATCGTCAGCGGATTACGGACCACTCTTGGACTCACCCCTAACTCTATCTGGAAGGAAACGCAACTCAAGATCTTTCATAGGGCACATATTCCGTTCCTTTTGGATAAGGCGGTCCCGGATGCCCATAAATGTCCTCACTGCCTTATGGAACGCCCGTCCCTTTATCACAAGTTTTGGGTTTGTCCATCTATTTCATCATTTTGGGACAAAGTTATTACCTACGTTGCAGCCATTTCCAAACTGATCATGCCAAAAGACCCTCTTCTCTTGTTATTCGGCTACTGGGACAAACGCCTGCAAAAATGGTCGAGCGCATCAGCTGACTCTCCCCGTCTATGGATCCTTACCACTATGCTGGTCGCTAGACGACTGATCCTGAAACATTGGATTACAACTACCCCTCCTCTCATCTTTATGCTACAGCCAGAGCTAACCACACTTCTCTCCATTGACCGCATCAACATGGACGCTACGTCCCCCTCTGCCAATGGACTTTTCCTGGCAAAATGGAACGTCTTCCTTAAACACTTGTCCGAAACTCTAGACGACCCCCCCCCCCCGTTGATTTTGCATTTACTATACGTGACCCCGCAAATACCGCCACCTATGCCGACATGGGACCCACGTAAAGTCTGGCCATTGAGTTCTGTCCGCCCACCCCCTCCTCTCCTCCCTGGACTCTCCAACCACCGTTGGTTATTGCTATGTACAAGTTTGGTGTATATCTGTTGTATTATCTGACTTGTTAATTAACCATGCTGTTTTATATCTTTTATACCCTTTGTAAAAAGAGTTCGATCTCATGTTTATGTTTATATGTATTTTTCTACAAATCTCAATAAATATAGTATAAAAAAAAAAAAATGCCATAAAACTTTAAATAAAAAAAAAAAAATAATATGCCTAGGACTAGTGCAGGTATATTTAATCAAATATGCATAAGGTAGGAAATTAATGGTACAAAAATAATAAAAAAAAATGTTTTTAGTTGTAAATGGACCAATGTAGCAAGTGGTGTACCTGGTTCATTTACTCCTGTGATAAAACCTTTTCTGGTATAATATGAGTGAAAAGGTAGGTATGAAAATTAATTTAGAAAACCATAAAAACTGTAATTACTACACATCCATCCTTGAACTTTAAAAATTGTTCAGATAACGATTGAGGTCTATGTCCAAGTTGAGTCCATTAAACGATGGATCCATTGAGTTTCATTTTGTGAGATTTGTTTTATCATATCGGTATCTCTCCAGTGTTTGAAAACACGGTCAATCCCGCAAAACCATAAAAGGGATGGATCTTGGTAGTGGGATAACTTGAAATGGTTCGACAGACTATGCTGTCTAAACCCCTTCCGGATATTGTCAACATGTTCCCCCATCTGTACGGCCAGGGTGCATGTAGTATGCCCTATATATCTAAGGCCACACTGACAAACACACACTTTGTCCCACACGTAATGAACTTGTCAATTTGAAATTCTTTATTGTCCGATGATGGGAATTTGATTGCGGTTCTTTTTTTATGTTTGCTGATTTTGCAGGCCTTGCAACTCCCACACCTGTAGAACCAATTTCTTTCTAGAAGGGTGGTGGTTCTTTTAGGTGGATCAGGTACATTCTTGGCGATCATATTTCTTAGGCCTGGAGCCCGTCTGTAAATAAATTTAGGACAATTCGGAAGAAGTTCTTTTAGAGTGTTATCTCTTAAAAGTATAGACCAATTTTTTCTAATACATTTCTCAACCTCTCTGTATTGTAGGTTAAACCCCGTGATGAAAGCCAAATCGAAATGTTTGTGTTCCGTGGTCTTGGTTTTTAGAAGTTCACTTCTTTCCATTTGGGTTACTTTATTTTGGGTTTTTCTCAAATCAGCTTCTTTGTAGCCCTTCTCTTTGAATCTGCCGATTAACTTCTCAGTTTGTGTAAGATAGTCTTCCTTGTTGGTACAGTTTCTCTTGATGCGGACAAATTGGCCTTTGGGAATGGCCTTCACCCATGCTGGGCGGTGACAACTTTTGGTAGAGATATAACCATTGCTCATTTTTCATTTCAGCTCTTTAACCACTTAAGGACCAGGTCTTTTCTGACACTTGTTGTTTACAAGTTAAAATCAGTATTCTTTGCTAGATTTTTAGCAGATAAACAAAATTAAAAGTGGGCTCTGGTGTAAGTGTTGAAATAATCAAACTGTGAATACTGAATCAAAATGTTTTTTAAAAAAATATGAAAAATGCTCATACAGTGCTAAAAATAATAATAATGTAGTGGTGAAGTGCACAGATAAACAATGACTGTTATAAAAGCCCAGCGCAATAGTACGGTGCACTAATATTACCAAGTGGGAAACATTTTATATATGTGAATAAATAATCAATATTGCAAAAGATAGGTGCAACAAAGCGATTCCAGATACAAAATTCCATACAATATTTCCAAGACCGTGGGTGCAAATTGAAAGTAATCCACCTCGTGAGCTGTGATTTATTAATGTGCTCACTGGAATAAGGCAGGTCACACAGACCTATAGCGCTCAATCAACACTCCAGGTCACTGGGGATAGACACTTTCCTCCTCCTCTCTCCTCCTGAAAGGGTCCCCTCGATCACTCACTCAATATGGGTATAGATGGGAAACAAGAAGCCACAAATACGGTAGTATAATCCTGTTTATTTAAAATTCTTGGAGTAAAAATGGATGCTTACATGAAAGGGTGCCCTCCTGGCACAGGAAGAATCGTAAAAATTGCTATGTGAGAGCCACCAGCAGTGCGGAGTATCTCTCCCCTCTGATGATCTGGTAGCGTGGCAGCAGTCGGCGTGCGTTCCACCGCCTAAGAGGAAGTAATGTCACTGATTTCAGGATGTCCGGGCGATGTTTAGACAACAATGCATTTCACGGATTGCGTCATCAGGAAGTCTAAACATCGTCCTGTCCAGCGGGTTTATATGCACCTCCCGTTTCTCTAATTGGTTAAACACATCCCAGTATTCACTCCAGCAGGCATAGCTGAAAAAACCCAATAGTACGGCACAGCACTAAAAAACACTCTTATTAGTCAAAAAAAGGCAGGCAAATACAATATAAATAGTTGGGATATATGGTTCAATTAAAAACAGATTCTAAATCAGGTGGTATATTCATTCTGCATAAAACCGGCTCCAGTATAGCAACTTCTGCTCTCTTTTACATGGTAGCATACACATAATAATTTAATAACATTTTATAATTTCATGATATAAAAGTTCAACAATATGTATATAAAAAATATTAAATAGAATTAAATGTAGCCCAGAAATAGAGTATATATGGTATATAATAGAATACACAATGTTTTTAAAACAGTGACCATAAAATAACGGCACCTACTGGTCATAAAAAAGTATTCCTAAAAATAATAAAACAAAGTTGAAAAAGTGATTACTATGTGTAAATGGTATAGTTGATAGACTATTTCACCATAGGATGCCAGAACTAGCACTGATGTTTATTTGTACTACCAGAAAGGGATATGATTCAAGGGGTATATAATAATATGCCTAGACTTCCGGTTTTGGCGCCGCATGGAGTAGTTGAGCACTACTCAGCTCCCGCGGTGTGACCCTGCAAATCGGCATATAAAGCCAGCCCGACACCCCCCGCTCGTTCATCGGCACTCCATCTGCATAGAGGACCCCCCCCGGACCCAGCACAGCGATCCCTTTTGCTCCGCCATGGAGCGCTTCTTAGAAAAAGCGGCGGCGCGGCCTCCGCCGGGTACGGCCCAAATCGAGGCCGCGTTCGCGGCCTACCCCGGGAAGACATCCGATCCAGCTGCCATGGACACCTCCAAGCAGCCCGAGGAGGGCATACAGCCGACTTCTGCCTCTCCCTCAACCGCTGCTGACCCTTCTATGGACCGGATTGCTCAGGCAGTGGTCGCTCTGCTCACCCCCACCATCAAAGCCTCGGTGGAACAAGCAGTAGCTGCAGGCATGGCCTGCATCAGGAAAGAGCTGGAGTCTCACTCCCACCGCCTAAATGAAGCTGAAGGTAGAATTTCCAGCATAGAGGATGAAATCTACCAGATGCAGGGAACTGAACAGTCCCAGGACAAGCTCAACAGGGTGATTATCGACAAACTTGAGGATTTGTGTTGCTGTGTGCACGTAAAATACCGGCTGCATTGGGCCTGCAAGGGATATGTGTAGTGGAACGGGCCCACAGGATGGGGCTATATTCTGAGGAACGAAAGACCCCTCGCCCCATAATCGCGAAATACCTCAACTATGCGGACAAATCAGCCATCTTGCAGAAATTCCGCCAAAATCCGCACTTCCAAATAGAAGGTATGAAAATACTTATCTTTGCTGACTATTCAGTCGACGTCGCAAAAAGACGCAAAGCTTTCCAGAACGTTTGCTCACAACTGCACAACGAACGTTTAAAATTTACCTTGGCCTACCCGGCGACGCTACGCCTTCGTGCTCCGAACGGCAACCAATTGTCCTTCCAGGACCCCTCGGAAGCAGAGAAATTTGTCCGATCCCTACATCATGGCGACTCGGGCATCTAAACCGTCCTCCTTCCCCAGACCGGATCTGCAACACAGCCCACGGAAGGAATCTCCGAAAAGGCAACGATACGCGGATGTGGTTAGCTCTGGCCGCTCTGGACCCCCACACTGATTTCTCTCCTGCCTCCTAGGTGCTCCTTTATGTTTCTTGGGACTTCGGTACTCTTCTTCCGTGACCTGTCCCTGGATGACGCCTGCCGTCCAACGGCAGATTCCGTAAGCCTGTCCTCCACGTGCTGGAGACTGTAACTCTGTTTTTACATGTCGATTATAGTTCTCTAAACCCCTAATGTTTTATGCTCTTCTCCCTATGTTCCGCATTTTGTGCCATGGCAGCATTCTGCTCTGTCGTTCATCGCGACCCAGGTCTCACTTCAGACACGATCGTCTGCAGGGCTCCATCCGCCCTGTGTCGTTTCTGGAGTCGCGCTTGGGGAGCTGTGCTCTATCGCACACACATGCGGAAAAAAGTGAAGTCGATGCTATTGTTTTGCTATGTTTATCTGTTCTATAGCTTTCATTCCTTCCAGTTTTCCTATCCCTTGTCCCCTTGGTCTACCCCCCCCCAAAGGTCGTCACCCCTCGAGCTTTAGTTTACACTTGGAGCTTCCTTCTAATTACCCTGTAGCTTCTCCCGCCGAGTTCTGGCGAAAATATCTCATGTATTGGGGCAGAGTACACCATCATTGTCATGCATATCGATCATTTTTGTATGTGAAATGACGTTGATTTCCTGGAACGTTAAGGGTCTCAGATCCCCGACAAAGAGGATGAAAGTCCTGTGGCATCTTAAACGCCTCCGGGCGGACATAGCTCTTCTCCAGGAATCGCACCTTCCGGCGGCAGATATGAACCGCATGGAAAAGCTCTGGGTGGGTAAGGTGATAGGATCAGCTGCAGTAGGCCGAAAGGCCGGTGTCCTCATTCTTTTCCACAAACGCCTCTCAGTGGAGATCCTGTCAGTGGAGACGGACGAGGAAGGCCGCTATGTCTCTGCACATGTTCGTATTAACGATAGGGAATTAGTCATTTCCAATGTGTATGCTCCTAATGTATTCGACCAGTCCTTTTATTCGTCGCTATCGACGCGTGCCCTAACCCTGCCACAGGTTCCGCGTCTGCTAAGGGGCGACTTTAATGCGGTTATGGACGTAGTTATGGATAAATCCCTGCTCCCTCAATCACCCCGCTCTCGCACTGCGGAATATCCTACTCCCCTGACTACGCTTGTGGATTCACTATCGCTGACTGACGTATGGCGACATTTCCACCCGACAGACCGCGAATTTACCTTTTATTCGCACCCTCACAAGACCTTCACGAGGATCGACTACTTTTTCTGTTCTGACTCTCTCCTTCCCCTGATCCAAGACGCAAGTATTCAGGACATGGCAATCTCTGACCACTCTCCCCTGGCCCTGACCATTGACCTCCCCCGACGGTCCCACTTATTTGGCGATTCCCCTCCTTCTTAGCTAAAAATGCTGACTTCCAGTCTTATCTCGAGCGTGAATGGCAGAACTACTCAGCGTCTAATGCGGCGCACTCATCCTCCCCACATCTTTTCTGGGAGGCGGGCAAGGCCTTCCTAAGAGGCCGGATAATTTCATATGCGGCAGCGTACAAAAGACACGCCAAAAGCGGTTACAAAGCAGCGAGCGAACGTTTACGCGCGGCGCACAGACACCTAATCTTCGCGAATACCCCCAAGGCCACAGAAGCCTGGCTTTTGGCTAAGAAAGCTTTTGATGACTGGGCAGACAAAGTGGAACGCATCCACACTGCTCATCTAGCTGCGTCCTTGCACAGATTCGGCAACAAAGCGGGCAAATTGTTGGCGAGAATGTGCAAGGGTCGGCCCTCTCCCACGCACATAGGATCTCTTCGAGATCCAGCAGGGTTGGTAAACTCATCTCCCGAAGGCGTGCAACGCATTATGAGAGATTTCTATTCTGCGTTATATGAGCAGGAAGGCGTTGAGGAATCGGCGGGCAATATGTTTTTGTCAGACACAGGGCTTCCTGTTATTGACCCTGCACAATTAAGTATGCTTAACGCACCCATATCGGCCGAGGAAGTCACACAAACGATTCGTCACCTAGCGGCTAACAAATCACCTGGACCTGACGGTCTCACAGGGGAATTTTACAAATCTGCCATAACGTGTTTGGTTCCTACACTGGTAGCGGTCTACTCCCATATTTGGGACGGTGGGCCTTATCTGCCGACGGGCAACCAGGCTATCATTAAACTGCTTGCAAAAAAAGGGAAAGACCCTCTAGAACCAGGATCGTACTGCCCTATATCTCTACTCAATCTCGACGTTAAAATTCTATCAAAGATCATTGCCACGCGTCTGGCGCTTATTATGCCGACATTAATACACCCAGCCCAATCCGGTTTCACCAAAGGTCATTCGGCTACGGCGAATATTCGGAAGGTCTTAATGGTACTTGAACAAGCCCGCACTCACCCTGACAAAGACCTGGCCATAGTGACGTTGGATGCCGAAAAGGCATTCGACAACGTGAATTTCAACTGGTTGCGGAGGGTCCTGGACACTATGGGGTTCGGGGGCCCATTCATGCACCTGATTACCTCCATGTACGCTTCCCCGACTGCTAGACTATGTGTAGGTGGTTCCATGACGGACGACTTTAGACTGTACAAAGGAACGCGCCAGGGGTGCCCCTTATCCCGCTGCTCTTTAATCTGGCGATGGAACCCTTGTCACGTTACTTTTCCACCAAAGCACCCCTACATGGTGTTAGCGTAGGCAAGAACTCCGGATCTCCCTGTTTGCGGACGACGTCCTCCTTTTCACCTCTCAACCCGCTGCGGATATCCCCGTAATAGTATCGACCTTCGATGCCTTACGGAAATGCTCGGGCCTTAAAATAAATTACTCTAAGAGTGAAATCCTTCCCTTGGGATCTGCCTCACAACGCGCATGGGAACTAAATTCTCCCTTTACGATTGCCTCACATTCCATCACATATCTAGGTATAAAAATTGGAAGAACGCCCGCCTCTATTTACACCCTTAATTACCCCCCGCTTTTTGCCAAAATTAAAGGGGAACTGGAAAACTGGAGGGATCTGCCGCTGTCTCTCTTGGGGAGATGCCATTTGATAAAAATGGTCAGTTCGCGCATACTGTATTTTTTACAAACCTTGCCACTACTGATCAAACACAAAGATGTGCAGGAGCTCTCCAGGGCCTTTTCTCGTTTTTGTGGAGAGGGAAGAAGCCTTGCATATCCTCCAAAAAATTGAGCCTCCCCAGGCGAGACGCAGGTATTAACTTTCCTGACATACGACTGTATAACTTGTCATGCTTGTTGAGGGTGGCTTTGGACTGGATATCTCGGACGTCTCAATTCTTGAATTGTGAATTGGAGTCCCAGATGTCCGAGCCGTTCGATTTGGCAGCCCTTCTCCATGTCAGATGGGCTCAACTCCCTCCTGACCTGCGATATAGCCTGCTCCTCAGGGACACGGTGATAGCATGGAGGGAGATACGTAAGCTGCTGAAAACACCTCTGCACTTTTCCAAATATGTACCGATCCGGGGCAACCCGGCCTTTTCCCCTGGTCTTGATCACAAAGTTTATAATCGCTGGAAACTGAAAGGACTGGTCACCTTTGCCCAACTCTGCAACACCCAAACAGGTCTCTTACTCCCTATCTCGGACACTTCCAAAACGTATGACTTACCCGCCTCTGACCATTTTTACCTGGCACAATGTCGCCACTATATCCGCAATACCTCACCCAAATCGGATCAGAGATTCCGACCTACACTTATAGACTCTCTTATAGCCTCGGGCAATTATACCATCTCGGACATATACAAACCCCTCTTGCAATCTTGCCCACCGGCTATCTTTACGTCTTCCGCAAAGAACTGGCTCAAAGATTTTCCTGGAGAAGACACCCTACCCAAGATCGTCAGCGGATTACGGACCACTCTTGGACTCACCCCTAACTCTATCTGGAAGGAAACGCAACTCAAGATCTTTCATAGGGCACATATTCCGTTCCTTTTGGATAAGGCGGTCCCGGATGCCCATAAATGTCCTCACTGCCTTATGGAACGCCCGTCCCTTTATCACAAGTTTTGGGTTTGTCCATCTATTTCATCATTTTGGGACAAAGTTATTACCTACGTTGCAGCCGTTTCCAAACTGATCATGCCAAAAGACCCTCTTCTCTTGTTATTCGGCTACTGGGACAAACGCCTGCAAAAATGGTCGAGCGCATCAGCTGACTCTCCCCGTCTATGGATCCTTACCACTATGCTGGTCGCTAGACGACTGATCCTGAAACATTGGATTACAACTACCCCTCCTCTCATCTCTATGCTACAGCCAGAGCTAACCACACTTCTCTCCATTGACCGCATCAACATGGACGCTACGTCCCCCTCTGCCAATGGACTTTTCCTGGCAAAATGGAACGTCTTCCTTAAACACTTGTCCGAAACTCTAGACGACCCCCCCCCCCCCCGTTGATTTTGCATTTACTATACGTGACCCCGCAAATACCGCCACCTATGCCGACATGGGACCCACGTAAAGTCTGGCCATTGAGTTCTGTCCGCCCACCCCCTCCTCTCCTCCCTGGACTCTCCAACCACCGTTGGTTATTGCTATGTACAAGTTTGGTGTATATCTGTTGTATTATCTGACTTGTTAAAATGCCATAAAACTTTAAATAAAAAAAAAATAATAATATGCCTAGGACTAGTGCAGGTATATTTAATCAAATATGCATAAGGTAGGAAATTAATGGTACAAAAATAATAAAAAAAAATGTTTTTAGTTGTAAATGGACCAATGTAGCAAGTGGTGTACCTGGTTCATTTACTCCTGTGATAAAACCTTTTCTGGTATAATATGAGTGAAAAGGTAGGTATGAAAATTAATTTAGAAAACCATAAAAACTGTAATTACTACACATCCATCCTTGAACTTTAAAAATTGTTCAGATAACGATTGAGGTCTATGTCCAAGTTGAGTCCATTAAACGATGGATCCATTGAGTTTCATTTTGTGAGATTTGTTTTATCATATCGGTATCTCTCCAGTGTTTGAAAACACGGTCAATCCCGCAAAACCATAAAAGGGATGGATCTTGGTAGTGGGATAACTTGAAATGGTTCGACAGACTATGCTGTCTAAACCCCTTCCGGATATTGTCAACATGTTCCCCCATCTGTACGGCCAGGGTGCATGTAGTATGCCCTATATATCTAAGGCCACACTGACAAACACACACTTTGTCCCACACGTAATGAATTTGTCAATTTGAAATTCTTTATTGTCCGATGATGGGAATTTGATTGCGGTTCTTTTTTTATGTTTGCTGATTTTGCAGGCCTTGCAACTCCCACACCTGTAGAACCAATTTCTTTCTAGAAGGGTGGTGGTTCTTTTAGGTGGATCAGGTACATTCTTGGCGATCATATTTCTTAGGCCTGGAGCCCGTCTGTAAATAAATTTAGGACAATTCGGAAGAAGTTCTTTTAGAGTGTTATCTCTTAAAAGTATAGACCAATTTTTTCTAATACATTTCTCAACCTCTCTGTATTGTAGGTTAAACCCCGTGATGAAAGCCAAATCGAAATGTTTGTGTTCCGTGGTCTTGGTTTTTAGAAGTTCACTTCTTTCCATTTGGGTTACTTTATTTTGGGTTTTTCTCAAATCAGCTTCTTTGTAGCCCTTCTCTTTGAATCTGCCGATTAACTTCTCAGTTTGTGTAAGATAGTCTTCCTTGTTGGTACAGTTTCTCTTGATGCGGACAAATTGGCCTTTGGGAATGGCCTTCACCCATGCTGGGCGGTGACAACTTTTGGTAGAGATATAACCATTGCTCTCCACTTTTTAGAAAAAGGTTCTGGTATTCAACGTGTTATTATTCTTGTATATCTCTAGATCCAAAAACTGAATCTTGTTCCTATTCATATTTCCCGTAAATTTGATTTGATACTTATTTTGATTGATGAACTGAAAGAAATTAGTAAGTGATTCTGGTGAGCCCTCCCATACTATTAAAATATCATCAATGTATCTCCTGTAGTACTTTAGTTCAGGTGGTCTGTTTGCAAAAATCTGTTCCTCTTCCCATTTTGCTAACAGTTGGCCACGCTGAGGGCATAACAAGCCCCCATAGCTACCCCCTTTATTTGGTTGAAGAATTCTCCTCCATACCAGAAATAGTGGTTTGACATGGCCATCTCTAAACCTTCCAAGAGAAATTCAATTTGGGAGGAATGTAGACTTGTATACCCTATTTGTATCACTTTTTTGCACCTATCTTTTGCAATATTGATTATTTATTCACATATATATATCACACCAGTTGTTTCCCATTTGGTAATATTAGTGCACTGTACTATTGCGTTGGGCTTTTATAACAGTCATCGTTTATCTGTGCACTTTACCACTACATTATTATTATTTTTAGCACTGTATGAGCATTTTTCATATTTAAAAAAAATTTGATTCAGTATTCACAGTTTGATTATTTCAACACTAGCACCAGCGCCCACTTTTAATTTTGTTTATCTAGTTTAGTTGTGTTACATACACATTTAAAGGGGCAGCAGGTCATTTCACAGTATACACCCATTTAATAACCAGGCGCATTCACACTATTACCCCATTTTTTAGCAGAGACCCTAGAGAATAAAATGGAGATTGTTGCAATACTTTATGTCACACCATATTTGCGCAGCCGTTTTACAAATGCAATTCTTTGGGGAAAAATACATTTTTTTAATTAAAAAATAAAAAAACAGTAAAGTTATCCCAATTTTTTTCTATAATGTGAAAGATAATGTTATGCTGAGTAAATAGATACCCAACATGTCGTGCTTCAAAATTGTGCACGCTCGTAGAATGGCGACAAACTGTCTACAGGTTACCATTTTAGAGTTACAAAGGTGACTAGAATTATTGCTCTTTACTCTAACGATCGCGGCGATACCTCACATGTGTGGTTTGAACACTGTTTACATATGTGGGCGCGACTTGTGTATGCGTTCGCTTCTGCGCACGAACTCGGAGATAGGTGGTGCTTTAATTTTTTTTTTTTCTTATTTATTTTACCTTTTATTTTTAGACTGTCTCCTTAAAAATGTTTTTTTTATCACTTTTATTCCTATTATAAAGAATGTAAACATCCCTTGTAATATAAATAAGCAGGGCAGGTTCTCTTTAATGTGAGATCTGGGGTCAAAAAGACTTCAGATCTCACATCTATACTAAAAAGGAAAAAAAAAAAATTTTTTTTCATCATGAAAAAAAATGGGCCCTTTAAGGCTGTTGGAAGGAAGCGATGTATGATGTTGCCTCGGTCCTCCAAAGCCATAGAGTCGAGTGCTGGGACCACTTTTATGTGAAAGAGGACCGCCCGCCCTGTAAAAAAATACTGAGGTTATGGAAGCTATCTGCTGCCATAACCTCAGTATTTAACGTCAAAGTAGCAACGTAAAACTGCGGCGGGTGGTCCGGAAGTGGTTGAAGTAATCTTTCTGTTTTAGTTTCGGGTATAGTGGAGATGGATAAGAATATCTGTCAGTTCTGTGCCCCCATTAAGGAGACTCACCCTCTCTATTTGCCTGTTTACTATTATCATTGAGGCTGGGTTCTCACTGAATTCAGAGCGGCTTGCAGCAGGGGGTCCGGTGCTTCCCCGTGCACCGTTTCAGGTCCAAATTAGGTCCAAACTTTTGACTGAATTCAGACCTGAAACAGACCAGAAGACACACAGGACTTTCCTGCAAGCTACTCCACAGCCGACATGGAGCTGTGTGAACCAGCTCCATTGAGAGCCGGGCAGAGTCTTCTGTCATGCAAATCGGATGCGGGGAATCCCGCAAATTCTGGGTTGTCCTCAGAAAAGTAATAGAGGAGAAATCTTCCAATGAGGACTTTAGTTCTGGGGACCTGGGAGTCCCCAAGGGATTCCCCTTAATTTGCAGGGATTTCCTCTCACTTCCTGTTTTGCTATGGGACAGGAAGTAAAGGGAAATCTCCCTAATGGGACACAGATAGCAAAAAACTAACAGGGGTTTAAACCCTCCCTTACTCTATCCAAAATAAAAGAAAAAAGTTTTGCCCTATAATTTTACTTTAAAGGAGTTGTAAAGTTAGAAGTTTTTTTTTTTATCTAAATGCATTCTATGCATTAAGATAAAAGCCTTCTGTGTGTAGCAGCTCCCCCCAGCCCCCTAACACTTATCTGAGCCCCATCTCTGTCCAGCGATGTCCACGAGTCCCTCGACCATCCGGGACTCTCCCTCCAGATTGCCTGAGACACAGCTGTGGCACCATTGACTCCTGCCGCTGTCAATCAAAGTCAGTTAGATGAGGAGAGAGGGAGCAGGCCAAATGGCAGCTCTGTGTCTGAATGGACACACAAAGCTGCAGCTTGGCTTGGGTGCCCCCATAGAATGCTGCTTGATGTGGGGGCACTCGATAGGAGGGAGGGGCCAGAAGCAGGCACAAGGGACCCGAGAAGAGGAGGATTTGGGCCACTCTGTGCAGAACCAACTGCACAGAGGAGGTAAGTATAACATGTTTTATTATAAAAAAAAACAAGGCTTTACAATCACTTTAAGCCTACCTTGCTGCCTCTATGAAAACCAAATTTGTTTGGCCTAGTGTAGACTTATTCTCCTCAGAGCTTCTGATCATCCTGACCACCAAAGCAGTCTTCTAAAAGATGTAAACTTCTCCTCAGTGTGAGTATCAGATTTGAGTATCTCCTCAGCTTAGAATAAACAGCTGTTTGTATTTCTCCAAAAAAAAAAAAAAAAACAGTTTAGCCACCTCCCACAAATTGATGTACCCATACATCCTTGAGATTCAGTGGTTAAGTGGTTTTTAGAGCTGGTGATGCTCTATAATGTAGAAGTGATCCAAGTGGCTATACAGACGCCGGATCACTTTTACATGTAGCGTAAGGTTGTAACCCCCCCCCCCTTCCCCGATCATCTCTGTGGTGTATGATAATGGAAAGCCACAAGAATATTTCCAGTTCACTATTTACAAGTCGTTGCCAGCTTGTAAGGGTCCTTTCACACGGCCGCTCCGTGTGTCCGCAAATCATCCCATCCGTTTGCGGATGATTTGCTGACATAATGTAAGTGAATGGCACTGCGGGTGTCAGCGGAATACCATCCGCTGACATCCGATTTTCCTCCTTTCAGTTCTGTTCCGTTTTTTCGAATGGAACAGAACCCCATTTTTTCTTATGTGTAAAAAACGGAAAGGAAGGAAAATTGGATGTCAGCGGTGTCATCCGCTGACATCCGCAGTGCCATATACTTACGTTATGTCCGCATATCATCCGCAAATGGATGTAATGATATGCGGGCACACGGAGCGGATGACAGAAATGTCATCCGCTCCATGGAAAAAAAAAAGTCCCACAGCGGACCTTTCACACGGAGCGGCCGTGTGAAAGGACCCTAAAGCATCTGATCAGACCCATCTGATCAAACCAACTGTGCTGCTATTCTGTGCTATGCCTAATGAAGAAATAACTTCAGCTGCCCACACCTTGTAACATTCTCAATTGTGGATTAAAACCAATATAACTCCCAAAAAAAAAATGTGTAGCGCTATCACAGGTCAACGTTTTTCCCAAAACCTAAACAAAAAATAACTATTAATAATAAATGTTGTCCATATAAAATACAGTTTTTCTTGTCTTCTTTCATAACACACTGTCATGAATATGTGCTCTTATATGCATCCACTCTACTCCTCCACCTTCTGTGTAAACTCTACACCAGTTGGGCTCTCCCCCTAAATATATGACCCCCATATAATGAGATATCTGTATGGGCGTGGTGTGTGCTGACATCATCCAAGGCTCCGCCCATACACTTTTCACCAGGACACCTGACTTCCTCAGGAAGAATCTGATTGGATTACGGCATTTCGTTTTTTTATAGCCCCAACCCCTGGCCCCATTTTGTTGGAGATCAAAATCATTATGTCCTGGTGAGGAAACGTAGCAGAGCCTTGATCATTTCAAAAAACGTTTTCATGCCACAAATAAATATCCATTTGTACAGATTACACTGTCACTTTACCAGCAAATCCAATGTTTTGTACCAAAAGACATCAAAGAAATAGGTGATTCACTGTTATTAGCCCATATGATGCATGGTCCCAAAACCTTTTACGATTGCATCATTTCCATTATGACTGATATTTCTATTGGTCCATATCTTAGGCATGCTAGTGTTGCATCAAAATAGCAGCATGCTCGGTCACTCTCTTCTATTCTTTTACATGCGTTAGGTACACTTTCAGATTGCATACAGTATATTACAGATCACAGTGTATAAAAATGTATCTCTACAATTTCAAATCTGCAACCATCTTTTCAAAATGCCTACCACAATCTGTGTCTATTCACATCACAGTAAATACTTAAAGTACTAAACCAACAACAGTAAAATCAGTCTGTATGCACTAAAGTATGCTTGTAATACTCACTGTGGAACCTAAGGGGTTAATCCTCTGCATTATGTGAAAAGGCTGTTTAATCCTGTATCCTCCTCTTCTTGCATTGTCCCCATAACTTGTCTGGATAACACAGAGCTACTGGAGTGAGGCTGTACATGCTCAGTTTGGTGTGTATTTCTAGAGAGTTTTTTTTTTCTTCGAAGAGTGCATGTGATCAGCACAGGGCCAATCAGCACTTTCTAGACAGATGCTCAGGGGTCCTGCATTCTGATAGGACAGTCAGTGCAGTATGAAAACTCCTCCTACAAGCTTTAACAAGGCTCCGATAGAAGTTACAACATTGCTTTATACTGTTGATGAGAAAAGGTATTTAGCAGTTTATATTTACTAAAATAATTGCATTTTTATGTTTTTTGTTCTGTGGGAGACTAGATATAGTTAATGCAGACTCCTGGGTTTAGTAACACTTTACCCCTCCTTGGCGGTAATCCTGAGTGTGGCTCGGGGTTAATTTTCAGTATCAAAAGCGGTAACCCGGAGCCACACTCTGGATTACCCTGTAGTAAAACTTACCTTGTCCCTATGATCCCCCGATGTCCTCTGGCCGATGCCGGTGTTCTATTAGAATATAGATACCTATTCGATTCTGCAACTGGAAGTGACGTTCGGACGGGAAAACCTACTGCGCCTGCACCATGCATTCCAACATGGGCACTATGCGTTCCAATAGGTTTTCCTAATGTGACAGAACAGGAAACAGCAGTAGACATGTTCTTACAACCAAGTTACTCTTGAATTTCAGACTGATTTTAACAGTAAACTCACCTTATATACTGAAATAGACTATTTTACCGTGACCGAATGAAATAGTCTATTTCACTATAATATAAGTTTGTCGCTGAGCAGTGCGGGGTGTACCAAGATAGACGTCGCCACCTTCTGCCCGCAGGTTACTCGCTATATTTACTATATTGCAATAATAATAGAAATGTTATACTGTTTTTCAGTCTATAAGGTGAGTTTACTGGTAAAATAAACCTAAAATTCAAGACTTGTGCGGGTGTAAGAAGATGTCTGCAGCGGCTTCGTTTTCTGTCACATTAGGAAAGCTATTGGAAGGCATAGCGGCCATGTTGGAACACAAGGCGCATGTGCAGTAAGTTTTTCTTTCTGAACGTGACTTCTGGTTGCAGAATCTGATAGGTAGTGGTATTCTGACCTGAACACCAGCATTCGTCTTTCGGGTTCCCTTCCCTGCAAGCGCCGCGACGCAGGGGGGTGGAACAGGTGGGAAATTAAAAAAAAGTACACAAAACATGACACGATACATTGTAATCTATTAGGATTACATTAGTATATCAAGCCATTTCGCCTCAGTTTTGTCCGTAGTGCTTTGTCCAGTGCCCTGCCTGCACTTTTACTGTTTTATTCCTTTTATTTTTATTAATAATTTTTTATTAATAATTTATTCATTTAATTAATTTATTAATACTTTTTATTCACTTTTACTGTTTTATTCCTAAGAATTACAGGCCTACAATATTAAACAACAGATTTCTGTGCAAAACAATGTACCGCTTTGACATTCAAAAATACAGACATAATCAGACCGCCAGGAAGGTTAAAGCTGAATTCCAGGTATGTTTCTTTTTTTACATATTTACATTGCTCCAGTAAGTTTTCTGCACAGTCAGTCACTACTTTTTTGTGAATAACCTGAATAGCTTGTGTAACTTAATCTGTTGCTATTCAGATCTCATCACACACAACTGAATGATTGAGAGAAAACCTATCCTCCCTACTTCTTACAAACGAATCTGGAAGGATTTAAATATGCTTTATTGTGTTTAGATGGGACTTTTTACATTTAGCTTGAGTCTCTTACAAATTGTCGTCCCCCTGAGGAAGGAATATTGTCTTTTTGAAACTCACTGGGAGGGAAGAGAATCGTACCAGCATGCTCTAATCTTTATCATGGCCTGATATATTATTTTTATCTGTATATATGTTATTTTAATATATTTCTAAAAGTGACATTTTATACAGGTAAATGTGTGTGTGTATAAGTTCCAGTTCACACTAGTGCGATACATACCCTGCAATTCAGTGCCGGTTCCCGCATCGCACCACAATTGCACAGTGGTTCACATTGAGATCTGCGAATCACTGGGGGTATCAATGTAAAGTTAATGACACCCCCAGATTGGTTCACAGATTGCAGTGTGAACTGTAAAATGGTGTAGAAATCGGATCGCATAGGTGTGAACACCCATGCAATCCGATTACAGTGCGAACCAAAATAAGGGTCCTGCACGGTGCACCATTTTTGTGTGAATGCGATGCGATTTCAGCCATACAGTTTGTATGGCTGAAATCACATCGCATGTGATCTGCACAGCAATGCGGTGCGAATCACATGCAATGTCTGGCATCGCAGTAGTGTGAACCGGCACTAAGCAGAATACCTGAAAAGTCCCCCGTAAACATAGTAAAGTATATTTAAAGATTTAGGAATTATGGCATTCAAAATTTAAGTGTGACCACTTGGTTATTGTTTCTACTATTGATAGATTTTTATTTAGAGCAGTCAAGGGGTAAAGAGTCTGGGTAACCTAATGTCCTCGTATGAAATGTTTATTTGTAAAATAAATATATTACACAATTAATAAAAATGAAATATAAGGCCAGTGCAAACAAATAAGACCGAAACCCATTATAGTTTCCCAGTTGGAAGCTGGGGGCCCATGACCTCAATCCTTTGAGGATGCTGACTGTTTTCCAGTCTGATTTAGGGATCTCAGGAGCAAGGGTTATAAACAGCTGTGTTACATATTCTGTCAACTAGGACTCCTGGCCAGAGGCTGGGATTCCTCCTATTCACAGATTTTGGTATTTCTGTCTGTTTTCCAAGTGCTTTTGTTTGAATTGGACTGTAAATTTTTAAAATGCAGTTGCCTGCTTCTAAGTCTGAATATATACTGCTGTTTTATTGCCTCTGCTTTCTAGATGATGAATGATGTAGCTAATGTGTGTGATTTCACGTTAAAAATGTCCCCTATCACCCCTGAAGTTCTGATTCTAAATTAAAGAGTATGTAAACCCAACATTTTTAATTCCTGATACGTGCCTGCTGTACCATATATTTGTATGAAAAAGTATCCTGTTCTCTTTGTATTGCTTCCTTTGTGTAAAATCCCTGGTGTTCCTGCCAGTCCCTCTGTTTCCTAATAAAACTGACCACACGAAGCAGGAGAGCACACCTTGGTCAGTTCTCTAGTTGTGCTGGGAACTCAGCCTGCTCTACTCCAATGATCAGACTTGTCCTGACACACACCTCTTGCAGAGCTTCCCAATGGGAAGCTCAGTGTGCTGTTGCTTCTTTTCCCACCAGCCCCAATGCAGCTGAGAACAGAGGGTATGTGATTAATTATAAAAAGGGAAAAAAGGTATTTATAATGTTTTTTTTAATATCTATCTATATCAAATGTTTTGCTCATTTTTATTTTAAACTGAATGGATTGTTTTACAAGGTGCTCATTTACAATCACTTTAAGGCTTAGATACAAGGTAATCTAAGTGCTCTTTTATACTTGCAAGGGCAGCAGGTTGGGGATGTATATGAGCATCGCAGGTACCACCACCAAACACAACCCATTCAAGTTAATAGGGCCATGCCACAAAGGCATTTAGTGTACGTGGTTGTGACATGGTGGTGCAGCATATACAACAGTTAAAACAGGCAGTAAGGATGGGACATCATTTTTTAAATTTGATAAACAAGAAGTGCAGCGCTATATGATGTCTTATGTGATGAAATGCGTAGGGAAGGGCTAGGACGTAAAACGTACCACACATGCGCGGCTCTATCATGGCTATCTTGGAGTTTGCTTTTGCCTTGTGTACTACACTGTATATGCTTTGATTCTTGCTGGAATTTTGTAAGTGTGACTGATCCTTCTCTGTTGTTTAATATTTAATTTATTTGGACTCACCATTCATATTTTTTTTGGAAGTACTTTAATCCTCTATTGGCTTTATGTACACGTGACAGTTAATTGTTTTATTTTGTTAACTTTTTGCAATAGAAGTTTGAAATACACGTTTTTATTACCACTTTAAGACCGGAAAGATTTGCCCCCTTCCTGACCAGGCCCTATTTTGCGATTCGGCACTGCGTTAATTTTAAGGACAATTGCGCGGTCGTGCGATGCTATACCCAAACAAAATTTATGTTCTTTTTTTCCTCTGATTTTTATTTTTGCGCTATAAACAAAAAAAGAGTGACAATTTTGAAAAAAAAAAAATATATATTTTTCACATTCTGCTATATGACATTCCCAAAAAAAATTAAAAAATCAAAATTTTTTTAACATTTTAGGCCACTTTGTTTTCTGCTACATATTTCTGGTAAAAAAAAAAATGCAATCGGCGTCTACTACGGGAAAGATTTATGTCATTTTTATTGTTTTTTTTTTTTACTAATAATGGCTGCGATCTGCAATTTTTTGCAGGACTGCAACATTGCGGCAGACAGATCGGACCCCTAACTGACAATTTTGACACTTTTGGGGGTACCAGTGACATTACTACAGTAATCAGTGCTAAAAATATGCACTGTTACTGTAATAATGCCATTGGCAGGGAAGGGGTTAACCATGCGGGTGATCAAGGGGTTAAATGTGAGCCTAGGGGAGTGATTCTAACTGTGGGGGGGGCGTGGCTTCTGCAATGACCATAGAGACATGTGATCCTATATAGAAGGATCACATGGGCTCTGTGATCATTCCAGGCGTTTACAACAGCCGACCGTCCGTCTCTCTCAGAGGGGAGCTATCACGGGTGTTAGGGATACAAGTGGTAGCCTGATGGCAGAGGAAGGCCCCACGTGTGCCGGAGGGCGGAGCTTAGACGGGAACCCCCAAGGTAGGTAACACAGGCTAACCTGAGGTGCGGAATCTTAGTATCCACCGGTTTTCGCCAGAGCCTCTAGTGGTGAGGATGGACTTCGCTTCGTGTGGATACCAGGTCGCGGTCCTCAGGGTCGCCTCACCAAGGGAGAAACCGGTCAAGATACAAAAAGGCGCATAAGCAGACAAGGGAGATCCGAGAGAATGGCCGGGGGTCAGGACGGGCAGCGGGTTAACGAGGTCAGGAACAAGCCAAAGGTCAAAACGGGTATCAAAAAGGTAACAGGACACAGGCTTCAGGAACACAGGAGGAGCTGCAGACAAGACAGCAAAGACACTGTGCTGCTGAGCTGTTTAAATAAAGCAGCCTGTTTGCCAATTATTGCAATTAGTCTTTTCTAGGTTAACCCTTTAGGTTACAGACTCATGACAGCACATCAGTGTGCTCAGGAAGCGTTCCTAACAACGGGTGTCAGTTGGCAATCGGTGCCGCCTGCCACTGCATCCGCTTCCCCGCTGACGATCAGGAGCGGGAGTGTGCCGCTAGTGGCGCGCGCTCGCCCCCTAGCTGCCACCAGGCGACCGACGTATACTAACGTCAGTTTGCCTGAAAGAGCCACACTGCCTCAGTATATATGCGGTAAGCGGTCAGCAAGTGGTTAATTATCACATTTGAGTTGGATTGAACTCAATAGAATTATTGTGTGTAAACTTTCTTACTAGGATATAATTTGTAGCACTGCACTTCTTGTCTATCCACGCTGTTATACTTATACCTGGGTATTTGTGCTGGCAGCTTTTTAAGGTTCACTTTGGCTATAGCGCAAGAGATTTTCTTTTCTTTTTTCAATTATTTAAAATGTAGTGTGTTAGGATTGCCATACAGAGTTCGGGTCTCGATTGGTTCAGCAGGAACTGGCCTTGATTAGAATCGTTTATGGACAGGCTGAATGTATCAAGTTGATTGATCGATGCTATGAGGAAGGCTTAGGCTTTCCAAGATGTTGTAACTGCTTTAGGGCAAAATAAAATTTCATAAGAAGGAGCGATTATGTGCCAGCTTTTGATTCCCATGGATACAAGTTGATCGATCAATCAACTTGGGTACAATCAGGTACAATCAGCCTGCCGGATTCTCGTTCGATTATCTCTAGCAGATGCTATAGCCGCTAGCAATAATTACTGTCTTTCCCCAGCGGGGGACCGTTTTCCCCGAATCCCCGCCCTCCCCCCTGCTGGTTGCAGGAAAGAAATTAGCTCCGTGTATGGCCTCCCTTAGTTATGTTTTTAAAATGTGGATCATAAGATACTGTGCAGTGATTACAAAATTGCAAACAGTGTCCTTTGAAAATGTGTTACATGCAAGAAAACATCTCCAGAGTATGATCTCATTATGGGTGTGTATTAGTGTTCCTTTGTGGTTGGATATTGGGTAAACTTTAATCCTCTTTTGGCACCTGAAGTAAAGTGGTTTGCGATACGGCACTGTTACTTTAATTGACAATTATGTGGACGTGCAATGATGTAGCCAAAACAAATGTATGCATTTTTTTTTCCACCGATAGAGCTTTCTCTTGGTTATATTTGATTACTTCTGCGGTTTTTATTTTTTGCGCTATAAACAAAAAAAGACAGACCATTTAAAAAAAATAAAATAAATAACTTTTAAATTTTAACATACCCACTAAAAAATGTAAAAAATCAAATATATTCTTCAATTTAGGCCAAAAATTTATTCTGCAACATATTTTTGGTAAAAAAAATCCCAACAAGTGTATAATGATTGGTTTGCGCAAAAGTTATAGCGTCTACAAACTATAGAATAATATTATGAATTTTTTTTTTTTACTAGTAATGGCAGCAATCAGCATTTTTTAGCAGGACTGCGATATTGTGGCGGACAAATCTGACACTAACTGACACTTTTTTGGGGACCCGTGACACTGATACAGTGATCAGTGCTAAAAAAAATGCACTGTCACTGTATAAATGACACTGGCAGCGAATACTCCTAGAGAGTACTTTCTAACTGTGTGGGGGTGACCTAACTGGAGGAAGACAGAGATCCATGTTTCTGCTTAGCAGAAACACAAGATCACCATCTTCCTCTTTAACTGAACGGTGGTCAGCCTTGTCTACATAGGTAGACCGCCGTTCTGCCTCTCTTGTGAACGATGCCTGAAAAATACACGTAATGGGGCCCCCCCCCCCCACTCCCCCCTAAACACTCTAGCTTTCCATTGGCTAAAAGAACATTTTTTAAAAAATCTTCAAAAACACCTGTACAAACACTCGAGAGAAAAAACATTGAAAACCTTCAGCTCTTTAAATAAAGTTTGAATGCAGTCTTAGACACTTGTCAGTGGAACAAAATTTCTATGTTGGAAGATTTACCTTTACCATTACTTCCTGCCTTTCTAATGTATTGTCCCTGCCTTGGGCTAGCTAAATTTAGTATATACAGTAGCTCTGCTGTAACCAGATGAACCGCAATTCATTTTTCGGGTTCTGTTAAGGTTGTCCAACTGGTGATTGATTGCTGCTGTAAAGAATGGTCCAGCAATAGTGTGGGAGGGCCAGCCACTTGAGTTATAAATAGTTAACTGACCCTAGCCAATCCCTGGGAGGCTGACCCAGAAGGTGTGGCTGGGGAAAAAATAAATATTTGGGAAGATCTGATCAGTCTCTCTCTTCCCTTAGGGCTTCTCCCCTGGGAGGGGCATGTGTGAGAGTTTCAAAGAAGCTACTGCCCCTAGGCCTCAGCAAGTGTTATGGACTGAGGACCTGAAGGAGATTTGTCTTAAGAAAACTTTGCCCGTGGGAGCTCAGCTGGAGAGGTGGGTGCCTCTGTCTGATGGGATGTTGGATGAGAAGGCCGCCCCCGGGGAGGGTCTTCTCATCAAGAATGAGCTAGACATGTGATTGTCTAATTGTACATACATGCAGAAGTTCTTAACATTTTTTCTTTCTCCTTTTCAGGATGTCTAAAATTACTATAGCTAGTTAGTAAGGATGCTGTGTTTAACCACTGGAGCGAAGTTTGCTTGGTGGGGGGTGCATTGTTCCAAATGCACCCCAAAATTGTATCATACTTGTCCAAACAAAATGCCTATATTTTTCTATGTAATTTATTCTTGTACATTCGTTTTCCCTTTTCCCCCTCTCCAGGTTTGTGGGATACTCCTGAAAGTTTTTTTCTCCAGTAGGGACTTTTTGTAGCGGGCGGCTGCCCCAGAGCCAATGGGGACATGGCTCATTTTGGTGGGGGGTGGATGTAGCACCTTCCTAGATAGGTGCTAGAAAGGAGAGTAGTTTGCTCTGCCTGCTTAACAGGGGAGTAGCAGGTAAAATATAGCCTGCTCCATATGCTTAACAGGGGAGCCTGATCAATAGTTATGCCTGTTGCATGTGTCCATGTGTGACTCATCTGGGCTGAGGGAGTGTCCCCACTGTATCCAATAGGGGAGCATGTTGGACAGTGGAGAAAACCCAGCCAGTGACACACAGGCCTTTGTAACTATCTCAGTGGGTTGGCACAAACAGTGGTGCATCCTGGGATATGTTATAAAAGCCAAGGGCACATGTGACAGGGTGTTCCAGGTCCCAGGAAGGGGTGACGGCTGTCTCTCCTCCTGTCTTTATGGAATGTGGTCACAGGCGGTCTGCCTAGTGAGCCAGAAGTGTGGTGCTGAGCCAGGAGGTCCAGTGGATGCTGACAAGCGGAGTTGAAGGCAGAGCAACCTTGGGAAAAACAGTTTCTGTGAGTACCGGGAAGCTTGCCAAGGGTCTGCCCAGGAAGGGGACCACTCCAGTGGAGAGTCAGTGGACAGGGGCTAGCACGCACAGCAAGTAAGAAAGGGGGTGCCAAGTTAGGACCCTGAAGAGAAACTAAATCAGGATCATATTCTTTATCTTCACTTCAGTGGCAAGGTGAAGCAGCGGCCTTGTTGCACACTACATTTAGTTGTCCTCAAGATTTGTGCATAGTTCATAGTTGGAGTATCCCACTCATCCCTTCTCCCATCCTAGTTCTAAATAAAACACAAAAACTGAATCCCCTGGACTGTTCATTGCCTGAGCCAAGCGTCTAAAGTTATACGTTTCTACAGGCTGTTGCTACGGGTAACCCATGCCAGGACTGAAAAGTATGTAGTCCAAGGTATTTAGTAAGAGGCATGGCGAGTTTTTTGAAGTTGTAATTTTTATGACCAGAAATCCAAAACCCAAGGTAGAAAGGCTGACAAATCGAAAGTGCAACCTCATAACATCTAACGAGGATACAGTATGCATCCAGACAAAATTCCGAGGTTTGTATACCAATGCTAGAAGTCTGGCCAACAAGATTGGATAGCTGGAGCTGTTAATGTATGAGGAGGATTTTGATTTCATGGGAATCTCGGAGTCTTGGTTTGACAGCTCTCATGATTGGCTGGCAACCATTCAGGGGTATTCCCTTTATCGCACAGATAGAGAGGGTAAAAAAGGAGGGGGGGGGGTATGCCTGTATATCAAGAACAATCTGCAAGTGAATATGAGGGACGATATCATGAATGGAGCTAGGGTGGAGGTGGAATCCCTATGGGTAGAGCTTCAAAGGGAAGGTCCTATGGGGAGGAGGGGGAGGCAGACCTCATATCACAGCTTGGAATGGCAGCAAGGAGATGTCGCTATAAAGGGGTAATTAAATTTTCTGGATATAGACTGGGCAGAAGCTAAGATACTGCAGGCGGCCGCGGCTCATAGGAACTCCTTGGCGGTTATTCGAGCATTTCTCTTTGATATCCATGTAAGTGTATTTTTATTTATTCAATAAATGGTAAAAAGATAATGCACTATTGGCCGTCTCTTTCTCCCACACTACATCCCGAGGACTAAGAGCAGCCACTTACCAACAGGGAACATAGATTCACTGTCATTTCCGAGGAAAGGAGAGAATTCCATTTGGCCACGATAATCTCAGGGCTTTTGACATATGTGAATCTGGTAAGAGGTGTACCCTACCCCTACCCCCCCCCCCCCCCTCCTGCCAGGAAGGTGTGGGTAGATTTCCATCTTTCTTTTCCTCAGCATGCAATTTCTCTATCAGGATCTGATTACCTACATGCCCTTTTATACCATTTTTCTGGTAAGAAGCTCATCTTCACAGGTGGTGGGACACTTCACAAGTTCAGCTGGTTTTTGAACATCATCTTGAACCACACCTGTATTTGTTTCTTCTACCACGGACACTTGAATTTGGACTTTTCATCATTTGTATTTTTGCACTGTATTTTATTACTAGTTATGTTTATTGTGTGACACATTTGTGTTTGCACTTAGCACAGTATTGGGAATTTCACCTGGATTTCTGTGTTGCATTGTAAGGACTGTTTATTTGTATTTACTTTGTGCACTTCACATATAAGTTGATTACCATTCATAATTAATTTGTGTTTACACCTTAGAGTAACACTTGCACACTGGTTTAGCGCACCTGATACAAACACATTTTCCTCTTACTAAATACCTTGGACTGTTTACTTTCCAAAAAGGGGTCATTTGGGGGGTATTTGTACTGTCCTGACATTTCAGGGCCTCAAGAAAGGAGATAGGCCATCAGTACTTCCGGTGTGATCACTTTTCAGTAATTCAGAGGTATGATATACTGAAAAGTATATCTCCCGCGCCAATGGATTAAACCTTAAAACTAAAATTATCCAAATGTATAAATATATAAATATAAATTAAAAGGGTTAAATGCAGCTGCTATAGTAAAGTGCTAGTGACTACATGTAAAGTAACCTTGGTATAGGATTACCTATAGCGCTTGCTTAATGATAAAGTGCAAATATGTGTTATGATATGAATAATAAACAATCCTATAATCTTACAAAAAATATTAAAGTGCATATCGTTGTGCAAAGAGCCACGTGAACAAGTATAAGTAGTATACAAAAAAACAAAATCGCTTATTCAAAGGATTTCACACTAAAAGTAAAAATATATATGGGAATGGGTATGGTACCAGCTGATTGGAAAGAAAGCCAACGTGGTACCAATATTTAAAAAAGGGCCGAGATATATCCCGGGTAACTATAGCCTAACATTAATAGTCTGTAAGATATTGGAGGGGATGATAAGGGACTATATACATTTTAGTAATGAAAATGGTATCATTGGTAGAAACCAGCATGGATTCATGAAAAATCACTCTTGTCAGACCAATCTATTAACCTTCTATGAAGAGGTGAGCTGCCATCTAGATAAAGGAAGGCCTGTGGATGTGGTGTATCTGGATTTTGCAAAGAGATTTGATAAAGTTCCCCACAAACACTTACTGTACAAACTAAGGTACGTAGGTATGGACCATTGAGTGAGTACTTGGATTAAAGGGGTGAGTCCAAAGGGTGGTGATAAATGGGGTGTACTCGGAATGGTCTGGTGTGGAAAGTGGGGTCCCCCAAGGATCTGTCCTGGGACCAATGCTATTTAATTTATTCATAAAAGACCGAGAGGATGGGATAAACAGCACAATCTCTGTATTTGCGGACAATATTAAATTAAGCAAACTGCGTAAAGGGTTCTATACAGTCAGAGTGGTAAGGATGTGGAATTCTCTTCCACAAGCAGTGGTATCAGCAAGGAGCATCAATAGTGTAAAAAATGATTAGATAGGCACCACCACATACAGGGGTATACAATGTACTATTGACATAAAGACGTACACACACACACACTCATCATAGGTTGAACTGGATGGACTGGTGTCTTTTTTTTCAACGTCACTAACTATGTAACTATGTAACTATAAATGTAAATTTTACAGTTATAAGCAACTATTTTTTTTTCTGAATGAAAACAATGTATTCATTGCTTACTACTGTTATTAGCTGTGATTGGCCACAGTTATTCACATGCTACAGATTGGCTGTGATTTGCCGTTGCATGTGTAAACCCTCGGCTGCTACTTTCCTAGTTAGAGGAGTAGTTGAGGGGTGGTAAAATTCCACTCAACCATTGGGTTTTACCACTCCCAACCCAAAGTGTAAACAAGCCCTTACACATTCACCACACCAGTGCAGCCAGTCCCAGTGTTGCCAAAAGGCCTCATTCAAGCAAAGTCAATGTGTATCTTGTGGGAAAGGCATGTTTACCCACGCAGGGATGCCAAGGTATTTCATACATCCCCAAGCAGGCAGTTCCATTCATGTCTATTAGGACACAGCCGCTGCTCCCAATCTGACATCTGTTTGGGTGCAAAGCCTGACCATAGACAGATTAAGAATAGCAGTTGTGTATATGCATCTGCTGTGTGCCAATAGACAAATAAATGGGATAGAAATAACAACTGGGACTGCATACACGGGGATGCACAGAACACCTGTGCATTTCTGGGTGGGTAAATACGGCTGTTGCATTGGGGTACTAATTGATACAGCCCCATGTGAATGAGGCCTAATAGTTCAGCCAGTCACAGTGTTCCTTATCGCCACCACACCAGTGACAATATAGGCAGACTATTGCAGCTAGCAACAGTGTCCCTGATCTCTGCTATATCAATACAGTCTCGCCAGTGCAACCAGCAAATGCATTCTTGATCACCTGATATGATCCTGGCCTGTTTATTGACCACATTTCTTCCTGCTGCCTGGACTGATCTTGAACTACAGGAACTGTTTGTTAACTTCTTAAGCCCCCCTTGTTTCCTATCTAGTGAACATGGTATTTCTGAGAGAAGGCTAGGCTTGTTTGGCCTAAAGGTATAGGGGCTGCTATGGGTAACGCTACACTAAACTATAATTCCTGACCTCTCGTACAGAGATGACCATTACAGTACATCATTTTCTATGCAGTGTTGGGTTATTTTTTGTGATACACAAGATACAATGTCCGGTACATAAGCAGTCTAAACATGGAAAAAATCTCACACATAATGTATCCCTATACTCGGGAGGAATAACGGAATGTGTTTTGGGGTGAGCTTCTAAGTACGCTTATGCTGTGTGTGAGAAGAATAAAAATGACAACTTTGTGTAAAAAATATATTTTCATTTTCTTTCTGCATTTTTCAAAAACTTGTGGCAACAAAAGTCCTCAAAAGATTCACCATGCCTGTTAAAAAATACCTTGGGGTGTTTACTCTACACAATGTGATCATTTTGTTGGTGTTTCTACTGTCCTGATTCTCCAGGACCTCCAAAAATGTGATATGTAGTCAGGAAATTCAAATTGTGTTTTTTTTTCCCCTAGAAAGCCTTAGGGTCAGTTCATTGTGCATTGTGATTTAAGACAGTGCTGATGCACCAATCCTAAAGTTTCACACTGTTATTTTTCTTTTTAACAAAAGTTATTGAAGTGTCACTGACTTTTTGATAATGTGCTACTGGCCGGTGTGTGGTGAGTGTGCTGCAATGGAAAAAAAGTAAAAGCACTGCGCCCAGTACATTTTTTTAGCACACACCACCTCAACACAGGGGTGTAAACTGGCCACACTGGAGACTAGGCATTTTGCCTTATCTTGCGGTGGGACTGCGCTGGAATATCTGCCTAAAACAGTCTCACTGCACCTGGTGTGAACCTAGCCTTAAGGTGGTCCTATGTGTCTAAACTGTGAAAAAGTCTCACACGTGTAGTATTCCCATACTCTGTGTCAGGGCTTGAACTTGAACCTGAGACCTCCGCTGTGTCTGGCAATGACTCTTCTCGCTGAGCTACCTGAGATGCTTTACAGCACCCTGTCTGATCCATTGGACAACCCTGCCTTGTGCCTTGACTTCTGCTGAACCTTGAACTCTTTGCTCTTCCCATGAACTTCCTGATTTAAGCCATGTCTCTGCACTTCCCATTTGCCCGATTATTGTGCTCTCTTAAGCCAGTTTTTCACTCTCATCTTCCCTCCTGCCGTCCATATTGTGCTACCACTCGTTATGACCCTTGCCTTGTTCCTCAACTATGCTTCTGGCTGATCCCAACCTGTAACTACTCGTTACTGACCTTTGGTTTGTTTTACTGACTATGCTTTTGTTTGATCCTTACCTGCTTATCTGCTTCTGGACCCTGGCTTTCTCACCTCCTGGTGGGGCGATCCTGAGGACCGCGACCTGGCACCAACGCGCAGCCAAATCCATCTTCGCCATCAGGAGCTCTGGAGAACACCGGTTAATACTCAGGCTCCGCACCTCAGAAAAGCCTGTGTCATCCGCAAGGGTGACTGTCTGTGTACCTATCCCGCTGGCCGGTAGTAATCCTGCTACTACTATAGCAATTGGTCTTCGAGCCTGACCCCCTGATCGTGACACTCGGGAGGAGAAGCAAATTGTGTTTTGAGGTGTAATTCTAAGTATGCCTATGTTGCGTGTTACAATATTTTTATTAATTGACAACATTGTGTAAAAAGATACATTTTCATGTTCTTTCCATACTGTCTAAAACTTGTGGCAAAAAAATTACATTTTTATAAAATCTTGATGCCTATTAGTAAAATACCGTGGGGTGTTTGCTTTCCCACAAATATATTTTGTGGGTTTTTCCACTGTCCTGGCGCTCCAGGGCCTCTAAAAATGTGACAGGCAGTCAGGAAATTAGATGTGAAGTTTATGCAGCAGAATAATTTTGGCCTACATTTAGGAAGAAAGATTATTTATTTGCAAAATATATAAAAGAAACCAAGAAACTTTGTTAAGAAACTCTGACCACACCTAAAATTTGTAATGATTTGATAACGTAACAGTGTCAAAAAATGGATGGATGGAAATTCATGGGAATAGGTGTGGCTAAATGGGCATGTTTCCATTGCTGTGCCGGTAAGTGTGATAAAACAAGGATATTGGGGGACTTTGTAAAGATACACATTAGAAGCATGTAAAAAAGTTATAAGAATATTACCTATCCTTGCCTTTATATTACTTTGCATAAACAGCACTTTAACACCTGAGACATATCGCAGGATAGTTTTTTAATGATGAAACATAAGCACTTCAAGTGATCATCATGACTGAATACCTTACAGTGAAAGTGAACCTAAATAGGATTGACACTCTAAACAAATCTTTTTTAAAATTGTTACACCTTCTCTCCTATAAAACAAAGTTTTATGTGACATTTATGAAAATAAAAAATAATGGCAAGAGAAGAAATGCAGGCAGTGAAGAAGTAAGGAGTATGTCTGAGGAACATTGGTGGTCAGTGGAAAAGTGTGACAATGTGACAGTAATCGATCTTAGGGGTTGACTGCTGGACCTGGTCATTGCCACAGGGGAGTAGGTCACATGTGCCACACAATAAAAGGGGTTCAGGGTATGCTTGCTGACTGCAGAAGAGCAAAGAGCTGTGATGAAATAAACGTAAGGTGGATATAAGGGGGTTAGGAATGCATATTTCAAGGTGACATTGTCTTTTTAAGCTAAAATAAACCAATAGCTATAGAAAAAGTTTTTTTCTCGAAGTTCGTTAAGAGACACAACTCTTTTCATCTTGACAATTGGGTTATGCTGCCAAAGTAAGGAGTAGGGCACTAGGTATAAAATGTAGTTCATCCTGAAGGAAGCCCCTGCTGGAAGTGAAACCTTGTCACTTCCTGAAGATCTCAGTGAACAACTAGTAAAAGAAAAAAAAAAAAAACATGCAACAGACTAGAGCAGTGATGGCGAACATTGGCACCCCAGATGTTTTGGAACTACATTTCACATGATGCTCAACTACACTGCAGACTGCATGAGCATCATGGGAAATGTAGTTCTAAAACATCTGGGGCGCCAAGGTTTGCCATCACTGGACTAGAGGGACCATGTCTTTCAAACTCAGAGGAAAAAAATTACAATGAGCACTAAAAATCTGATTTCTGTTTTGTACATTACAGGAGACAGAGCAGGCTATAATCATTATAACCTGAGTTATGCACTACCTATAGGTGAATGGAATGGCAGATCAAACAGACAGGAAGTCCTCCACTATATAACCCCCTCCCACTCCCAGAGCTCCTCAGTTTTTTCACCAGTGTCTTGAAGGTGGTGGTCACTGCAACCCTCTTTGTCCTGTTATTCTCAAGTGGTTCCAGCAGGGATCAGGAGATTGGTTGGCCTAATCCATTTTGATGCTAAGATGGATGGTACCCAGGCTCCACTATGATGGTCTTTTGCAGGGATTGCCTTTAATGCGATTATATGACACAGGCATATATGGTGCTCTCATGCCGAGTGTACTCATGGCATGCGTGTGCATGCGCAGTGGAAGCCAGCATTGCGTCAGGAAGGTGGAACCAGTACCCATTTTAAATTTGTAAACAAGCCAAGTCTTCTGTTTTCAAGCAGCCGATTGCTGCTGAAGCTGGCAGACGTCAGCACTTGGAGGTGTGAGGACACATAGGAGCCTTCTTGGGCATATGAGTACTGGAGCATACGAGCATATGAGTTGCTGGAAGGGTAGCCAGCTAGGCACAGTCCTGTATTCCCCAGCTGGGAATGGCTTCCAGAAAGCGTAGGGGAGCACAGCTGGGAAGGGCATAGGTGCCGTATTCCTGCTGTTTTTGTATCCCCCAAAAGACCAAAGGTGACAGGAGCATCGGAGCTGCTGCATCGGTCTGGTATTGGAGCTACCGCAGAGGCATCTACCTCGGTGTATGTCACCAAGGATGACTTGGTGGCTGCAAAAATTGCAGGTAGGATTTCTTACATGGCACAGGTAGTAAAAAGCTGAAGAGATCCCCTTCATCAGAGCCTCCTCCTGCAGGCAGAGGAGAAATGAGTGGACATTGATGAGGAGGTGGTCAGAGTGGAGATCAGGGAGGGCCAGATGGTAAAGTCTACCTCTGCAGAGTTCGAGCCTGAGGAAGCATAGGGCCCTCGGTCTCACAAGCACAAAATATCAAAACTTCAATCTCTGGCTAGTGGTGTCTTGTCCTAATATAAATCTCACTTGCCCTTTAGGGCCTGGCAGTCTAGGAACTGCAGACACTGTTTAAGGCTTCTTATCTTTTTGGTGGGCTCACAGTATCAGCCATTGGCACTTGCCAAATTCTTAAGGATTGTATTAAGTGGTTAGTAAAGAGGAAACAGGCATATGTGAAATCAGACACTGGTGAAAGGTTGTTGGAGTTTGCACGGGTTCTGTGTTTTACGGTAGATGCCTTCAAGGACCTTCTCCAACAGATTTCTCCTTTTGTCCACATGCATAGGATTCTATGGTTGAAGAGCTAGTCTGTGGAAGTGCCTTGTAAAAAATTGCTGACAATGTTGACCTTTCACAGGGAATGCCTATTCGGAGAAGATTTGGATAGATACAAGTTTCTCATGTTCAGTCTTTTCGTATGAAATCAGTTCGTTCAGTGGTGGCCTCACTCCAGCAAGGGGATTTTCTGGCATCCATAAACATTAGGGATGCTTATCTCCATATGCCCATTTTTCCTGTGCATCAAAGATTCTTGTGTTTCATGGTAGAGGACCAGTACCTTCAGTTTGTGGCCTTGCTTGTGGCTGCATACAGAGGGGATTTACTGTATGTGTTTGGGGAGAGTATGCTTTAATAGGCTAGAGAGGATATAAGTTTTAATTTACAACTTATAATACAGAGGGGCAACTGCACCTATCATGGGTATAGTGTGGGATACCCAACAAACTCATATGAGTGTGATGGCCATTGGCCAGACATCCACCAACTTTTGGCCATACAAGTGTATATTACTATCCTGACATTTTTTTAATAATTTAGCATCCAGTGAGAAATGACAAAATTGCTAGATATATATTTTATCTCCTATATATAACTCCACCACCAATCTCCATAATACACCACTGCTAACTTCAGACCTCTTCGAACATGCTCTATTTCCAACTAAATCTTTTGACAACTTCCTTACTCATGTTCAAGCATTCCTCTTCAACTACAAGCTAATATGACCAAATACTTAAAGGGTAAGATCAACTTTTTGCTAAAAATGAAAAGGTGAACCAACTCCAAATATCCTGAACACCTTTCCAGGCCCGCTGCACATAGCAGCCTTGATTCTCTGTTCTTGGGGCTGTGTATTGAGGTCCACACATCGTACACCACAATGCACAGCCCCAAGTGAGTATCCATCATAATGCATGCAATAGCAGCTGTGATTGAATACTCACTCCAGAACTGTGTTTTGCAGTATATGGACTGCTAAACTGCAGCACAGGGCATCACAACCACTATGTGCAGTTGGATCCAAAGGGGTTACCAGGATATTCGGAGTTAGTTCACCTTCCTTTTTAGTGAAAAGTTAACTTACCCTTCAAGAAAAATCCAAGTATCTATTAATATCAACATTCACATTTAAAAACGTACTTTCTCAAAAAACTAAACAAAAATAAAATTGATTATGTTATTCAGACATGATCTATATTTTTTTTAAATCCCATTCTCTGTTCTTGGTCTTACCAGTCCATATTTGCCCCATCTTCTTAAAGTGAACTTGTCAGCACCAATAGCCCACCTGCTAAAAGAAATTACATTTCTGACTTTTTTTCTGGCAGCCCGTGTCTTGAAACATTGTTGCTTTACTGCTACCTGGCCACTGCAAGTTTTTGACTGGTCAGATGGGTCAACTACCTGTTCCACTCATTGCACACAGCAGTTCCTCCCACCAACTTGTTTGTTCTGTAACAGAAGGAAACAAAGCAAGCAATGGGGGAGCAGGAATTCCACACACCAAGTGTACAAGTGACCCTATGTGGGCAGGGTCTTTCTTCATAAATGTTGACCAAAATCTATTTTGCTACATTTCTATGGTGAAAATAACCTAAATCATTGTATATTATTTACTCTGTGTGAAAGGTATAGAGTCTACAATCTAAAAATTTACCAATCCTAAATTAACGATGGCCTATTTTATTCTTGAGGCCCTAAAATGCCAGGACAGTACAAATACCTCCCAAAATACCCCTTTTTTTGGAAGTAGATACCCCAGGGCTTTTAGTAAGAGGCATGGTGAGTTTTTTGAAGTTGTAATTTTTTTCACAATTTTGTGGAGAAATTAAATAAAATGTTTGTTTTCCACAATTTATTATTTTTTTTATACTGTCATCAGAGCAGTTCAGTGTCACCATATGACAAAACACATGTCCCCTTCTCCCCATCCTTGTTTTCGTGGTATACTCTAATTTATTTTTTTGGGTTGGCCCATGAGAACAGAGCCTCATTCTTGGTGGGGGTGGATGTAGCAGCCTCCCAGATAGGTTGCTAGAAAAATTAGGTACATTTAGTTCTGTTTGTCTCCTTTTTTATTCAGTATAGCAGTTTGTGATTGCTTTGGGCTGCTTTGGGCTTTGCAGGCTGTGGGTTCAATTGCTTCCCCCTGCCTTCTGGAGGATTGCAGAATAAAGTGAGTTTAGAAAATGCAAATTAGCAGTTTGAATATTTATGTTGTCTTAGCCAATCCCTGGGGGAGGTTGCCCTGTAGGTGGCTGGAGAATGCATAAATAGTAACGGGCCTGAGACAGCCTTATTCTTCTCCAGCCCAGCTGAAGTTCTGCCTGTGTTCACTGAGCTCTCAGCTTCTGCTTAGCTTTGGGGCCTACTTGCTGAGATTTGCTGTAGCCGTCTGAGGATCCGGTCTGGAAAGTAACTAGAACAGGCATCCCTACTGAAAGATTTACCCACACCTTGTTCTAGTGAGAAATGCAAAATGTTGAATTTCCTATCAGTTTTTCTTTTACAAGCAATCATCACCAAAACAAATAAAGAGAATAGCGAAGATACAAGCAGCAATAAAGACTTGACAGTTTCCCAACTCCATCAAAGACAAAAAACTGTTTGACTATATATGCACCTAACCATAAATCCACTATATTTGCTTTAGTTTATAATCCAGGGCAGGGTTTCAGATGTTTTTTACTTCTATAACCTCACAAAAGACAAACACTAAGTCTTATCAAGTTAGCCAAATTGTTAATCCTGCGATACATGGTTTGAAATTCAGCTGGTTCAGCCGGGACTGGCCAAAATTAGATTCATGCATGAGCACTGAGGTTGTACAGAAGTCGATCTACTGATTGACTTTTGTACAACCACCCTGACAGATTTTCCCTACTTGATCAGCCTACAGCCTGCAACACTGATCAGTGTATTCTGATAGGGGGGAAGTCTGCCGTCAGAATACAATAGATCAGTGGGGAGGGTTCCCCCATCCACCTCATGTGTGGATGGGGGATCCGGTAGGGTTGCCACCTCATGCCTTTAAACCAGGACACATATTAATTACACAGGTTCTGAGGCTGATTAAGGTGGTAATTAAACTCACTTGGTGCCTTATCTGCATTATACAGTATTAGCCTCAGAACCTCTGTAATTTATGTGTCCAGGTTTAAAGGGATCAGGTGGGAACCCTAGGATCACGTCAGTTTTTTTTTTTTTTTTTTCAACCTGCTGGTTTAAAGAAAATAACATTTCTATCTATGAGCTGCCCTAATCATTACAAGTTGCAACTTTGTGGGTTTTCATTTTTGCCTGGATTTCAGCTTAAAACTGTATAATCGAGAGATACTTCAGCTTGTCTGTAATATAAAAAAAATGGCGTCTCTGTGTGAAAACTCTCCTTCAAGATCTCATTTTCACCCCAGCCAATACAAGCTTAAGACAGGAAACACTAATATTCCATGTTCTGCATCCATGGTGATAGCAGTCTTCTCATAACACTTCATGCTGATAATTAAACAATCTACACACAATGCGCAGTCTGGGCTCTCATCTGATCATGACTTAAAAAAGAAGGATTTCTTCCATCATTAATTGCTGTCTGAAAAGCTTCTTTTAGAGTGTTAGAAAATATAGTTTTATTCCTAGGAAATGACATGTCAGGTGGCATTAGTAGACCACCAATAAAGTTCTTAACATCAAGTAAATGAGACGAAATAGGCATGACATATTGAAATATTCTGGGACTTTTATAGCCATCTGGAAATGTTTATATTAGAAGAGAGTATTAGCCTCGTGGGTGGTAGTATGTATATATGTGCTGACCTTGGACTCAGGGACTCTACACTTGAATATGGATTATTCTTTTATAGTGCAAGTCTGTTGTTAAAACACATATTACAGACCAGACCTTTTCTATGTCTCTATGTGTGCTTACAGAGCTGCCTACGCAAGGCCATCTAAACCTATCGAGCCTACTATTGTCCTAAGTAGTTCTCTGTAGACAAACAGTAATTCAGAGATTTAGCTATAACAGACAAAATCAACCTCTGATAAAGCAGAAGAGATTTCAACTAACTAACTAAATAAACAAATAACTAACTAACTAAATATTTTAAACAGCTGCACATCCTTAATGAAGTGAAAAATGGAGGATACCACATTATACAAAGCTTTCTTGCATTAAAATACATATTTTTATGCTAAAATAAAATTAAAAAAAGAAGTCATTTTTTAGTTCCATAAGAAATTAGCATTTTTAAGGCCCAACTTCTTCCAAAACTGTTTATTTTATTTGGATAAATTCGGGAAGCATTAGAGCAGGGGTCAGCAATAGGTCCATCATGATCTACCCACTGATTGTGACTATCTGACTGGTGGATTGTGACCTCCATTGGTATAGGCATCAATAGCATCGTGCAACTGGGGCACATGCCCTGCATCTCTTACCTGGTGCCCCAGTTGCTACTGCTGGCCATGTTCTCTGGTGCTGTGGATGCCCAACATGATGCTTCAAGGCTGCCGCAGTTCTGTAGACACAAAAGGACAGCCTTAACCAGGGCACAACCCATCATGCCGATCTTCTTAATGACTGCAGCTTTCATACTTTTCTGCCAACTGGAGCAGGGACAAGTATTTTAAAAGCTGAAAGGACAGTCAGCCATGCCAGCAGAAGGCTTGGGGTAACACCTTCTTTATATTTGTTACATGTACTCATTCATAAATCATAACTTAAGAAGAATTCCAGGTATGGTGTTTTTTATATAGTTACATTGGATAAGCTTGGACCAATGTAACTTTGCCTATGCCATACCCGTGGGATCCCTCTAGAAGTTGGAAATCAGTGAAGTGATCTCTACTAGCTTATGGGTCCCATGCCAAGTGACTAAGCTGTTGTATCCTAAACACAGGAGGTCGACTACTTGGCATGGGCGCCATTTCTCAATGATGGATGAAGTGGGGGGTATGATGCCACTGCCTCGTCTCTCCATCTTGTCCAAACAGAGAACCTTGTATCCATTCAGTCCTCCTCACCTTTTTGATGCAGCAGACTTCAGGTAGTTCTAATTTTCTCCACTTCTACGTTGTGGCGCAACTCCTGCGCCAAAAAAAAAACGCCAATTCATATCTTGCAATAGTGGAACTAAATAAGACCCACTTTCTTTTGGTAAACAGATACAGTTCGTAAAAGTGTCTTGCCTGTACACTAAGGCTGCACACCTCACACCTCACACCTCAGCGTAGCGTCTTTGAGCATTTTTTCTAGTGGGGGTTTTTTTTTTTGCACGATTTTGACGAGTTTTTATTAGTGACTTTTTTATACAGTGTTTTTGAGCTTTTGCATTTTTTTCGATTAGCCAATAGCGAAAACTATCATCTGTTGCTAGGGTTTTCAGCTTTTTTAGTTTTCTATTAGCTTATATTTCATTATTTTTCATTATTATTTATTCATTTATTATTGTTAGGGTAGGGGGGTTAGAGTTAAGGTTAGGTTAGGATTAGGGGTTAGGGTTATTTAATATTTATTGTATTTTTTATTTTTTTTGTTAGGGTTAGGGTGGTAATACCACTACTACTAGTAATAATAATAATAATAATAATAAATGAATAAATACATGTAAGATAAGTATACAAATAAATAAAAATAATCTTAAATAATAAATACATTTAATAAACGAATACTAATAATATGTAATAATAAATAAATAACCCCTAACCTTAACCCTAAACCTTAAAAAATAAAATAATATCAAAAATAAATAAATAACTAAACACCCTAACACAAAATAAATAAATAATTTATTATTATTATTATTATTGTTATTAATAGTATTTTTTTTTGTTTGGGTTTGGGTGTTTTATTCATTTTTATTATTATTATTATTAATAATAATAATGTATGTAATATATATATTTTTTAAGGTTATTTTTATACAGGATTTATATAGTGCCAACAGTTTGCGCAGCGCTTTACAGTGTGGGGAAGACAATACAGTTACAGTACAATTCAATACAGGAGGAATCAGAGGGCCCTGCTCGTCAGAGCTTACAATCTAGAAGGTTAGGCGCTAATTATTATTTATGTATTATTACATAATATTAATTTATTTTATTTATTATTAATTTATGATGATTTTTAGTTATTTGTGTATTTTTTTTCATTTATTTATTCCTTTTTTATTACTATTTTATTTTATACATTTTTTAATTTGAGCAGAAAATTGAGCAAAAACATGAGAATGTGCACAAAAACGCACGAAAGGCACATTTTCATATATTTCCATGGGAATAAAAAAAAAGCCAAAAATGCTGAAATCTGCCCAATTCGAGTTACAAAAAAGCTCCAGAACCTTTTTGAGCTTTAGGCGACTTGGAGCGGAGATATGAACCAACTCCATAGAGAATAACTGATTTTTTTTCTCCTCCAGCGTTTTGGAGCTTCAAGCTATAAAACGCTGAGGTGTGAATGGGGCCTAAATGTGGCTCAGCATGCATGAAATTTAAGTACATTTTCTAGACAGGTACATTAATTTTGGGAAAGCTGCACCTCTTTTAGAACGCATGCAAGGCACTTTCTGCAAAAACTGTCTGCGCCAGTTTTTAAGAATGACAAGGATTATGTAAAGACATCTGTGATGGGGTAGAGGAAATATTTCAACTTTTGTTATATTGGAGAATTAAAAAAGTAAAGCCAGTATGCTTTCTGTATAGGGGCCTCCTGTCTTTTCATGCCCTGCATTATTTGTAAACTGTGAACATTTGGTTTTGAGTAAGCTAGAATTTAGCACACTGAAAATGTAACTTTTACTACTTTGGGCTTTAATATTGTGTTTCCATCTGGATGAGTTACAGCCCAGAGTTATTCCCAGACAGAACGCAGAACAGCTCACCATAGCCACTCTTGTTTAACATAAAAGGAATAGTTTCCAGTGGCTGGAAGCGCACGCTATAAATGTACGTAAGACTCTTTTATTATTAGCTTTTACAGTAGTTTTCCTTAAAGCAACGCACGTGTTTCTATCTTTTTCCTAGCTAGTAATTCAAGTAGTGTTTCGTCTACGGCTCCTGCATCCTCTTTATTAATTATAGGGCTCGTTTTTGTTTCCACTCAAAGCATAACCAGCAATTTTCCACCACTTGAATCTTTACATCAGTCCAATCACATCGCTTGGCTGGTCCTTCCTTGTGACTCATTGTCTGGTGAGCACACGGACAGTATGTCTCTGTTTAAAACAGAGCTATGTCATATTCCAAATGTGCCTATCAGCACAATATGATTTGTACCCTTACCTCATTTTACAGCTATTGGGTACAACAGCATAAACAGCTGCTGTCATTGTTCTTTTGTATTTGTTGATTTAGCGCACTAGATGATAAGCATGTCTACTGTTTTCAAGATACTGTATGTTGCTGTCATCCCGGTCTATGCTTTACATCAGCATCACCAGTGAAATAACCGATGACCATATCTTAATTAGTCCACTAAGGGTTTGTGATGTACTAGCCTTGTCTGGTGTACGTTATTGATTTCCTTGAAGTTTTCACTCAAGCCAGCATTTGTCAACTTCGAATATAAAATGTGATAAACCACACTAAGGCCGACCATACACTGTTTGAATCTGCTCCTGCTGAACCGGCCTAGATTCAAACCGTTAATGGGCAGGCTGAATGTACCAAGTTGATCGATTGATCAAGTTGGGTACAACTGGCCTGCAGGATTCTCTTGCCATGATCTCTAGAGGCTGCTTTAGATAATCACCGTCTTCACCCGACAGGGATGGCTTACCCCGCCAGCCCCCGTTCCCCTGCCAGGAGAAGACAATTGCTGATTCCCCTGCCAACACTGTCTGTGTTGATAGGGAAACCGTGTATGGCCTGCCTTAGTATTACCGAAATTACTTTGAAAAACCATTGTTCAGTTACATATACACTGATCAGCCATAACATTGTGATCACTGACAGGTAAAGTGAATAACATTGATTATCTCGATACAATGGCACCTGAAAGTGGGTGGGATATATTAGGCAGCAAGTGTACATGTTCTGATAGAAAGGTTTCAGAACACACAGTGCATGAAAGCTTGTTGCGTATGGGGCTGCATAGCCACATGGTGCTCATGCTGACCTGTATCCACAGACAAATTTCATACAATGGGCACGTGAGCATCAGACCTGGAGCACAGAGAAATGGAGGAATATGGCCTGGTCTGACAAATCACATTTTCTTTTACATCAGGTAGATGGTCAGGTGGGGGAGGTGACCACTTTTTGCAATATCGTATAACGTTTATATTGGTCAGGCAACGCACTGACACCTTTGCTGCCATTGTGCTATGTGCTGGGCGTTCAGTGTGACTCTGCGCCTTTAAGGAGGGGTGGGCTCCCTCCAGTCACCTGTCCTCCATCTATCTCATCAGAATGCATGTGCTCCCATTGTGGAGACTCTTTAAAGGTAGAGTTAGGGACTGCAGATACCAGGGTGCCTTGTCGCGGCCTACAGCTTACGCATGTATTTGCAAATGTGTGCAACTAAACCCCTGTTTTTAACGCATACTGTTAGACACGTTAATTTGGCTGGTTGCTGGCTGGTTGGTAAGTAGTGACTGGAAATACCTTTGCTTTTTTGAGATGGTCAGGTGCGTGTGTGTTGCGTGGCACCAGGATACAATATGAAAAGAAGGTACATTGGCAGAGGCAGCGTGATGCTTTGGGCAATGTTCTGCTGGGAAACCTTGGGTACTGCCATTCCTGTGGATGTTACATTGACATCTACCAGCTACTAGGGATGCACCGAAATTTCAGCCACCGAAATTATCGGCCGAAAATGGGCCTATCCCATTTCGGCCGATAATGGGTTAAAAATACCGAAATTAATGGCCGCCGTGAGAAAGGAGGGCGGCGCAGCGCAGGTTTAAAAAGTGCCGCCTCTGACCGGCCGCCCACCTCTCAATGATGTCCCTACTACTATGATCTGTGTATGAATGAAGTGACACACCGGGCGGAAGGGCGGGCGAGCGGCCGCTAATAGCTGTAACTATGTGAGCTTCACTTCCCTGTTAGCAGCACGATGAGCATGAATGAACTGACACACCGGGCGGGAGGGAGCGGCCGCTAATAACTGTAACTATGTGAGCGTTTCACTTCCCTGTCATGCGGGTATCTCCTCTGACAGGGAAGTGAAGCGCTCACATAGTTATAGCTATTAGCGACCGCTCCCCCAGCCCTCCCGCCCGGTGTGTCAGTTCATTCATGCTCATCGTGCCGCTGACAGGGAAGTGAAGCTCACATAGTTACAGCTACCGTATTAGCGGCCGCTCGCCCGCCCTCCTCCCGGTGTGTCACTTCATTCATACACAGATCGTAGTAGTAGTGACATCACCGGGAGGCGGCCGGCCGGCCAGAGGTGGGACTTTTGAATGAAGGACACCGGAGGAGCACTCAGCAGAGTGAGAGTAAGGAGATTGAATCGTTGGGATGGGGAGGGATGCTGAGGCAGAGGGGGGGAGGATGTACTGATGAGAGGGACGCTGAGGCAGTGAGGGGGGGGGAGCTGAGGCTGCTTACCAATGGTATTAGTATTATGCAGCATGAGGGGGTTAATGTATTGTCACTGCTGGTCACTGATGCATTAGTGACCGACAAGTGGCAGTTAATTAACCCCTTTGTGCTGCATTAGTGCAACCAGTGTCAGTGCAACCAGTGTTAATTAACACTGACACTGGTTGCACTAATGCAGCACAAAGGGGTTAATTAACTGCCACTGGTCGGTCACTAATAGATGAGTGACCAGCAGTGACAATACATTAACCCCCTCATGCTGCATAATAGAAATACCATTGGTAATTAAATTAACCACTTGCCAACCCGTCACAGTACATATACTGTGACAGGGTGGCAGCGACAGGTGTACGTCGCTGCCTGTTTTTGGTGTATGCCCCTCTTCTACCTATTTTAAATTTATTTGGGGGGAAAAGTCATTTTCGGTTTCGGTTTTCGGCCAAGGGCATCCTGCATTTTCGGTTTCGGCCCAAAATTTTCATTTCGGTGCATCCCTACCAGCTACCTAAACATTGTTGCTCACCAAGTTCACCCTTTTATAAAAGTGGCATTGCGTGATGCCAGTGGCCTCTTACAGCAGAATTATGCATCCTGCCACACTGCAAAGATGGTTTAAGAACGGTTTGAAGGACACGACGACAAGTTTGATGTGTTAACTTAGCCTCCAAATACTCCATACATATTCTAACCCAATCAAACATCTGTGGGATGTGCTGATCAATGAAGGCCCCACCTCACAACTTACAGGACCGGAAGGATCTGCTACTAATGGCTTGGTGCCAGATGTCACAGCATAATTTCAGAGGTTTAGTGGAGTCTATGTCCCGAAGGGCTGTTTTGGTGGGTCCATTCATGTGGATGTTACTTTGACATGTACCACCTACCTAAACATTGTTGCTGACAGAGTACACCTCTTCATGGAAACAGTATTCCCTGATGGCAGTGGCCTCTTTCAGCAGGATAATGTACCCTGACATACTGTAAAAATTATACAAGGAAGGTTTGAGAAACACAACAAGTTTGTGGTGTTACCTCGGTCCTGAAAATTCTCCATATACCTTAAAAAACAAGTAAGATCCATGAAAGCCCTACATCACAACTTACAAGACTTAAAGGATCTGCTACTGACAGCTTGGTGCCAGATACCACAGCATACCTTCAGAGGTCAAATTAAATCCATGCCTCAATGGGTCAGGGCTGCTTTGGAGGCAAAAGAAGGACCTACTCAACATTAGTTAATTTACTTGGTCATACTCTTATGATGGGTGAACACAATGTTATGGTTGATTAGTGTATAGCACTATAACAGCACATGCAGCTGCTTTGGGGCCTCAGGGGCAAGGGCTGCCCAATGAGAGTACCTGAATAATGTTGAGTAGTACTGGTTCAGACTAAAGCAGACTGCTTGTCCACTGGGCATTGTGCATCTGAAAATAGTTCCAGCTGACAAGATGAATAAGACACTGCAGAGCCTTTTTACCTAATGCGGGCAGCACATCAGCTGAGAACTGCCTAAAATTCAAACTGTGATCTCACCAAGAAGAACCAAGTGCAAGAAAGTGCTGAACAATGTTAGGATATTCTTAACAGTGGAGTTTAATGTGTAGCACTACCTCCGCAGGAGCTGCTGGATCTTGAATCCCCCTTTTTCTGCACAGCTAGGCAACACGCATTTCCAACTTGCATCCAGACTTAAGAAATCAGTCCATGGGCTTCTTTTTGTTGTTTTATTGGGGTAAACAACTTGGATAGACATATTGGACTAGGTGGGACTTTAAATGAGACCCAAGCTGGTGTTGCCCGGCGTCTCCATCCCTATAACAAAAAACAAAATGAGGTTGAAGGATTGTAAGAGGTGCATGAAAGTCAGCCAGCCCCCAGTCTGATGTACTCACCCTCTAGTCTGTCACCAACCAAATAAAACCTGTCTCTTGGTACAAAGAACAGGGGTTTAGTCGACACACATTTGCAAACGCATGTGAAAGCTGCAGAGCCACTTCATGGCACCCTGTTATATCTGCAGTCCTACACTCTTAATTTAGTGTCCTCACACTGGAGGCACATGGCCGCTAATGGGTGTATGGGGGAACAGGTGAGAGGGAGACAGCCCAACCTCCCCCAACCCATCCTCATCCACGACTGGCTGTTGTCTCAAAGACTCAAATAATTCGGTTATAACCATGGTGCAAACTGGAAAAGACCAGCTGAAAAGCATTACACCTCCATCCCCTTGGTGGATGCAGTATATAGATAGGAAGGGATTATGGGATGCCCAACTTGACTTGAAGAACAACAGATGAGGACAAACTTTCTTCTCTATGTACACAAAAATGAAGATCCTGGACTGTACTCACTTTGGAATAATTGCAGTCTCTATGAATCGGTGGCAAAGTTCTTTACGAACCAGGCTGCTCCAAAGAATGCCCCAGGACAAGGGATAGGAATTTAGCACAACACTGTCCCTGGAAAGATTATACGCCTGGCAGCCTCTTCCTTCCTTATGCCCTCCGGAGGTGCTCACACTGTCCCTTGCTTCCTGCTGCACTGGGCAAGACTTCTGTTCAGACCTCCAACTGTCCACATCCTCCAATGCCAGCCAGGATGTCTTCTGCACAAGACCCAAAGGTAACTGACATCCCTTTCTTAGGCTTCCTCTCTTTCCTTTCCTCAGCTAGTGCCTAGAGGCAGAGCCCACAAACCTCTCCCAGGCCACACGACAGCAACCACAACACTCCATCTTTCACCCAACCCCACTGCTGCTCAGGCTCCACCATATTTAAGGGCTGACCCAGCCAAGCCACCCCACCAGTACCTTCTGCCTGGGGATTGGCCAGATTTGCCCAAGTATGCAGATCAGGAGCTCCTACCCTCCATCCACAAAATTCACGGTAGCTCCTCTATCCAGAGGGTGAAACTTTACTCAGGGGCTGACACACATTCCGTGGCTCCGGGAAAGGTGGCCCTTGAAGGGCTAGGTCGCAGGAGTGGAGGTGAGGACCCAGTCACATAGGATGCAGTGGTGAAGGCACGTTTCATTACGAAGGATACCATTGGATCACTTAAAGTGGACTTTATAGAGTGCACCTTGGGTAAGTGCAATAACTGGATTTTTGACTTACCGTAAAATCCTTTTCTCTTAAGCTCATTGACAGACGCAGTCCTCTTTGATTAATATCAGTAGGGTTATACTGCCCCCTACAGGAGTAGGACACTAGGCAGGAAAAACTTTCTGGCCACACCTATGGGACAGTCCCAGAGGGTATATCCTCTCTCTCCCTGCTACAGGATGTCAGTTATGTCACAAAGCAGTGTCAGAGAATTTAACCCAACCCAACTCAAAATAGAGGGGCGGGTACTGCGTCTGTCAATGAGCTTAAGAGAAAAGGATTTTACGGTAAGTCAAAAATCCAGTTTTCTCTGTCGCTCATTGACAGACGCAGTCCTCTTTGATTAATATCAGTAGGGACGTCCCAAAGCAGTGCCACAAATGAGGGGTGGGATAACGGAAATCAAAATCCAATCCAGAAGGCCCAACCGGTGCCAACCAGAAGTCTTAAAGGCTCATCAGACAAAAGGATGAGACTCAACTGAAAACCCAACAGAAAAAAACCCTCGAGGTAGACCACCGGTCTACTCAAACAGCGGCCTGCAGACCCTTGCGGCCAAAAGAGGCATCCGCCGATGCCAGCACATCAACTTTGTAAAATTTTGTAAAGGTATGAACCGACGACCAGGTAGCCGCCTTGCAAACCTGAACCACTGACGCCTGGCGGAAGGCCCAGGAAGCACTAAGCGCCCGAGTGGAGTGCGCCTTAACAGGGAACGGAGGAACCCGACCCTTAATAGAATAAGCCTGTACCACCGTCTGTCTGATCCATCTGGAGATAGTCGCGGCAGACGCAGGCAACCCCTTTCTAGGGCCATCCGTGATCACAAACAGTGAATCCGTCTCACGGAAAGATTCCGTAGTAGTCAAGTACACCCTAATCGCCCGAACCACATCCAAGGAGTGTAACGCAAACTCCCGAGGATGACTGGGCTTAGGACACAGGGAAGGTAGCACAATATCCTCATTTAGATGAAAATCTGAAACCACCTTAGGGAGGAAGGATGGATTTGGACGAAGAACCACCTTATCCCTATGAACCACCAGATATGGGGAACGACTGGACAATGCGGCCAGTTCTGACACCCTGCGTGCAGAAGTGATAGCCACCAGAAAGGCCACCTTCTGGGATAAAGTAAGCAAGGGAATCTCCCTAATATTTTCAAAGGGAGGTTTCTGAAGAACCGACAACACCAAATTAAGATCCCAGGGCGGCAAGGGCGTGCGCACCGGCGGAGCCAGGTGTCGCACCCCCTGGATGAAATTCCGCACCAAGGAATGAGTAGCCAGAGGCTTCTGAAAGAAGATTGCTAATGCTGAAACCTGACCCTTGATAGTGCTCAAGGCCAGTTTCTGCTCAACCCCCTGTTGCAGAAAAGCCAATATTCGGGTCACCGAGTAAGAACGTGGAGGAAACCCAAGGGATTCACACCACGCGATATAAGACTTCCATGTGCGATGATAGACTTTTCTGGAAGTCGCTTTCCTCGCTTTAATTAGAGTAGGAATAACTGAAGCTGACAACCCCTTGTCCTTCAGCACCTGGGTCTCAACAGCCAGGCCGTTAAAGCCAGCGATCGTAAAGCAGGATGGAAGATCGGTCCCTGAGACAGCAGATCCTCCCTGAGAGGAAGTCGCCAAGGAGCGTCTGCGACCAGCCTGACCAGGTCGGCGTACCAAGCCCCACGAGGCCAGTCCGGAGCCACCAGGATCACTGGAATTCCCTCCACCTCTATCCTGCGAAGAAGTTTCGGCAGCAATTTGAGAGGAGGAAAAGCATACAGTAGCTGATACTGCCCCCACAGGGCGACCAGCGCGTCTGCGGCGTCCACTAGAGGATCGCGGGAGCGGGCTACGAACCTCCGCACCTTCCTGTTGAGTCGAGATGCCAACAGATCCACATCCGGGGTGCCCCAACGAAGGCACAGTTGGTGAAATACCTCTGGATGAAGAGACCATTCCCCTTGATCCAGAATCTGACGGCTGAGAAAATCTGCCTGCCAATTCTCCACCCCCGGAATGAATACCGGGGAGAGGGCTGGAACAAATCGTTCCGCCCAACAAAGGATGCTGGCCACTTCCATGGCCGCCAGGACACTCTTGGTGCCCCCCTGGGGATTGACGTAAGCCACGGCCGTGGCATTGTCCGACTGGATCCGCACCGGGCTGCCCCGGAGCTGCTCGGTCCAGTGAATCAGACAAAGTCTGATCGCTCTCAGTTCCAATACATTTATCGGTAACCTGGATTCTTCCAGGGACCAGAGCCCCTGAGCAGATCGTCTGCCGAGAACCCCACCCCACCTGGATAGACTGGCATCCGTGGTGACAATCGTCCAATAGATTGGAAGAAATGACTTCCCCTGACTGAGCATTGGTGACCGAAGCCACCAAACCAGAGATTCCCTGGTCCGTTCGCTCAGCCGGATTCGATTGTCCAGGGAATCGGGATTCCGGTTCCATTTGAGAAGAATCTCTTCTTGAAGAATCCGGGTATGAGACTGGGCAAATGGTACTGCCTCGAAGGAGGCCACCATCAGTCCCAGAACCCTCATGCAAGTTCGCAGGGAAGGCCAGTTGACGGTCAATAGTAACTGAGTCGTCGACTGAATCTTCCGGAGTTTCTCCGGCGGGAGAAAGACTTTTGCCAAGGATGTATCCAGAGTTAGGCCCAGATAGTTCAGTCTCCTGGTGGGGACCAGGGATGATTTCTGCCGGTTCACCAGCCACCCGAACTCTTCCAAAGAGATCATAATGATCTCCAAGTTTAGCAACAGAGCCTGTGGAGACTCCACACGGAGTAGAAGGTCGTCTAGGTAGCCTAGAACCGAAATGCCCCGCTGTCGCAACAGTCCCAAAACTGGGGCCAAGACCTTTGTGAAGACCCAGGGAGCAGAGGCGAGACCAAACGCCGCAAACTGATAATGGTTCTCTCCCACGGAAAAGCGAAGAAAACGCTGATGTCCTGCGTAAATGGGAATGTGAAGATAGACATCCTTGATGTCTATGGACGCCAGAAAATCCCCCTGATGCAGGGAGGCCACTACTGTGCGAATGGACTCCATCTTGAATTTTTGCACCTGGACAAAATGATTGAGTGCTCTCAAGTCCAGAATTGGACGCACCTTGCCCTCTTTTCTGGGTATTGTGAATAGGTTCGAATAGAACCCCTGAAAACGTTCTGTCCAAGGAACATGGACCACCACTCCTTGTTGCATTAAATCCGTCACTGCCCCCCGCAAAGCTTCTAAGCGGTCCGGGGATAGTCGGATATTGGAAGGGAAGAACCGCACCGGTGGAAGTGATCGAAATTCGATCTTGTATCCCGACCGTATGACCTCTTGAACCCATTTGTCTGGAATCCTGGAGAGCTATGGGTCCGGAAACCGGTGAAGACGTCCCCCCACCCCAGATATGGGTGGGGGCGCACCTTCAGGCTGTATTGGTCTTATCTTCAGGTCTGGCAGGGCCAGACCTTTGTTTACTCGACCAGCGCCCTTTGAAACCCCCTGGGGGGGCTTTGGAGGACTTCGCCTTATCGCCCGCCCCAGAGGAGCGAAAAAACTTCTTATGAGCGGAAAAGGAAGGTCCCCGTCTGCGACGAGGTCCTTTCCCCTTAGTAGTCTGGGGTAAAAAGGTGCTCTTGCCACCAGTGATACCCTTGATGATCTCATCCAAGGTGGCACCAAACAGGCGATCCCCTTGAAAGGGGAGATTAGTCAAAGCTTTTTTGGAACCTTGATCCGCCGACCAGCATTTTAACCACAGCATGCGCCAAAGGACCACCGCCGAGATTGATACGTGCCCCATTAATGGAGCGGCGTCCAGGGCGGTGTCACAGACAAACTGTAGCGCTTGTACCATCTGCTCCAGCAAGTCCGATACTGCCGGGGGGAGACTTCTCCCCTCCAGATCTCGGCGTAACAACTTGGTCCACTCTGTCAATGTTTGTGCAACCAGAGCAATGGTGAACACTGGCCTTAAGGCTGATCCTATCAGGGAAAATATAGAGCGGGATATAGATTCCGCTTTACGGTCCACCGAATCCCGAAAAGACGGAGCGTCCTCCACCGGGATTACAGTAGCTTTATTTAATCTGGAAATCGGTGAATCCACCGACGGTGGTACCGTCCATTTATTAGGGAGGGATTCTTCAAACGGATAGCGTCTAGCAATCCGTTTGGAAATACCAGGGGTTCGTTTTGGACGGACCCATTCTTCCTTAATTATATCTTGAAAACATTTGGGCAAAGGAAACACCTTTGCCATCTTGGTAGGCTTGCGAGTACCAAAAGCAATTTCAGTATCAACTGCTTCCGTAGGTATAAGCTCAAGTCTTAAAGTTTCCCGCACAGACACAATCAGTGCATCTACCAGCACTTCATCTTGCGCTATAACGGAGGGAGAAATGTCTTCCTCGCTATCCGAGTATATGGGATACGAGGCACTAGCCCCAGAAGAGGGACCTGCAGCCGCCGCGACAGGCTCAGAATCTGTATCTGAAGTGTCAGACGAAATAGGGGTAGGCGGGGGTCGCTTTTTAGCCCCCCGTCCCTGACAGGCCACCTCCACCCCGGATACAAAAGACTCCAAAACCGCTGACAATGCATCAATAGTAAGTGGAGAACTGGAGGGTCCTGCGGCCACCTCGAGGGGATCAGGTGGGGATACATGTGTGGCAGGGTCCATGACAAATCCAGGAACACTTGCCAGCAAACAAGGATTGCAAAAAGAAAAAACTTTTTTTTTTTTTTGTATGTAATCCCCCAGCGCAACAGCGCCCCTCAGTGCCACCTGCTTCGGACCCCCACAGAGAGAGAGAGAGAGACCCCAAGGGCTCACCACCTGATGCACAGAAGCTTCTACCGAACTGCTCTCAGCGCTGTCCTTACCGAACAGGAAGTCTTGTGGATCGATTTACCCGGGTAAAGGAGGCGGCTCCGCCCCTTTACACGCCTTCCGGCACTCCCACCGCTAGTCCTCGAGGTAGCTGGGTGTCCAAGATGGCTGCCGCCATGCAGGAGACATTAGGCTATGCCAAAATGGCGGCCCCGCGCGGCCTGCAGCCTCTGTGATACAGCTGCATCGCTATTAGAGGACTCCCGTGCGATAGGTAGGTGCCTGATAGTATCACCCCTCTGCACGACTGTTTTAACAGTAACGCCAGCGGTGCCCTGTCTCCATCCCTGACCGCATCAGTCATGGATCCTTAGTCCCCTGGGAGCTCCAGTTTGTCTGCCAATGACTCTACTTGCTGAGCCACCTGGAATGCTGTTTTTACAATGCAGACTTTCCTTGCAGTGACAGACTCATATAGATTGTCAGCTCCCAAACCAAGCCTCCTGGAATGGTATACCTTACTCACCACTCACACTAGCAAGGGGGAGATCTGTGAAGTGTGTCACTGGATGGAGGGGAACCCCGGATCATGAGGGTCCGACCATCCACAGAGGGGCCCGCATCTATTCCCAAAACCCGACAGGGGGAGAGGGGGAACATTCTACTCACCATACCGGAACAGGCGGGCACCCACTCCTAGCAGAACCCCTCTCCACCGAGGTGGGGGGGCTGTCGACCATTACGGACGCCGCGACTCCGTTTTTGACTGGTCGTAGGTGACCTGGCAAGACGTTTAACTCGCAGGGCCAGTCCCCGTCCAGTGGGACTATGTCGCAGCCGACCCAGCGCAGAGCTAGGGCCTGCACGCGCTCGTAGGCTGGCTGGGGTGATCACTGGATCTCAACATCCAGCCCGTCGCCCAGCTCCAGCATAATTGCTTGAAGATCTCACAGGAACAAAAACTGGAGAGAAAAAGCTAACTAAAAAAGATTTATCTAAAAAAGCTTGCCAGGACCAGAGATCCCAGCAAGGAACTTAGGTCCTTACTCCTGACTAGGCAGAAAAAAACTGACATCCTGTAGCAGGGAGAGAGAGGATATACCCTCTGGGACTGCCCCTAAGGTGTGGCCAGAACGTTTTTCCTGCCTAGTGTCCTACTCCTGTAGGGGGCAGTATAACCCTACTGATATTAATCAAAGAGGACTGCGTCTGTCAATGAGCGACAGAGAAACTTCTCTTATCCTGGGAAAACACCATTAGAACTATTTTGATCACTTTATTTAGCGAATGTTGTATACAATCTGATTGTCACAAACGATACTTATTCACTTAGTTCCATACAGCTGTATTTCTTTGTGATCACGTCTGCAAGTTCTGCACTTTGTATACTTGTTTACAGAGTGGATATTGTTTACATTATAATTCACGTTGTTTAGTGGATGGTGTGTGTAATTTTAATTTCATTGCCATAATCATTACCAATTCACTTTTTTATACAGTTATTTGTCTGTTGATCACACTTGCACGATTCACACTTTATATATTGTGATAATTGTTTACATTATATATGTTTTTTATTGGTTTACACTCACTGTATTGTGGAACACTTATGCACTTGTGCACTTTACATTGATTTATTTATGTACACATTTTTTGGTAATCACTGAACATATTATATATTGCATATCACTTACTTACCCTATTGTATTGCGTGACACTATTTATTTCATTCCTTTTTACACTTATGAGAGAGTGCTGTGCCTGCCGCAATACCTTTATCTGCGTTACACCTATTTTTTGCTCGCAGGACTAACATTACATTAGATCAGCTTATCATTCTGCTAAAAGGTATATCATTTATAAAGTCAGATAAGATGTCTGTTTTAAAGCACAACTCCAGTCAAAAATATAAAAGAAAGAGCCCCCCAAATAGCTACTTGGCATCTAAAAATTGAGAAGACTTAGAATATTCTGTCAAACTTCCACAAGACCACGCCGAAATCTCAGACGGCCCCTATGTTTTCCAGTTGACTTGACAGGTCTGCCCTTCATAGCCCCACATTATACTGAATTTCCTCCTTATAGGCTCCTTATTGCACCCCCAGCCCCTGCATTAGACAGCACACATCATACCCCCCCCACCATAAACTGCTCCCTTTATAGCCTCCCACATTGCACTGCACCCTTCCCAATATAGCCCCCACATTACATTGCCTCCTTCCTCTCATAGCCCCCACATTACACTGAATTCCCTCCCCTCATACCCCACCACATTGCACTGCACCCCTCATAGCCCCCCACATTATAGGCACACTGAGCCCCCAATATACACCACACCCCTTCATAGCCCCTAACATTATAGGCACACTAAGCCCTCACACTATATTGTACCCCCTTCATAACTCCTTACACTATAGCCATACTGATGATTATACTGCACCCCTTCCATCACAGCCCCCTACATTACAGTGTACCCTTCTCATATTCCCCAGTTTATTAGTGTGTAATAAAATTTAGTCATTCTGAGCCCCCATATTACACTGCACCGCTCGCAACATAACTTTTCAAAAAAGTTTTAAAACAAACCTCCATGAGGCTCATATCTTTCCATAAAAGACATATACTTATGCTAAACAGAGTTTAGCATAATTATATACCCAATACCATAAATTACTGTATATTCCCAATGGTTCAATAACAATTTTATATGTAGAGGGAAATCCAACGCCGTTTCGAATATCTGTGGATTATCTTCATCAGGGTTATTTATCACCACCCTGTAATGTAAAGAATGCTGCCAGTAATTTGCATTCCACATCATAATACATCATTTCAAATCCGTATTTATATACTGTACATTGAAAGGTATACTTACATACATTATGCCTCTACCAATCTTCATATAATGCTGAGAAGCCCTCCTCCCTGTGGGGCACTTGGAAAGTCACCCAACAGGACCACATATCTCTTTACTTTGTATTTGTATATCCCCACAGGAGCAAAACAATGTTGTCCACACAGGGCAAAAGGAAATCCCACCAGAAAAATGGAGCTAAAAGCAAATATGGTAATAAAAGATAATAGGAAATTCTATTTCCCAAAATACTCTCAAAACAACAGAAAAAAAAAAAGATTGTATTTGTGGCTTTATACAGTATATAGACCATATTTCACACCACAATGTGAATCCATTTCTGGTTGCCCAAAATAGATACAGCAAATTAAAAAGAAAACAATACAATAGAGAGCAAGGGAAAGGCTTACCATTAACCATAAGAGTTGTAAAGTGCGGATCAAAGAGCGATAGGTGTTTCACTTGCAATCATGGAGGGCCCTCTGAAATGCCTGCAGGCTGCTTTATATAGGTGAAATATTTGGCAATACTGCTGCACAGAAGCAGCTTGTTAGGGCCCAAAACAATAGAGTCACCTCCATGTCCTTAGTCTGCTTGTCTTCAGCAAACTGTTTGTAGGCTTTCTTGTGCATCATCTGTAGGAGAGGCTTCCATCTGGGACGACAGCCATGCAGTCCAATTTGATGCAGTGTGCGGCGTATGGTCTGAACACTGACAGGCTGACCCCCCACCCCTTCAACCTCTGCAGCAATGCTGGCAACACTCATACATCTATTTCCCAAAGACAACCTCTGGATATGACGCTGAGCATGTGCACTCAACTTCTTTGGTCGCCCACGGCGAGGCCTGTTCTGAGTGGAACCTGTCCTGTTTAACCAATGTATGCTCTTGGCCAAACGTGCTGCAGCTCAGTTTCAGGGTCTTGGCAATTTTCTTATAGCCTAGGCCATCTTTATGTAGAGCAAAAATTCTTTTTTTTTCAGATCCTCAAATAGTTCTTTGCTATGAGGTGCCATGTTGAATTTCCAGTGACAGGTATGAGAGAATATATGATAAAATATATATTACCTTAGGTAAAAACTGCATTTCAGTGGATCCAAAATGCAGGTAGCTGGCATTAAATTTCCTACACACCTTACAGATCACTTTGTCTGTCATTTATTTTGATAGATTTCTTTACTGGCAAATAAAGAGCATTGGAAGGCAGAAGTGATGGTTACAACATTGATGATCTGCGATGGATTGCTTTTAGAAGGGCGGTAGGGCATTAGCTTTCAGACATTCATGGAACACTCTTGCTGGGTTTTTTTGGGGGGCAGTTTTTTTTTTGTCACCTGAATTGGGATTTTGTGTTGAAATATTGCACCACACCCACGAGCCAAACAGTTGGCTCGTGATTGCAGTGCAGCCCCACTGACTTCAATGGCTGAGTTTGACAGGCCGCACTGCATGGCATGTCAAGTTATATTTTACACAGCTACAAAGCAATGCATCACAGCCATGGCATGCCTACAACCCTATCCAGGTACTATGCCTGCCTATAGGAGGTTGGGCAGGGGGCTATAAAAATGCAGATCAACTGCCTGTTTTTACTGCCCTCTGTGTATCTTTGAGAAAGAGCCCTAAAGTTTTTATATTTGGACATTATTCATCTATCAATGTCTGAATGTTTTAAAATGACGCCTTTATATAACTTGTTTATCCGTATTGTTTTTTTAAATGCTAATGTGTATTTAAAGTGTATGTCAGGATAAAAAAAAAATTGTAGTACATCCTTCCAATGCATGCAATTTTCCTCATGTCTCAGCCCTTTAACCACTTGCCTACTGGGAAATTTCACCCAACTTCCTGCCAAGGCCAAATTTTCAGCTTTTAGTGCTGCTGCACTTTGAATGACAATTGTGTGATCATGCAACAATGTGCCTGTGACGGTACTAACCGTCATTATGATTAAAAGACAGATAAGTAATAGCTTGGATTGCTTCAATATTTGTCAGCAAAATCTTCATATAGAAATATGAAGATTTAATACCACCTTACACAGTGTATTCCATGCTTGGCTGTGAGAGAGACACAAAGACTGTCATTCGCAGACTTCCCTATTGCTTGTGTATTGGAAGGGAATGTGTATTGTGCTAAGTATTCCTGTTCCATTGTTACATGTTAATGACCTCGCATTGTTCTGGCCAGGTGGGTAGATAATTAGTTTAGGGTTATTCTGTTCCTGTATACAAATCTATCTGGATATGCTAATGTAATCAGACTCACCTGACCTGCTAGTGTATATAATGTGTGTGTGTGGGTTCAATAAACAGTTCTTCTTGCTTACCCTCAACATAGAGTCTCATATCATGTTTGTGGGAGAAGGCTATACCAGCTCTATCTCTCTTCTGCTTGGATCGCTAAATCACTAGCTCTGGTAAGAGCGGTTCCTGCTCTACTCTACAGCATCCCTCCCACTAGGGGGAAGAGAACATCTTTTGCGGCAAAACCCCTCTTTCCATCGGGGCGGCCGCTACAGTACCCATATGACATTTTTATCATTTTTTTTAAACAGAACTTTCTTTTAATGAAATTTAATCACCACTAGTTTTTTTTTATTTTTTGCTAAACAAACAAAAAAGCGACAGAAAATTTTGAATAAAAAAAAGTTTTTCTTAATTTGTGTTATAAAATTTAGCAAAGAAGTAGATTTATTTTCTTCACTGATGTGTGCTGATGAGGCTGCACTGATGGGCACTGATAGGCTGCACTAATGGGCACTGACAGGCTGCACTAATGGGCACTGATAGGCTGCACTGATGGGCACTGATAATGCTGCACTGATAATGCTTCACTGATGTTCACTGATAAGGCTGCACCAATGTGCCCCGATAAGCCCCACTGATGGGCACTGATGAGGCTGCACAGATGAGGTGCCACTGATGAACACTCATGAGTGGCATTGATGGGCAGCACTGATGAGTGGCACTGATGGATACTGATAGGCGGCACTGATGGGCACTGATTGACACTGATGTGGCTGCATGGGGCTGCACTGATAACTGATGATCCATACCCTGATTATCATTGTAAGCAGTGTGCTTACAGGCTTGCCGGTTATCGGTACTCCTTTTCTCACACAGACACGGCCTGAAGATAACCGGAAAGCCAGTTTATTTGTATGTAGCTGTGATTGGATACAGCTGATCACATGGTAAAGGGCAGCTTTGTTTGGCTGTTTACCCCAATCTGTGATTCGAACGACACAGCTGTTAAAGAGCGTGCCGATGCGTGCCGCAAGAGGCACGCAGGGTGCGAGGTTCTTGGAGGACGTCTATGGACGGTCTCTCAGAACTTTAGTATCGTGCTGTAGCCATCTTTTGGCTTTAGCACGATACTAAAGTGGTTAAAAATTTGCATGTACATCAAATTTCTCTTGATCTGCCTGAAATACACACAGGCTGACTACACAACATTTTTGTGGACTGAACGGCAATAACCCTTCCCGGTTGAGTTTTCTAAACGACAGAATCCCTCCTTTTCTGCTCAATAACAGTATAGGTATAATTGTTCTGTAGTCCAAGAAAACTAGGAGGACTAATTACCTTCTTTCATAATACAGGAAGTGTGCACAGGACAGCTCTGAAGTTCTGACATGACCTACGGGGAATCTTTTCCTCACTTACCAAATAGATATAATAAAATGTTTGACTATATAGGAGACCGAAAGAGAGCAAATAACAGAAGTTTATTGTTAGAGTTTGCACACACATAAAATAAAAAATAAAGTGATCCTAATGGCTGTTTTGTATATTAAAATAAAAAAGACGTTCTACTTAACTGCTCTGTGCAATGATATTGCACAAGAAGGTTCCTTTAGCTCCTCTTCAGCAGGCCCCCCCTACCGTTGTCCATTCTTCCCCCTTCTGGGTGTCAAGCCAGGTTGTAAGGAGGCACCCGTGTGCATGCACTCCCTAGCCTGGCTGTGTGCATACATAGACATAAATAGCACCCGTAAGGCACGCCCCTGCTTCCTCCATACAGCAGTGAAAGCAGAAATTAAGAGGAGCAGTGCTGCAGCCCAGGCTACAGGTAAGTGTTTAGGAATGGGGTGGTTAGGACAAGTAGTGGGGTGTTTGTTTCCTTAATGCAGAGAATGCTTAGAGTCGGTTCACACTGGGGCGACACGTTTCCTTACTACTTCAGGAGGCGACTTGTCAGTCCCGTGCACCACGACTTTGGAGCGACTTGCAGGGACTTCACATAATGGAAGTCTATGCAAGTCGCTCCGAGGTCACCCCGGAGTAGTACAGGACCCTTTTTCTAAGTCGGAGCGACTTGTGTCGCTCCTATTAGAACGGGTCCTGTAGCGGTCAATGGACCGCGAGGGAGCGCGACTTGTCAGGCTGACAAGTCGCCTGACAAGTCGCGCTAATGTGAACCGGCTCTTAGACTAAAAGAAATATAGAAGAACTTCAAGGACTGTTTGCAGTTACGGGAAGGGCATGAAATTCAGCATCAGATTATACTTGCACGGCTGTTAACAGATGTTGTATGAAGTAATTGTATTAAAAAAATAGTGGACAGTAATAAAGTTCAGCGCCAGATTGCTAACTTGAGTAGAATCCAATGCTCTTATTTTTTTACTGGTAACAAGACAAAGATCTAAGGCTACATAATACATGTATGGGCTTAATCCAATTAAAACTTCAAAAGCCAACAAATATGCTATCCTTACTACTTGACATTTGTCTTGCCTTTCCATGGACTTTTCTGCTTGGCAATTTAGGGATTCAGCTGTTGAAAATAGTTCTGCATGGTTAAGTGATCTGGAAAATGTGTCAAGGGAAAGAATTTTGAAGTTGGTGAAATAGTGTGTTCCATAAGAATTCCCCATTTGCAATGAGTACCAAGCTTAGCTATTTAGCTCTTGCAATTAAATGTTTTTGAGCTGCATATTTTTATCATTGAATTAAACCAGCTGCAATTTTAAATAGAAACAAAATAGTTTTTAGTTACTCTTTAAAACTACCAGACTGTCAGAGAAGCAATGGCACCACCTAGTGTACAGTTTGCTAAAGACATTCTGTATCACGACAAATGAATACACTAGTTTATGACAAGGATAGCATTGTGTGCAATTTAATTTAATCACTTCTGGACCGGAAGGTTTTCCCTTTTAATGACTAGGCCATTTTTTGTGATTCGGCAATGCGTTACTTTAACGACAATTGCGGGGTCGTGCGATGCTGTACCCAAATAAAATTGATGTCCTTTTTTCCCACAAATAGAGCTTTCTTTTTGTGGTAGTTGATCACCTCTGTGATCTTTATTTTTTGCGTTATAAACAAAAAAGAGCGACAATTCTGAAAAAAAAAAAAAACAATATTTTTCACTTTCTGCTATATAACATTCCCAACTGTAAAAAGTTAAAAATCAAATGTTTTCATCGTTTTGGGCCAATATGTATTCTGCTACATATTTTTGGTAAAAAAAATCCCAATAAGTGTATATTGTTTGGTTTGCACAAAAGTTATCGCATCTACAAACTAGGGGAAATATTTATGTCATTTTTATTTATTTATTTATTTTTTTACTAGTGATGGCGGTAATCAGCGATTTTTTGCGGGACTGCGACATTGCAGCGGACAGATCAGACACCTATCTAAAATTTTTGACACTTTTGGGGGGACCAGTGACATTACTACAGTAATTAGTGCTAAAAATTTGCACTACTACTGTACTAATAACACTGGCAGGGAAGGGGTTAACACCAGGGGTGATCAAAGGGTTCAATGTGTCCCTAGGGGGTGCTTTCTAACTGTGTGGGGGATGTACTTATGGAATGAACACAGGGACCTGTGTTCCTAAATAGGAGGAACACAGGAGCCATGTGTTCATTGCTGACAGAACAGCGGTCTGCTGTGTTTACAATGGCAGACCGCAGTTCTGTCTCCACGGGAAGAGATCGCAGGTGCCTGGTGGCAATCACCACCACCAGACCCGCAGATCAGCTTCCCCTGTGGCGAATGGGTGTGCGCACCCCCATTCCGGGTCCCGCAAAGCGTTGTACAGTTACGTAATTTCACGGGACATAGTTGACCTGCCACAGTATATGTACTGCTGGCGCTCGGCAAGTGGTTAAAACCCAAAGGAAACCTTTTTATATATTGCAGCTTATTGATCTTTAGATATGATGGCTACATTAACATATTTTTAAGGCTTGTTTCTTTTATTTTCACTTGGTGATCCTGCATGTAACACACTTTCTGTCTTAGGGTGTCTCCACTCCAAAAGAGAGGAGCAATGGAGATACTTTTGGGCAGCAGCATTGTCATTGTGGGAAGAGGGTTAGATGGATTTGACTGACTAATTAAAGCAGGACTCTTGTTAGCACATTTTAAGCAGTTACAGCAACCATTTATTTATTCCTTTTGGGATAACAGTTTTACATAAATTAATAAATGCCAACCAGTTTATGCCCCTGCCAGTGTTAAAGTGTTTGTCTCAACCCTCTAACTACTACTTTTGCTTGACAGCATGGGCTGCTAAGCAAGTTGAAAAATAACAGACTTACTGTATCAACAGGTGAAAATAGAAGAAAAAAAGTCTAAAAAAGGAAATCAATGCAGCCACCACATCTAAGAACTGTAAAAACAGAAACAGGGAGGGGGAAAAAAAGAGCGCCACTGTCTAAGCTAATTAGAATTAGGAAAACCAATAAAGAACTGGATGATAAGTATTGCACTCACATTTACTGTACATGGATAAACCACAGCATATCAATATGTCCAGTGGAAACATCAACGCATAGCAGCTTCTTAAGAATATTCTGATGAATATAAAATTATACAAAAGAGTAGAGAGGGGAAACACAACACTCCCACATGACTGTAGCCCAACAGAGCCATCACCCTCTCCCTCCACAACTGTGTCGTCATCATCCCCTCCCCCACAACTGTACCCATATCAGAGCCATCACCCCACCCCCACACACACAATGGTGCCCCATCAGAGGCAATCCCTACCCCACACATTTGGTCCCTCCCCATCATTCTCCCTGCTGTACAGTGTGCTGTAAATGCAGAACGCCTGCACCTCCCGGCTGTATGCAAAATAACCGTACTAAAGGGCACCAATGTTAACAGCAGGGCAGGAGCTGGGAGGTTCAGCAAGTCTACATTAAAATATTTCAGTAATTGATGCAGACGGTCCTAGCAAACAACACATGGAGGCACCAGGAGTGGTTGCGGGACCTGCACTGCATATTGCTGTGGTGGGGTGAGTATGCATTGCAGATTTTGCAACCCGACAACGTTTTTGAGATTGTCCCTGCAGGGAGTCTGATAGCTGGTAAAAATGTCCTAGGGGGCTTGATGTGGCCTGCAGGCCATACTTTGGAGACCCCTGCCCTCACCTGTAACCTGACCCTGCCACTGTGCCCATCTGTCAGTGGTGTTCAAATGACTGATTGGTTTACTACAGACAGCAGACAAGGAAGTGACTGAAGGACCAGCTCCACACTTGGGGTACAGTGGCTATCACCAGCTGGACAACTTGTCTACATATTCCACCCAACCCATCCCCCACCCCTCACCCCCACATAAGGAATGCAGTCCTACATCACATAAGCAGATAAAACAGGTAAAACAATTAAACAGGGCAATTATATGTCAGTGCATGCGATACATGTCAAGACTGGTAAGGGCTACAATAAAATTGAGGACATAACAAACTCTTCGTTTGGTATTATGAAAAAATCTATAGAAACATTCAGGGTTCTCAAGAGCATCGGACGCCCCGACAACAGCTAATCTCGGAATACTTGCAGACTCAGGGAATACCCTTCATTACCCTTCAAAATAACTCAAGCCCTAATACAACATGAAACCAGGCAAAAGCCCAGGACCAGATGGCATCCCTGTCCAATACTATAAATGCTTTTCTAATATCTTCATACCCCATTTTTTATGGGTGTTTAACTCTTTGACACATATCTCGTCTCCTCTCTCACAACTACTGGAAGCCCAAATTACAGTTACCAAATGCAAAACTACTATCCAATTTTTCCTTTAAATATGGTCATTAAGCTTTATGTAAAAATTCCCAGAAATCACCTACTTCCTCTATTTCCATCTTTCATTTCCTTGGATCAACTCAGATTCTTCACAAAAAGGAGGCCAGAAACAATGCTACCAATTTAATCAATATTCATTATTGGATGACAAAATCCAATACAGAAGGCTTCTTTCTCTCAATGGATGCGGAAAAGGCATTCAACAGGGTAGCCTGGGATTTTATTGAGGTTCTTACGTCCAACCAACAGAAATGAATAATTAATGGTGATGTGCTGCTCTCTGTTACAAAAACAATAGTAAACACACTACAGAGCCACTTATATATAGGTTCTTGCCTCCATCAGTCTGGGAAAATTAATTTGTGCAAGCTTTCGTAGTTTGTATTCCAACCCCATGGCCAAAGTAAAGGTTAACAGACACCTGCTGAACAATTTTCTTATCCAGAATGGTACCAGACAGGGAAGCCCCTTGTCCCCTATTATTGTTATTCTGTCTCTGGAACCCTTCTTTTGCAGTATATGGGTCAATAGAGATATAAATGGAACCCATTTTAGTGACAAGAAATTTGAGATGGCAGCCTTTGCTGATGATATTCTACTATTTTTTCCAATCCTCTGATTACATTACCAAATCTTCTAAAGGAATTTTGGGGTACTGTCTAATTTTAAAATCAACCTTGCCAAATCATATTTCCTAAATATAAAACCTGGCTTCCACAATCATTGATCTCCTGATGTCAGGCCAAGTTTCCATTTGCGTGGAAAAAGGGGGCGATTACCTATCTTGAGATTCAGCTCCCTACGGATTTAACTGACCTCTATACCCGGAATTTTCCATCACTTCTTTCTGACATACAAAGAGACCTGTCAAATTGGGACAAGCTAAACCTTTCTTGTTTTGGTAGAGTCCCCTCTCTACAAATGAGTATTCAACAAAGGTTCTTGTACAGATATCTCCCAGGCAATCCCTAAAAGATTACCTGTGTGTAGGCAGGTGCCTACTATGGTGTGCTGAACTAGATAGTTAGTTCTGTACTGCCCAGGTGGGGAGAGAGTTAACTTGGGTTCTGCGTTTTCTTGGTTTTTGGGTTCTGCCCTGAAACCTGCATATATTTAGGGGGAAGGCCGGGCTCAAGAGCTGTCAGAGGGAACGCATGGGAGCGAGGGTCCATCTGAAAGAAGATGTAACCTACAGAATCCCGCGAAGCGCCTGCATGGAAATCTACCACCTACAAGGACTCTGGCAATTAATGGACTTCTACCCTCAAAGGAGAACCTGGGCAGCCCAAGATTAGTTAGATAGGAAAACCGTATTTATGAGACTGTGATTCTTGCAGTCTTTAATGCTACTAGAGCCTCAGTAACGCATTTTGAAGTGGTTCTAAAGGCAGAAGGTTTTTTACCTTAATGCCCCCCCCCCCCCAGTCCCCCTAATTCTTACCTGAAGCCCATTACGATCCAGCGATATGCACGAGAGCCTCAGCTTTTCAGGGACTTTCCTTCTGTGTTGGTGGGACTGCATCGGGAGCTATTATCTCTCACTGCTGTCAGTCACAGCCAGGTTGAGGCGTGGCTCTGTGTGTGAATGGATGTGCAGTGACTTGGGAGCAAGCCTGCTTGGGTGCCCCTTTGCAAGCTGCTTGCTCTGGGGGCATTCGGCAGGAGGGAGTGACCAAGAGCACGAGAGGGACCTGAGAAGTGGAGGATAAGGGCTGCTCTGTACATAACCATTACTTAGAGCAGGTAAGTATAACATGTTTGTTGTGTAAATAAATAAAACATTGCCTTTTAATATCACTATAACTTTTCAAGTCTGGTCTGAAGTTATTCAAAGGGGTGCATGAAGGTACATGGAGTATCTGGAGAACAGAGCCTGTAAAGCACTCACAGGATAAAAAAGGAATACCACCGCAAAAGATTTAAAAAGGAGCCGGAGGAAGGAATGTAGTTGCTACAGGTAATAGACATGTGCAGTTCGTTTTGTTCTAAAAATTTTTCGATGTTTGGAAATTTTGATATATCCAAATTTCCAAATCACAATAGAAATAAACTTAAAGGAATCTGAAATAAATTATAAGGAAATTAAATTTAGTTCAAATTCTAAATTAATTTTAATCTAATTCTACTCAAATTCAAATTAGAAATTGAAACAGATTTGAAAATGAGTTTTATTTTGAAAATTAATTTGAAATGTAAACATATTGCTGACTACTGTTTGCAAGAGTACCTAAAAGAATTGATGCTGTTTTGAAGCCAAAGGGTATTGAAATATTGATTTAATTCCGATTTTTCTTCTGTTCACTCACTGAGTTTTTTAAATTGATAAAAATAAACAAGTAAAATATATATTTTTGAAAGCATTCTTATTTATCATTATTTCTTCACACCTGCCTAACACGTCTGCACAGTAGAGACAGCAAAACGTTGAAATCAAGTATTTCTTTTATAACTTAGAATACTTCACATATTTGGAATACATCTTATTAGTACAAAGAAGATTAACACGTCAAAAATCAAATTGTTAATATTTCTAGTGAATTAATAATTTTAGCATCATTTCATCAACATCTATGCCTTTTATAACCTAGCACCATTCAATTTTTTTCTTTTCTGTTTTAATCCCTTTATTAAAGGTTTAAGTCAGCCATAGATGGTATAATTTTCTTTTCTACAACAATGGGTTGATGGCCAAATCCCTCCCACGTAGCTATTGGTTTTTACCCCGGTTGGGAGCATTGGGAGCCATCCCTACTAGAAGGAGATAAAGTGATAATTGCTAACGGCTATAGCTGCTGGTCATAATTGCATGAAAAATCTGACATGCTGGTTGTACCTGAGTCGATTCATGGATTGACTTGGGTACAATCATCCTGCCAATAGATGGTTCAAATATCAGCCAGTCCCTGCTGAACTGGCCAAGATTCAAACCATCCATGCCCGATTTTGCGGTAAGTACAAGGGGGGAGAGGACAGCCATAGACATTTTTTGGGAAATGTAGGTAGAACTTGCAAGCAATGTAGGTTAAACACAGTTTGAGAATAACAAACAACAGTAGTGTACATACATAGCAGGTACAACAAACAATTAAGGATCAAACTAGACCATCAAAACCAACCAGGGATGGTCAAAAAATAAAATATTGAGTGCTACTTTGATGAGTGTTGTTCAAATCTATTTTCTGCTCCATAGGATGACAGAAACAAGAAGACCAACATGTTGATCATGAACAACTCTCATCACAATGAATAAAAGGACATTGTGTCATACACATTGTCTTATAAATATTTTTATACCCTATTATTATTATAATGCCTATGATATTTACTTTGTGGTTATGAATAGCTGCATGTTCTTCTGGCTTGTAATTATTTTTGCGATCATGCGTAATATTTCTCATGTGATATTTTATTGTACGAAACAGTACACATCACACAAAATTCATACCTTCTGTTCAGTAACAAGAAATATTTTGCAGTTTGCTCCTTTAATAATTTTCTTTCGCAAGGTCTGAATTGGCTCTTGAAATTTGTGTACACACTATATGAAAATCTTAAAACTTAAGTGAAGAAAACACACATCAATCTGTGCAACACCAGCAGCGCAATAAACCACTGACACAACAAAATGAATAGACCCAAAATGTGAAAAAGAGAAACAGAAGAATACAAATGTCCAATAACTGTTATCCTCGAGATAATGTGAAAATCTAAAATAATAATGGTGAGTCCAATAAATATTTATTCAGTAAATAGTGAGTGCAGTAAATATGAGACACTACAGATCTCCACCACCGCTGTGTGTGATCACTCCCCACTCCCATCAGATAGTTACTCACCACATGTAATCATAGTAACATAACATAGTAACATAGTTTGTGAGGTTGAAAAAAGACATCAGCCCATCCAGTTCAACATATGATGTGTGTGTGTTGTTAACCGTAAATTGTATACCCCTTTATGTTGTGGTCTTTAAGGTGCCCATCTAATAGTTTTTTGAAACTATCGATGCTCCCTGCTGATACCACTGCTTGTGGAAGAGAATTCCACATCCTTAGTGCTCTGACTGTAAAGAACGCCCAACGTATTATAAGGATAAACCGTTTTTCCTCTAGTTTTAGTGAGTGGCCACGTGTCTTATTGTATTCCCTTTCTCTTTAAAGTTTGTTCCTTATGCTAGGGTCCTCGCCAGTACAGTATTTGTACATTGATATCATATCCCCTCTCAAGCATCTCTTCTCCAGAGAGAATAAGTTCAGTGTTTGTAGTCTTTCCTCATAGCTGATGTCCTCCATTCCCCGAATTATTTTTGTTGCTCTTCTCTGGACTCTGTCCAGTTCCAGCTACTCTGCTCTGATGTCTGCACCCCTGTATCTCCACCCTACTCTGTGCAGGCCCCTGCCTGCACCTGACGGGTATGCTCCCAGCTCTCCTTCAGTATGGACATTCTTTTCAGTGTTGCCAGTTGCTTCCCTAGATTCAGGACCTGAGCTTCCAGGAAAGCAACGTGCTTACATTTTGTGCAGCTGTATTTGCCCTCGATCGCCTGATAGAGGAATGTATACATGCCACAAGATGTACACCGAATCACATCTCCACACCCGTCGGGCATTGTACCCACTAATCTAATCTGATGGGGATTCAGTCGTTTAAGTCTGTCCTGTGTGGCTGTTTTCTAGCTTCCTAACTCTACTTTCTCACCCTCTGGTTCACCGGGACACTCACTGACACTCACAGACACACGCAGGCACTCGCAGATACACGCAGGCACTCGCTGAGGTATTACTCCCAGTCGCTACTGCCCTCCCCCAGTCGCTACAGCCCTCCTCCCTGTCGTTAGGGTATTCCTCCCGGTCACTAAGGTATTCCTCTCGGTCGCTAAGGTATCTCTCCCGGTCGCTAAGGTATTCCTCCTGGTTGCTAAGGTGTTTTTCCCCCGGTCATTCAGGTATTTTTTTTCCCGGTCGCTAAGGGGTTTTTCACCAGTTACTAAGGTGTTTTTCCCCAGTTGGTAAGGTATTTTTTTTCCACGGTTGCTACGGTGTTTTTCCCGGTTGCTAAGGTGTTTTTTCCCGGTTGGTAAGGAGGTTTTTCCCCGGTCACTTAGGTATTTTTTCCCGGTCGCTAAGGTGTTTTTCCCCAGTTGCTAAGGTGTTTTTCCCCAGTTGCTAAGGTACTACTCCCAGTACCAAGGTACTTGCAGGTACTAAGGTACTCTCAGATCAACTGCTTGTCTGCCCTGGTCTGTCCTTGCCTGATGCAAGATCCTGCAGCCTCCCCCTGTCAGTCTCTCTACATGCTGTCGGTGTGATTCCCCTCTGACCCCCCCCCCCCCCGCAATCAGCTGAACAGCTGATCAGCACACTCACGGTTCTGCTGTCTCCTGTCTCCTCTCCTGTCAGTCAGCCCCCTCCGGAACAGTTCCTGCCGCCTGGTGTCTGTCACACCGCCCCACTCAGCGTCGCTAGTCCCCCTTCAGTCACTGGTCTCCCTCGGCGTCTCCCTCAGTGGTTTCCTGAGCGTCTGTTCCCCTGCACGGCACTCAATCAATCAATCTCCTCTCCTCGTGGTGCTCTCCTTTGCCTCTAGTGGCCACCAGAAGCACAACACCAAGTCGCAGGGTTGGGCTAAGGCGCTATGATATAGAGCGGTAATGCAGGATCCTTGAGTGGACCTAATCCTTCCTTCACCTCTCCTCTAATATTACTCATTTTAAACAGAAGTAGTGAGGCAAATCCAGGATGGTTAATTCACAACCCCAGAACAATAAAATGACATTCCTCCTGAAAAGCCCAGAGATTCTAATTTTGTTGTGTCAATGGTTTATTGCGCTGCTGGTGTCGCACAGGTTGATGTGTGTTTTCTTCACTTAAGTTTAATGATCATACACAGTTAGGACCAAATTATGAAAATTTAGGCCAAATGTGATGTTCCCAACTCCATAAAAAAATGTTGTTCTCTTTTGGCCGCAGGGGATGGGACAATGACAACTGACAGGGCTTCATGAGAAACAGGGAAGTAAAGCCGCTCAGGTGTGTGTCTCAAACCTGGTGCAGGTCAGATCCGTCGTCCAGAAACATGTAGAGGTTAGAAAAGTGAGACCGCACTCTGGTTGGTAGTTTGTTGAAATCAAAAGTTGTATCCTTTATTCCTCAAGATAAAAGCAGACAGACAGTGTACAAGCAGACGTGTTAGGTTGACGCGTTTCACGACATTCCCAGTCGCTTACTCATAACGACACTGTGAGATTGCAAAGGTCGGCCAAGTATTTATAAAAAAATCGACTAACAGCGATCAGGTGGTGTAATCACACGCATGTTGGACCAATTGAATTGATGAACATGCCGAGCTGTTTGCAGTTAGGGATGATCAAAGTTTTGAAAAGTTCGGTTCGGCCAGAACATCCGAACTTCCCGAAAGTTCGGCCCGGATTTCAGAACCCCATTGAAATCAATGGGACCTGAACTTCGGTAATCAAAAAACACAATTTTTAAGCCCTAAAACCCAATAAATGCCCCTAAAAAGTGCCTAGGGTTCTGGGTCATGCCCCATTAACTATTAATCACACAAAAAAAAAGTTCTTAAGAATTGTCATTTTTAAAAAAAGACAATTATTGAAAAAAAAAAAGAGAGATTTTTTGATTTTGACTTTGGATTTAGTATCAGGGGGGGGGGGGGGTTCTAAAAAGTGTACCTGTGAAGTTTCAGCTCTGTAGCATGTCCAGAACCATGAAAAAAAAAAAAGATAATTTTTCAGTAGAACAGGGATGTGGGACCCTCCTTTTACACATTTATGATCTTTTTTTTCTGGTTCTGGACATGCTACAGAGCTGAAACTTCACAGGTACACCTTTTAGACCCCCCAGACACAAAATCACACAAAAAAAAGTTCTTAAAAATTGTCATTTTTGATAAAAAGCCAATTATTGAAAAATTAAAAAAAAAAGAGATTTTTTGATTTTTACTTTGGATTTCGTATCTGGGGGGTCTAAAAGGTGTACCTGTGAAGTTTCAGCTCTGTAGCATGTCCAGAACCATAAAAAAAAAAGGATTGTTTGTATTAGAACACTTTCAGCTCAGGGGGTTGGCTTCTCTTCTCGGTTTTCACACCTTGCCGGTTTCAAAGCAGGCATTTTTTTGGGTTCTTTGCAGTCAGGAAAAACATCTGAACTTGTGTATAGTGGTACTGTGCACAAGTTCTGATGTTTTGCCTGCCTCCAAAAACGCCCAAAAAATGCCAGCAAAAACACACCTGGGCATTTTTTTTTTTGACGCTAGCGTTTTTTTTGGCATTTTTTTTGAGTTCTTTTGAGGCAGGCAAAACATCTGAACTTGTGTATAGTGGTGTATATACACACATACATATATTTATATACACACCTAGACATATATAGGTGTGATAGTAGCAGAAATATATTACTGTAAATGATTTCATTAGCGCAAGCATATATTTCTGCTACTATCACACCTATATATGTCTAGGTGTGTATATAAATATATGTATGTGTGTATATACACCACTATACAAAAGTTCAGATGTTTTGCCTGCCTCCAAAACCCCCCAAAAAATGCCAGCAAAAACACACTTGGGCATTTTTTTTGACGCTAGTGTTTTTTTGGCATTTCTTTGGGTTCTTTTGAGGCAGGCAAAACATCTGAACTTGTGTATAGTGTTATATATACACACATAATTATATGTATATAGACACCTAGCCATATATAGGTGTGATAGTAGCAGAAATATATTACTGTAAATGATTTTATTAGCGCAAGCATATATTTCTGTTACTATCACACCTATATATGTCTAGGTGTGTATATAAATATATGTATGTGTGTATATACACCACTATACACAAGTTCAGATGTTTTGCCTGCCTCCAAAACCCCCCAAAAAATGCCAGCAAAACACACCTGGGCATTTTTTTTTTTTTGACGCTAGCGTTTTTTTGGCATTTTTTGGGGTTCTTTTGAGGCAGGCAAAACATCTGAACTTGTGTATAGTGGTATATATATACACATAATTATATGTATATAGACACCTAGCCATATATAGGTGTGATAGTAGCAGAAATATATTACTGTAAATGATTTCATTAGCGCAAGCATATATTTCTGCTACTATCACACCTATATATGTCTAGGGGTATATATACAGACATATATGTGTATATATACCCCCTATACACATGTTCAGATGTCATGTCTGACATCAAACATGTCCTCAAAAAAGCACTGGCAGTGGCAGCCCCTGCAGCATGAAAAATGCTTGGCTGGTGAGAAGCCATATTCCTGTCCCGAAGCAACTCAGAGAAATTATCATTTCTCTATAGCGGTCACCCTGCTATGGAAGGGTTTTGTCACCCTTCCATAGCAGTCACTGTCAGTTAACCCTACACTACACTACGGTCCCTTTACACTTAACACTTTCCCTACAGAAACTAAATTTTTGAAGCTAACTTAAGTGTAAAGGAGCACTCTAACTACACTAGATATCCCTTTCCTCACACTAAAAATAGCTAAATGACACTTTGTAACACATTAGAACAGAACAGCATTCCATTCTCTGTCCCGTACAAGAATGCTAGGAATTTGGTGGGGGCGATCTTATATACTGGGGGGCGTATTCACTAATGATTGGTCTAGGGACCCCCTAGTCACTCCAATCACATTCCTAGCATTCTCCTGCCCCCTCAATTGGCTTTTGCTAATGGTTCTGGTCCAATCACGGGCTTTTAAAGCCCATTTCCTGAAGCATTGCATTTTGGTCGGTTCTGGTTTCCGAATTCCGAACTTTTTAGGAAAAAAGTTCTAAATTCGGCCGAACCTCGAACACCCAATGTTCGGGCCGAACCGATGGTGGACCCGAACCGTTCGATCATCCCTATTTGCAGTATCACAGCGAGGACATTTTAAATTGCACATAAGATCCCAATAGGGAAAGTGAAAAAAAGTGATAAAAAGTTTGAACAAACATTTGCAAAAACACTAATAAAATCACATGCGCACACCGGAATCTCGCAGAAAACAGGCTGTATGGATATGAATAAAAATAAGTAAATAGATATTGAGGTGAATGTAAAAATCACCTGTATGTATATAAATGCAGAAAAAGTTTAGATTCTAAATGTGAAAGAACCGATGGGCTACAAAAACCAAATAAGGAATATGTGAAATGAAAAAGTAAAAGAAAAAGAAATGGGGAGGTGTGTATTGATCACCAAATGGAATAAACTCAATATAAGAATATATTGAATAAAAATAATTTTTTATTTATTTAAAAATAAGTCTAAATTGAATTAGTGACCATATATATATATAGACACCAGTGTGCGTGACTAATGATGTTAAACTGAATATGTAAAAAAAAAAAAAGATTTGAGGTAAAGTGCTAAAGTGGATATTAGAAAATGTAAAAATAATCATATATAGATCTTTTTAGAGTGACACACAATAAATGTGTGTAAGACGCCAACATTATTGATCCGCAAATATCTAAAAAAATCCAAAAAATGCAGCCTGCGTAAGAGAGATTCCATGTGCATAAATATGTCCAATGTGTGGAAACGATCTTGATTGGAAAGATACATGGTGAACATTAATATCTAATGGTAAAGTCTATCCAAGTAAACAAAATGCATATGTATAAGCCAATAAATGCACATACACACAAATAAAGAGATGATCAATGTTAACTAGTATACAATGGATATAATACCTAGAGATGCAAAAACACCACGAATATGCATATGTAAAGCATAAACCACACATATGTACATCTTGAAAGACGCACACATGTATGGAAAGAATGCATATATGTAAATATAAGATGTATCTGTGACACATGTATCAGCTAAACAGAATGGAAACTGGTACATAAATGTCTGGCGAGAGCGAAACCACACAAAAACAAAATGGAAAACAACCCTCCCATCTACTATATCATGAAAAATCATTGTATCTGAACCCACACAGAAAAAAAACAAACAAACCACAGAGTTGTATGGAAGTAATGGATAAAGAGCAAACAGTATAAATGTTTCCATGAAAAGACAACTCCTAAGGCAAAAACTTTCCAGGGAGAAAAGAAAAACATCAAAGAGTTCTCCCTCAACAAATATCACATGTCAAGGAGTCATACATGGACCGATATATTCCAGCAACCTGAAACAATAAGGAATATTCCATAAACGTATACTTGTATGTGCAGGACATATGTAGAATTAAGCATGTCCATCTGGAAGAGATGTCACTCATAAAAATGGGTGACATCCCATTCCCAATTGAGGCCATGTGGCATCCGGGTATGAAGCCTGAAAATCCACAGAACCTCCCTCCTGCAGAGAAGTCGAAACACATCACCACCTCTAGTAGGTCTGGTGATGTGATCTATAATTTGAACCTGTACCAACGATGTGTCACCCCCATGTGTATTATTAAAGTGCCGCGCTACATTAGTCGATTTGAGTGTACGTATATCGCTAAGATGTTCCCTAAAGCGTTCTTTGAGTTTGCGCGTGGTTCTACCGACGTATTGTACGGAGCATGCTTTACACGTGATAAGGTAAATCAAATACTGAGTGTTACAATTATAGAATTTGCATATATCATATGTTTTGTTGTTGTAGGTAGAAATACAATTACTTCTCTGCAGGATATGAGGGCAGGTTACACAGTCTGTCATACCACACCTAAAATTGCCCTTGCAGTGTAGCCAGGTTTTTGAAGTGTTACTTTTTTTGGATGTATATAGGCTGGGTGACAAAGAATTTCCTAAGGTAACTGCCCTTTTGGCAACTATATTGACCCCATCACTCAAGATGTCAGCACAAATGTCATCAGAGTTCAAGATGGGCAAATGTTTTTGGATTATCTTTTTAACCTCATTGAATTCTAGGCAGTAAGGTAGGGATAGAGTGACAGACGGAAATGTCATTTTTTTGCTTGTATTTTTGTTCTTATTTTTGTTTCTATTTCCGTTGGTCACTCTATTCCTACAACTGTGTTTGTTAGTAGACGTAGTGCGATTATCTGTATCTTGGACATCACTGCTGGCAATATTGCTGTCCACCTCAGGATGCTTGTTTGAACTCCCTGAGCATAAAAGGTCAGTGCGATTCTTATCCAGGGCTATAGAATAAGCTCTGTCAAGCATCCAGTGTGGATAACCCCTTTCCAGAAACCGATTGTAAAGTGCAAATGCTTCTTTCTTAAAGTCAGACACATTACTACAAATTCTGCGTAGCTTTAAAAACTGTCCCACAGGTATACCCTTTATCGTATGTAGAGGATGGCTGGATTTTGCATGTAAAAGGCTGTTGCCAGATAATGCTTTCCTGTAAAGATTGGACGTGACCTTGTTGCCTGAATGGCCCAATGTAACATCCAGGAATTCAATGTCATTAAGACTTTTTTGGTCCGTAAATTTTAAATTTAGCGAGTTATAATTAAGATAGCACAAGAAGTCATCCAAATCCACATCACGGTGGCACACAAAGATCAGATCGTCAATATAACGATAGAATAGAGCGATCTGGTCTCTGTAAGGGTTTTCACCTCCAAAGATGTGGGGTCTCTCCCACCAACCCATGTAGAGGATGGCGAGAGAGGGGGAAAACTTGGCCCCCATCGCTGCCCCACATCTTTGGAGGTAAAAACTGCCATCGAAAGAAAAATAATTATGTGTCAAAAGAAATTGTAAAACTTTCAGGATGTAAGACTGGAGACTAGTGGTCAGATTGGTGTATTGTTTCAGACTAAATTCAACTGCCTGTATTGCCAGATCATTAGGTATCAAGGAATACAGGCTAGATACATCGCAGGTGATCCAAGCCAAATCCTCTGACCATACAAATGTATCCATGATGTTAAGAAGATATTTTGTATCCCTAAGATAACTAGGGAGTTGTAAGACCAAATCCTGGAGTTGCCCATCCAACCATTCCCCAAGTCTCTCACAAAGGGATCCAATGCCCAAAACAATGGGTCGGCCTAAAATAGGGTCTAAGCCCTTGTGGACCTTGGGGAGATGGTGGAATATGGGTGTAATGGGAAAATCGGGTATGAGCTTTTCAGCCTCTTTAGTAGACAGAGCACCAACGGCTTTTCCCTCATCGACTAAATGTAAGAGTTCCATCTTATAGGCATTTACAGGATCACTTTTTAATGGTCGGTAGCTGTATGGATCACCAAGTTGTCTAAGTGCTTCCTGTCTATAGGTCTCACTGTCAAGCACAACCACTGCACCCCCTTTGTCAGCGTTCCAAATTATGATTGAAGGATCTTCTTTTAGAATTTTAAGCGAGGCTCTCTTTTCTTTTACTTTACTTTTTCATTTCACATATTCCTTATTTGGTTTTTGTAGCCCATCGGTTCTTTCACATTTAGAATCTAAACTTTTTCTGCATTTATATACATACAGGTGATTTTTACATTCACCTCAATATCTATTTACTTATTTTTATTCATATCCATACAGCCTGTTTTCTGCGAGATTCCGCTGTGCGCATGTGATTTTATTAGTGTTTTTGCAAATGTTTGTTCAAACTTTTTATTGGTTTTTTTCACTTTCCCTATTGGGATCTTATGTGCAATTTAAAATGTCCTCGCTGTGATACTGCATACAGCTAGGCATGTTCATCAATTCAATTGGTCCAACATGCGTGTGATTACACCACCTGATCGCTGTTAGTCGATTTTTTTATAAATACTTGGCCGACCTTTGCAATCTCACAGTGTGGTTATGAGTAAGCGACTGGGAATGTTGTGAAACGCGTCAACCTAACACGTCTGCTTGTACACTATCTGTCTGCTTTTATCTTGAGGAATAAAGGATACAACTTTTGATTTCAACAAACTACCAACCAGAGTGCGGTCTCACTTTTCTAACCTCTAACTGACAGGGCTTCCTCAGCTCAGGTCATTGCAGAGGACAAGGGGGCCCTATTTAAATCTAGAGTAAAGGAGATCTTGTCTCCAAATACGGAATGGTTTCTTCATAGTAAGAGCTGTGAAAATGTTGAATAGACTCCATTAAGAGCTGGTTCTGGCCAGCTCAATAGATTGCTTTAAAAAAGCACTGGATTATTTCCTAAATGTACACAATATAACTGGGTACTAACATTTATAAGTAAAGTAAATCTAGTAAAGTTGATCTAAGGAATATCTGATTGCCTCTCAGGGGACGCCAGGAAAAAGCAGCTGTGAAAACGTGCTTTTAGAAGCATTTTGTATTGGCTTTAATGCACGTTTTAGCCACGTTTAGCAGCGTTAGTGTTTAGCAGCCTTTCTCTGCCCTCTTCTATTTTCCTACCTCAAATCCAACTGCTACAGCTTAAAAACGTCTGACTTGGCCTAACACTGTATGCGGCCTTTAGCAGCGTCAGGCGTTTTTACAGCTTAACGCTGCTGCTCCAGAAGGCGCTGGCCCTGGGTTTTTTTTTTAGGCCTCATGCACACAGGGAGTTTTTACAGCTGCTTTTAGGAGCGTCAGACATTTTTTTTTTGCAGCTTAAAAATGCCCCTCCATGTTATTCTATGGCCTCATGCACACACAGACTTTTAGGAGCTGTAAGTGACATAGGTGTTTTTAAGCTGTAAGAAAAACCCAGGGCCAGCAAGTTCTGGAGCAGCAGTGTTAGGCTGAAAAAATGCCTGGCGCTGCTAAAGGCCGCATACAGTGTTAGGCCACGTCAGACATTTTTAAGCTGTGGCAGTTGGATTTCAGTTTGGAAAATAGAAGAGGGCAGAGAAAGGCTGCTAAACGCTAACGCTGCTAAACGTGGCAAAAACGCGCATTAATGCCAATACAAAATGCTTCTAAAAGCACGTTTTTACAGCTGTTTTTTCTTGGCGTCAGAACTGACTTTGCAGCTGTTTTTTTTTCAAAGTCCCTGTGTGCATGAGACCTTACAGCTTCAAAACGCCTATGCCACTTGCAGCTCCTAAAAGTCTGTGTGTGTGCACGAGGCCATAGAATAACATGGAGGGGCCTTTTTAAGCGGCAAAAAAAAAAACGTCTGATGCTCTTAAAAGCTCCTGTAAAAATGCCCTGTGTGCATGAGGCCTTATACTCTTAGGCTCCATTCACACCTGGGCGTTTTCAGCTCCAAAAACGCTCAAAAGAAACGCTTCCAAAACGCCCAACAAGTAAAACCCCATTCATTTAAATGGCCCCTGTTCACATCTGAGCGTTTGCAAAACGCCTGTAGCTGAAAAAAGTACATGAGCTTCTTTTTGGCTGCATTCACACTTGAACGTAGCGTTTTTTACCGCGATTTTACCGCGATTTTTACCGTGATTTTACCGCGATTTTACCGCGATTTTTTCAGGCGTTTTTCATTGACATCTATCAAAAACGCTGGTAATCAGCCCAAAAAGAAGCTCATGTACTTTTTTCAGCTACAGGCTTTTTGCAAAATGCTCAGATGTGAACAGGGGCCATTTAAATGAATGGGGTTTTACTTGTTGGGCGTTTTGGAAGCGTTTCTTTTGAGCGTTTTTGGAGCTGAAAACGCCCAGGTGTGAATGGAGCCTTAGGGCTGATTACCAGCGTTTTTGATAGATGTCAATGAAAAACGCCTGAAAAAATCGCGGTAAAATCGCGGTAAAAAACGCTACGCTCAAGTGTGAATGCAGCCTTAGGGCAAAAACAAAACAAAAACAAAAATAGAAAAACAACCAAAAATAAAAATAACAGTGACAACAATAAAAACATCTATACAAAATTGTGGGCAATATTTGCACTAAAGAATATATACATGTAAATACAGAGTTGACTATAGGCAAAACATCCTCAAGTGCATACAAAATCTTTCCACTGTGCATACATACTCAAGTTATTACAATGCATAAATCTGTTTGCTAGGCAAATTTAACTCTTTAACTGTAAAAATGTGTCAAATCCCACTCAAAGTTCAAACCCTTCGGAATTCTGGTCTGAAGGGTGAATATCCAAAATACTTCATGTTTACAAAGCAGTCAGAACTTGCTCTGGATATTTGTTGCAGGACAGTGCTTTGGTGAAATTTTAAAGCCATTGGATCCTTAGGACAGCCAGGCGAGCAATGGAAGCCTCTAATATTATCTCAGTGCAGGCTTCTTTTAGGAAACCTTCATTAGACTTCTGTGATAGCAAATGGTGTGGTGCAGCATTAGTTATTATGGTGTTTTGCATCCACTGGTGGCAAGTACTGTAAGGCTAGAAACATAATGACTTCCAATTGCAAGATTTTTCTCTTAGAAACTGCGCTTATGTAGTGACAGTTATCGTTTACATGGAAATTAGATTGCCAGTTAACCTGATAATGATTTCCCTATCTTGCCTCACTGTAACTGTAAAATAATGGGCCATTATGTTGTGATAAAGGCCAACATTGTACTGCTCCATCTGCTTAATTTGGTTTGGTTGGCAGTACCCAAAGAATACCACAAGATGGCAGAAAAGGGTTACTTAAATAACGAGAAGATTCATTTCTCAAGGTCATAGCATATATCTAGAAGTAGTTAGTCTCATTCAACTGGATTTATTCTGGAATGAGCGATTGTCGGCCGTAAATATTCGGCCAACGTCCGATCGGCCGATTGTCAGCTTGTCAGTATGATGCTTCCGACAACCGACTGCGACTTTTTGGCCGAACAAAATCTGTGCAGACTATAAAATTTTTGTTGGCCGTCACCAGAACAGCCGATTGTTCGCCAGTCAGTACAGAATTCGGCCGACAAACAGCAGATGAGCAAGACTGGGCATGCTCAGAGAAGAAAAAACACACGGAAAGTTAACCATCACATGACATCACTTCTGCAGTTGGCTGTTGTTGGCCGACAAAATTCGTGTGCAGTCTTTAGCACTTTTCAACCGACAGGACAGCACCGGACAAAAGACGGCCGATCGTTCGGCCAACATTCGGTATGTGTGTACGGGGCTATAGTCTCAAACTCTGAACCCACCTAAGCAAGCTCACAAAGAAGCTATTGCTATAGCTGGGCATTCCCTGCCCCGCAGTCACACTCAAACAATTTACGTGTATATTCACAACTGTGAGGCTGAGGATGTCTTGGATTCCTATGATTAGCCCAGTACAAGGAAAACTTCATGGCAGGCTTGCTGCAGTGGGTTGGGACTCTGATTCCTATCAACAGGGCTTTTTTTCAGTGGGAACGCAGTTCCGGAACATCCAGTCTGAATGTATGCAATGGCAAAGGGGTGCTGGGGCAAGTAGCGTGAGCTGAAGGGCCTATTGATGCTGGCTGCTGTGGGATCTATTGTTGCTGTGGTGAATCTATTGTTGCTGGCGGGCATTTTGTTGTGGGTGGGGCTTTTTTTGCAGTGGAGGATTTATTGTTGCTTGGGGGAACTATTGTTGTTGGGGGGCTATTGTTGTTGAGGGTCTATTGTTGCTGATTGAAGGGGATATATTTTACTGTTTTTTCTATTGTTGCAGGGGAAGATTTATTGCTGCTGGGGGATCTATTGTTCCAGGGTCTACTGTTGCTGATTCCAGGGGATCTATTTTACTGTTTTTCTAGTTATCATTAACAAATTCCATACAAATTACCTAGAACCACAACATGATACTTGGGTCTGTATTCTCTAAAAGGGGGGGTACTGGGAGGTGGGCAGAGGTGGAACCAAAGGACAGTGCTCGGAGGTGGGTAGGGAGTGGAGACAGGGGGTGACTCAGAAGAGGGGAGTACCTGCACCTATTCACTGAGAAAAAAAGCCCTGCCTATCTATAATGATGAAGACATTGCACAGCCTATCTTTATGGACGCGTCACTGCCGAGTGTCGGGAATATACCCCAGCATTTATGCAGTCAAACAGGCAGAACTTTTTTTCTCAGAAAATAGGTGCAGGTACCCCCCCCCCCCCCACACCTCTTCCAAGTCCCTCCTTGTCTTTTTCCCATATCCCTACCCACCTCCAAGCACGATCCTGTGCAGCCAGTAATAACAGATCCCCCAACCCCCCTGCAACAATATATTCCCCCCTGGAAAAATAGAATCTCCCGAACAACAATTGACCCCCTCAGCAACAAAATACCCCCCTCCAACAATAGAGCCCAATGAAACAATACAGTGGATCTCCCTGGAGCCAGCAACAATAGACAGTAGATCCCTCCCAGCAATATTTGATTATCTAGCAAAATAAGATGCCCACAGCAAAAAAATAGATCCCCCAGCGACAATAGATCCTCCAGCAACCGGAATCAATAGGCCCTCAAGCACACCCCTGCACCCTATCCAGTGAAGGGGAGAGTTGCTGCTGAAAAAGAGCCATGCACACAGCTAACTGTTGAATGTATAATACTCTTGGTGGTTTAAAGCGACTGCCTGTGTAGAAGAGTAAAAATTCAGAAAGAACCCTCTGCAGACTCTACTATATCTGTGTGCAAATCTATGTGATGAAAAAAAGTTTAGTAAAATTTTTTTTTGAAAAAGAGCAAAATAAAATAAAATTTCCATCTATGCACTTTAAACCCCCCAAAAATGTTTGACCCCCCCCCCCCCCACATACATGCACAGTTTGAGACTCTTTATAGATAAAGTCCAATATCCACCAATGAACTTAGCTCCTAATTTTTCATACAAATTACTGCCTGCCTCAAAAATCTTATTCAAAACAACGCATTTGTCTGAAAATATAGCTGACTTAGTACATAAAGGATAACTGTACCTATGTAAGTTAAAATATAACTGTATGAAAGTACAGTTACTTGCCGACCAGAAGCCTACCTGTTCGTCGCTGGAATTCAAGTAGTTACAGCAGTATGATGCCTGCTGCAGGCATCATCCCAGTACCATGTTTTAGAGCTGGTGGTCGGCTCTCTTGTGAAAGCAATCCCAAAGTTTAACTAGCCGCTGGATTGCTTTTACAAGCAGCTGTAGAGGACATTCACCACCCTCCTGCTGCCTGCTCTATGTATCATAGAGCCCAGCTGATTATAGAGCCCAACAAAGGCCTGATTGGCTTTGCTGGGCTCTATGATATAGTATATAAAGTGATCTCCAAAGTGGTCCCCATAGCCGGTTTCATACAGCTCAGAAACCCATCCCTAGGCAGAATTCTCTGTCTTCACATAGGAATTTATCTTAGCGATCCATCTCACTAGCAGATATCTATGTGTGACTATATGTATTTTCTATAAGGGTGAATAGAGAGCCTGGAGGTCCCCATCCAGGTACACAACTGATACCCAGCGTGTGCCCTAGGGTTTCCCAGGACCATCTCTGACCCTAATACTACTATAACCTGTCACATTGTTGTCTTGTTGGCTTACTCACCTTGACTATGATGTGTGGATGTAATAGCATGGCTTTGATCACAGGCTTGTGTTTTAAACCCAAACAACATTTTTGTTTTGAGGACCACTATACAATCACCCTTTGTTTTTGCCTTTTCATGTATTTTTAATCTATTTGAATAAAGTATAAGGAGAAAACCGCAGTTTTTTCGCTGTTCCTCGGTTGAGATAAGAACTTCTCTAAGGTTCCTTTCCTCCCCCCCCCCCCCTTCCTCTTTTTTCTTGGCAATCGATATTGTTTTTGCCTTTTCATGTATTTTAAATCTGTTTGAATAAAGTTTGTTTAAGGAGAAAACCACAGTTTGTTCCCTGTTCCTCGGTTGAGATAAGAACTTCTTTGAGGTTCCTTTTCTCCCCCCCCTTTTTCTTGGAAATCAGTATTGTTCTAACTAAGGGGAACTCCACTCAGTATTGGGTAAGTCGGTGCTCCCGAAGCCTCAGTGGACCAGAGAGACTAATGGTCATCAGGATCCTGCCATTTTTATCAACTGTCTCTTATCTCTATCAGTGGTGGCTGGTCCTCAAAATGTTTGGGGGGGGGTGAAAACAGAAAAATGTAATAGGCATTGCTTTGCGGCAAAAAACGCTGTAAAAAAATTGCGTGACTTTGAGGTCACAAAAGTGTGAAAGGGGCCTTCAGTAATCAAGGTATAGTGTGCCCCCTTCAATGCAGAGTGACCATCATGCCTCCTTTCAATGCAGAGTGACCAGCGTGCCCCCTTTCAATGCAGAGTGACCAGCGTGCCCCCTTTCAATGCAGAGTGACCAGCGTGCCCCCTTTCAATGCAGAGTGACCAGTGTGCCCCCTTTCAATGTAGAGTGACCAGCGTGCCCCCTTTAAATGCAGAGTGACCAGTGCACTTATCTGCAGCGGCGGCTTCTCCTCAGTCCCCCACGTCTCCTCGAGTCCTCCCGCCTCCTCCTCGGCCAATGGCACGGGTTCGCCTTTCCACCAATCAGGAAGCGGGTCTCGGACCCGCTTCCTGATTGGCAAGGAGGAGGATCCGTGTGACAATAGCGAATTTTCATTCGCTATTGTCACATAAATGGGTGGGCTAGGGCGCAGTGCTCTGCGCCCCGGGTCCACCCTTTTCTGAAGCCTGAAGAAAAAAAAAAAACCCCATTGAACTCCATGCATCCGGGTCCCCGCATGTAGATTAGGGGGCCGTATGCATGGATAGGGGGGCAGCGCCCCGGCGCCCCCAATGCACCAGCCGCCACTGATCTCTATTATATAGTAACCCAGAAGTGATGTGACATCACTTCCGGGTTATCCGGATGTAAATGGCGCCATTTAAAAAAAAATCAAAAGCATTTAATCATACCGATCTTGGTGTGATCAAATGCTTTTAAGTGCAGAGGAGGGATTTAATGTCTTATAGACACCAGCGCTCTCCATAAAGAGTACCTGTCACATGCCTATTGCTCTCACATTCCTTGTGACAGCAATAAAAGTCAGAGGCGTAACTAGAACCTTCCAGGCCCCGGTGCAAGAACCCATGAAGGCCCCCCCCCCAGACCCCTGGCCGGGCTCTTCCCTTCAAGCCTAGGGCTCTTCCCACTGATCCTGGGGCCCTTTACTCTCGTTGCGGGGCCCTTTATTATGGTCCCGCAGTGGGACCCTTTCACAAGTTCTGCAGTTGGCCCCCTTCCTCCCATCTTGGGGCCTCCCCACGGTGGTGGAATGCCGGGGCCTGTCGCAAGTGTGACCTTTGCGATCCTGGAAGTTCACCCACTGGTGTCAGTAGTTTTTATTTTTTGGTATTTTAATTGTATTATTTTTTATCATTTTTGTTTAATTTTTTTACAATGTCACTGACTATGACTCTGTCCATTCAGAAAAGGAAGGAGCTGGTAAATTACATATTTACCGACCGCTTCCTGGTTGTCTATTGGGACACATCCCCTGCAGCAGCCGGCAGGAAAGGGGAGGGACCACAGTGGTGGGAGCACACAGGGGCCCAGAGACAGCAGAACACAAGTGAACTGGATAGGAGGAGTGGCGGGGGAAGCATACAGAGGAACCAATCTCCTCCATTTTCCTCCTGCAGCTACAGGAGGAAAAAAGGAGGACAGTGATTTTTTTACATGCTGCCCCTGCGGCCCCTCCTATGCAGGTGTACAGGGGAGCCACACGGGCCCCCTGGAGCATGGGGCCCGGTTACAATGGCAACCCCTGCAACCCTGTAGTTACGCCCCTGATAAAAGTGATAAAAAAAATGTAAAGCGACAGTGTAAAAAAATAAATAAATGTACGTACACATGCAAACACCAATCGTTCCACACATGTGAGGTATCACTGTGAACATCAGATCATGGGCAGTAATATTAGCACCAGACCTCTTCTGTTAATCTAAAGTGGTAACCTGTAAGGGCTTTTAAACCGTAGCCTATAGATAGTAAAATTTGCAACGTCTGTTGCAGTTGCACGGGCGTGCACAATTTTAAAGCGTGACATGTTTGGTATCTATTTACTTGGCATAACATCATCTTTTATATTTTACCGAAAATGTGGTTATGTATTGCGTTTTTTGCATTCAAATATAAAAAAAATGTTTTTTTTTTTGTTTTTAAATGTGTTGCGCAACTACCACATGACATAAAAAATTGCAAAACCCACCAATTTATTCTCTAGGGCCTCTGCTTTAAAAAATATATAATGTTTGGGGGTTCTAAGATACTTCTAGCAACAAATACTGATTGTTACATGCAAACAAAAAGTGCCAGTAAAGGCCTGGTGTTCAAGTGGTTTATATACGCTTTAGAAAATGGTTGTTTTGGCACCACTATATTGTTTGAGAAAATCTGGTACCTGCTACTATGGATTATATGTGCTCAAAGAAGTCCTGTTTACAGTCCCCTGCAGGTATTCAGGAAGTGCACGTCTGTTTATTCTGGCAGACTCACACTCCACCACTGTTGTGTATTGCATACTGTAGGATTTTCACAACTAGCTACTACATGAAACTGATCTTCTGTACTCTGCTGTTTACTTAAAGAAACTTTGTGGAATGCGTAGAATTTAGGAGGCATCAAAGGTCTTCTGGCCAAGTAGTCTGTCAAGGAACAAATACTGTAAGCTAACAGTAATGCAGAGTTTTTGCAAACTGAAAATCTTTTACTTGCGAGGGAGACAAATTTAGACAGGATACAAAAAAAAAAAAGTAGAAATGCAAAATCTCCAAATAAATGTATTACATGTATATGTTGTAAAAACAGTGCCATATAAGGCATAAAAACATAGTTATGGGGCCTCGAAGGGCCCCTTTCACAAAACATAGCTCCCAACTTTCACTGATTTCGAGGAACTGTCCATGATTTGGAACAAAGTCCCTCTGTCCCTCTTTCCTCCTCATTTGTCCCTCATTTTGGTCTGAACTATATAGTCATGTACAAAAGGCACTATTTATCTTTTAAAAAGTATTTCACAGTGCTAAACCTTTTATCCAAATTCTAAATTGCTGCATTTGTAAATTTCAAAAGCCAGTATAAAGGAATAGTAGTGGATAAAAAAAGCACTTGTGGGGTTAACTAATAATATTTTTTTTTGTATAATTCTCTGTTAAGGGGGTGTGGCAGGGGGTGTGTCCTATGCCAACACATACTTGTGCTAATAGATGTCCCATCTCAAAAAGTTGGGAGGTATGCACAAAGCAACATAGTCAGTATGCTGCCTTAAAGAGGTTGTAAACCTCAGAATTGAAAAAAAAAATGAACACCTGAAAGACAAACACATAATGAGCTAGTATGCATCGCATACTAGCTCATTATGAAATACTTACCTTAGAACGAAGCCTCGCAGCGTCGCCCGCTCACCTGTCTCATGGGTGACATGTTCGGTCACCCTTCTTCCGGGTTTGCGGCACCCGGCCATCTGATTGGCTGGAGCCGCGATGACGTCACTCCCGCGCATGCGCGCGGAAGCCGACGGTTGCGGCATGGGGCTCTGAAGGAACGGCACGAGCCGTTCCTTCAGAGCGCATGTGCCAGTGCCGTCACTGGCTGCATGTAAGGTAAATATCTCCTAAACGGTGCATGTTTAGGAGATATTTACAGTACCTATAGGTAAGCCTTATCATAGGCTTACCTATAGGTACAACTTGCAGAGGAGGGTTTACTTCCTCTTTAAGAAAGGGCCCCTGTCAGTCCCTACCTAGAACATTGGTTTCTTTTGCCTTATGCGATACTGTTTTTACGATAATCACGACATACATTTATATAGCGTGCTGGTGACTACGTATCTTTTGCATCTGGTTCAGCCGTGGCACCATCCACGGCATTCACTTTGAGCGCCCATCAATACAAGGCTGAGTGCTGTGAGAATTGCAGCTTATATTTGCACTCTATAGGATAAAAAAAGTAGTCTGGAGAAACTCTGGATGCAAACAACTGCCACATGTGCTGCTTGGAAAATACAAATGGCTGAGTGCCATAAAAGAAACATGTGAATGAAGGGCCTACACTTGTATCCTACAGGCTTCAGTAAATCAGGATGACAGTGCAGACAGCTGAAGATTCAGATCATCACTAGTTATTACTTGGCCCACCTTTAATAGAGGATATGCTTGTCAGATGTTCACTTTGGAAGCTTTTATCATACAAAAGTGCACAAATGCAGGTTTAACACGTACTTAGAAAGCCCTGGTAGTTTCTGTCCTGACAAGAAAGAATGGCCCAGAGCAAAATAAAAAATAAATAAGTGGATGGCATACATGAAGTAAAGAGGGGAGACAGGGAACCAAACGGTGAAAGTTTTTCATCATGCATTAAAAAGAGGTCACTTAAATCATTGGTCAGGGTTCAGGGTTAGGAAGGGCTTATGCCTCGTACACACGCAACGATTATTGGCCGTGAATTTTCAGTCAACGTCCAATCGGCCGTTTTTCGCCCTGTTAGTATGATGCTTCCGACAACCGACTCCGACTTTTCGGCCGAAAAAAATCTGGTGTGCAGACTATAAAATTTGTGTTGGCCAACACCACAATGGCCGATTTTCCGTCAGTCAGTACAGATTTCGGCAGACAAAAATCTGATGAGCAAGACTGGGCATGCTCAGAGAAGAAAAAACACACGGAAAATAAACCATCACATGACATCACTTCTGAAGTAGATTTTTGTTGGCCGAGAAAATTCGTGTGCAGTCTAGAGCACATTTCAACCAACAAAACAACACTGGACAAAAGTCGGACGATCGGTCGGCCGATAATCGCTGCATGTGTACGAGGCATTAGGTCGGACATGGTATGAGGGGGCCGAGATTAGAGGCTCAGTTGGAGCTCCATCGATGAAGAGTGAACTTCTAACCCATCTGCACAATGATTGACGATCATTTGAAGTCCTGGAAGTCACACCACTCAGGCAGCTTGGGGTCTTTGTTTTTTAATGTATAAACTACTACCAATTGGGGTTCTATTTTCTGTGATGTTCATGTTTACAAATAAACAATAAAATTGTTTTGATAAATTTACCACTTGAGCTCTAGAAGATTTTACCCCCTTTATGGCTCTTTCACACGGTCCGCATTCCGTTGCGGACGGTGCTCTGCTCAGTGGGGATCGATCCGACGATCCCCGCTGAGCCGGCGGATGACAGCTCCGTCTCTACACTGTGTGCGGAGAGGGAGGTGTCAGAGCCCCGCTGCTCTCTATGGGGGAATCGGATGAGAGCGGACCGCCTGTCCCATCCGTTCCGATCCCCAGGACGGATGGAAAATAGGGTTTCCATCCGTCCGGATTTCACGGACAGGATCGGGTGCGGATGGCTGCGGGTGTCAGCGGACATGTCACCGCTGACATCCGTTGCTCCATAGGGCTGAATGAGGCATCCGATCAGATCCGCCTAACAAACTGACAGGCGGATCTTATCGGAACGCCTGTGTGAAAGAGCTCTTAACTGGTAATTGCGTGGTCATGCAACGCTATATCCAAACCAATTTTGTAAACATTTTTTCACACAAATAGAGCCTTTGTGGTGGTATTTCAGCATCTATTGACAGCAGGAGGGCCTGGGGTATCAAGGTCTCTAGCTTTGTGTAATAGCAATAATGTTCTAATTCCATTATCTTTCCCCTTTCTACCTGGAATGAATCCTTTCTGATCTGGATGTGTGGATTGTGGTGGTATTTGATCACCACTGAGTTTTCTAATTTTTGCAAAATAAAGTAAAAAAAAAAATACTTTCAGCTATAAAACATATCAAATAAAATAATTTAAAAAATCAAATGTATTCATGAATTTTGGCCAAAATGTATTCTGCTACATGTTTTTATTGACTGGTTTGTGTGAAAGTTATAGCACCTACAAACTATGGTATATACTGTTTTTTTTTTCTACTACTAATAGCAGTGATCAGTGACTTATAACGGGACTGCAGCGGCCAATCTGACACTAACTGACGCTGGAGGGAACTGACTAACTGCCACTGACATCACCAGTGACACTAATACAGTGATCAGTGCTAAAAATATGCACTGTCACTGTACTAATGACACTGGCTGAGAAGGGGTTAACATCTAGGGCAATCAAGGGGCCAAAAGTGTGCCTAATTATGTGTAATGCTTTTTACTAAAGATCTCCCAGTTTCTCATCCCTGATTTTCTTACTGTGTATGGCCAGCATTCATTTGGTGATCGTCCCTGAGGCAGTGTGTTGCGGCTGGAGGTCTAATATTTTGTGGTTCCACAGAGATCTACAGCAGATCTTAGTGCCTTCAAAGGCCTGCAACTTGAAACTGTTTGGTTGTTAAAAAAAAATAAGTGACTACAAAAAAATGTTGATATTAAAAACATACACACATAACTACACACAAATCTCCAACACATTCCTTCTCAAATCACATTAAGGCTGGGTTCACACCGGTGCGATGTTAGACATTGCATGTGATTTGCACCACATTGCTGTGCAGATCACATGCAATGTCTGCGCAATGCCAATTCAGCCATACAGATTATATGGCTGAATTTGCATTGCATTCTCACCAAAATGGTGCAGGACCCTTTTTTTTGGTCCACACTGGAATCGAATCGCATGGGTACTCACACCTATGCGGGCAGATTCCTGCACCATTTGGCAGTTCTTACAGTGATCTACGAACTGATCTGGGGGTGTCATTAGCTTTGCATTGACACCTGCAGCGGTTTGCATATGTCAGTGTGAACCACTGGAAGGTGACATGCGATCCAGGAATCTGCACTGAAATCGTGCTGGTTCCCACATCGCATATATGTGAGGGCTCATTCACACAGGCAGAAAAAGCACTGTGTTTAGACTTGGATTTTCTTCATGAAAGCATAATGACTCGTTCCCAAGGGCAGAAAAAAATGCTGCATTTAGATGTATACATGAGATACTGTTGAACGCATCTAAACGCGGCTTTATAGTAATCAATTAGGCCATACACACAGCTACATCTACATATGAAAATGTGAGCTGTACTTAGCCACGCAGAAAAAAAGCAGGAAACCGCTTTAGTTTTGCGCACATATATCTGCAGATCTTACTCACATACGCGCATAAACAAGAGTACCTTAGATGCGTATTTTACACATGATCTTTCTTTTGTGCAGAAAATATGTGTCTCAACACAACGTTTTTCTGCCCACGTGAATGAGCTCTCGCTGTGCCAGAAAGAACCTTTCTTTCATGCAGAAAATACACTTCCAAATGCAGAGGGTTTTTTTTTTCTGCATGTGTGAATGAGCCCTAAGGTACTTGCGCTTACACGTGTTTATGCACTTACATGAGTAAAATCTGCTTAGGTCTGCAGCTGTGTTCTGCTTTTGTTTGTTACTCAAACACTTCCTGTTCCTGATATGTGTATGTTGTACCATGTACTTGTATTAAAAAGTATCCTGTTCTCTTTGTATTTCTTCCTTTGTGTGAAATATCTGGTGATCCTGTCAGTCTCTCTGCTTTCCTATTTCAAACTGACCACACTAGACATGGGAACATATCCCAGCCTGCTCAGTTTTCTGACTGTGCTGGCAGCACAGCCTGTCTGTCTTCCAATGGCCAAGACTGGTGCTGACGCACCCCCCACCCCGCACAGCCATTGACTGGGAAGATCAGTTTACTGCTCTTTCTCTGCCTCTTTCTGACACATTCCCTGCAGCGTTTACCCCCCCAACTGTCTATTCTCTTTAGAGAACAGAGGTCATGGGATCACTATTTACATATACATATATATATATATATATATATATATATATATATATATATATATATATATATATAGAGAGAGAGAGAGTATCTCACAGAATTGAGTACACCCCTCACAGTTTTGTAAATATTTTATTATACCTTTTCATGTGACAACACTGAAGAAATGACACTTTGCCACAATGTAAAGTAGTGAGTGTACAGCTTGTATAACAGTGTAAATTTGCTGTCCCCTCAAAATAACTCAACACACAGCCATTAATGTCTAAACCACTGGCAACAAAAGTGAGTACACCCCTAAATGAAAATATCCAAATTGGGCCCAGTTAGCTATTTTCCTTCCCCGGTGTCATGTGACTCATTAGTGTTACAAGGTCTCAGGTGTGAATGGGGAGCAGGTGTGTTACATTTGGTGTTATCGCTCTCACTCTCTCATACTGGTCACCGGAAGTTCAACATGGCACCTCATGGAAAAGTCCAATATAAAATAAGTTGCGCTGTGGATGATGTATACAAGTTGATTGTATGGTGAAATAGTAAAGGATCCGAATAATGTCCAGAATATGGAAACAAAAACGGGTAACTTGTGCAGGTACCGCTTACCGGAAATAAGATAAACAAAGGCCCATCAGTATGTTCAAAATACGTCCTAGGGATGAGGTCCAGGTGGACTACCAGGTTCCAACGCGGATCCCTCAATGGAGTGGTAACATGTGTGATACAAAAAAATATACCGCCATAGCATAAAACCAAAAAATATGTGTAAAGAAAGGACACCCAAAGTGCATTGAGAACACCACTGCTCCCGTAGTGAAATAAACGTGATAAAGGATGCCACAGAACCCCAATAGGTACTCCTTACCGAAATATAGATGAAAAATAGCAGATACACCAAAAAGAGGGGAAGGGGGATCACCTCAATAGGACAGCAGCTTACCACAAGGATGAGTATGGAGAGCTTATATAAGACTGGATAGGTGTGACTTGAACATGCAAGCAAGTGGGGGGACACCTCTGATGGATAAAACACCCTTACCGACTCCCGATGATATGGAGGCAGGAGGGATATGTATGGAACCGATCCGTTGTGTCTCCTCACTCAGATAGGGAACTCAGATAGACAGTATTGGATCAACCATAGATGATACTCATATGAAAACCATTTATTTAGTGATGTCCAGTAGATGTTTCTTCTTGTTAATGCCTGCAGTCCTTCTGACCTGGCCTTTACATTCAGGCACGAATAAGACCGGTTGTTAATAGCCGGACATTGGAGGAGCAGAGCGGTCAGGACACATGTAACTATACTAAAGTCCTGACCGCTCTGCTCCTCCAATGTCCGGCTATTAACAACCGGTCTTATTCGTGCCTGAATGTAAAGGCCAGGTCAGAAGGACTGCAGGCATTAACAAGAAGAAACATCTACTGGACATCACTAAATAAATGGTTTTCATATGAGTATCATCTATGGTTGATCCAATACCGTCTATCTGAGTTCCCTATCTGAGTGAGGAGACACAACGGATCGGTTCCATACATATCCCTCCTGCCTCCATATCATCGGGAGTCGGTAAGGGTGTTTTATCCATCAGAGGTGTCCCCCCACTTGCTTGCATGTTCAAGTCACACCTATCCAGTCTTATATAAGCTCTCCATACTCATCCTTGTGGTAAGCTGCTGTCCTATTGGGGTGATCCCCCTTCCCCCCTTTTTGGTGTATCTGCTATTTTTCATCTATATTTCGGTAAGGAGTACCTATTGGGGTTCTGTGGCATCCTTTATCACGTTTATTTCACTACGGGAGCAGTGGTGTTCTCAATGCACTTTGGGTGTCCTTTCTTTACACATATTTTTTGGTTTTACGCTATGGCGGTATATTTTTTTGTATCACACATGTTACCACTCCATTGAGGGATCCGCGTTGGAACCTGGTAGTCCACCTGGACCTCATCCCTAGGACGTATTTTGAACATACTGATGGGCCTTTGTTTATCTTATTTCCGGTAAGCGGTACCTGCACAAGTTACCCGTTTTTGTTTCCATATTCTGGACATTATTCGGATCCTTTACTATTTCACCATACAATCAACTTGTATACATCATCCACAGCGCAACTTATTTTATATTGGACATTTTTTGGGTGCTAGTCTCACTTGAGGTTGCTGCTTTTATTTTATTTTTGGATTAGCGCAATTGTTTCCCCTTTTTTCTACCTCATGGAAAAGAACTCTCTGAGGATCTGGAAAAAAAGAGAAAAAAAAGAATTGTTGCTCTACATAAAGATGGCCTAGGCTATAAGAAGATTGCCAAGACCCTGAAACTGAGATTCAGCATGGTGGTCAAGACCATACAGCGATCTTATATAATAAAGATATAATAAAAGTTTTACAAAAATGTGAGGGGTGTACTCGTTTTTGTGAGATACTGTGTGTGTATATATATATATATATATATATATATATATATATATATATATATATATATATATTTTTTTTTTTTTTTATATATACAAATGTATGCCTTTCGTTTCTATTGTAAACTGAATAAGTAGGCTTACAAGGTGAGGATTCACATAAACTTTAAGCATATAGAGAGAATCCATTAGGATCATCCCTCATCTACACATATATCACCAGCACGTTATAGCATAAAGCTGACTCAGAGGGTCTTAATGGATGCCCTCTATATGCTTTTATAATGTAAAAAAATGATTTTAGAAGGAATTTGTTGAAGGTGTATGTGTATATTTTTGTGGATGAAAAAAGACCTGTTTTTTTTATAGTCACTTATCTGTTACAGTAAAGGGATATTGGCACCCACAATGTAATATAAGGTTGTATAGTAAGGGTATAGTAAGGGTCTTCACCAAACTGGATATTAATTGGTTGGTTTTAATATGCAATTTTTGTATTCTTACTTAATTTTGGAAAAAAAATGCTGATATGCCCATTTAACTTCACAAAAGTTGTAGTCTGGTTATTTGCAAGTAGTCTTATGGGCCATACACACATACACACTATACAATTGTCTTTAGATTTTTTCCTTTAGATTTACCAAAACCATATAATATGAGGTCAAATATTAATACTTTCAATTTGTATGCAATCAGGCCGAACCTCGCACTACATAGTTGAAAGTAAATCTAAAGGAAATCTAATAACAAAAGTTGTATAGTGTGTATCCAGCTTTATAGGTATGGTTAGTATAGTGTGGAAGTGTAATGGAAAGTGTCTGGGTACATCTATGCTATCTTAGTTAAGAAAGAACCAACATGAAGGACACATGATAGGTCTCACTTGCAAGGAGATTGTCCAGCACCTTGATGCTCAACCTGCAGCCTTTTGGCGGTTACTATGTGGCCATCAGGCCTATCAGCTAGTTATCAGTGTTTTTCTCCAACATCCCTCAGAAGACATTCTGTAGGAAGTAACGCGTTAGTGCAGAGTTACGCAGTGACGTCATCAGGCTGGCGAGGACCGGTGGTGTGCTTGGTTTTTGCATCCTTGCTTGTGAGTATTTTACTATGTTTTAAATGAACGAATTTCGAAACTCCGAAACTATGTGGATTCTTTATTCTTCCTCTGCATACAAGGTTTGCTTCTAGTGTATGTGCCACTCTCACACATGGCTATCCACTTGATCAGATTTCCAAAACAGTGAATTGTGTAGATCCCAATGGAAAGACAAACTCATCTATGTCAGTGTGAGCTCAAAGACTATTGACAATAGGCTGGCTGGGAAGTGGTTAAAATGGGTCTTGCTGAGAGGACTATCAAATGTGGTGCCAGTAATACTTTGGAGTAGCGCTCACTTGTAATTGAACTGTAATGTAATGAACTTGTATACTCTATGATGTTCCTAATCTCTCTCTGCCTCCTGCAATATGTCCCCAGACTAACCACATTTGAAGAATCTCTGCAGTCTCTGACTATGTACTATAGCCAGGGCTTTTTTTCAGCGGGAACGCGGGGGAACGCAGTTCCGGCACCTTCAGTAATGAATGGTACTATATTTAATGGCAAGGGGTGCTTGGGCGTGCTGGAGGGTCTATTGATACTGGCTACTGGGGGATCTATTGTTACTGGAGGGGATATATTTATGCATGGTTGTTTATTGTTTCTTGAGAGGTCAATTGTTCCTGGTTTGCTGGAGGGGGGCTTATGATGCTGGGGAGTCAATTGTTGCTGGATATGACCTGCTGTTGAGGAAGAGGTCTATTGATGCTGGTTGCTTTAAGATCTGTGGTTGCTGGGGAGGGTCTATTGCTGGTGGCTGCAAGGGATCTATTTTACTGCTTTTCTTGCTATCATTACCAAATTCCATACAAATTACTTAGCACCACAAAATGATACCTGCCTCTGTATTCTCTAAAGGGGGCAGCACTGAGAGGTAGGGGAGAGGGGGTGCATGAATCAAGAAACGGTGTTCGGAGGTGGGTAGGGGGCAGAGACAAGAATTGACCCAGAAAGGAGGAGTTCCTGCACCTATTCTCTGAGAAAAAAAGCCCTGACTATAGCAGTATTTCTCAACCTTTTTCCAGTGAAGGCACCCTTTAAAAATTAAGGACAGTCTTGAGGCACACTTTAAAAATTTTGGACAGTCTCAAGACACCCCATTTTAAATTGTAAAAACGATTCTAATAGATTTACATAATGCAGAAATTACCACACAAGTAGGACACCAATGTTAGAGGCGATTTATTCTTCCAAAGCAAATACACTTTAGCAAACTGGTACTGACTATTACAATGTTTCTCTTCTCCTTCAGTTTTTCTCCATCACTCAGCTAATGTGACCACAACGCTGATGGAGAAGGAAAGGGGAGGGTCAAACAAGGATGCTATACAGGTTACTGACATCCTCCATATCAACTGATGATGCCATTGGGTGTTAGGACGCCGGCACCTAGAAGGTTGTAATAATGCACAATGAAAACCTGTGGCTTTATATAACTAAAAGGCAGGCTTCATCCACAGGCTGGCTTGTATACAATTTTTTTGCAATCTTTAGGAATTTTGCCAAGGCACTCCAGGGTGCCTGGGCACCCTGGTTGAAAAAGGCTGTCCTATAGCACGTCCAATCTCTGTCCATTTTCTTTAGCAATACATTCTTGCGACCTACAGTGGATCCAGAAAGTATTCACATTGCTTCACTTTTTTCACTATTTGTTATGTTACAGCCTTATATAAAAAACGAAAAAAAAAAAAAAAAAATTTACATGTATATAAGTATTTATAGCCTTTGCCATGACTCTCAAAGTTTAGGTACATCCTGTTTCCACTAATAATCCTTGAGATGTTTCTACAACTTGATTGGAGTCCACCTGTTGTAAATTCAGTTGATTGGACATGATTTGGAAAAGCACACAGCTGTCTATATAAGGTCCAGGCCCGGACTGGGACAAAAAATAGGCCTGGGCATTTTGGACTGAGCAGCCCAGGAGGGGGGGACGGGGCGTGACGGGGGCGTGACGTTCGTCGGGATGGTTGATGACAGGATTTAATGTTCCAGGATGTGTGGATTCGATTACGGTACCTTTTTTAGTTTAATCTGATAGACTGGCTCCAATTTAGATCAGAGCTGCCATATGATGCTGTTTTTTTTTTTTTTTTGTCTTACTTTAAATCCTGTTTTGATGGTTGAGTCCTAAAAATAGTATGAAGCAGCACAAGATGAGGGTTACTCTAATCAAGGGGTAGACAACCTTTTTGGGCACAGTGTGCCGAAAAATGTTTTCAAAGAAATTGGGAGTGCCAGATACATAAAAAACAATTGTCAACTTCATATAAAGTAACTGCTGTAAACCACTTGAATAATAGTAAGAAATCAAGTGAACTTTGCACCTTCACAAATCAGATCACCCCAATTCCTGCACCTTCACACCTCAGATCACCCCAATTCCTGCACCTTCACACTTCAGATCACCCCAATTCCTGCACCTTCACACCTCAGATCACCCCAATTCCTGCACTATCACACATCAGATCACCCCAATTCCTGCACTATCACACCTCAGATCACCCCAATTCCTGCACCTTCACACCTCAGATCACCCCAATTCCTGCACTATCACACATCAGATCACCCCAATTCCTGCACTATCACACCTCAGATCACCCCAATTCCTGCACCTTCACACCTCAGATCACCCTAATTCCTGCACTATCACACCTCAGATCACCCCAATTCCTGCACCTTCACACCTCAGATCACCCCAATTCCTGCACCTTCACACCTCAGATCACCCCAATTCCTGCACTATCACACCTCAGATCAGCCCCAATTCCTGCACCTTCACACCTCAGATCACCCCAATTCCTGCACTATCACACCTCAGATCACCCCAATTCCTGCACCTTTACACCTCAGATCACCCCAATTCCCAATCACCCCCTCACCTTATTCACTGCCCCCCCCCCACCTGACACCCTGCTACTCCCCTCACCTAACACACTGTCCCCCCATCTGAATCACTGCTACCCCCTCACCTGATTCACTGCCCCCCCCACCTGACACCCTGCTACCCCCCTCACCTGACACACTGTCCCCCCACCTGAATCACTGCTACCCCCCCCACCTGACACCCTGCTACCCCCCTCACCTTATTCACTGCCCCCCCCACCTGACACACTGTCCCCCCACCTGAATCACTGCTACCCCCCTCACCTGACACACTGCCACCTCCCACCTGACACCCTGCTACCCCCCTCAGCTGACACACTGCTCCCCAACCTGAAACACTGCTACCCCCCTCACCTGACACACTGCTACCCCCCCTCACCTGACTCACTGTCCACCCACCTGACACCCTGCTACCCCCCTCACCTGACACACTGCCCCCCCCACCTAAAACACTGCTACCCCCCTCACCTGACACACTGTCCCCCCCACCTAAAACACTGCTCCCCCCCTCACCTGACACACTGTCCCCCCACCTAAAACACTGCTCCCCTCCTCACCTGACACACTGCTCCCCCCACCTGAAACACTACTACCCCCCTCACCTGACACACTGTCCCCCCCACCTAAAACACTGTCCCCCCCTCACCTGACACACTGTCCCCCCACCTAAAACACTGCTCCCCTCCTCACCTGACACACTGCTCCCCCCACCTGAAACACTACTAGCCCCCTCACCTGACACCCTGCTACCCCCCTCACCTGACACCCTGCTACCCCCCCACCTTAAACCCTGCTACCCCCTCACCTGACACCCTACTACCCCCCTTCACCTGACACACTGTCCCCCCCCACCTGAAACACTGCTTCCCCCCTAAACTGACACACTGTCCCCCACACCTGAAACACTGCTACCCCTCCCTCACCTGACACACTGTCCCCCTTACCTGAAACACAGCTACCTTTCTCACCTGACACCCTGCTACCCCCCCTCACCTGACACTGTCCCCCTCCCTGACACACTGTTCTCCCCCCACCGGACACACTGCTCTCCCCCCCTCCCTGACACAATGAGGGATGCAAGTATAGGGGGGAGTATTGAGAATGCAATGAGTGTGCTGGGAATATAGGAAAATAGGGACATTTTGAAGGTTTTTATATTTATTTATGAGGGGGGCACAGGTAGCTGGTCTTGCCTAGGGCGCAGAATAGTCTAGCACCGGCCCTTCACATTACCTTCCTCCGCAGCGTACAGCACATGAAGGAAGGAGGTGGGTGGAGGCGATTCAGTAAAAGGCGCAGAGGACGAGATCCTCTTCTGCTGTGCATGCTGGGTCTTCTCCCCGGGATGTCACTGGTTGCTAGATGCCATTCGGCCGGCCATCCTAGCAACCAGTGTAGCTCACAATAAAGCGCCCAGCGCCGGCAGAGGATCAGATCGGAGCAGTCAGCAAAGATACCCGGAGATGACAGGGAAGTGAAGGGCTCAGTTTTTACACATAGTAGCGGCCATACATTTTCGGCATCTTTAACTCCTTATCGGCCGAAATGGGATAGGCCCATTTTCGGCCGAAAATATTGGTTGCCAAACTTTCGGTGCATCTCTACTTACATGGCACATGTTCTAGCAGTGACAGTGTGTAGCTGTTTTGAAAACAGCTACACACACACTGTCACTGGCTGCTGCTAGAAAACATGTGCCATGCGGCATGCCAGTTTGCTTGTTACATGTGATGTGACAGCCAGGTGCACATTTTCAAGTTGAAAATGTGCACCTGGCTGTCACATCACATGTAACAAGCAAACTGGCATGCCGAATGGCACATGTTTTCTAGCAGCAGCCAGTGACAGAGTGTGTGTAGCGGTTTTGAAAACTGCTACACACTGTCACTGCTAGAACATGTGCCATGTAAGGAAAGGGCACAAAAACAAACACGACAACACCGCTGGGATTTGTGGTTCTGGCCTCCGGCAGAGCATGGTTCACTTCTGGCTTAGCAGCAGGCAGGCAGGCCGCAGGCGTAAAAAACAGATAACAGTCAGCTACAACACTGTCACTGCTAGAAAACATGTGCCATGACAGTTTGCTTGTTACATGTGATGTGACAGCCAGGTGCACATTTTCAAGTTGAAAATGTGCACCTGGCTGTCACATCACATGTAACAAGCAAACTGGCATGGCACATGTTTTCTAGCAGTGCTATGACAGTGTGTAGCTGTTATCTGTTTTTTATGCCTGCGGCCTGCCTCCTGCTAAGCCAGAAGTTCCAGACCAGAACACTGCTCTGCCGGAGGCCACCCAGAACCACAAATCCCAGTGGTGACAGTGGTGTGTGGTCTGTGGTGTTGTGTTTGTAAATTGTGCTGCTGCCCTTCTTTCCTTACCTGTTGTTGCTGCTGTTGAGGCCTTGGCTCCTGTCCTGGTCGTGGGTGGTGATGGTGTTGTTGTTATTTAATGTTGTAATGCAGCTCCAGGGCAGGCACTAGTAGTGACACCTGACACTCGACTCCTCCACACTCTGACTCACTTCAGTCACTGTCTCAGACACACTGTCAGTGTCTGTCTGCGACTCTGCGGTGTGCAGCGCCGGCGACTGTTCACTTCCCGCTTCTTCAAGACAAGACGGCATGGGGTCCCCGCCAGCCTCTAGCTCCACCCCCGGCCTTAGTCACATGACGGTTCACAGTCACACGGTCCACCCACCGACTCCACCCCCTCCTGAGCTACGCTGGATGCCGCTGCGGAGCCGGCTGAGCCAAGTTAGCCAGGAGTGGGGAGTCGGGGACAGCGGCGGGCGGCCAGATTGCGGTAATGCGGGGCCCGGGCAGTCGGGGACAGTGGCGGGGCGGGCAGGCGGCCAGATTGCGGTAATGCGGCGGCCCTCAGACTCCGCGGAATCGGCCGCGGAGGGGCCAGCAGTGGCAACGGCCGGACACTTCCATTATAATGCGCCCAGACTTGGAGCGGAGGCCTCGGCGGCCCACCGGGCATATGCCCGCTGTACCCAATGGTCAATCTGGCCCTGATAAGGTCCCACAGTTAACAGTGCATGTCAGAGCACAAACCAAGCTATGAAGTCCAAGGAATTGTCTGTAGACCTCCGAGACAGGATTGTATTAAGGCAGAGATCTGGGGAGGGGTACAGAAAAAGGTCTGCAGCATTGAAAGCCCCAATGAGAAAATTGGTCTCCATCAACCATAAATGGAAGAAGTTTGGAACCACCAGGGCTTTTCATAGAGTGGGCCGCCTGTCCAAACTGAGTGATCAGAGCAGAAGGGCCTTAATCAGGGAGGTGACCAAGAACCCGATGGTCACTCTGACAGAGCTCCAGCATTTCTCTGTGGAAAGAGGAGAACCTTCTAGAAGACCAACCATCTCTGCAGCACTTCACCAATCAGACCGGTATAGTAGAAGTGCCAGGCAGAAGCCACTCCTCAGTAAAAGGCACATGACAAGACAAATGCCCACCTTGAGTTTGTCAAAAGGTACCTGAAGGAATCCCAGACCATGAGAAACAAAATTCTATGGTATGATGAAATAAAGATTGAACTCTTTGGCATGAATGGCAAGTGTCATGTCTGGATGAAATCAGGCACAGCTCATCACCTGCCAATACCATCCCTACAGTGAAGCAGGGTGATGGCAGCATCTTGCTGTGGAGATGTTTTTCAGCAGAAGGAACTGGGAGACTAGTCAGGATCAAGGGAAAGAGGACTGCAGCAATGTACAGAGACATCCTTCATAAAAACCTGCTCTAGAGCGCTCTGGACCTCAAACTGGGGTGAAGGTTCATCTTCTAACAGGACAATGACCCTAAGCACACAGCCCAGGTAACAAAAGAGTGGCTACGGGACAACTCTGTGAATGTCCTTGAGTGTCCCAGCCAGAGCCCAGACTTGAACCCGATTGAACATCTCTGGAGAGATCTGAAAATCACTGTGCAATGATGCTCCCCATCCAACCTGATGAAGCTTGAGAGGCCTTACAAAGAAGAATGGGAGAAACTACCCAAAAATAGGTGTGCCAAGCTTGTAGCATCATACTCAAAAATACTTGGAGCTGTAATTGGTGCCAACAGTGCTTCAACAAAGTATTGAGCAAAGGATGTGAATACTTATGTACATGTGATTATTTTTTTTTTTTATTTATAATAAATCTGCAAACGTCTTTCACTTTGTCATTATGGAGTATTGTTTGTAGAGTTTTGAAGAAAATAATGAATTTAATCCATTGTGAAATAAGGCTGTAACATAGCAAAGTGTGGAAAAGGGAAGTGCTGTGAATACTTTCGGGATTCACTGTATATCAAGTATACAGACACCCATTGGTCAAGCAGGTTGGAAAGTTACATCTTGGGCACTTGTACATAACACTGTTTTTGCCTCAGGTGTGACTGATGACATCTTTTTGTAATAACTGCGCAGTGAAGTGGGAAAGCTTGTGAAGAATGATAAGTTTGAGTGACTTTGAGATAAAACGTCCATTCTTTTTCACTGCTCTGCTACTTTACTGTGCTTGCTCAGAGAAATTAAAGGAACACTTTGAAAGCACATCAGATATCAATGGGGAAAAATATACTGGTATGGACTGGGTAACGTGTTAGGAATGAAAGAATGCCACATCGTTTGATGGAAATGAAAATTATCAACCTACAGAGGGCTGAATTCAAAGACACTCTGAAAATCAAAGTGAAAAAATGATGCAGTAGTCTAGTCCATTTTGTTGAAATTTCATTGCAGCAACTCAAAATGGTACTCATTAGTTTGTATGGCCCCACGTGCTTGTATGCATGCCTGACAATGTTGGGGCATTCTCCTAATGAGACAACGGATGGTGTCCTGGGGTATTTCCTTCCAGATCTGGACCAGGGCATCACTGACTCCTGAACAGACTGAGGTGCAACATGGCTGTGTCAGATGGACCGAAACATAAAGTCCCAGAGGTGTTCTATGGGATTTAGGTAAGAAGAGCGTGGGGGCTATTTAGTGGTATCAATTCCTTCATCCTCCGGGAACTGGCTGCATACTCTCACTACATGAGGCCGGGCATTGTCGTGCACCAGGAGGAACCCAGGACCCACTGCACCAGTGTAGGGTCTGACAATGGGTCAAAGGATTTTGTCCCAATATCTAATGGCAGTCAGAGTGCCATTGTCTAGCCTGTAGAGGTCTGTGAGTCCCTCCATGGATATGCCTCCCCAGACCATCACTGACCCACCACCAAGCTGGTCATGATGAATGTTACAGGCAGCATAATGTTCTCCATGGTTTTTCCAGACCTATTAATGTCTGTTACATGTACTCAGGGTGAACCTGCTCTCATCTGTGAAAAGCACATGGTGCCAGTGGTGGACCTGCTAGTTCTGATATCCAATGGCAAATGCCAATCAAGCTCCACGGTGACATTTACACCAGTGGCCTGCTGGAGGTCATTTTGTAGGCCAGTGCTCATCCTGTTCCTCCATGCACAAAGGAGCAGATACCGGTCCTGCTGATGGGTAAAGGACCTTCTTTGGCCCTGTCCACTCTCCTAGAGTAACTGCCTGTCTCCCAAAATCTCCTCCATGCTCTTGAGACTGGGAGACACAGCAAACCTGGCAATGGCATGTATTGATGTGCTATCCTGGAGGAGTTGGACTGCCTGTGCAACCTCTATAGGGTGTTCTCAGCTGCATGATGGGCTTAGAGAGGTGGGGTGTAGAAAAAGCAGTACACTGATTGTCCCATTGAATGGCTGTGCGGAGGGGGGGGGGGGGCAGCACAAGTCTGATTATTGCAGGACAGGTAGGCTGTTCTCCCAGCACAGGTACAAAACTGACTATGTTGAGATAAATGTGCTCTTACGTCTAGCATGGTCAATTTGGAATAGGAAAGCATGGGTACTGGCAGGAACACCAGGTATTTTACACAAAGGAAGCAATACAAAGAGAACATTATACTATTTAACACAAGTACATGGTACTGAAGGCACATATCAGGAATATGAAATGTCGGAGTTTCAAGCACTTAAAGCAACGTGTCACCACATTTTTGCAAGATCTACTAACCATATGTCTGCAATCTGTACAATATTATCTGCTTACACTATGGCGCTCTGCTGCAGCAATTTATACAGCCTACGCAGAGTTAGCAATTGGAGTTCAAGACCCTTTTTGTCTCAGGGCCTCCCCCTTTTCACAGTGTGAGAAGCCACACCCTTTAAATAGTTTATCCATACCCACTTTTTGGCACAGCATGTGCTATTGCCTTATCACCCTATAAGCAGGTATTGCAGGTGAACCAACTCTGATCAGTTCTTACTGTGGTTTGTAAAGATCATCAGTCTACAGTCAGCATTATGCGAGCATTAAATACAATAATAAAATTTCTGCGCTGCGTGTTAGAATTAGGCAGCTAACACTAAAGTGGTGTACCCAAACAACGTCAAGTAATAAAAAAAGTGTAGTGCACTAGATAAGCACAAATAAATGTTGATAAAAGTCCAAGCAATCAGTGTCTGTAGTGAAGATCTTAAATGTGATAATTATTACTTCAAGTACTTCAGTAGTATATGCGACAATGATCACTTTAAGATGCAGTAATGCATATCACTCGTGAGTCACTGCCATCACCAGATAAGTTGGACACTCACCAGATGGTATGGCTACCATTACAGTAGCTGGAATGCCTTAAACGTACATGACCTGGATATCGGATGGAAGAGAGACCGCTGAATCACCACACAAGTATCAGACTGGGAAATGAAGAAGCTCAGCAAGAGCCAGAAGGTACAATCATAGTGCAGCACGTTTATTAACCACTTTCAGCCCCGGAAGGTTTTGCCCCCTTAATGACCAGGACATTTTTTGCGATTCGGCACTTCGTTACTTTAACTGATAATTGCGCGGTTGTGCGAGGCTGTAGCCTAATAAAATTGATGTCTTTTTTTCCCACAAATAGAGCTTTCATTTTCTGGTATTTAATCACCTGTGCGATTTTTATTTTTTGCGTTTTAAACAAAAAAAGTGACAACTATGAAAAAAAAAACAATATTTTTTTACCTTCTGCTATATAACATTCCCAAAAAAATAAAAAAATGTTTTCATCATTTGATGGGAATGCACTGGTGAGGGTGCATTCGATGGGCACTGATCAGCCTGCTTTGGATGGGCATGCACTGGTGAGGCTGCATTGGATAGGCACCAATCAGGCTGCATTGGATAGGCACACACTTGTGAGGCTGCAATGGATGGGCACTGATCTGGCTGCATTGGATGGGCATTCACTAGTGAGGCTGCATTGGATAGGAATGCACTAGTGAGGCTGCATTGGATGGGCACTGGTGAGCCTGCATTGGATGGGCACTGATCAGGCTTCATTGGATGGGCATGCAATGGTCAAGCTGCATTGGATGAGCACTGATCAGGCTGCAATGGATGGTCATGCACTGGTGAGGCTGCATTGATGGGCACTGATCAGGCTGCATTTGATGGGCATGCACTGGTGAGGCTGCATTGGATGGGCACTGATCAGGCTGCATTGGATGGGCACGCACTGGTGAAGCTGCATTGGATGGCACAGTTTAGGCTGCATTGGATGGGCACACACTAGGTAGTGTAAGGGATTAGCTCGGTGGTAGGCGTATGGGTGACCCCTTTGGGGGTGCGTTTTCACAGAGAGATAGCCGAGCAGAGGTTGAAAACAAGACTGATTTATTCATGCAATTTACTTCACACAATTGCAAGCGTCAAAACAGCCAAAATAAAATAAAAGACAAAATAAATCCTTGCCTCTGTGGGCGGCTACCTTCTCACGCTGGAACCTACCTAAGAAGTCTTCCCAACCTACTGTTGGGCCGACACTGCTGATCCTACAGCAGACACTCAAATGTCCATTTGTTTGCTTTTCACACAGCACAAACATTGTCCATTGAACATGTCCCTTTGTTTTCTTTCACACAGCACATGTTCATTTATAACAGGATCCTTTACTCTTCAGATTCTTCACATTGAACACAGTTCATTTAACAGGTCCCTTTACTCTTCACACTCTTCACATGGAACACTTTGTCTTCTCACCTTTGAGACGTCTTCACTCGTGGTTACCCTCCTTAGCTTCACATCGCTGTAGGGGGTCTTCTCCCATGCTCACCAGCTTGTCGGGAGGCACACATCCGACTGTCCCCCTCTCCCAGCCCACACGGCGACAGGCGGCAGCAGTCCTTCTCCCATGCCCACACGGCGTCGGGAGGTACACGTATGTCTGTCCTCCTCTTCCCAGCTCACACAGCGACAGGAGGCAGCACTCAATAGATTTTCTCTGGACAAATTATAGAGGCCTTGATCTCCTCATTCTGAACAGCTGAATGGTTTTCAACTTCCTGCTGGCTCTCTCTGCAGCCAACACCCTATAGTATCAGTGAACTTTCAAAGCAGGTGGGAATGTGTCTCCTCTCAGTGACTACATTCCCAGATTTACCTGACTTCCTGTCACAGTAGTTTAGGCTGCATTGGAGTGAATCTCTCCATCGGAGGCACAGATGGCAATACAAACCCGACAGGGGTTCCAATCCCTCTTTATTCTATTCAAAACAAAAAAAAATGTTCTGCCTGTAGCAATATTTTAATGAGCACTTGCCTGACTCAGGCACGTATCAAAACTTCCCATAGCAATACTCACCGGCCGTAACATTACATTGTTTCATACTTGGCACATTATGATTTTGTATTTCACTTTGTAGGCCAGGAGTGGATACACCCCTTGACTATTAATGTTTCCCTAGAAATAATTTGAAAATGTTGGCAGCAATTATTGTAGCTGTTTTCAATTAGTTGTGGAATATAGCAGTGCGTTCCAGCATGTTATGTAATACTTTTTTATTTTCTTTTGAATTATTTTATTTCTTGAAATATTGCAGATTCCATTTTAAAGTGAAAACATAACATCTGCTTTTTTAAAGGATGAAACCAAGCAGAATCCTTAATATTGAATCATGTCTTCTAAATTTATGTTGCAGATTTTGTACAGTCATTTAAACCACGTAGGTGTTTACATGTATGGTGAAATCTGAATGATCCTCTGACTTATAAAATAGCAAAGAGATGATTCATAAAAGGCCATATGGATTCCATTTGAATGGAATATATGGGTAGTAAAATGATTTTCTGCTAGCCAACATTTTATTTTTTTCTTACCAGGTCAGAACTGCTCTCTATATAACATGTCCTCCCTTATTGGTACTTTTATGGGATCTATTAATGAAAAAAATGTCAAGCTCATTCATTCAGTGAATCTTCATCTACATTCATTCTCTGCAAATTAGGCAAAAATTAATGTTCCTTACATCTTTGTAGACAAAAGACATGATGTAACAGATCTAGAGAATGCTAGAGGGAAATAGAACATAAATGTATCAATGGTTATGGTTACAAAGATGTATGTATTTCTCTGTCGCTCCTTGACAGACGTAGTCCTCCTTGATTAATATCAACTCGGGTTATACTGCCCTCTACAGGAGTAGGACTAGACAGGAAAGAAAACGTTCTGGCCACACCTTAGGGGCAGTCCCAGAGGGTATATCCTCTCACTTCCTGCTACAGGATATCAGTTTTTTTCTGTCTAGTTAGGAGCCTACGGCCACATCACCCTGAACGCGCCCGATCTCGTCTGATCTCAGAAGCTAACCTGGTTAGTACCTGGATGGACATGGAAGACTTATATTGCGTGGGTGAATCGTTGGGTCAGAACTGGCTGCATTATCATGCCATTCCCCATATCTAGTGGTTCATAGGGATAAGGTAGTTCTTCATCCGAAGCCATCCTTTCTTCCTAAGGTGGTTTCAGATTTTCCTCTGTATGAAGATATTGTGCTACCTTCCTTGTGTCCTAAGCCCAATCATCCTGGGGAATGTGCGTTGCATTCTTTGGATGTAGTTCGGGCAATCAGGGTATACCTGAAGACTACGGAATCGTTCCGTAAAACGGATTCACTTTTTGTGATCACGGATTGGCCCCAGAAAGGGGTTGCCTGCGACTATCTCCAAATGGATTAGACAGACGGTGGTACAGGCTTATTCTATTAAGGGTCGGAATCTTCTGTTCCCTGTTAAGGCGCACTCTATTCGGGCGCTTAGTGTTTCCTGGGCCTTCCACCATCAGGCGTCAGGGGTCCAGGTTTTCAAGGCGATTACTTGATCGTCGGTTCATACCTTTACAAAATTTTTTAAAGTTGATGTGATGGCATCGTCGGATGCCTCATTTGGCCGCAAGGTTTTGCAGACCGCAATTTGAGGAGACCGTTGGTCTACCTCGAGGGTTTGTTTTTTCACTTAGGTCTCATCTTTTTGCTCGATGAGTCCTTGATGCTTCTGGTTGGCTCCGGTTGGGCCTTCTGGATTTTGATTTCTGTTATCCCACCCCTCATTTGTGGCACTGCTTTGGGACGTCCCGAGTTGATATTAATCAAGGAGGACTACGTCTGTCAATGAGCGACAGAGAAAATGGATTTTTGTAAGATCTTACCGTAAAATCCTTTTCTCTTAAGCTCATTGACAGACGTAGTACCCGCCCCTCTGTTTTTGAGTTGGGTTGGGTTAAATTCTCTGACACTGCTTTGTGACATAACTGATATCCTGTAGCAGGAAGTGAGAGGATATACCCTCTGGGACTGCCCCTAAGGTGTGGCCAGAACGTTTTCTTTCCTGTCTAGTCCTACTCCTGTAGAGGGCAGTATAACCCGAGTTGATATTAATCAAGGAGGACTACGTCTGTCAATGAGCTTAAGAGAAAAGGATTTTACGGTAAGATCTTACAAAAATCAATTTTTCTTATGCGCCTCAGCTCCATCTAGTGGCCATTATGCAGTATTTTATTACTGCCCAATCATTCCGAAGAGAAAACAGCCTAATCAGTTATTTTTGCACAGAATTAATATACATAAAGATTCTGCAAGTAAAATTGTACTAACATACTGAAAATATATAGGCTATCAATGCTTACATTTTCTTGAAAATGCAAATTGCCTGCCTTCCCTGCTGACATTCAATGTTTCTGGCTCTCTGATCTGGAACAAGAAGGCAGTAGTCAGATGTCAGTAGATTTATCTGTGCTGATTCCCCACAGACTTTCTTCACATTTCAGGGACTCAGGCAGTGGGGCCTCACTGTATTACTGTCATATCCCTTCCCCTGTCATCATTAATTCTTATCTGGCTGCATCATCCTCAGTGCTGGTTCACACTTATGCAATGTCAGACATCGTATATGATTCGCAGTGCACTGCTTTGCAAATCAAAAGCGATGTCTGTGCGTTACAAATTCAGCCATACAGATTGTATGGCTGATGTTGCATCGCATTCGGACCAAGGTCGCACAGGACACTTTTTTGGTCCGCACCAGAATTCGATGGCATGGGTGTTCACACCTCTGCGTTCCGATTCATGTCCGATTTGACAGTTCTCACTGCGATATGCAAACTCATCTGGGGGTGTTAACTTCATATTGACACCCCCAGCGATTCGCATATGCCAGCGTGAACTGCCTGTGAGTTGAGTGCGATGTGGGAACCCGCAGTGGATTTGCAGGGTTTCCGCATCACATATGTGTGAACCGGCACTTAAAATGGAGCATTTTTTTTTTTAATGCTGTCTTGCATTTCTTAAAATAAACAAAAATATATGCATCACATCCATGGCATCGTCCATCACAAACTTACCGCTCTGATATCCAGTGTTACTCATACTCTATGTTAAATGACATCCGGTGTCATCCAACCCACTTCCTGTGAGCCCAGATTGTCACGCACCTGCCCCCAGTGGAGGGATCTCCATTGGGCATCTACATTGGGCATATTGTACTAATTAATACATAGCTCCCAACTGTCCCTGATTTCGAGGGACTGTCCCTCATTCAAGAACAAAGTCCCTTTGTCCCTCTTTCCTCCCCATTCGTCCCTCATTTTGGTCTAATCTCTATAGTTCTAGATAAAATGCACTACTTATCAATCAAAAAGTGTTTTTCATTACTAAATATTTCATCCAGTTTCTAAATTCCTGCCTTTGTAAATTTCAAAAGCCAATTTAAAGGAATAGTAGAGGTAAAAAAAAAAAAAAAATCACTTTGGGTTTAAAGTGGTTGTAAACCCACCTTTTTAACTTTTACCTATAGGTAAGCCTTTAATAAGGCTTACCTATAGGTACTGTAAATATATCTTGCACTGTTTAGGAGATATTTACATTGCATGCAGCCAATGACGTCATCAGCGCATGCGCTCTATAGAAATGGCCGCCCGTGCCGTTTCTTCAGAGTCCTGTGCCGGCTCCTGCGCGCATGCACGGGAGTGACATCACGCAGCTCCCAGCCAGTAGCATAGCTGGTGTCCACAGACCAGGAAGGAAGATGACTGAAAAGGACAACGAGGGCTTTATTTGGAGGTAAATGTTACATAATGTGCTAGTATGCGATGCAAAACCAATTATTTCCTTGCACAATTCTCCTTTAGGGGGCGTGGTAGGGGATGTGTCCTATGCCTACATACTTTTGCTAATAGGTGTCCCTCATTCCCATCTCAGGAAGTTGGGAGGTATGGTAATATAATATCTTACGCTAGTCATTCTCATATGCTTTGACATTAGGCTACAGACCAACAGTTTTCATAACCCAGCATAGCATACACACCAAAAATAGCTGGAGCCTAGGGGGCAAATACCCTGGAATGCTGTCAGATGCCATCTTATTGCATGATCTCTACTGTTATGGAAGATAGTTGGGGATATGCTTGTAAATATTATCTACTTTGTTGTCAGTGATTTCCCTAACCACTTCTGGACCGAAAGGATTTACCTCCTTAATGACCAGGCCATTTTTTGCAATTTGGCACTGCGTTACTTTACCGGACAATTGCACAGTAATGCGACGCTGTACCCAAATAAAATTGATGTCCTTTTTTTTCCCACAAATTTTTTTTTTCCATTTTCTGCTATATAACATTCCCCAAAAAAAAAATAAAATAAAAAATATTTTTTTTTTACATTTTAGGCCAATTTGTTTTCTGCTACATATTTCTGGTAACAAAAATCGCAATAAGCGTATTTTGATTGGTTTGCGCAAAAGTTACTACTAACTACTGTTTTTTTTTTTTACTAGTAATGGCGGCGATCTGCAATTTTTAGCGGGACTGCGACATTGCGGTGGACAGATCGGACCCCTAACTTACATTTTTGAAACTTTTGGGGGACCAGCAATATTACTACAGTAATCAGTGCTAAAAATATGCACTGTTACTGTAATAATGACACTGGCAGGGAAGGGGTTAATACTTAGGGTGATCAAGGGATTAAATGTAAACCTAGGGGAGTGATTTTAACTGTCGGGGGTTGGGCTTGTGAAATGATCACAGAGACCTGTGATCCTATATAGAAGGATCACAGGTGCTCTGTGATCATTCCAGAAAGAAGAACGGTCAGCTGTGTTTACAACAGCTGACCGTTCTTCTCTCTCAGTGGGGAATGATCGCGGGTGTCAGACGGCAATCGGAGCCGTCTGCCCCGTGCATTCAAGTCCCTGCTTCCATGTGGGGGCGGGAGCGCGCCGCCGGTGGTGCACACTCGCCTCCTAGCTGCAGGCGCACGACCGATGTATACCTAAGTCGGTTTGCGCAGGAGGGGCTGCCTGCCACAGTAACTGCGGTGGGCTGTCCTTAAGTGGTTAATATTTGGACTTAACTGAAGGATTTTTGCTGCTGTCTACCACAAGATACACTCTAAAGCTGGCCATATACTATTGGAATATAGTCCGATTTCTGCTGGCTCAGCTGAAATTCAAGCAGTGTATATGTCCCTGCTGGTACCACTTCATTTGACAAAAGTTGTTTGTTCAGTTGACTTTTGTTGAAGAAGCCTGTCAGGAAATTGGCAGGCAGATGGTGCCTGCATCCAACGGATATAAGTACTGTTCTGGTATTCTGACAGCCATCGGTGCCACATGTCAGGAAATAAAAGCCTAGCAGGGAGATAAGTAAATCTGCGCTGTAAGCGAGGATGAAGAAATCTGTTAGATTCAGCCTACACTAATCTATACGTGTACAGCCAGCTTTACTGTCCTGTTTGAGTCCCTTGTTTATTATCTATTTTTATTCTCCTACTTTTAGTGCCCATTCACATTGAGGCGACATGACTTCGGGGGGCGATCTGTGAAGCGACTTGTGTCGCTCCTATTAGAACGGGTCCTGTACTACTCAATGGACCGCGACTTGTCAGGCTGACAAGTCGCCTGACAAGTCACGCTAATGTGAATGGGCTCTTATTCTCCTACTTCCCCAAATAGTACACACTGGCTGCCCATTGACTGGTACCAGGTGTGACAAGAAGCCAGGAAAAACTACTGGTTGTATCTAGAATGGGAAATATACATTATATTGTGTAAAGTATTGGTATGCCTGACTTTACACATACATGAACTTTAATGGCATCCCAGTCTTAGGGTTCAATATTGAGTTGGCCCACCTTTTGCAGCTATAACAGCTTTAACTCTTTTGGGAAGATTGTTCACAAGGTTTAGGAGTGTGTTTGTGGGAATGTTTGACCATTCTTCCAGAAGCACATTTGTAAGGTCAGGCACTAATGTAGACGAGAAGGCCTGGCTCCCAGTCTCCGCTCGAATTCATTCCAAAGGTGTTCTGTCAGGTTGAGATCAGGACTCTGTGCAGGCCAATCAAGTTCCTCAACCCCAAACTCGCTCATCCATGTCTTTATGGACCTTGCTTTATGCACTGGTGCAGTCATTTTGGAACAGGAAGGGGCCATCCCCAAACTGTTCCCACAAAGTTGGGAGCATGAAATAGTCCAAAATGTCTTGGTACGCTAATACCTTACGAGTGCCCTTCACTGAAACTAAGGGGCCAAGCCCAAACCCTGAGAGCCGGTTCACATTAGAGCGATCCGACTTGCCGGGGCGACCTCACAAGTCGCGGTGCGCTGCTCGCACCGCAACCTAGGAGTGGCCGGCACGGACTTCATAACATTGAAGTCAATGCAGATCGCTCCGGGTCGCCCCAAAGAAGCTCCGGACCCTTTTTCTAAGTCGGAACGACTTGTGTCACTCCTATTAGAACGGGTCCACAGCTTCTCTATGGCAGGCGACCTACGGCGACCTGTCAGGCGACCAGGTCGCCTAACAGGTCGCCCCAGTGTGAACCGCCTCTTAGAAACAACCCCACACCATAATCCCTCTTCCACCAAATTATTTGCACAAAGCAAGGTCCATGAAGACATGGATGAGCGAGTTTGGGGTGGAGGAACTTGACTGGCCTGCACAGAGCCCTGATCTCAACCCAATAGAACACCTTTGTGATGAATAGGAGCAGAGACTGCGAGCCAGGCCTTCGCGTCCAACATCAGTGTCTGACCACACAAATGTGCTTCTGGAAGAATAGTCAGACATTCCCATAGAGACACGGATAAACCTTGTGGACAGCCTTGCCAGAAGAGTTGAAGCTGTTATAGCTGCAAAGGGTGGGCCAACTAAATATTGTACCCTACGGACTAAGACTGGAATGCCTTTAAAGTTAATGTGCATGTAAAGGCAGGTGTCCCAATACTTTTGAAAATTTAGTGTATTTGTCCCAGATTCAAGCAGTATACAGACAGCTTTTTTTTTTTTTGTGCTGGGCTGTGAGTTTTTTTTTTGGCTCACTGAGGGGTTAATGAACTCAGCTAAAACATGTCTGAGTACTATGCCCACTATATAACTCCCAGGCTGCTTAGGGAGGATGCGCAATCCTGAATTCGGATATCTGTGCAGGACAGACTGGGAGCAGTTACTTGCTTGATTGAAGATGGGTACTAAAAGAAAATAGGGTGAGCGATCATCGATGTTTCACAGCAAGTCGAAGTCATGGATGGTACAAAAATTCTCATACGACAAAGGCTTTTTTTGTTGTTGTTTTTGAAGTTGTAATTTTTTTTGTCATAATTTTTAGGAAAATTAAGAAATTAAAAAAAAAAAAAGTTCAAAATGTATTTGTGTCACCAGGGCAGTACAGTGTCATCATATAACTGGTGTGGTGGTGATGAGGGACATTGAGAGCCGGTTCACACTGGGGCGACCTGTCAGGCGACCTGGTCGCCTGACAGGTCGCCGTAGGTCGCCTGCCATTAGAGAAGCTGTGGACCCGTTCTAATAGGAGTGACACAAGTCGCTCCGACTTAGAAAAAGGGTCCGGAGATTCTTTGGGGCGACCCGGAGCGACCTGCATTGACTTCAATGTTATGAAGTCCGGGCCGGCCGCTCCGAGGTCGCGGTGCGAGCAGCGCACCGCGACTTGTGAGGTCGCCCCGGCAAGTCGGATCGCTCTAATGTGAACCGGCTCTTACTGATAACAGTATGTTTAAAAAAATAATAATAATAATTTTTTTGCTAATTTTTTTAAAACTTGTCTTTTGTTGATTTCTTTTTATTATTTTTTTATGTACTACTCTGGGGAAGTGATCAGGATTTTTTTGCTTATACCAGTGAATTTAATTGCTATAAGCAAGCATTTCACTGGTTGAAATCGATTCATTCAGGTTGTTTCGTTGTGATTGGCCACAGCGAATCACATAGTACAGATGGGCTGTGATTTGCCCTGTCTGTATCATGTGATCACTGTGATCAATCACAGCCAACAACAAAACTGTAACAGTGAATAGCATAAATCAAAGCCATTTATTGTTTACAATTGTCATGTGATCTGCTGTGATTGTTCGCAGTGATCACATGGTATGGGCAGTGGGCCAATACACTGATCAGTCATCGGCTGTGTCCAGTAGACACAGTCCGTGACAGATCATGCCGCGGCTCGTTCCGGGAGGAAGTCATATGACATCCACCCAGAATGCCGAAAGTCCCACTTGTCTCTCAAACTTCTATAGGCTGGGTGGGAATTATACAAAAAAAAAAGATTAGTTAAACCCACAAGTGCTTTGTTTACCTCTACTATTCCTTTATACTGGCTTTTGAAATGAACAAATCCAGCAATTTAGAGATTGGATGATAGGTATAGCACTGGGAAACACTTTTTGAAAGATATAAAGTACATTTTATATAAAGCTTTGTAGATCAGGGACAAATGAGGAGGAAAGAGGGACTTTGTTTCAAATCAGGGATAGTTGGGAACTATGCACAGGTATGGAACTTGGTCCAAGCTAGGCAATGTAAATATAAATAACTTCACCTGCCCTGTTCACATCTACCGATTTGGGATTGCTTTGATTCTGCCCGCGATTCCAAATCCCACTACAATAGTGGCAAAACTCACCTTGCGTGTTTGGGCACCATTTATTTTTAATGACACCTCAAATGCGGTGTGGATTTGGCGTCATAAATTGCAGCAAACCACGTTGCGTGAAGCTTGCTGCCCAAAAAAACAGCAGGAGCTTTTTTTGGGCAGAAAGCTTCACGCGGTGCGTTTTTCTGTGATTTATCATGGCAAAAAAAAAAAAGAATAGCGCCCAAACAAGCATGGGGCTTTTTGCCACTATTGCAGTGCGATTTTTCTTAACCACTTAAGCCCCGGAAGATTTTACCCCCATTCCGACCAGGGGGTATTTTGCGATTCGGCACTGCGTGACTTTAACGGACAATTGCGCGGTCGTGCGACGCTGTACCTAAACGAATTTGGCATCCTTTTTTTCCCACAAACAGAGCTTTCTTTTGGTGGTATTTGATCACCTGTGCGATTTTTTGATCACGCGCTATAAACAAAAAAAGAGCGTCAATTTTGCAAAAATAACAATATTTTTCACATTTTTTTATATGAAATTCCCCCCAAAAAAATGTAAAAATCAAAATTTTTTAACATTTTCGGCCAATTTGTTTTATGCTACCTATGTTTGGTAAAAAAAATCGCAAAAAGCGTATTTTGATTGGTTTGCGCAAAAGTTATCGCGTTTACTAACAAAGGGAAAGATTTTTGTCATTTTTGTTGTTTTTTTTTTTAACGCGTAATGGCGGCGATCTGCGATTTTTTTTGCGGTACTGCGACATTGCGGCGGACAGATCGGACCCTTGACTGACATTTTTGACACTTTTGGGGTTACCAGTGACATTTCTACAGTAATCAGTGCTATATATATGCACTGTTACTGTAAAAATACACTGGTAGTGAAGGGGTTAACTTTATTTGGGAGGGAGGGGCTGTGTGTGTCCCTAGGGGCGTGCTTTCTACTGTGATTGGCTGTGGCTTCAGCTGTAAGGACACTGATTAAAGGATCTACATAGTAGATCCATGTGATCAGTGTCTTTGCAGCGAGGAGAATGACAGGCAGCTTGTTTACACAAGCTGCCTGACATTCTCCCTCTCCCCCGCCGATCGCCGAGTGGCCGGCGGACATCGGGTCCGCTGGTCACACGCGCGGGGGGGTCCGTGACCACGCGGGAGCGGGAGCGCGCCTCCGGGGGCGCGCGCTCGCTCCCTAGACCCTCACAAGCAAGCAACGTAGCCCTACGTTAGTTTGCCTGTGAGGGGCTGACCGCCGACGTAGATAGTCGTGCGGCGGTCGGCAAGTGGTTAATGCTGACAAGGCAAATTAAAAAAAAATAAAAAATAGAAATCTCTTTCAGTGGGGCAGTGCCCACACTGCAAATGCCATTGCTCGTTGTGTAGAGAGGAGAGCAGAAACTGTTTTACTTACCTAATCTTAAAGGAAATGGAATCATGCCAAGAGGATTATTTTATACTTTGGGTATAAATTTTTCCGAAGGTCTTAGTACCACTCTGTCTAGGCAAATGATCAGATGCGGTTCTTTAACCATGAGAGCTTGCAACTCTGACACTCTCTTTGCCGAAGTTATGGCTACTAGGAATGTTACTTTTAGTGTTAAGTCCCACAAGGATATTGACTCTGTAGGAAAAAAGTGTGATCTTGACAGTGCTTCTAGAACTATTGAGAGGTCCCAAGTAGGAAAAATAGGAAAGTAGGAAAAATGGTGGTTTAATCTTTAAGCATGCCTTTATAAACTGGATGACGAGAGGGTCCAAGGCCCACTTGGTTCCCGTCATAGCGAATAGCTCTGAAACTTGGACCTTGATGGCGCTAGAGGCTAGGCCTTTGTTTAGGCCTGTCTGAAGAAACTCCAGGACTTGTGACACTGTAGGTGTCAACGGATCCCATGACTGCTGCTGGGTGAACTTGACAAATTTGTCCCAAATTCTATTTTAGGTGTCATTAGTTCACCTCTTCCTTGCTTGCTGTAACGTAGTTACTACTTTGAGGGAACATCCATGGTTTAGAAACCTTTCCCTTTCAACTTCCAAGCCATCAGGTGTAGTCTTTCTGGCGCTGGGTGTAGAAATTGTCCCTGCGAGAGCAGATCCGGAGTTATCGGGAGAGGCAATGGTTCCTCTACACTTAGCTGAAGGATGGTTGTAAATCATGATCTCCGCGGCCAATAAGGTATTATTGCAATTACCGTTGACGTTGACCTCCTGAGTCTGGCTAGGAATCTTGCTTAGTGGGATTGGTGTAAAAATATAACCTAGATGGAAGTTCCAGTGTTCGTGTAGACAGTCTATCCCTGTTGCGGGTATGCTGCCCTCGAGAGGAACTTTGCGCATTTGGTATTCATTGGGGTTGCTGCCAGGTCTATATCGGAAGTACCCCACTTCTGTGTCAGATGAGCAAAGACTTGACTGCGCAGTGACCATTCGTTGTTCGAGATAAATCTCCGGCTGAGGTCGTCGGCTAGTTGGTTCTGTGCCGCTGGAGTATACAGTGGGTACGGAAAGTATTCAGACCCCCTTAAATTTTTCACTCTTTGTTATATTGCAGCCATTTGCTAAAATCATTTAAGTTCATTCTTCTTCCTCATGAATGTACACATAGCACCCCATACTGACAGAAAAACACAGAATTGTTGACATTGTTGCAGATTTATTAAAAAAGAAAAACTGAAATATCACATGGTCCTAAGTATTCAGACCCTTTGCTCAGTATTTAGTAGAAGCCCCCTTTTGATCTAATACAGCCAGGAGTCTTTTTGGGAAAGATGCAACAAGTCTTTCACACCTGGATTTGGGGATCCTCTGCCATTCCTCCTTGCAGATCCTCTCCAGTTCTGTCAGGTTGGATGGTAAACGTTGGTGGACAGCCATTTTTAGGTCTCGCTAGAGATGCTCAATTGGGTTTAAGTCAGGGCTCTGGCTGGGCCATTCAAGAACAGTCACGGAGTTGTTGTGAAGCCACTCCTTCGTTATTTTAGCTGTGTGCTTAGGGTCATTGTCTTGTTGGAAGGTAAACCTTCGGCCCAGTCTGAGGTCCAGAGCACTCTGGAGAAGGTTTTTGTCCAGGATATCCCTGTACTTGGCCGCATTCATCTTTCCCTCGATTGCAACCAGTCGTCCTGTCCCTGCAGCTGAAAAACACCCCCACAGCATGATGCTGCCACCACCATGCTTCACTGTTGGGACTGTATTGGACAGGTGATGAGCAGTGCCTGGTTTTCTCCACACATACCGCTTAGAATTAAGGCCAAAAAGTTCTGTTTTGGTCTCATCAGACCAGAGAATCTTATTTCTCACCATCTTGGAGTCCTTCAGGTGTTTTTTAGCAAACTCCATGCGGGCTTTCATGTGTCTTACACTGAGGAGAGGCTTCCGTCGGGCCACTCTGCCATAAAGCCCCGACTGGTGGAGGGCTGCAGTGATGGTTGACTTTCTACAACTTTCTCCCATCTCCTGACTGCATCTCTGGAGCTCAGCCACAGTGATCTTTGGGTTCTTCTTTACCTCTCTCACCAAGGCTCTTCTCCCCCGATAGCTCAGTTTGGCCGGACGGCCAGCTCTAGGAAGGGTTCTGGTCATCCCAAACGTCTTCCATTTGAGGATTATGGAGGCCACTGTGCTCTTAGGAACCTTAAGTGCAGCAGAAATCTTTTTGTAACCTTGGCCAGATCTCTGCCTTGCCACAATTCTGTCTCTGGGCTCTTGTAACGCTCCTGCGTTTTACGTATGATGTGGATTTTCAGCTGCAGAAATATTCCACTTCAGTAGTCATGTAGAGAAACGCTGAGACACCAATCCCAACTCCCAATGACTCATCATGTGTGGAGGATCTCAATTCAGCAAGTAAATACACACACTCAATAAGATGTTTCCTAGAGTGACTTATGTATATAGTAACACAGTGATGATAGGCTGAAGAGACAGGTTGGGTAGAGATGGTAGATGACAGACACTTGAAAGGAAATGTTCTTGAAAGTAAGATAGTAGCAGATGGGATGCAGATAGGTTTAGCAATCATGTATGGTAGCAGATGACAGAGTAGCAGGTGGACATACAAGAGAGATCAACCCAGTGCAAGAACAGGTGGTAGTAGGCTCAAGAGCTAGCAATCTTAGATAATGCTGATGTAGTAATAGTCCTTAGTATGCAGAGCTAGATAGTGTAAGCTTTAGTATAAAGGTTATAGAGGTTTCCCCTGTGGGGTACTTATCACTAATAGCAATGTAGCAGAGGAGAGGTTCGGCAAGAGTGGATGATCCGGTAGCGGGATACAGGGATCAGCGCAGCGTGGTTCCGACAGCAAGGTATGCTTGCAAGCATGAGAGCTTCAAGACAGGTTAGCATCAAGGCACAAAGCAGTTTGAACGAACACATGTGAGTGAGAGCCGGCGATCTAAATAGCCATCCAGTCCGGCGCTCAGTGATGACAGCATCAGTCTTAAAGGTGTATGCGCAACTTACCAAAAGAGAATGGTGGGGCGCATACACTTATGAAAGAGTAATTAGGGTACCCAAAGGTACCAGAACATTACAGTACCCCCCCCCTTAAGGCCGGCTCCTGAAGGCCTCTGGAGCTGGTTTGTCTGGGTACTTCGCATGAAAATTGCGGATTAATCTAGAGGCATGTATGTCAGAGGTGTTTAGCCAGGTGTCGTCTTGGGGCCCATAGTTCTTCCATCGAACCAAGTACTGAAGTCTTCCTCTGTGGATACGAGAATCCAGAATCTCTTTTATCTCGTATTCTTCTCCACCTTCAACTTGTACAGGAGGAGGAGGTGGGATAGTAGGCCTTATTCCTTGGTCAGGAACATGGGGCTTCAGTAGCGACACATGGAAAATGGGATGTATTTTGAGGTCTATTGGCAATGTAAGCTGTACTGCAGCTTTTCCAATAAGTTTCTTGATTGGGAAAGGTCCCAAGAACAGAGGTCCAAGCTTTTTGCTAGGGATTTTCAGTCTTAAATTTTTTGTTGAGAGCCAAACGAGGTCCCCGATAGCGTACTGAGGAGAAGGTCTTCTGCGAAGATCATAGTACTTCTTTTGTTGACTATGAGCGTGTGCAATGGTAGTATTAAGCAAACCCAGAGAGTCCTTTATTTGGGTAAGATAGTCTGAAGCTACTGGGTTATTTGAAGGAAGGATGCGTGGTGGAAGAATAGAGTAGAATGGACTCTGCTTGGTCGTACTGTGGGTTGCGTTGTTGTAGGCAAATTCTGCCAGAGGGAGAAGATCCACCCAATCATCCTGTTGGTAAGAAGTGTAACAACGTAAATATTGCTCGATGCATTGGTTGACTCTTTCAGTCTGTCCGTTGGTCTGCGGATGGTAAGGAGAAGTGAGCTTCCGCTCGATCCGTAGTATGTGACATAGTTCTTGCCAGAACTTGGAAATAAATTGTGATCCACGGTCAGACAGAAGAGTTTTTGGGATACCATGTAACTTAAAGACATGTTTCATCAGGAGTTCTGCCGTTTGTTTGGACGAAGGTAGTCTGCGAATAGCAATGAAATGTGCCATTTTTGTCAGATGGTCCACTGACACTAAGATGGTATTAAATCCTTTGGAAGGAGGCAATTCCACTATAAAGTCCAAGGATACAACTTCCCATGGAGTTTGGGGTATTGGTAGACTGCATAGTAGACCGGATGGTCTCGTAGTGTCAATTTTGGACCTGGCACAGACATTGCATGAAGAGACGAATTTTTGTATAGATGTTTTCATGTCAGGCCACCAGAATTGCCTGGTAATCAGATTAAGAGTCTTTGTCATACCCATATGTCCTGCCATAGGCACATCATGCGATAATTCCAAGATCTTGGTGCGTATGGTAGGTGGTATGTAAAGTTTGTCGTTGTAGTAGAGGAAGCCTTCTGCATCAGTATTTAGTTGTGGTGGGGGTGTATCCAAACTTATACCATGCAAAACCTCTTCCTTCAAGGAACGGACAACTCCAATAATGCGTTTGTGAGGTATTATAGGAACAGAAGGGATTTCGAAGTAGTTTTCTTCAGTTAGTCGTGATAGTGCATCCGCCTTTTTGTTCTTATCTGCAGGTGTGTAGGTCACTAGGAAGTTAAACCTTAGAAAGAATAGTGACCATCGTACCTGTCGGTGCGAGAGAGTTTTGTTAGTCTGAAGATATTGGAGATTTTTATGGTCCGTGTATATAAGTATTGGTAATTGGGTGCCTTCGAGTAGATGTCGCCAATTCTCCAGAGCCAATTTTATAGCAAGCAGTTCCTTTTCACCCACGGGGTAATTTATCTCTGGACTGCTTAGGGATTTAGAAAAAAAGGCGACTGGATGAAGTGGTGAAGTGTGAGTTGGTCGTTGGGAGAGTATTGCTCCTACTGCCATGTTTGACGCATCTACTTCCAGAATGTATTGGAGGGATGGGTCTGGATGGCGTAGTATGGGAGCAGAAGTAAACCTTGTCTTTAACAGGTGAAAAGCTTTGTTTGCTTCATCTGACCATTTGAATGGTTTTTTAATGCTAGTGAGCTGTGTGAGGGGTCTCACAATGGCAGAGAAGTTTCTAATGAACTTCCTGTAGAAATTCGAAAATCCAAGGAATCGCTGTAGCGCCTTGCGTGTGGTTGGTGTAGGCCAATCCTGAATGCAGGATATCTTACTCATGTCCATCTCGATTCCTGTTTTGGATATGATGTAGCCTAGAAACAGTACCTCTTCCTTATGAAACAAGCATTTTTTCAGTTTCACATAAAGGTTGTGTGCAAGCAATCTCGATAATACTAGTCTTACATGTCTTATGTGTTCAGACAGGGATCGTGAATATATAAGTATATCGTCCAGATATACCACAACACAGACATCTAGTAAGTCTCTGAAAATATCGTTTATAAATCGTTGAAAAACTGCAGGGGCGTTGCATAGCCCGAGTGGCATTACAAGATATTCGAACAATCCGTATCTGGTTCTGAATGCAGTCTTCCACTCGTGTCCATCACGGATTTGAATGAGATTGTATGCTCCTTTCAGGTCCAATTTTGAAAAATAGGTAGCTCCACGCACCTGCTCAATGAGCTCAGGGATAAGCGGTAGAGGATAGCGATCTTTTATTGTAATAGCATTCAATTGCCTATAGTCGATGATAGGCCTGAGACTTGAGTCCTTATTGCGGACAAAAAAGAGTCCTGCTGCTGTGGAAGAAGTGGAAGGTCTAATAAAACCTTTTTCCAAATTCTCATCCAAATAGTCTTTGAGATGGGAAAGTTCATCCTGTGAAAGAGGATAAACATGACCGAACGGCAATTTGCTATTTGGGAGTAGATCAATGCTACAATCATAGTCTCGATGGGGAGGTAGTGCTTGAGCATTTTTCTCAAGAAAAACCTCAGAGAGATCCTGATAACATAGTGGTGCAATCTCATCTGTCACCACAGACAGGATCTTCCCGAAAGACGGGAGGTTACACGTACCCTCGCAATAGCAAGAGAGGAAGGTCAGGGTCCGTTCCTTCCAATCTATGGTTGGTTGATGTGTGTGCAACCAGGGAAGTCCCAAAACAATGGGAAAGTGGGGTGAAGGTATTAGATCGAAGGTAGTGGTCTCCATATGAGACCCGTTAGTAGTGACTAGGAGTGCCTGTGTCTGATCAGTGATCGGACCAGAGGATAAAGGAACACCGTTAATAAGACTCACTGAGACAGGTTTAAGTTTAGAAATAATAGGAACTTTATTTAAAGCAGCAAAACGTATGTCAATATAATTTCCACAAGATCCTGTGTCAATCATGGCCTTAGTAGTAATCCTGTTCTGGTCCCACTGTAATGTTAAGCAAACAGAAAGGTAAGGGTTAGTGATTGAAGTTGTCAATCCCTCTAGGAGGACATGTAAACACTCACCCTTCTTTTTGTAGACTAGGGGGCAGACGTTTATCTTGTGATCCGGGGATGCACAGTACAAGCAGAGATTACCAGATCGTCTTCTGGCTCTTTCCATAGTTGATAGAGGTGGGCGTATGGTTCCTACCTCCATAGGAACGGGGTCAATGGCCGAGATCCGAGAAGAACTGGATAATGGCATTCCCATTTTCTCAGCCTTTCTTTCTCGTAGTCTTCTATCTATGGTGATACTGAGTTGTATCAATGCATCCAGGGTTTTTGGCAGATCCGCTTGGGCGAGCTCGTCTTTAACGGCCTCTGATAGGCCAAGCCTAAATTGGGATTTCAGAGATGCATCATTCCATTCTGAATCAAGGGTCCATCTCTTGAATTCTGCGACAAAGTCTTCTACAGGTCTCCCACCTTGTTTCAAGGATCTTAATTGAAGATCGGCAGTATTTTGCCTATTGGGATCATCATATAGGCTAGTGAGTTCTGCTAGGAACAAGGCATAGGAGTTGAGAAGCTGGTCGCTTTTCTCAAAAAGAGAGTCTGCCCAGGCCCGAGGATCGCCTGTTAGGTAAGAAATAATAGTACAAACCTTAATGTGATCAGTAAGGTAGGTACGGGGTTTTAGCAAGAAAAGTAACTCACATGCGTTTTTAAATTCGCGAAATTTTTTGCGATCGCCTGTAAATACCAAAGGAGGATTTATTTTGGGTTCAGGGGACTGAGCAGTGGTAAGTTGTGTCAGTCTAATTACCTGCTGCGACAGAGCCTGATTGTCTTCTTTTAATTCAGCAAGTGCGTGTATTAACGCAGTTACTTGCTGTTTTAATTGTGTCATCTGAGTGGTTATTTCTGCTGAATCCATTTGTGGTTTGTTCAATCTGTAACGCTCCTGCGTTTTACGTATGATGTGGATTTTCAGCTGCAGAAATATTCCACTTCAGTAGTCATGTAGAGAAACGCTGAGACACCAATCCCAACTCCCAATGACTCATCATGTGTGGAGGATCTCAATTCAGCAAGTAAATACACACACTCAATAAGATTTTTCCTAGAGTGACTTATGTATATAGTAACACAGTGATGATAGGCTGAAGAGACAGGTTGGGTAGAGATGGTAGATGACAGACACTTGAAAGGAAATGTTCTTGAAAGTAAGATAGTAGCAGATGGGATGCAGATAGGTTTAGCAATCATGTATGGTAGCAGATGACAGAGTAGCAGGTGGACATACAAGAGAGATCAACCCAGTGCAAGAACAGGTGGTAGTAGGCTCAAGAGCTAGCAATCTTAGATAATGCTGATGTAGTAATAGTCCTTAGTATGCAGAGCTAGATAGTGTAAGCTTTACTATAAAGGTTATAGAGGTTTACCCTGTGGGGTACTTATCACTAATAGCAATGTAGCAGAGGAGAGGTTCGGCAAGAGTGGATGATCCGGTAGCGGGATACAGGGATCAGCGCAGCGTGGTTCCGACAGCGAGGTATGCTTGCAAGCATGAGAGCTTCAAGACAGGTTAGCATCAAGGCACAAAGCAGTTTGAACGAACACATGTGAGTGAGAGCCGGCGATCTAAATAGCCATCCAGTCCGGCGCTCAGTGATGACAGCATCAGTCTTAAAGGTGTATGCGCACCTTACCAAAAGAGAATGGTGGGGCGCATACACTTATGAAAGAGTAATTAGGGTACCCAAAGGTACCAGAACATTACAGCTCTACAGGCAGTTCCTTTGACCTCATGATTCTCATTTGCTCTGACATGCATTGTGATCTGGAAGGTCTTATATAGACAGGTGTGTGGCTTTCCTAATCAAGTCCAATCAGTATAATCAAACACAGCTGGACTCAAATGAAGGTGTAGAACCATCTCAAGGATGATCAGAAGAAATGGAAAGCACCTGAGTTAAATATATGAGTGTCACAGCAAAGGGTCTAAATACTTAGGACCATGTGATATTTCAGTTTTTCTTTTTTAATAAATTGCAACAATGTCAACAATTCTGTGTTTTTCTGTCAGTATGGGGTGCTATGTGTACATTCATGAGGAAGAAGAATGAACTTAAATGATTTTAGCAAATGGCTGCAATATAACAAAGAGTGAAAAATTTAAGGGGGTCTGAATACTTTCCGTACCCACTGTATACTGCCTTCAGATCTGACAAATATACTTGTGCCCAATCTAGGGTGGAGCGTACCTCCCTCATCAGTGTGTGGCTCCTTGTGCCATCCTGCCTTTGTATGTAGGTTACCACCACCTGGTTGTCCAAGTGCAATAGTACACTTCTTCCCTGAAGTGCTGGGCTGAACGCCAAAAGGGCTTGAAAGGCAGCCCTGAGCTCCAGCACATTGAAGACTATACCCTGCAGGCAGAAATGCCATCAGCCCTGGACCGCCTGGTCTCTCTAATGGGCTCCCCATCCCTTCAAACTGGCATCTGGCATAACTATTTCTGGTTGGAGAAGTATTATGTGCCGATGACGTTTGGGGTTGCAAATATGGGTCCACCACCAAATTGACTGTTAATTATCGGTTGTAGCATTTCTGTGCCATTCCGCTGTGTCAGTAAAGAATTTTGAAATGTCCTTGTGTGCCATTGAGCCCATTGGACCATGGGGAAGGTGGCTGATATGGAACCTAGAAAGCTCAGACACACCCTTGCCGGTAGATAAGTGGCCACTAACCACCTTTTCATTTTGCATGTTAGGAGATCTATCTTCTCTTGAGGGAGTTCCACACTGTTGGAGACAGCATCCAATTCTGCTCCTAGGAAGATCATTCTCTGAGTTGGTTCGAGGTTTCTCTTCCCCCAGTTTATTACCAACCAAATTGGAGGAGCGTGCAAATTTGAATTTCTCGATGTAAGAGGAGTGTCTGGCGGTTGTGGGCGAGAAGCAAAATGTCGTCAAGATAGTGATGTATTCTCGGTCCCTTCTCCCTTAGATGGGCTATCAATGATAACAGAATTTTTGAAAAGGTTCTGGGTGCAGTTGATATCCTTAACGGTAGGCTTCAGAATCGGAAATTATGTTGTTTTATCGCGAAGATATTTTTGAAATACAGGATGGATGGGGATGTGTAAATAGGCATTGTACAAATCGAATGACAGCATCCAGTCTCCTATATCTATCGACAGCAGGATCGACTGGAGACTTTCCATCTTGAAGGATTCTACAATTATTTTCTTGTTGAGTTTTTTTGGGTCTAGAACAGGTCGTAAATCTCCCGTCTTCATATTTACTAAAAAAAGTGGGGGATAAAAACCTTTCCCTCTTTGATTGTGAGGGACCTCTACTATTGCTTGCTTTGAAAATATATCTTGGATATATTGGGTCATTATTTCTCTTTTTGTAGAGAAGTCAGATGTCTGGTGGCTTGAAAGTGATCCCTGGGTATCCCATACTCGAACGTCCATCTGTGCCCCATTTGGATAGTGGATACCATCTCCTATGTGGGCCGCCCAAACTTGCGTAAATAGCTTCAGTCTGGCACCAATTATCGCAGGGTGGGCGGGTGCACCTTCAAAAGGATTTCTGTTGGTCCCCTGTAACGGAAGATTTTGGCTTCTGTAACCTCAAAAAGAAAGTCTGAGGGTTCTTTAATTCTTTTCCTGGTCTGTACGATCTTGCCTCCCTATATTTTTCTGGCAGATTGTGCCTAAAGGGTTAGGACCTTTGCTATTTCGGTCTTCTGTCAGAGGGAATGAGGCTCGACTTATCACCTGTAACCTTCGAGATGGCTGAATCAAGTTTTGATCCGAACAGATTTGTGCCATCATAAGGTATTTTGCACCAATTTGTCTTTGAAGCTGCATCTGCGACCCACGGTTTTAGCCATAAAGCTCTTCTCGCTATGACTGAGGCTAACATGGATTTTGATGAAGATCTTATAATATCCACTGAAGCTTCCACCACAAAATCTCCTGCTAGGGTGAGTTCTTGAAGAGCGGTGACTATCTTCCCTTACTCTGTTCCTGCTAAAAGTAGCTTCTCGATGTTGGCTGTCCAAACGGGTATTACTTTTCCTACTGCTGCCAGAGTAATCGCTGGTCTGCAGGAGTCACCCGTCGAGGAGTAGGCCTTTTTGAGTTTAAGTTCGATTTTGCGATCGAGCATATCTTTAAATGTTACTGCGTCCTCAATTGGCAAGGTTACGTGCCTTGCTGGACTTATAAAGGAAGCGTCTACTACTGGTGCCGAAATAAGAGGATTCACATTGGGCTCTTTTAGTGGGTATAATTTTGCTAGCCTAATGTTAAGGCTAGATTCCTTTTCTATTTTTTGCCACTCATACTTAATTAAGTCCTCGGGTTCATCCATGAACGGGAAGGTCTCTGGCTCTTTTTTCAAATTCGGAAAGTACTTGCGCAGTTTTTGGGGTGCCTCCTTTGACTCCCAAACAATCGCCTCTTTCCCAGATTTTGCAAATGGATCTATCAGGGTGAAATTGAAGCCGGAAATTCACCTTCATCAGATGACTCTTGAGAGTTCAGGGGGTTTAACTACACAGTTGCTGAGGTGCTCTGAATCGGTCTATCCGTCTCTGTAGCTGATACCTGAAAAATGGATTCCTTAACGGTTTTCTTGATCATATTAGACACTTCTCTGGCATCTGCCTCTTTCTCCCTCGTTGCTTCTTCAAAGCACATGCAAGACACTAGTTTGTCTGGAAGTGCTGTGGCCCCGCTCCCAGCAGGCATTGGCTGGCCGATGGCGGCTAGAGGCATGTGATCGGTGGGCTGAGGATGACTTTCTATGTGAGTGATGATGGGAAGAAGATCTTGAAGGACTTCTCCTGGAGTGTCTATGCCCTCCTTCTGGAGTTGGATGATCTTGTAGACCTAGAGGGCTGTTGAATAGTATACTGTTTTAGTGGCAGAGCTCTCTTTTAATTTTTTCACTACTTGGCAAGGGCTCCCCTCCTCGAACCATACCAGGCCACACGCCTTCAACATCTGCCCCCCCAACCCAAAGCACCTTGTCCCCATGTTGATAGAGACAAGGGCCTCTTCCCCACAACCCTGGGTCTGTGGGCGGGGGGCTTATAACAATCTGGAAGCCCCCTTTAACAAGGGGGTCCCCAGATCCTGGCTCCCTATGTGAATCAGTATGGGGTATGTACCTCTACTGATTCACCAAAAAAGTGTCACATAGAAAAAAAACCACAAGCACAGTTTTGGACAAATCCTTTATTAAAAATCCAAAAATAATGTCCCCTGATGTAGATCCATCATCAAGCACGCCGCCTGCTGGACCGTCAGACTTGAGAAAAAAAAAACAAAGTTCCACACCTGTTGAAGGCTAACCGCTGACTGCCTGCTCCTCTATCTGACAGTTCTTAAATAGGTAAGGTGTGGGGCCACCCTGTGACGTCATCTGGTGGTCCAGCCCCTTTGTGACCTCACCTGGTGATCCAGCCCCCTTGTGATTTCATCACCCCAGCATGCAGGCAGGGTGACCCCACCCCTTACCTATTTAAGAACGGTCAGACAGAGGAGCGGGCAGCCGGCGGTTAGCCTTCGACGAGTACAGAGCTTTTTGTTTTTTTTTCAGGTCAGGATTTTTAATAAAGGAATTGTCAAAAACTGTGTTTGTGTTTTTTTTTTTTGGCTAAGTGACACTTTTTTTAAGGGTAATGAGTAGGGATGCCATGTATCCCATACTCATTCACATAGGGGGGCAGGATCTGGGGACCCCCTTGTTAAAGGGGGCTTCTAGATTCATATAAGCCCCCTACCAGCATACCCCCACATCCTCAGGCCCCAAAGCACCCCCCTGTTGAGGAAATGCAGTCTGGTATGGTTCAGAGGGGAGGTGTGATTAGGACAGGAATCGCACCACATTCCTGTTCAAATCGCATACGATTCTTTGCAGTCAATTTGAGCCCATTCATTTATGTATGGCTAAAATTGCACTGAACCCGCAGCAAAGGTTCAGGCACCCTTTTTTTTCCTGCACTGGAATTGGATCACATGGGTGTTCACACCCATGTGATCTGATTCAGCCAATCGCACTGCATTTTGTGAAGCGTTTCTGGGGTGCGTTAACTTAACGCTTGCAGACCCCCCCAGGCACATTAACTGTGGCAAGGCGGACGTTTGTGCTAGACCATGTACCTAGTACATGATCTGACACTTCAGGGTCTGTGGCGCATGCTGCCGGCGACCTGCTCCTGCTGTGATTGGACACAATGTCTGCCGGGACCCTCCGATCATTCAGGAGACAGCAGAACAGTGGTCTGCCTATGTAAACAAAGCAGACTGCCTATCTGCGGTAAGGAAAGGTAGTGATCCTGTGTTTCTGATAAGCAGGAACATGGATCTTTTCTTTCCTCCAGTCAAAGTACCTCCACAGTTAGTAAGCACTCCCTAGGAACACATTCAACCCTTTGATCGCCCCTGATGTTTACCCCTTCCCTGCCAGTGTCATTAGTACAGTAACAGTGCATATTTTTCAGCACTGATCACTGTACTGGTGTCACCAATCCCCAAAAAGTATCAAAAGTGTCCGATTTGTCTGCCGCCATATCGCAGTCCCGCTATAAGTCGCTGATCGCCTCCATTACTAGTAAAAAAAAAAACATTTAAAAAAATACATAAACATATCCCATAGTTTGTAGTTTGTCTGACTTTTTTGGTTTATTGCACAAAAAATAAAAACTGCAGAGGTGATCAAATACCACCGAAAAAAGTGTGGGGAAAGAAAAGGACACACATTTTATTTGGGTACAGCCTCGCACGACCATGCAATTATCAGTTGAATTAACTCATTGCCGTATTGCACAAAATGGCCTGTCATGATAGGGGGGTAAACGTTCCGGAGGTCAAGTGATTAAAATAGGCACCTGCAACGGTTTGCATGAATAGAATGCGATTGTGATGCAGTGTGGGAAACGTACAGGAATTACTGGGGATCCCACACCGCATCAGTATGATCTGGCACTTAATCACATCCATGATCTCCAGGGACCAGGGCCGGGACAAGGGATGGGCAGGAGAGGGCGGCTGCCCTGGGCACAGTGGTATCATGAGGTGGGGGCACTGTGAGGAGAATGAGGAGGGGAGGGTGTTTGTGTTGGGAGGGGGCATTTGGGGGAGGGGCAGAGGGTAAGAATTGTTATAGGAGGAGGAATTTAAGAGTGGTGTGCTAGGAGTGGTGATTTAGGAATTTGTGATGGGAGGGGGTTGGAGGAAGAGCATTTGTGCCGGGAGGGGAGATTTGAGGGGTTTGTGCTAGTGCTGGGGGAGAGGGGGATTTGGAGTGGGGGGGGGGGGGTGTACTTGAAGGGGAAATTTGAAGAACAATTTTTCTTTTTGGGGGGAGGGTGGGCATTTGTGTGAGGGGGATTTGGAGGACGAGGGGGCAAATATTTGTGCTGGGCGGGGGGATTTCTGCAGTGGGGTGAAGAGATTTTGACCACTTGGTGTTTTCACAGAACACCGGCAGCCTTTACACTTTGGTACACGCTATAATGACTGGGCATTGTTAGTCCGCCTGCTAGTTGTCGCCACCTTTGGCCACCATATTGTTGGTTACTAGTGGGTGGACTAAAAATGTCCACTCATTATAGCGTTTACCGGAGTGTACCGGAGTGTAAAGGTTACCGGTGTTCTGTGAAAACACCAAGTGGTCGAAATCTCCAATTATTCATGGTGTTCACTCACCGGAAGTAACGTGGTTGGAGTTCTCGGACCTTCAAAATTTGGCGCATTGGTAAGTCTGTTTGCATTGATTTCTGTGGCTAGCTTTGATTTGATTCTGGAGCAGAACTAATGGAAGGTGTGTTTGCTGCGCTATGTTCCATCTAGCTGCAGCTTGGAAGGGATGTGTTTGTTTTGGGTTTTCGGTAAAGATGGAAGTAAATATGTTTAGTAAGGTTATCCAAAGGGGAAATCGGCAGTTTTCCCACCATTCCTTCCCATTGGAAGTGTGTGCTGCTGGCATAACCCTGCTAGTGTGCACTGAACCAGGTCCCGCCAAGCCTCTCCCTATTCCAGGTTCACAGGTAGGTGAAGAAGGATCAGAGGGTCTCCCCAGGACGGGGCGTTGTCCTCCACACACCCCCCCACCCACAACATCTACACACATCTAGCCCACCAGGCAGGGAAAAGCGACACGTCTCTGGAGTTCATGGGCAGTGTGAGCCTCTGCACGAGCCACCCCACAAACATGGCATCCCAGCATCCCTCTAGAAGTGTACGGCCTACAGGGGGCGCTGCACCAGTACAAACTTCAGCTCACCGCTTAGGAGTTTCCTACTATAGGGAATAGGCTAAACATGCAGTACTAAAGGAGAAAGGACAAGAGCAGGGAGAAATCAATAAACAGATAAGAGGTGAGCTAATGCAGTGTTTCTCAACTCCGGTCCTCAGTGCACACTAGCAGGCCAGATTTTAAGTATTACCTTGGGGAGATGCAGACTAGAGTACTGCAATCACTGAGCAGCAAATTATATCACCTGTGATGTATTTCAGTTTTCTTGCAAACCTGGCCTGTTAGTGTGCACTAAGGACCGGAGTTGAGAAACACTGCGCTAATGTAATTCAGCAATAACAATTTATTTAGGCCTCACATCTATCTAATGCCCCGTACACACGTTCCGATAATCGTACGACAAAACTGGCTTTCGAACCTGATCTCACGATAATCTGATCGTTAGTACACAGCTTTCGGCAGCCGATCACGACAGTTGGTCCAAGAAAATCCAAAGAGACAAAACAGGAAAACTTCTGTCGTACGACATCTTATCGAATGATAATCGTTTTGTCGGTACAGTATGCATACGCTAAAAGTCGATCGACAAATACCACGCATGATCGGAAATAGTCAAATGACGTTACACGACGCAGGGGTCAGACGTATATGACATCACTTCCGATACGCAGCTATGAAAAATACACTTGGTCAGTGAATCGTACAAAGAAAATCTGATGGTTTGTACGCAGAGTTGGTTTCGATTTTAGTAACATGCAACAATTACGAAACATTAGTCGTACGATTATCGGAACGTGTGTACGGGGCATTAGTCTGCTTTTGCCAGATTTTAGAGCATTTTTAAACATGCGTTTAGTGCGTGTGGTACGTTTACATGGGTTTTTAAATTATTTTATTGCCCGTCACAGCACACGAGTACGCCCGGATAAATGGACATGCCTCATTTGATTAAACTGCAGCACAACACACTGCAAAGATCCGAGCATCCTCACAGAATAACGCTTTATAACCTAGGGCTACAAGTAACGATTATTTTCATAAACAGTTAGCTGATTATTGTTTCAATTAATCAGAATAAAAACATAAAAAAAAAGTTTGGAGTATACAGGTGCATCTCATAAAATTTGAATATCAAAAAGTTTATTTAAGTAATTGAATTCAAAAAGTGAAACTCCTATTACATAGATGTGTTACACACAGTGATATATTTCAAGCATTTCTTTCTTTTAATTTTGATGATTATGGCTTACAGCTAGTGAAAGCCAATAATTCAGTATCTCAGAAAATTAGAATATTACAAAAGACCGATTAAAAAAGGGTTTTTAATACAGAAATGTTGGCTTACTGAAAAGTATGTCCATGTACAGTATAGTAAGCACTCAATATTTGGTCGGGGCTCCTTTTGCATGAATTACTGCATCAATGTGGCGTGGCATGGAGGTGATAAGCCTGTGGCACTGCTGAGGTGTTATGGAAGCCCAGGTTGCTTTGATAGTGGATTTCAGCTCATCTGCATTGTTGGGTCTGGTGTCCCTCATCTTCCTCTTGACAACACCCCACAGATTCTCTAAGGGGTTTAGGTCAGGCAAGTTTGCTGGCAAATCAAACACAGTGATACCATGATCATTAATCATGATCGGGGCTGCTCTGTGCAAAGCCATTGCACAGAGCACAGAGTAGGTAAGTATGACAAGTTTGTTATTAAAAAAAAAAAAAAGTCCAACTTTTACAATCACTTTAAAGTGAAGTTCCACTTTAAGGCCTTCTCCCCCATTTGTGAAATTAAGCTTTTTGGGAGAAGGGGTACCTGATTTTGAAATCAGCATCTCCATAATGCTGGTCAGCAGAGGGAAGCATGAAGTGCTCTAGAATTTCCTGGTAGAGGGCTGAGGATAAATTCCTGGTAGACGATAAAGGCTTTGGACTTGATAAAACACAGTGGACCAACGCCAGCAGATGACATGGCTCCCCAAATAATCACTGACTGGAAACTTCACACTGGACCTCATGCAACTTGGATTCTTTAATTCAAATAAACGGATGTGTAATACTCCTCAGATGTCAATCCAGACAGAAATTTCTGTCTGGATTGACATCTGAGGAGTATTACACATCCGTTTATTTGAATTATGATTTATTAAGGCAGCAGCTATAATTTGATAAGCTAATTTTATAAATATCTATATGTGGTACATATTAAATATTTTATTTTTTCTCTAATACTACCTGAGCGCGGGGTGATTGAGATATAGTAGTTATATGCCTATAGGTCTCAGTCTTGTTTCATCAACTTGGATTCTGTGACTCTCCACTCTTCCTCCTCTGGGACCTTGATTTTCAAATGAAATGCAATATTTTCCACGGTCCATGATGATCTGGGGAGCCAAGTCCAAAGTCAGCGCAGCCTTCTACCAGAAAGTTCTAGAGCATTTCTACTTCCCTCTGCTGACCAGCTTTATGGAGATGCTGATTTAATTTTCCAGCAGGACTTGGCACCTGTCCACATTGCCAAAACTACCAATATCTGATTTAATGATCATGGTATCACTGTGCTTGATTGGTCAGCAAACTCGCCTGACCTAAACCCCATAGAGAATCTGTGGGGGATTGTCAAGAAGATGAGAGACACCAGACCCAACAATGCAGATGAGCTGAAAGCCAGTACCAAGCAACCTGGGCTTCCATAACACCTCAGCAGTGCTACAGGCTGATTGCCTCCATGCCACGCCGCATTGATGCAGTAACTCATGCAAAAGGAGCCCCGACCAAGTATTGAGTGCTTACTATACTGTACATAGACATACTGTACGTTTCAGTAAGCCAGCATTTCTGTTTTAAAAATTATTTTTTTTAATTGGTCTTATGTAATATTCAAATTTTCGGAGATATTCCAACATCGGATGGAGCGATCACGTGGTAAAGGGCCACTGTCATTGGCCCTTTACTCCAATCCGTGATCATGGACACTTCCGTGTGCACGCCCCAGAGGGTGGGCTGGAAGCAAGATTCTGAGAGGACGTTCCTGTACGCCCTCCCAGAACTAGCTGACCACGCTGTAGTCGTCATTCGGCTTTGGCCTGGTCGGCAAGTAGTTAAATACCCCCAAAAGGAAGCTCTATTTATGTGGAAAAATGTAAAAAAAAATTAATATGAGTACAGTGTTGCATGACTGCGCAAATATTATTCAATGTGCGACAGTGCTGAAAGCTGAAAATTGGCCTGGGCAGGAAGGGGTTAAAAGTGCCCGATATTGAAGTGGTTAATGATCATCATAGTTAATTTAGAAAACAAATAGGTGATAGAGGTGACAATCCTATGGGACCACTTCTCTACTTTTTTTTGGCCCTGCCATTATCAGGCCATTTTTTAGTTTTCAGTGCTGTGATACTTTGACTGACCCTAACTTGGTCATGCAATATGGTGCCCAAGTGAATTTTTTCTACATCCTAGATAGATGATAGAGCTTGGGCCTATGTACGTATAAATGCACCATACCTGTGGGATCCCTGTAGAAGCTGGCAATTAGTGTATTAGGCCCCTTTCACATGGGCTTTCTGATCAGGTCCGCCTGTCAGTTTGGAGCAGCGAATGTCAGCGCTGAAATGTCCGTTGACACACCAGACAGGTCGAAACCCTATTTTCCATCTGTCTGGAGGATTGGATTGGAGAGGATTGGATGAAAACAGACAGGCGGTCCATTTTCTTCCGATCTCCCACAGAGGAGAGCGGGGATCTGACAGCTCCCTCTCAGCACAGAGAGCGGAGACGGACCTGTCATCCGCCTGCTCAGTGGGGATCGGCGGATCGATCCCCCGCTAAGCAAAACAGAGTCCGCTGGGCAGGAAAGCCCGTGTGGAAGGAGTCTTATGCCCCTTACACACGCATCGATTGTTGGCCGTGAATTTTGGGCCAACGTCCGATCAGCCGATTTTCGGCTTGTTAGTATGATGCTTTCGACAACCGACTGCGACTTTTCGGCCGAACAAAATCTGGTGTGCAGGCTATAAAATTTTTGTTGGCCGTCAACAGAACGGCCGATTTTCCATCAGTCAGTACAGATTTCGGCAGACAAAAATCAGATGAGCAAGACTGGGCATGCTCAGAGAAGAAAAAACACATGGGAAGTAAACCAGCACATGACATCACTTCTGAAGTAGATTTTTGTTGGCCGAGAAAATTTGTGTGCAGTCTAGAGCACATTTCAACCAACACAACAACACTCTAGACAAAAGTCGCAGATCGGTCGGCCAACTATAGATGCGTGTGTACGAGGCATTAGACTCTGCTACTACAGTGATTTCCACTAGCCGTTGGGTCCTATGCCAAGTAGTTTCCCTGCTGCTCAGTAGACACAGGAGGTTGCTCACATTCACAGAATGGCACCCCAAATTCACTGACTTCCGCTTTAGCTTTAAGCAGTGTGTCTATCCACGCTCATTCACAGAGGAATCAGGAGGCGAAGGGGTAATGTACAGGTCAAATATAGTGGGAGAATGGGGATGAAAGGGTTAATGTACAGATATGCAGGATAAGGGACAAGTTAGATCAGAGACAGGATGGGACTGATATATACTGTAGAGGGATAAATTACATTATAAGGTGGGCTTTTTTTTATTGTTGGAGCACTGTTACACCACATTCACAATTGTGCGACTTGTCATGCAACAAAGTCGCATGACAAGTCATCCCCATGTTTTCCAATGATAACCATTCATGTATGTGTGACTTAAAGTTGCAACGACTTCAAAGTAGTTCATGCACTACTTTGGTCCAACTTTCATGTAAATTGAGGGCCAAAGACTTCAATGTTAACCCTCAAAAGTTGCATGAAAGTCGTACATGAATGTTATACAATGTAACAGTTGTGCAACAGTTGTCCATTATCACTGGTCAAAGCCAAAGTCGTATCCAAGTTGCACCCATCCAAAGTTGCTTAAAAGCTGCACTCCAAAGTCGGCGCAACTTTGGAATACTACAAGTGTGTGAATGGAACCTTACTGGATTGATCTGGTGCTGGCTGGTGGTTTAGGGATTTCTTTCCTCTCACACACCAATTGGCAGATCTGATTGGGCCACCAATGTGAAATGAGCCTTATGTTTACAAATGTAAAGGGACAGCCTCTCTCTAGATATCAATGGGAAATATGTGTGCAGAAGAAGCACAGAAGCAAAAGGAGAGTTTGCAGAAGCAGTTGTGGGGCTCTGTGTGGGTGGAACAGTGTGGACAGCTGGTGATGAGTTCACATCCCAGTCCAAACTCTCTTGAGCCAGAAAGCTGTCACTGCGGATTGATCATTTTAAATGGCTGAGGCTATTCCTGCCCTGCAGCCATGCATATACACGCTTCTTGTATGCACACAGCAGTGGGATGAGGATTGCAGTGCCCACATGATTGGTGGTCCAGTCCACAGTGACAGCTTCCTGGCAGGATGGTTCAGACTGAATAAAAATTATCCTGTAAAGTGGTACTAAAGGCTTTTTTTTGTTGGTAAAATAAAAAAGATGTTATACTTACCTGCTCTATGAAACGATATTACACAGAGTGGTCCCTTACCTCCTCTATCGGAATCCCCTGCTGGTGCTCTGCTGCTCCCACCTCTGGACACCTCTTTAACAAGCCGGCTGGTAAGGAGGCACCTGTGTACGCGGGCTGTGTGCCTGGATGGGGATGGGTAGGACAAGTAACGGGGAGCTTTTTACCTTACTGCAGAGAATGCCATTAAGGTACGAAACCCTTTGAGTTTAGAACCACTTTAAGGCAGGCTTACATTCATCTTTTTGAATTCGCATCCCACAAGCAAGGACTGTAATGTATGTATTAAATATGTGTATACGATTGATAGTGGTTATAAAGTGCCCATTCACTCCACTTTACCATGTGTGTTGTGGAACATTACAACCAATGTGTCATACCACGGCTGAAACAACTTGTAATAATTGTGTGCATTGGGCCCATGAAAATCTGTATGTGGCAGCCATTTTCCTCAGCTTATCCAAGACATTTTGTTAGAAAAGAGACATAGACACAGTGACCTTTTTCTCTCTCCCCCCTCTCTCCTCCTTTCAGTTCATACAGTACAATCCACATCCTCTTAGCTGCATGCCAGACACCTCCTATCCATCTGTTAATATGACTAGCAGAATCGAACCCCCAATACACATCTCAGGCCCCATAAAAGTGTCTGACTTAGCTGCTTCAGTAACTGGAGAGTTAACAGACATTGGGTCAAAAATACCTTAGTTGGAATCCATAGAATAGGCATATCTGTTTCACAGTAGAATCCATCATCCCAGTATATTTCATAACTTCTGAAATCATGACAGTATAGGCAGAATAAAGTCATATTTACCTTCATCAGTTATTGGGGGGCATTTTGAATCCAAACACCCCTATGCTAGGAGGTACCAGAGTGGATTAGGCCCCCACACCCCCTCCTATGAGAAATAGATATCCGACACCTGTCATCTACAGGTGCATCTCTAAAAATTAGAATATCATCAAAAAGTTAATTTATTTCAGTAATTCAATTCAAAAAGTGAAATATATTTTATATAGATGCGTTACACACACAGTGATATATTTTAAGCATTTCTTTCTTTTAATGTTGATGAATATTGCTTACAGCTGTTGGAATCCCAGAATCCTCTCAGAACTGCGCTTTCTGCACGGGCCTTGGGGCGCGCACACTGAAGTGTCTGCGAGCGTCGGGTTCTTTGGACGCAGCGCATCACGGATCAGGGTGAAGGGCCAATGACAGTGGCCCTTTATTACGTGATCATTCCGTTCAATGACAGACTGATCATTTGTCAACAAACCGGCGCATGTCCGGTTCAGCACTCTCCTCGCATGCTGTACACAGTGATCAATACAGCATGCGAAGAGAGCAGTGTGCTTCTGGAGTAATGGTCAAATATTCCCATGGACACACTCCTAAACCTTGTGGACGGCCTTCCCAGAAGAGTTGAAGCTGTTATAGCTGCAAAGGGTGGGCCAACTCAATATTGAAAGCTACAGACTTAAACCTCCGTACACACGATCAGATTATCGAACGATCTGTCGTCCGTTTTTTGTTGCATGCTAGTCTCATGTTGAAAGGGAAGAGGTTATTTTCATACGAAATTTCCCATACGACAGAATTCAACTTCAGAAGTGATGTCATGTGTTGAATTGTTTTGTATGTGTTCTTTCGTTTCTTAGCATGCCTAGTCTTGCTCTTACGATTTTTTTCAGACGAAAACTGTACTAATTAAACGAAAATCGGATGTTGTGTGGACATACGATAAAAATTTCATAGCCTGCACATCCAGTTTTTGTCCGAAAATCCGTAATCGGCTGTCGAAACTATACTAACAATCCGAAAATTGGCAGATCGTTCGTCAGACGAAATTTCCCTTCCGATTTTCGTATCGTGTGTACAGCCTTAAGACTGGGATGCCATCAAAGTTCATGTGTGTCAGGGTACCAGGAAACCAGACCACCCGAAGATACAAGTAAAATAAAGCAGTTTATTGAGCAAAAACAATAAATGCACAGCAAGAGTGAGGAGCGAAAATTAGAAACAGCCAGGGTGAAGTCCAGAGTGGGTAGTAATCCAAGCCGGGATCTAGTCTAGAAGCAGGTAGTCATCCAAGCCGGGGTGAAGTCCAGAGGAGAGTAGTCTGCCGATGCTGGGTCATCTGCCGATGTCGGGCTGAGATCCAGGAAAGTCGTAAGCCAAGCCAGGTCATACATGGAGACCAGAGGACTGCTAGCAGTGATGCACCTTGGAGCACAAGGGCAAAGGACTGCAAGCCAACAGGTGATATATATAGTCAGGTGTGCAACATCATCACTGAGTGATGCCCAGGCAGCAGGCAAGTGATGATGCAAACAGAGTTTATAAAAGACAGCAGTCTGCAAATGTCCAAGATGGCTTCCAACAGGAAAGCAAGGTAAGACCTTGACAATGTGCGTGCAGAGGCAGGTGTCCCAATACTTTTTATAATATAGTGTATGTCCAAACCCAGGGTGTAAGAGTTGCTAGGAGGATTGCAAGGTCTGGGCAACCTTTTGGGGTTAGTCATCTCCTAGTGACTCTCACGGAGGTTGTGCTACAGAAGGTTAAAGTTTATTTCATTATTAAAATTGATTGAAACTCAATAAAGGGGCTGTGGCTTAAACATTTTCTCTATATTTATAAAAGAGAAATATTACAAAAAAATAAAAGGAACACTTTGAAAATGCATCAGATCTCAATAGGGAAAAATATCGTGCTGGATATCTATACTGATATGGACTGGGTAATGAGATAGAAAGGAAAGGATGCCACATGGAAATGAAAATGATCAACCAACAGATGGCTGAATTCAAAGACACTTCGAAAATAAAAATGAAAAAATGATGCAGCAGGCTAGTCAATTTCGTTGAAATTTGATTGCAGGAACTCAAAATAGTACTCAGTGGTTTGTATGGCCCCCACGTGCTTGTATGCATGCCTGACAACATTGGGGCATGCTCCTAATGAGACAACAGATGGTGTCCTGGGGTATTTCCTCCCAAAGCTGGACCAGGGCATCACTGAGCTCCTGAACAGACTGAGGTGCAACCTTGTGGCGTTGGATGGATCGTAACATAATGTTCCAGAGGTGTTCTAATGGATTTAGGTCAAGCAAGCGTGGGGGTCCTTCATCCTCCAGGAACTGGCTGCATACTCTCGCCACATGATGCCAGGCATTGTTGTGCACCAGGAGGAACCCAGGACCCACTGCACCAGCACAAGGTCTGACAATGGGCCCAAGGATTTCCTCCTGATACCTAATGTTACTCAGGGTGCCATTGCCTAGCCTGTAGAGTTCTGTGTGTCCCTCCATGGATATGCCACCCCAGACCATCACTAAACCAATACCGAACCGGTCCTGCTGAATGATGTTACAGGCAGCAAAACGTTCTCCAGGCTTCTTCAGACCCTTTCACGTCTGTCACATGTGCTCAGGGTGAACCTGCTCTCATCTGTGAAAAACACAGGGCACCTATAGCAGACCTGCCTTTTCTGGTGAGCACAGGGTCCAAAAGAGGACATTCAGTCCTCAGGCCACCCTCATGAAGTCTGTTTCTGATTGTTTGGTCAGAGACATTCACACAAGTGGCCTGCTGGAGGTCATTTTGCAGGGCTCTGGTAGTGCTCATCCTGTTCCTCCTTGCACACAGGAGCAGACACCGGTCCTGCTGTTGGGTTAAGGACATTCTACGGCCCTGTCCAGCTCTCCTAGAGTAACTGCCTGTCTTCTGGAATCTCCTCCATGCTCTTGAGATTTTGGTGGGGGACACAGCAAACCTTCTGGCAATGGCACATATTGATATGCCCTCTTGGAGAAGTTAGACTGCCTGTGCTACCTCTATAACAGCCTTTCTCAACCTTTTCAACACAGAGAAGCCCTTGAAATAAATTTATGGTCTCGGGGAACCCCTGCTAAATATTAAAAATCTACAACTCATGACACATTAGTGTGACAGTCAGTGGGAAGAATGCTCCTTACTCTTGTCTTTATTGGGAAGAATGATCCCCTTACAGATAGCTAAAAGGAACAATGGTGGCATTGGGAACTTATCTGAGAGGCGGAAATTGCCCATTGCTCAAGGAACCCCTAGCAACCTCAAGAGGAACCCTGGTTGAGAAACCCTGCTTTATAGGGTCCAGGTATGGCCTCATGCTACCAGTAGTGACACTGACCCTAGCCAAATGCAAAACTAGTGAAAAACAGATGAGTAGGGAAAAAAGGATGTGCCATCCTGGAGGGGTTGGACTGCCTGTGCAACCTATAGGGTCCAGGTATCACCTCATGCTATCAGTAGTGACACTAGCTAGCTAAATGCAAATCTAGTGAAAACAGTTCGAAAAGAGGAGTAAAGAAAAAAAAAATGTCAGTGGCCTCCACCTGTAAAACCATTCCTGTTATGGAGGTTGTCTCATTGTTGCCCATCTAGTGCACCTGTTGTTAATTTTATTAACATCAAAGCAGCTGAAACTGATTAACCACTTGCCGACCGCCGCAAGTACATATACTGCGGCAGTCAGCCCCTCACAGGCAAAGTGACGTATGGGTACGTCACTAGCCCGTGAGGCTCTGGGGAGCGAGCGCGCGCCGCCGGAGGCGCGCTCCTGCTCGGTCACGGACCCCCCCTCCCCCCCGTGCGTGTGCCCGGCGGACCCGATGTCCGCCGCTCACTCACGATCGTCCATGACAGAGGGAGAAAGGCAGGCGGCTGATGTAAACAAGCCGCCTGTCATTCTCCCCTGTGTAAGAATAGTGATCATACGGTTCTACTATGTAGGACCGTTGATCACTGTTCCTAAAGCTCAAGCCACAGCCAATCACAGTTAGAATCACGCCCCTAGGGACACACACCACCCCTCCCTCTCAAAAAAAGTTCACTACCAGTGTCATTTTACAGTAAGAGTGCATATGTATAGCACTGATTACTGGAGTAATGTCACTGGTAACCCCAAAAGTGTCAAAAATGTCAGTCAAGGGTCCGATCTGTCCGCCCCAATGTCGCAGTCCCGCAAATTGCCACCATTACGCGTTAAAAAAAAAACAACAAAAATGACAAAAATCTTTCCCTTTGTTAGTAAACGCAATAACTTTTGCGCAAACCAATCAAAATACGCTTTTTGCGATTTTTTTTACCAAACATTTGTAGCATAAAACTTGGCCGAAAATGTTAAAAAATTTTGGTTTTTACATTTTTTTGGGAATTTCACATAAAAAAATGTGAAAAATATTATTTTTGCAAAATTGACGCTCTTTTTTTGTTTATAGCGCATGATCAAAAAATCGCACAGGTGATCAAATAACACCAAAAGAAAGCTCTGTTTGTGGGGAAAAAAAGGACGTAAATTTTGTTTGGGTACAGCGTCGCACGACCGCGCAATTGTCCGTTAAAGTCACGCAGTGCGGAATCGCAAAATACCCCCTGGTCAGGAAGGGGGTCAAATCTTCCGGGGCTTAAGTGGTTAAGGCTCCGTTTCACATGTCAAGTCGCACAGCAAGTTAAAAGCCATTCATTTCAATTTGGCCCGTTCTAACTGCTGCGACTTCAGTTGCGGCGACTTGAAAAGTAGTTTGTGCACTACTTTTGGGCCCACTTCAGTGCGACTTCCTTCTATAATGAGGAACAAGTCGCACCGAAAGCCGCAAACAACTTACACTACAAAGTCGCACGACTTCGTAGCCGCGATAGTGGAAACGGAGAGTAAAACCCCCCTCTGCTTCTTAACTGACCAAATCAATATCCCAGGAGTTTAATTAACTTGATGCTATACTCAGACTAAAAAGTGTTCCTTTATTTGTTTGAGCAGTGTATGCTGTGACCATAGGACTCCTGTTAGCAGATTGTTCTGCAGAAGGCAGAGAAGAATCCCCTGTAAACAGTAGAGATCGGAGATCAGGGCAGGCACGTCTATAGGGATGCTGGGGATGTGATGTCATTGAACACCGGATAACACGTCATAGCAGAGGCTGAGCTGTGTGTTATATGGGAGGGATCCTGAGATTCCAGCCTGCGATCATTCTACATTGCCTGCATTAGCATTACATGATCGGCGTTCCATCTACATGAGATAGGAGAGGCGGCTCTGTGAGGGTGGATCGATCACTGCAACATCTTCTGCTGTCATCCCTGGTGTCTGGGTAAGCATCTATGACATCACAATGGAGGGAAGGTTATTTACACTTTAGATGGGGGCAGCAGACATGTTCATGGGTAGATCGATGTAGGGAAGTCCCAGGGAAGAGGAAAAGTTGGGCTGGCAGAGGAATCCCCCTTCCAGTGCAATGTGATCCCATCATAAACTTCCAGTCCAGTACACAGTGCCAGAGAACATGGACTGGGAATCCCTGTGTGTGTCATCTACTGTGCTGCCTTCTAATGTCCTCTGCTCACCCCACACCATTTCTTCTGACAAGTCATTACATGTTGGAACTGTATACTTTTCTTTTGTTAAATATTTTAGGAATGATTATCATGTTATTTAAATAAACTTTCTAATGTTTCTCAACTGTAACAATATATATATTTCTCAACTGTAAGGCCCCTTTCTCACGGGGCGGACTCCACTAGCTCAGCAGGGATCGCTCCATTGATCCCTGCTGAGCAGAAAGATGACAGGTCCGCCTCCGATCACTGTGCAGAGACGGACCTGTCAGAGTCCTGTTCTCCTGTATGGAGAGGTAATGCTGTCCATTTTAATCCGATTCAATCTGACCCGCTGGACGGATGGTGAACGTATCACCATCCATTTGTTTTAGTCTCCGTTTCCACTATCGTGGCTACGAAGTCGTGCTACTTCTAGCGCGACTTTGTAGTGTAAGTTGTTTGCGGCTTTCAGTGCGACTTGTCCCTCATTATAGAAGGAAGTCGCACTGAAGTTTGCCCAAAAGTAGTGCAAGAACTACTTTTCAAGTCGCGGCGACTGAAGTCGCAGCAGTTAGAACGGGCCAAATTGAAATGAATGGCTTTTGACTTGCTGTGCGACTTGACGTGTCAAGTCGCACAACAAGTCGCAATAGTGGAAACGGAGCCTTAAGCCCCGTACCAATCGTCGGCCGAACGATCAGCCGTCTTTTGTCCGAGGGCTGTCTTGTCTGTTGAAAAGTGCAAAAGACTGCACACGAATTTTGTCGGCCAACAACAACCGACTGCAGAAGTGATGTCATGTGATGGTTAACTTTCCTGGTCTTTTTTCTTTTCTGAGCATGCCCAGTCTTGCAAATCTGCTGTCTGTCGGCCGAATTCTGTACTGACTGGCTGAACAATCGGCCGTTCTGGTGTTGGCCAACAAATATTTTAATGCTTGCACGACAGATTCTTTGTCGGCTGTCAGAAGCATCATACTAACAAGCCGAAAATCGGCCGATCGTTCGGCGGCCGAATATTTTCGGCCGACAATCGGTACGTGTGTACGGGGCTTTAGTCCTCTTTCACACATGCTGTCTGTCTGTTTTTATTTATTTTTTTTTTTTTTTTTTTTTTTTTAATCCATCCGTTGATGAATGAAAATCAGACATCAATGCATCTCTATGAAAAAAGAAATGTAAATGGATTATCATCAAAACGTCATAAAACTTCCGTCATCAAATGTTTTTTTCTTAAACTGATCAAAGCTCTATTATAAAATCTGCTAAAAAAAACAGATCGGACGAAAAACGGATGTAAATTGACAAATGGTCACTTTTTCGTCCATTTTTGCATTGGTAGTGGATGTAAAAAAAAAGAACTGATGAATACTTCATCCATTTTTTATGTGACTGAACTGATTAAATGAACGGTCCGCATGTGTGAAAGGGGACTTAAGCAGATCTTGTCTGATCGGATGACAGACGGGTGTCAGTGGACAACTCTCCGCTGACATCTGCCTCTCCATAGAGGAGAATGGGTGGCCCGGTCGGGTCTGCTTGAAAAATGGACAGGCGGACCTGATCGGTCCCATCCTGTGAAAGGAGCCTAACATTGTACAAAGCTCTTTAAGCCGGGGTTATCTACTCTCAAATTCCATTGAACAAGGGTTTAATACCAGTACTTCCAATTATTTTCCAAACCATTCATTCAGCTAAAGCCTAGTACACACGATCAAAAAATCAGAAGAAAAATACCGCTTTTGAATCGATTTTACGATAATCTGATCGTTCGTACACAGCTTTCGAGACCCGATCAGGACCGTTAGTCCAAAATTATCCAAGGGACAAACCCAAAAATTTGCTTGTACGATTTTCGGTACAGTGTTCATCCGAAAATATAATACAATGCATGACATCACTTCCGAATCTATTATTCTGCTGTATAAGAATTTTTCGTAACTTTAGTAACCTCTTCATTTTCCATATTAGACTAGCATGCAAAAATAAAAAAGACGATTATACATCTGATGATCTCATTGTGTGTGCCAGGCTTTATAGTGGAGGACATGGGCTGCCAGAGAAGTGATATACAGTAGGGGGATTTATTGAATCTGTAGCAGACAAATGTCTGGCATAGTTGTGAATTGCAACCAATCAGCTTCTAGCTTCAGCTTGTTAAAATAAGATAGAAGTTGAGTGGTTGCCATGCACTGCTGCTCCAGAATCAATCTGATTCTGTTTTTATTAAATCCCCTCTATCTCTTATATTAAGAAACTTTTTTTTTTTTTTTTTAAGCAACTGACAGGGATGCTTTAAGCATTAGCTGCAAGTCTGTAAAGCCAGCCATACGTGGAACAAAGGCTGATTGTTCACAAGTCGATCTATCAAGACTCCTGTATGGCCAGCCTAATGCCTAGTACAGGGTTTCTCAACCTTTTTTCAGACGAGGCACCCTTTAGAAATGATGGACAGTCTCAAGGCACCCTTTAGAAATGGACAGTCTCAAGGCACCCTTTAGAAATGATGGACAGTCTCGAGGCACCCTTTAGAAATGATGGACAGTCTCAAGGCACCCTTTAGAAATGATGGACAGTCTCAAGGCACCCTTTAGAAATGATGGACAGTCTCAAGGCACCCTTTAGAAATGATGGACAGTCTCGAGGCACCCTTTAGAAATGATGGACAGTCTCGAGGCACCCTTTAGAAATGATGGACAGTCTCAAGGCACCCTTTAGAAATGATGGACAGTCTCAAGGCACCCTTTAGAAATGATGGACAGTCTCAAGGCACCCTTTAGAAATGCACAGTCTCAAGGCACCCTTTAGAAATGATGGACAGTCTCGAGGCACCCTTTAGAAATGATGGACAGTCTCGAGGCACCCTTTAGAAATGATGGACAGTCTCGAGGCACCCTTTAGAAATGATGGACAGTCTCGAGGCACCCTTTAGAAATGATGGACAGTCTCGAGGCACCCTTTAGAAATGATGGACAGTCTCGAGGCACCCTTTAGAAATGATGGACAGTCTCGAGGCACCCTTTAGAAATGATGGACAGTCTCGAGGCACCCTTTAGAAATGATGGACAGTCTCGAGGCACCCTTTAGAAATGATGGACAGTCTCGAGGCACCCTTTAGAAATGACGGACAGTCTCAAGGCACCCCATTCTAAAATGTCAAAACGATTCTAATAGTTTTGCACAACACAGCATTCACACATGTAGGACACCCAACGTTGGAGGTGATTTATTCTTCCAAAGCCAATACACTTGAAAACTTGTACTGGCTAGTATCCCAATGTTTCTCTTCTCCCTCAATTTTTCTCCATCATTCAGCTAAGGTGCCCTCTAGAAGGTCTTATTGGTGACCAATGAAACCCTGTGGCTTTGTATAACTAAAAGGCAGCTTTATTCACATGCCAGCTTGTATACAATTTTGGGGCAATTTTTAGGCATTTTGCCATGGCACCCCTGAAGAAACCTCAAGGCACCCGGGTTTAAAAAGACTGGCCTAGTACACATAGTATGAGAAAACAGTACAAAAAAATCCCACTTTTGGAGCGATCATTAGTACACTTTTGAGAGCCGATCACAACCGTTCATGCGAAAAAATCTTAAGGGACAGACCCGAAAATTTTTCTCACATGATAACAGAACAAAATGATTTTCATGTAATTATAGTATTTGTACAAAAAGAAATTGCGTGACCAAGACCATTAATGCTCAGAAAGGAAAGAATACAAAACATTTCATTACTTCCAAAGTTGTATTCTGTTGTATGAGAATTTTCATAACTTTAGTAACCTATTGGTTTTCAATATACTTGCGTGCAAAAAAAAAAAAAAAAAAAATGGCCGATCATTCGCCTGATATTTTGTATCTTGTGTGTACTAGGCATTAGCTTCTATTCACACTTCAGCATGTCATGCATTGTACTGTTTTCTTTCCTTCAACCACGGGTTGAAGTAAAGAAAATTACTCGATTCCCCCCATTAACACATTCAGTGTCGATGGGGGAATCCCTCTTGCGGAGCCATTGTATTCTGACAGCAGGAGGTTTCCAAGCCATCAAAATACAGTGATCACTGCCGGCAGTGATCGCATGAGAAAATCCCGACAGGCTGGTTGATCATTGTGTCAACTTCAGTACAACCAGCCAGTCCATAGACGGATCAAAATTCGGCCGGTTCCTGCTGAACTCGCCAAATTTTGATCTGTCTATGGCCAGCCTTAAGTATAGTGTAAGTGGGCAATTTTTAGGCTTTTTTTTAATGTGTTTTTCGCATATGAAGTGCCATATGGGAGCTTCTTTGGGGTAGAACTGCCTGTAACGTATATTTTTGTGCACGCTCTAATCGCAGGTAACGGGGACAAAACTTCCCATTCTGCTTCAAAAGTCGCTCATGTATGTTTTTGATCTACAGGCACCTAAAGACTCGATGTAACCAGGGACAATTTAAAAGTTCTACAATACAGGAAAAAGAAAAAGCAGACTTTGTCTATACTAACTTGTCTGTGCACAAATAACCAAAAGGACAATTATCCAATAAAGCTAATCTAAAATAGCATGATATATTCCCAGAGGTTAGGAATAAAATAATGTGATCGGTCAATGGTTTACATCCAGGGCTAATTTGAAGCTGCCTTCTCGGGTAGGGCTGGGAACCCAAGAACTAAAACCGAGGAAGGGAGGAAAAGAGAGGTGCCAAGCAGCTGCTGGTAAGTAAACGCACAAAAGTATACACTCACAATAAGTTCTTAGGTGACCGGCAATAAAGATGCAAGGTGTGTAAACTTCCCCAACTGCTGCAGACATATGCCATAGGTCAGTGGCTGATGCTTATGCAGTAAATCAGTGGTCCTCAAGGCCCACTAACAGGCCAGATTTTAAGTATTACCTTGGGGAGATGCAGACTAGAGTACTGCAGCAAATGATATCACCTGGGATGGATTTCAGTTATCTTGCAAACCTGGCCTGTTAGTGGGCCCTGAGGACCAGGGTTGAGGACCACTGCAGTAAATGATATCCAGACCCCATTTACCCTCCGTTCACACCTATGCCTTTTTTAGTGCGTTTTGCAGTTTGCAGAAACGCTGTACAGTTCATTTAACATGGTTTCCTATGGTATACGTTCACTGTGTGGAGCTGGTTGCTAAGAGCCGGTCCACACTAGCACGACTTGTCAGGCGACTTTTCAGCCTGACAAGTCGCGCTCCCTCGCGGTCCATTGACCACTACAGGACCCGTTTCCGACTTAGAAAAAGGGTCCTGTACTACTTCGGGGCGACCTCGGAGCGACTTGCATAGACTTTCATTATGTGAAGTCCCTGCAAGTCGATCTGAAGTCGTGGTGCATGGTAATGCACAAGTCTCCCCCGAAGTAGTAAGGAGTCGTGTCGCCTTAGTGTGAACCGACTCTAAGGCTCCTTTCAGACGGCCGCTCCGCTGCTTAAGTCCGCTGCGGGACCTTTTTTCTTTTTTTTTCCACGGAGCGGATGACATTTCTGTCATCCGCTCCGTGTGCCCGCATATCATCCCATCCGTTTGCGGATGATATGCGGACATAATATAAGTATATGGCACTGCGGATGTCAGCGGATGACACCGCTGACATCCGATTTTCCTTCCTTTCCGTTTTTTACACGGATGGAAAAATGGGGTTCTGTTCCATTCGTAAAAACGGAACAGAACTGAAAGGAGGAAAATCGGATGTCAGCGGATGGTATTCCGCTGACATCCGCAGTGCCATTCACTTACATTGATGTCCGCAAATCATCCGCAAAAAAATAGGATGATTTGCGGACACACGGAGCGGCCGTGTGAAAGGACCCTAAAGCTGCACGATTAATTGTTAGGTAATTGCGATCTCGATTCCACTCCCCCTTACGATCTTAAAACGCCATGTCCGCGATTCTTACAGAGCTGTTCTCTTACTCGCAGCTGTCAAAAAAAAAAGAGCCTCAGGCAAATGTTTATCAACATTGTTAAGGCTGCTAGATAACTATAAACGCAATGTTTTACAATGTATCTTTTCCTTCTTTTAGGCTACATTCACACCTGAGCGTAGCGTTTTTGCGCGGTTTTTACAGCGATTTTTACTGCGATTTTTACCGCAATTTACAGGCGTTTTTTGTGCAGGCGTTTTTAGATTGAATAGAAACCAATGTAAAACGCCTGTAATCTGCCCAAAAAGAAGCTCATGTACTTTTTTGAGCGTTGGGCGTTTTGCTTACAGCGTCAAAACGCTCAGATGTGAACAGGGGCCATTGAAATGAATAGGATTTGTCTTGTTGGGCATTTTGAGAGCTGATCCTAGAGCAGAAAAACTCCCCAAAAACGCCCCAAAACGCCTACATGTGAACGGAGCCTTAGATCCAAGAAGTGAACTTCCATCTGTAAGTCCCGGTGTAACGTTAGAAAACCACACCTCGTGAAAATTCCATACCCACTTCACTTCCTGTCAGAAACGTAATGGAACAGCTGAGCAGCGTAGCAGTGCGCATTCTCACAGCTCCGGATACGTCATTGAACAGCTGGAGGAGCTTAGCATTGCGCATGCTCGGAGGGTATGGAATTTTCACGGTAGTGTGTTGTAACGTTACACCGCCTCAGCTGTTGCGGCGTTTACATTAAAACAGCTCGGCTGCAACATGAGTCATCTCCGCTCCTACCCTTGTCACTTCCCTGCCCAGCAGTGCTCATCAGTGCCGCCTATCAGTGCCACCTATCAGTGCGGCATATTAGTACCTCATAAGTGCCACCTCATCAGTGCCCATCAGTGCCGCCTCATCAGCGCACATCAGTGAAGGAGAAAAATGTATTTATTTTCAAAATTTACTCACAGAAAATAAGAAACTTTTTTTTTTTTTTTTTTCAAAATTTTCTTTTTTATTTCTTTTTTTTTTTTGTAAGAAATAAAAAACCCAGAGGTGATTAAATATCACCAAAAGAAAGCTCTATTTCTGTGAAAAAAAATGATAAAAATGTCATATGGGTACAGTGTAGCATGACCGCGCAATTGTCATTCAAAGCGTGAAAGCTTAAAATTGGCCTGGGCAGGAAGGGGGTGACAGTGCCCTGTAGGCAAGTGGTTAAGATCGTAAGGAGAATACGTAAGGAGAGTAAGCTAGAATACGGCCCTTTTTAACCAATGACACCACCAAGCTTTTAATTCACGCCCTGGTTATCTCTCGCCTCGACTATTGCAACTCCCTCCTCATTGGATTACCCTTACATAGATTATCCCCCCTTCAATCCATAATGAATGCTGCTGCAAGACTTTTCCACCTTACCAACCGTTCAGTGTCCTCCAACCCTCTCTGCCAATCCCTACATTGGCTTCCACTCACCCAACGAATAAAATTCAAAGTGCTTACAATAGTTTACAAAGCCATCCACAACTCTGCCCCCAGCTACATCACTAACCTGATCTCAAAATATCAACCAAGCCACTCTCTTCGGTCCTCCCAAGACCTCCTACTCTCTAGTTCCCTTGTCACCTCTTCCCATGCTCGCCTCCAGGATTTCTCCAGAGCTTCTCCCATTCTTTGGAACTCTCTACCCCAATCTGTCCGACTGTCCCCTAATCTATCCATCTTTAGACGATCCCTGAAAACCCTTCTCTTTAAAGAAGCCTACCCGGCTACTAACTAATAACGCTGTTTCACTCACTCCATCAGCTCATCCCCCACAGCTATTGCCTTTTGTATCAATTGACCCTCCCTTTTTAGATTGTAAGCTCTAACGAGCAGGGCCCTCTGATTCCTCTTGTTCCAAATTGTATTGTAACTGTAATGTCTGCCCTCATTTTGTTAAGCGCTGCGCAAACTGTTGGCGCTATATAAATCCTGTATAATAATAATAATAATAAAGGAGGGGTGAATCGAGATTGCGATTGTTATTTTTTTTTATTTAACAATTAATTATGCAGCTCTAGCAACCAGCTCTACACAGTGAGTAAAAGAGAAAAAAAATGCAACATGCATGTAAAAATGCATTAACACCACACTTCTTCCATTGAAGTCTGTTACACGCAAAATGCAATCTTCTGCAGGAAAAAAAGTCCCTGACCCTTTCCAAAAATGTACCAGCTGAAAATTGCATAGATGTGAACGTGTACCATAGGAAACCATGTTAAATGAACTGTACTGTGTTTCTGCAAACTGCAAAACGCACTAAAAAAGCATAGGTGTAAACGTAGGGTACATGGGGTCTGGATGACATTTACTGCATAAGCATCAGCCACTGACCTATGGCATATGTCTGCAGCTGTTGGGGAAGTTTACACACCTTGTATCTCATTGCCAGTCACCTAAGAACTTCTTCTTAATTTAACTTATGTGTGTTTACTTTTTAAGCATCCAGCGGCTGCTTGGTGCCTCTTTTTCCCTCCCTTCAGCTACAATACATGAAAACTCTCAGAATTGCACGCATTCCCTAGTGCAATATTTGAGTTTCTGTTGCCTTTCTATCATCTCAAACCAGTCTGCCCATTCTCCTCTGACATCAACAAGGCATTTTCATTCCCAGCCGCTCACTGGATATTTTCTCTTTTTTGGACCATTCTCTGTAAACCCATGAGATGGTTGTGCGTGAAAATCCCAGTAGATAGCAGTGTTTGAAATACTTAGACCAGCCCAGCTGGCATCAACAACCATGCCATGTTAAAAGTCACTTAACCACTTCTGGACCGGAAGATTTGCCCCCTTGATGACCAGGCGATTCGGCACTGCATTACTTTACCGGACAATTGCGCAGTTGTGTGATGCTGTACCTAAATTAAATTGATGTCCTTTTTTCCCCCAGAAATAGAGCTTTCTTTTGGTGGTATTTGATCACTTTTTTTTTTTTTGTGCTATAAACAAAAAAAGAGCGACAATTCTGGGGAAAAAAAAAACAAAAACCTATATTTTCTATATTTTTCACATCCTGCTATATAACATTCCCCCAAAAAAAAGAATATATAACTAAAGGGTTCTTTCACATGGGCTTTCCGCCCGGGGGATCGATTCGCTGAGCAGGTGGATGAGAGGTCAGTCTCCGCTTACTTTGCAGAGACAGAGCTGTCAGAGTCCATCTCTCCCCAATAGGGGATCGGATGAAAACGAACCGCCTGTCTGTTTTCATCCTATCCTATCCTCCAGAAGGATGGAAAATGGGGCTTCCATCCGTCCGGATTTCACAGACCGAATCAAATCGCATAGCAGCGGGTGACTGCTGACATCCACTGCTCCATAGGGGTGCATGGAGCATCCGATCAGGTCCCCCTGAAAAACTGACAGGTGGATGGGATCGGAAAGCCCGTGTGAAAGGAGGAAAGGAGCCTAAAGCCCCGTACACACGTACCGATGGTCGGCATACAAATGTTCCTCTTTTCTCCCCGGGATGTCGGTGTCTGTTGAAAAGTGCAAAGACAGCACAAGGACAGCACAAGAATTTTGTCTGCAGACTTCAGCTGACTGCAGAAGTGATGTCATGTAATGGTTAACTTTCCCTGTGTTTTTAATTTTCTGAGCATGCCCAGTCTTGCAAATCTGCGGTCTGTCGGCCGAATTCTGTACTGACAGGCGAACAATCGTCCGTTCTGGTGTCCGCAGACAAAAATTTTCATGTTTGCAAGAAAGACTTTTGTCCGCGGATTGTGCGCAGACATCTGTCGGAGGCACCATACTAACACGCGTACAATCGGCAGATCTTTCGTCCGCCGACGTTTGTATGCCGACGATCGGTACGTGTGTACGGGCCTTAAGGCAAACCCAGTTTTTTCAGTTTTGAATAGAGTGGAGAGGGATTAGAACACCTGTCAGTTTTTATTACTGGCTGTGTCCCCATTAGGGAGATTTACCCTCTATTTGTCCTGTTTACCATTATCATTGGAAGTAAAAGAAAATCCCAAATATTCGGTTGTCCCCAAAAAGGTAACATGGGGGAAATCTTCCAATGGGGACGCTAGTTCTAGTGATCTGGGAGTCCCCAAGGAATTCCCTTTAATTTGCAGGGATTTCCTCTCACTTCCTGCTCTATCCAAATTGGGTAAAAAAAAAAAATTTTGCTTACAGTTTTCCTTTTTAAAGACTTTTTTAAAAAAAAAAAAAAATGTAAATAAAAATGAGGTTATAATTACTTACCTGCTCTATGCAACAATATTGCACAGCGCGGTCCCTTATCTCCAATTTGGTGGTCCCCCCGCTCTGTCAACTCTGTGTGCCCCCTTAGGAAGGCATGTGCTGTGGGGGCACTAGGGTTGCCACCTCATCCTTTTACACCAGGACACATATTACACAGGTTCTGTGGTGATTAAGGATGTAATTACATTTACTTGGTGCCTTATGTGCATTATATTAGCCTCAGAACCTCTGTAATTATGATGTGTCCTAGTTTTAAGGCCCCTTTCACACAGGCTTTCCGATCAGGTGCCTGTCAGTTTTTCAGGAGGACCTGATTGGATGCTCCATGTACCTCTATGTCGCAGCGGATGTCAGCGCTGACATCTCTGCTGATACCTGTTGTTCTCCAATCTGATGTGGTCCGTGAAATCCAGACGGATGTAAACCCTATTTTCCATGCGTCTGGAGGATCGGGTTCATTTTCATTAGATCTCCCTTAGAGGAGATGGGATCTGACAGCTCCGTGTCTGCAAAGTAAGCCGAGTCGGACCTGTCATCCGCTTGCTCAGCGGGGATCAGCGGCTCGATCCCCGCTGAGCAAAGCTGAGTCTGTGTGACAGGACCTTAAGGGATGAGGTGGCAAACCTAGGGGGCACCCATGCTCCTGAGTTGGGGGGGGGGGGGGTGCTAGGAGGACTAGAACAATAGTGGGGCTTTTGCCACCTCAGTGTAGAGAATCGTACAGATTCAATTCTAGTCAAAAGCATTGGATACAGTTTTTTTTTTCTTTTGCATACAGCATTGGTGTAATAATGTGATTCTAATGATGTGTATTTCACATTCTGCTGGCTTCTGATTACTGTAAAAATCCACCTCGGTGATGCCAGACTCCTTGCAGCTGCAATCAGCAGTGCAGGGGTTATTGGCAGTGGCAGCAACTTAGTAGGGGTTGCACCACTTGCCCTCCCCTTTCTGTCCTCTCAGCCAATCACAAACTTCTACTATTCTCTTAAATTGCAACATGTTCTGTGAATGGGTAGGGAAGATCCTTTCATTCATCTTCCCCTTCCTTCATTCATAAAAACTAGGAGTTTTATGAATTGTCGGTCACAGGAAGGGGAGGACGAGAAATGCAATCCATCACAGTTGCAGCTGCTGTTATTAACCTCCACAGCGCCAGATGTTTACATCTATGGGGTCTTTGCCATCTCTAATAACTCTGGGTTATTACAGTGACTAGAAGCCTGCAGAACATGGAATATACTTTATTAGAAATACATTATTACACTGCTCTAGTATGTACCACCCCCCCCCCCCCCCCGAAAAAATGTTACTAAACTTCAGCTTTGCAGTGGGAACATTAAATTTGGATTTCTTCCAGATATCAGCTTTATATGACAACATATGAGGTGGTAATGGTACAAAGAAGCCACTGTATGGCAGTAATTGGCCAAGTTCAGCTATCAAGAGAATTAAAGCGGTTGTAAACTCTGCAAAAAAGAAAAAAAAAAAAAAAAACCCTGTAAGACTCCGTTCACACTATGTCGGATCCGACTTCGGGGCCACCTGTGAAGTCGCGTGCAGCGCGACTTCGGCGTGACTTGCACGGACTTCATAAAATGAATGTCTATGCAAGTTGCCTCCAGGTCACCCCGAAGTAGTACAGGACCCTTTTTATAAGTCGGAGCAACTTAGAACCGTTCCTGTACTACACTATGGGAAGCGACGGACCGCAACTTGTCAGGCTGACCAAGTCTCGGTACAAGTCGGATCAGTGTGAATGGGCTGTAAGACAAAGGCATAAGCTGGAATGTATTGCATACTAGCTCATTATGTAATACTTCCCTCTGGAATGATTTTGTTCTAATACACAGCTGACCTTTTCCCCAGAGTTTCTTCTGTGTTCCCAGGCTCCGGTGCTGTGATTGACCGGAGCCGCGATGACCTCACTCCCGCGCATGCGCGTGGGAGCTGCTGTTCGTGGCACAGGGCTTGGAAGGAACGGCACCCGTGGCCGTGCCTTCAGAGTTAATGCGCCAGTGACATCACAACGGTACACGTTTAGGAGATCTTTTCACTACCTATAGGTACTGTCAATGTCTGCAGAGGAAGTTTACTTCCTCTTTAAAGCAATCCTTCAGCAAATCCTGCTATGGTGACAATGGAATTTAAAGCTCCTCCAACAAGCACAACTACGTTTTATCTCTTGTAACAGCCAGGAACTGCCAGAAATTAGAAAATCTACAAAAAAATAAATAAATACATCACTGGAATAGTAATAGATGCCTACTTTATAAAAATTCAGTTGCAATTACTAAGGGGCATGTTACACTTTGCCGTTTTTGTGCTACTGTTGACACTTATTATCAGCGTGGATTTGATTTAAATCCCAATTTTCAATCGCTTGTAAAAAAGGCTTGATTTAAATCAACTCGATTTAAATCCCAATTTTTAAAGAGCAACTGTCAACTCTGTCCTGCAGCGGTTCCTCCTTTGACCCGCTGTTGACTCACCGACAGTCCTATTCTCTTTAATGGGGCGGCTGGTGATGCGGCAGTGACACAAAAACGTGAGGGACGTGACGGCAGCAGGTGAGTGGATGCCGTCTAACAGGGAGGCCATGATGGATCTGAAATGACAGGTGCTCTTTAAATGTAAGGACTCATTCTTGCTGGTAGTTGGTGTGAAATTGTGTGAATGCATCAATGCAGTGCTATGTTATCTCAGCTTAAAGCGGAGTTCCACCCTGGGAAAGTTTTTTTTTTTTTTTTTTGTGCATTCCACAATGGATAGCCTCTGATCTGTCCCGGGTTGCACTTACCTTTTAGAAGAAATACTTACCTTGAAAATGTATTTTCCAGTGCTGCCATCTCAGGTGTGGGCAGCTTGAAGCCAGCGCGATCCTCTTCTGCGTCCTCTTCCATCTTCTTCGGTCCCACGATGCACTGCACCGGCCCCGCCGTCACTTTCGGTGCCGCAGCGTCATCCCTGCACAGCTTCTGGGCATGCCCAGAAGCTGTTTAGCAAGGTATGACGGCGCCTGCACCATAACTGACGTCGGGGCCGGTGCAGGCGCATTGATTCCTGGGAGCGATGACGTTCAGCTCCCAGGAATCATTGCAAGCCAGGAAGTGACCACTCGCCGTGGCCGCCAAGGGAGGAAGAGGAAGTAAGGTGAGTATACTTTCTTCTAAAGCAAGGTAAGTAAAAAAAAAAAAAAAAAATTGCGATTATCCATTTGGTAAGTATAATTTTAGGGTGGAACTCCACTTTAAAAAGCTTGGATTCATTGAATGAGTTTACCAAAAATGTAAATATTGCAGAATATACAACCCCATGCTGCATAACTAAGATCCATTTCTTGCTGAATAAACTAAATTAATGTATCTTTAATAGAAAACTAAATTAATGTATTTTTAATAGAAAACACAATTAATGTATCTTTAATAGAAAACTATATTTAGATTTTTTAATTAAAAACAAATTTAAAAGGGGGGGGGAAATCTGATTTTAAATTAAAAAAAAAAAATAATAAAATTTTTTTTTCTTAATCATTGATTTTTATTCACCCTGCTTGTTATGATGTACAATAAAGTGTGTTGCATTAGGTAAGCCCAATTATTTTGGAGAGGCTGCCAATGCACCAGAATGGAAAAAAAAAAACCCTGACATGCAGCGTTTTTGTTTTTTCAAAACTGCACAGTGTAAATGGGTCTTGGAGTCGATCCACACTAGCGCGACTTGTCAGGCGACTTGTAAGCCTGACAAGTCGCGCTCCCTCACGGTCCATTGAACGCTACAGGACCCGTTCTAATAGGAGCGACACAATTCGCTCCGACTTAGAAAAAGGGTCCTTTACAACTTCGGGGCGACCTCGGAGCGACTTGCATAGACTTCCATTATGTGAAGTCCATGCAAGTCGCTCCGAAGTCGTGGTGCATGGTAATGCACAAGTCGCCCCCGAAGTAGTACAGAGTCGTGTCGCCTCAGTGTGAACCGACTCTTAAACAGCGACTGGATACAGGTGTGCTTCCATGCCTCGTTTAGTAGAATCATCAGTTTTTTTTATGTCATTAAGGTGGTTTCACGTGCTTTTATTGCATTCTTGCTCGTTTTTCTGGTTTTAGAATTATTTGCTGAAGCCTTTTCTTATAGCCCCTTGAACTCATTGGAAGATCTCCTTGTTATTTACTATCCCCAGTGTGAGAACCAGTCTGATACAGTACCTTGGGAGTTAGAGAGTCTATTTCTAGTTAAGAGTTTGGACTGGATAATACATTTAGCATTGTAGCGGTTTGTGGGGTAAGAGCAAATGACGGGTGTAGGATACTAAGTTTTGTCTATACTGTTGTGTGTGCTGTGTTTTTTTTTTTTTTTTTTCCCTCTCTCTTCTAAGCTCCTTTGTAGTTAAAAATATAGCCTCAGAAGTAATTGTCACTATTTGCACCTCCCCTACCCGGTGCTCCTGCTTTCAGTGTACATCAGAGGGCCTGCCTGCAGCTGTATCCCAGGCTGTCACATCTGTCTCATATCATTCCACCACTGCTACGTGTGAAGACAAGGACCCTCTGTTTGCTTGGTTAATATAAACCTAGGCAGTCTGTAAAAATGTATGCACAGGGGTCACACTCCTCTTACTTTTAGAATACTAAAATATTTATCCTAAAGTAAACTTGCCATGAGAGCCATTGCAGATCCTTCTAAACATGTTAGGTTAAATGACAGTTCTAATCAGGAATGTGCAGAATGGAACAATTTTGTCTAGTTTAGTTTCTAATAGATTCCTTACAGTGTTACAATTTTTTTTGTTTCAATTTGTTTTGTTTGTTTACTTTTGGTAATCTAGTCTAGTGTATCTGGGCTTCAAACCTATGGACACTGTAGCCATTTGGCAGGCCTATTAGACCGCATTCACACTGAAGCGGCACGACTTCTGCACGACTTTGGGGGCGACCTGTGAAGTCCGTGCAAGTCGCGATGAAGTCGCGGTGCACGGGACTTCACAGGTCGCCCCCGAATTAATGCAGAAGTCATGCCGCTTCAGTGTGAAGCGGCACGACTTCCCGTGCACCGCGACTTTGGCGCGACTTGCACGGACTTCACATAGTGGAAGTCAATGCAAGTCGCCTCCAGGTCGCCCCGAAGTAGTACAGGACCCTTTTTCTAAGTCGGAACGACTTGTGTCGCTCCTATTAGAATGGGTCCTGTACCAGTGCATGGACCGCGACTTGTCAGGCTCACAAGTCACCTGACAAGTCGCGGTAGTGTGAATAGAGCCTTAGTCCCCATGCACACAGGGCGTTTTTACAGCTGCTTTTACCAGCGCCTGACTTTCTTTTTTTTTTTTTTTTTTTTTGCAGCTTAAAAACGCCTCCCCATGTTATTCTATGTCCATACACACAGGCTTTTAGGAGCTGCAAGTGGCATAGATGTTTTCACGCTGCAATAAAATCCCAGGGCCAGCACTCTGATGGCTGGCGTTCCAGTTGTAGAAACGTCTGATGCTGCTAAAGGCGGCTTAATGCTAAATACATAGTTAACTACTTAACCCAAACCGACATAGGTCTATGTCAGCTGATTTTAAGTGGTTGTATCGGGGTGAGGCCTTTAGCTAGAGGCATCATGCCTGTACCGTTTTTTTAGAGCCGGCGGTCGGCTTTCCGGCGGTAATGACCGATGTGGCTCGGGAGCCACTCGATCGTTACCCCAGCAAACGGAAGGGGACGCCCCTCTCCCGCCGCCTTCCGCGGCTATGCCCGGGTCTTTCGGTGGGACGGGCAACCAGTCGATGCATCGGCGATCAAAGCCGGGTCTCCGATGACGTAACCCGGAGTCCATGACGTCACATCTGGGTTTTTTCGGCTGCTAAAGGCGCCGAATTTAAAAAGTGAGTGTATTCAAAAATGCAGTTTTCGGCGTTTTGAATACATGGAAGTATAGTGGAGGGGTCTAGGGTCTTTTAGACCCCGATTCCTCCATAAAGAGTACCTGTCACTGCTTATTACTGTCACAAGGGATGTTTACATTGCCTGTGACAGCAATAAAAGTGATCAGATTTTTTATTTTTTTTTTTTTTTTAAAACCTGTGGAAAAATTAAAAAAAAAAACATTTTTAGCTGTCGCCGTGAGTTCGTGCATGGAAAAAATGTATACGAAAGTCGTGCCCGCAAATTAAATCGCTGTTTAAACCACACATGTGAGGTATCGCCGCGATCGCCAGAGCAACAGCAATAATTAAAAAAAAAAAAAAGCTACACTCTTAACTCTAAACTGGTAACCGTTAAAATTTTTTTTATAGCATCTCCTATGTAGATTTTTATTGACCGTAGCTTGTCCCCATTCCGCGGGTGTGTGCAATTTTAAATCATAACATGTTGGGTATTTATTTACTCGACGTGACATCTTTCGCAATAAAAAAAAAAAAATGGGCTAACTTTACTGTTTAGTTTTTTTTATTTGCAGTGAAATGTAATTTTTCAAAAAAAATGGCGTTTGAAAGACCGCTGCACAAATACCGCGTGACAAAAAATATTGCAATGACCGCCATTTTATTCTCCAGAGTCTTTGCTTAAAAATGTTTGGGGGTTCTAAATGGTTTTCTAGCAAAAAATACTGATTTTAACTTTTGAACAAAATGTGTCAAAAATGGGCTCGGTCCTTAAGTGGTTAAGCTACGTCCAAGCTTTTTTTTGTTTGTTTTATCTTGGCCCTTTGAGTCTGGTATGGATCTTGAAAAGGATAGCAATGAGTGTTATAATGGTGTGCTGCCTCTTAATGGGTGAAGTGTGGTTCCAAACAATGTAAATATAATCGCATCAAATTACTTAAAAAATAAGTCAAAACTTATAGATATAATAATAATAATAATACAAAGTGCAATAGCTGTAAAATTAGTGATGGACAATAAATAAGAAAATAAAGTGCCAAGTGTATATGTGCAAAACTTGTGATATTAGCAAATGAGGTAGCAAAGGTAGTGTATGAGTAACCAAGTGACTTATAAAGTATATAACAAGGGGTTAAGTGCTAGGGGACCATGCAGTCACAGTGGTATGGTATATAGAAAGATGTAAAAAACTGCACTAAATATCCATCCACAAATATCAATATTAGGAGTGCAGAACGAGTGGTTAAAAAAAATAGATCCTTCACTTGTTGGTGTTTTAACAGGATTGATGGTGCTCTTCCAAGAAGTGCCACAAAATAGTGTGCCTGGCTGCTCACCTCTCACTTTCTTGTACAACAGCCTGTAAATGTATATGGGTCAGTATCTCCTAGGGGTTCTGGGTCACTGGAGCCCGCTCGGTGTCCTCTGTATCCACTACTCCTTCTCCTTATGGTAGTCTCTTTTTATATATAGAGTTAAACAGAACCTCTCATGGTGCAGTACGTGTGATATTTATTGGGGAAAAATATAGTATAAACTCACATTTAAAACAGCATTCATCGGCGCTTCTGAGAAAATGTGTGCGTCCCTTCCGGGTTATTTCTGTCACTTCCCTACGCGTTGCGTCACGTTCGTCATGACTTCTTCCGGGGACTGTAGTCTTTGATCTAACTTTACACTCTCTGGATCAAAGTCACATCAAAAGTTGCATTAAATTTGACTTAGGCCCCTTTCACACTTGTGTGACTTTGTTCTGTGATTTGGGACTGCAAAGTTGCATGACAAGTCGTACTCCATGATTTCCAATGAGTTTCGTTCATTACTGTGCAACTTCAAGTTGCAACAACTTCAAAGTAGTCCGCGCACTACTTTGATCTGGCTTTGATGCTTTTTGAGGTCCATAGACATTGCTTAAGTCCAGTCAAACTCTTAGGTCGCACAAGTGTGAAAGGGGCCTAAGTGTGGTTGCCTGTGCTATGATTGTTGTAGACTGTGAGCTGAGACCCCCGAGCACTTCCAGCTACACTGACAGTTGTCACTCCCCCCCCCCCTTGTGTCCAGCTGCCTTCTCCAATGGTAGTCTTCATTCAAAGCCCAGCACAGCTATACTGTATGTGTGCTTATGATTGCAGGGGAGAATTTAAGGTATTAGGCTGTACTTCCGTTTTAAGTGGTCATATGTTTTTGACTATAATACACCATAGGTTGGTGTGTTTATATTTTTAGTGATAAAGCGTCTCAGGAATGAAATGGAGATAGAATAACCCCTTGACAACACATACAGCATGTCACAAACGTGAGTACACCCGTAACATTTTTGTAAATTTTATTATCTCTTTTCATGTGAGAACACTGAAGAAATGACACTTTGCTACAATGTAAAGTAGTGAGTGTACAGCTTGTATAGCAGTGTAAATTTGCTGTCCCCTCAAAATAACTCAACACACAGCCATTAATGTCTAAACTTCTGGCAACAAAAGTGAATACACCCCTAAGAGAACATGTACAAATTGGGCCCAGAGTGTCATTTTGTGTGGCCACCCTTATTTTCCAGCACTGCTTTAACCCTCTTGGGCATGGAGTTCACCAGAGCTTCACAGGTTGCCACTGGAGTCCTCTTCTACTCCTCCATGACGATATCACGGAGCTGGTGAATGTTGGAGACCTTGTGCTCCTCCACCTTCCATTTGAGGATGCCACACAGATGCTCAATAGGCTTTAGATCTGGAGATGTGCTTGGACAGTCCATCACCTTTACCATCAGCTTCTTTAGCAGGGCAGTGGTCGTCTTTGAGGTGTGTTTGGGGTATTTATCATGTTGGAATACTGCCCTGCGGCCCAGTCTCCGAAGGGAGGAGATCATGCTCTGCTTCAGTATGTCACAGTACATGTTGGCATTCAAGGTTCCCTCAATGAACTGTAGCTCCCCAGTGCCAGGTGGCACTCATGCTGCCCTAGACCATGATACCCCCACCACCATGCTTGACTGTAGGCAAGACACACTTGTCTTTTGTGCTCCTCACCTGGTTGCCGCCACACACGCTTGATACCATCTGAACCAAATAATTTTATCTTGGTCTCCTCAGACCACAGAACATAGTTCCAGTAATCCATGTCCTTAGTCTGCTGATCTTCAGCAAACTGTTTGCGAGCTTTCTTGTGCATCAACTTTAGAATAGGCTTACATCTGGGATGACAGCCATGCAGACCAATTTGATGCAGTGTGCGGCGTATGGTCAGAGCACTGACAGGCTGACCCCCCCCCACCCCTTCACCTGAGCACGTGCACTCAACTTCTTTGGTTGACCATGGCGAGGTCTGTTCTAATGGAAATGTCCTGTTAAACCATTGTATGGTCTTGGCCACCGTGCTGCAGTTCAGTTTCAGGGTCTTGGCAATCATTTTTATAGCCTAGGCCATCTTTATGTAGAGCAACAATTCTTTTTTCCAGATTCTCAGAGTTCTTTGCCATGAGGTGCCATGTTGAACTTCCAGTGACCAGTATGAGAGAGTGAGAGCGAAAACACCAGATTTAACACACCTGCTCCCCCTTCACACCTGAGACCTTGTAACACTAACGAGTCACATGACAACGGGGAGGGAAAATGGCTAATTGGGCCCAGTTTGCACATTTTCACTTAGATGTCAATGACTGCTTCCAAACACCTGCAAAAAACGCCTGAAAACAGTACGCTCAGGTGTGAATGGAGCCTTAATCTCCTTTTGTTCACAGGCTGTGTATTTCAAGCTACAATTTACAAACAGAAATGGATGATTTAGTAGGATTTGCTCCCTTTTGGCTCAGTTCAAACTAGTGATCGACTGATATCGGTTTTTCGTTACCGATATTTTGGTCAATGCACATCGGTATCGGCCGATATGTTTGTACATTTTTTTTTTTTTACTTTACAGGTATTTTTGTGGAGGGATCAAGACCCCCAACCCCTCCTCTGCTCTTAAAAGCTTTCAAAACACCATGTTTGGCTGTTTTGAATGCTGTCTTTTTTTTTTTTAAATCTGGCGCCAGACAGTACCCGGAAGTGATGTCACTCATGACATCACTTCTGGGTTTTTGCATGGAGAGCCGATCAGAGGCGAATGCGACTTTGATCGGGTTTCGGCGGCCATGCAGGCTGGTTGCCCAGGTCTCCTGGTGGGACAGGAGACCTGGACGAGCCGCGGGAGGGGTGGGGGGACGTCCCCTCCCACTCCTTGTAATGACAACCGATGCGGCTGAGAAGACAGCTGACCATCTGCTATGGACACCATTACCGGGGTGATGCCTCTAGCTGCAGGCATCATTCCGGTACAAGCACTTTCCCGAAATATTGGCAATATCGGTCACCTTGGTGGCCGATTCTGATATATCGGAGAAAGTGCATATCGGCCCCCGACGATAATCGGTCGCTCTCTAGTTCAAACCCATGTAATTTATTTTCTGGTGCATTTCACTCGAGTTACCATTGAACTCTGAACTCTATAAAAGGCCTTTTGATGAAAACACATCAAAAATGAAGAAAGCATGATTTTTTTTTTTTTTATCACAGCTGTAAACAGGGCCTCATCGTATGCTTCAATTTGAAGTTTAAAATAAACACGAGGACCTGTAGGACTATAGCTCACCCATAGTTCTTTGGGAATCCCTTCTCATGAATTATATATTGGTTGTAAAATAAAGATTTTTTTTATGCAATATATTTATAGAAAAAAAATATATAAACCTAGATTAAAAACCTATAAACGTTCCAAAGCAACTAAAATAAAATTGACACTAAATTGTTATATTTTCTTTTTAACTGTATACATATTTTACTGTTGGCACTGCTTTTGGTATAAGCGTAAAGCCGCAATAAGCACTCCACTTACATATATTCCCATTAACTAGCAAAACATTCCCCAGTACATTATTTTAAATAACCACATACAATTGATGAAAATAATGTGAAAATTAAACTTGGTTATATGGTACGCCTCAGTCTCTATGCTAATTTTGTGTTTCTAAAGAAAATGGATTTTAATTTGTCAGCCCTTAATTATTACCAGTTGAAGATCTTGGCGGGGAATATGATGATGCAGGCAGTTTATGCTTCCCAGATGGTTGTTCTCAAGATTGGAGCTCCGACATTCTAAACAAGAACTACTGACACATAGTAAAGTTGCCGTGTGTGTTTTAAACAAATGCAGTAGTTATGTGTAATGGTGTGTAGCCCATTACCTGCAGGTTGTGCCTTCTTGTTAAACTATTCTCAGCGCCTCCTTCATAGTTGCCGAATATTGCCCTCTTTTCCATCCATTCACAAAACTCCTATTACTGTTCTCCCACAATGCATCATGTTCGGTAAAAGCAAAGGAGAATCTGTCAACTGCTCCTCTTCATTTCACTGAACGCTATGCATTGTGGAAGAATGGTAATATGCGTTTTGTAAATGGAAGGGAGGGCCGAGAGGATGGGCGAGCAGCATGACTTTTTAGACTAGCAGTCTGTTATCTCTCACCGCACCAAAGAGAGCCGATTTTTAACAAGAGGCAGTAGCCTGCACATAATAGGATGCATGTGCTAATGTGTTTGATGATGTATTCCTCCCCCACACACACACATATTCAACAAATATAGCAAAACGCGTTCAAAAGTAGATCTGGCAGCCCAAAAGGAAGCAAATAAGAGTGGTTTATTGTTAAAGTGGTTGTAAAGCCAGAGATTACTGCCAGCCCCTCTGTTGTACAGGGTGGTTTTGATTTAAATTAAGTCAATTTAAATCACTAGTAAAAAGGCTTGATTTAAATCCACTCAATTAAATCATAATTTTTAAAGAGCAGCTGTCATCTCTGTCCTGCAGCAGCTCCTCCTCTGACCCTCTGACTCACCGACACTCCCATTCACTTTAATGGGGCGGCTGGTGATGTGGCAGCGACACATTAAGGTGAGGGACGTGGCGGCAGCAGGTGAGTGGATGCCCGCTAACGGGCACTGCCATTTTGCATCTGAAATGACAGGTGCTCTTTATAATTCTTGCTCCTAGTTAGAATCTTTAATATGTGCTAACAAAATGAAGGTTTCCTATTTGGAATGATTAGGCTGTCAGGTTTAGTAAAACAGCAATATCAGAACCGATTTAGTTATACAGTTTGTAGTGTACATAGATTTGCAAAACAATGGGTGAAATAAATATTCCTGAACTCTATTTTATCTCTCTGTTACTGTGAAATTGTGTAAATGCATCAATGCAGTGCATGCTATCTTAGCTTGGATTCATTTAGTTTACCAAAAATGTAAATATTGCAGAATATATAGCCTCATGCTACATAACTAAGCTCTATTAATGCTGAATAAACTAAATGAATAATGTACCTTTTTTAAATAGAAAACTCTTTAGATCAATTTTTTTTTCTCCTCCAAAAGCATTTTATTTAAATAAATTTGCTACAACACACACACTCTCACAAAAGTACCAATTTGATGCAGTGTGCGCCGTATGGTCTGAGCACTGACAGGATGACTCCCCACCCCTTCAACCTCTGCAGCAATGCTGGCAGCACTCGTACATCCATTTCCCAAAGACAAGCTCTGGATATTACGCTGAGCACATGCACACAACTTCTTTGGTCAACCGTGGCGAGGGCTGTTCTGAGTTGAACCTGTCCTGTTAAACCGCTGTATGGTCTTTGCCACCGTGATGCAGCTCAGTTTCAGGGTCTTGGTAATCTTCTTATGGTCTAGGCCATCTTTATGTGGAGCAACAATTCTTTTTTTCAGATCCTCAGCGAGTTCTTTACCATGAGGTGCCATGTTGAACTTCCAGTGACCAGTATGAGAGAGTGATGACACACAATTAACACACCTGCTCCCCACACCGAGTCGCATGACACTGGGGTGGGAAAATGGCTAATTGAGCCCAATTTGGACATTTTTACTTAGGGGTGTACTCACTTTTGTTGCCAGTGGTTTAGACATTAATGGCGGTGTGTTGAGTTATTTTGAGGTGACAGCAAATTTACACTGTTATACAAGCTGTACACTCACTACTTTACATTGTAGGAAAGTGTAGTTTCTTCAGTGTTGTCACATGAAAAGATAAAATATTTACAAAAATTTGGAGGGGTATACTCACTTTTGTGAGATACTGTGTATATATTACATTTTTTTTTTTTTTTTTTTTTTTTTAAATCATTGATTTGTATCCACCCTGCTGTTCTGCTAAGCTATACTACATTGTGTATGTATGTATGTTTCTAAAATTATGCCTCTAAATACCTTCTTTCAGCGCTTTGCTCATCAGTCACGTGACCTTCAACCGCTCTCCTCCCCTTATCGAAGGGCTACAGCGGGAGAGGCTGAGATCCCCCTCTGACATCAGACGGGAGGTCATGTGACTACTGTGCTTTCTGCACAGTCTGCTCCTGCTGTAGCCCTTAGATCAGGGGAGGAGAGCAGCCAGAGGTCACGTGACTGACCAGCAAAGATCCGAATGAAGGTATTTACAAGCACAATATTATATTACCATGTACACCATGTAGTATAGCTTAGTAGAACAGAGGGGTCGGCAGTAATCGTTCTTTGACTTTACTGCCAGCTACCCATAGCGGCAGGAGGGGCGGGGAGGAGGAAGAGATCACTCTGAGCCTAAAGCCTAGTACACACGCAACGAATTTCCGCCGACCGGTCGTCCATCTTTTGTCCAGAGTGGTGTTTTGTTGGTTGGAATGTGCCTAGACTGCACACGAATTTTCCCGCATGACAAAATTCTACTTCAGAAGTGATGTCATGTGTTGGTTTGCTTTCTTTGTGTTCTTTCTTCTCTGAGCATGCCCAGTCTTGCTCATAAGATTTTTCCCTGTCAAAATCTGTACTGACTGCACGAAAATCCGTCAAAGTTTTGACTGGAGGACAAAAATTTTATAGCCTGCACACCAGATTTTTTTCGGTCGATTGTCGGAAGCATCATACTAACAAGCCGAAAATCGGCGGATCGTCGTCAGACGAAAATTCCCGGCCGAATTTCGACGCGTGTGTACGAGGCTTTACACACAGGAGATAAGACGGAGGGAGAGGGAGAGAAAGCAGTGGTATAATGGAGGCATGTAAGCTGACCACTGTATCCTGGATCAGCAGCCATGATTATTGTGGTCAGCACACTAAGAGGGACACAGGAACAGGCAGGATCAACCAGGTTTTCTACAGCATAGAAAGGGACAGATTAGACAGCACAGGCATGGTGCTGTTTAACCTGCTATAAGAGAACTGGATCTCCTTCCTTTTTTTTTTTTTTTTTTTTTTTTTTTTTTCAGGGGTACAACCTCTTTAAAGCAGAACTCCACCTAAAAAGAATAGCTATGCTTATCAGTATTTGTAGCTGCTGACTTTTTTCTGAAGGTGTCTGGACCTCCTCTTTAAGCTTTACATTCAATTCTTCATGAAAGTGAAAATGTAGAACACATTGCAGTTATACTTTTATCCCTGCACTATCTTTGTGGGCATGGAGTAGTGGACACTGAAAGGTGAACTTTCTTTGTGAAAACCTTGGATCTCCTCTTGAAATGAAATAAAAGTCAGATGAAGTTGAGGATCTCCATAAATTGCTTCTAACATAAGGGTTTCTTTTTATTTTCTCCAGAGCATATTATAACGACTTTTCATCTTAAAACTTTACCTAGGGATTTGTTAAAAATTTTCACGTGGCTTTACAACAACGGCATGGAGTCACAGATGACTACACTCAATACTAGCATGAAACAAAAACCATGCAAAACTGAATTACTACTTTCATCTGTTTTTAGTTTTTCAGTTTTCTCATTGTCTTTGGCAATCAGACCTGCCATGGTTTCTTCATGTGGGTGTTGTATGCTATAAGTAAAATAATTTGACAAGTTTCAGACCTTTGCTAATGCAGGGGGAATCATAGGAATGAAGATCTAATAAAAGGGGCATTTCCTCTGCAGACTTTTAAATGTTACTGCTAGTATACATTAATGGTTTGAAGAAAGCCCATGTCACATTAGCAGTTTAGTTTTGCAAGCTTCAGCTCCATGTGAAGATTAGCGAAATGTCACTCCTTTGTTGGGCGTTCTTGGTTGCTGGAGTGTTTTCTGACACATCTACCATCTAGCTAGTGAGGGAGTGACACCTAGAAGCAGCAAAGTATTTTCTTTACAGTGCTTTTCCTAGCAATGTGCCCAATGTTTTTTCTGGTTTCTCCAGGCCACCAGGTATGCTGGATACACACGAGAAGTTTTTTATCATTTAAGCTAGTGGGCGTATCACTCTGTGCCCATGCTCTAGGAAGCTAGTGGTGATGGATTTGCTTCTTGAATATGATGCAGGAAATCATGTAGTAGTGCTTAGTAATTTTGTTCTAGGAGAGCAGGCAGTGGGGGTTGTGATTTGCGATCATGCCTTAGGCCCCTTTCACACAGGCGCACCGCCTGTCAGTTTTTTTGGCGGATCTGAACGGTCCCCCCATGCATCCCTATGGAGCATCGGATGTCAGCGGAGACATGTCTGCTGACATCCGATCCGTCAAATCTGGACAGATGGAAACCCTATTTTCCATCCGTCCAGCGGATTGGATGAGAACGGACCGACGGTCCTTTCCCATCGGATTCCCCCATAGAGATGTATGGGGCTCTGACAGCTGTGTTCTCCGCAAACAGCGTGGAGAACAGCTGTCATTCTCATGCTCAGCGGGGGATCGCAGATCGATCCCCCGCTGAGATAAACGGAGTCTGCCGACGGAGCGGATAGTGTGAAAGAGCCCTTAGGAGGGCAGGTAATAAGGGTTGGGCTATATGTGTGACTCTCCCTGCCAGACAGCTACCTTTTTTTAATGTGAAAAATCCCACTAATTCCTATGATGGAGAAAATCTATTCAGTGTCCCATTGGTGGAATGTCTTCATAGAATTGGAAGAGTTTTTTCCACTGTTGTTGTTGTGTTTTTTTTTTTTTTTTTTCTCAAGGACAGGTGAGTAGTAGAATTTGGAAGTGTACTGGAGGAAACGAGAGTCAGTTCAAGAATGCATTCCACAGTTACCCTTTACATTCTTCTTCTTTCTACTACTTGCTGACTGCTAGAGTAAATTCTTAGTCCAGCTGATATTGGAACAAGCAGCTAGGACTGACAGTGGCCTGTAAGGCCCCTTTCACACTTATGCGACCTGTCCTGCGACTTGGGACTGCAAAGTTGCATGACAAGTCGTACTCCATGATTTCCAATGAGTACCGTTCATATCTGTGCGACTTCTGTTGACTGGGCTGTTTTTTAATGTGTTTTGAGGTCCATAGACATTAGCATTGCTTCAAGTCCAGTCAAAATTGCGGTAAAATCGCACAACTTTTAGGTCGCTTAACCACTCAAGCCCCGGAGAATTTGGCTGTTCAAAGACCAGGGACTATTTAGCGATTCGGCACTGCGTGACTGTAACGGACAATTGCAGGGTCATGCGACGCTGTACCCAAATGAAATTGACGTCCTGTTTTCCCCACAACAGAGCTTTCTTTTGGTATTTGATCACCTGTGCGATTTTTACTTTTTGCGCTATAAACAAAAAAAGAGCGACAATTTTGAAAAAATAACAATATTTTTCACATTTTTTTTTTTTTTTATATGAAATTCTCAAAAAAAAAAAATTAAAACAAAATTTTTTAACATTTTAGGCCAATTTGTTTTCTGCTACATATTTTTGGTAAAAAAAAAAATCGCAATAAGCATATTTTGATTGGTTTGTGCAAAAGTTATCGTCTTTACTAACTACGGGAAAGATTTGTCATTTTTATTTTTTATTTTTTTTTGCCGGACTGAAACATTGCGGTGGACAGATCGGACCTGTCCGCCTGTCTGTTTTCATCCGAACAATCCTCCAGACAAATGGAAAATAGGGTTTCCATCCATCTTGATTTCACAGACAAGATAGGATCGGAGAGCAGCGGGCGTCAGCGGACATGTCACCACTGACATCCACTGCCCCATAAGGATGCTTGGAGCATCCGATCAGGTCCATCTGAAAAACTGACAGGCGGACCGGATCAGAAAGCCTGTGTGAAAGGAGCCTGAACCACTTGAGCTCCGCCCGCCGCAGTTTTACTGTGGCAGGCAGCCACTCCTGGGCAAAGTAACGTAGTACTACGTTGCTCGCTCAGAAGACTCTAGGGGGCGAGCGCGTGCCGCCGGCGGTGCGCTTCCGCCCCTGCTTGTTAGCTGGGGAGCCAGTGCGTGTGACCAGTGGCTCCGATGGCCGCCGGCTACTTGCGATCTCCCGCAGCTAAGAGAGGACAGGCGGCTGATGTAAACACAGCTGTCTGTCATTCTCCCTGAAGTGATCACAGAGGTCATGTGATCCTGCTATATAGGATCGCATGTCTCTGTGATTACTTCACAAGCCACGCCCCCAGACAGTTAGAATCACGCACCTAGGGACACATTTGACCCCTTGATCACCAGTACAGTTAACCCCTTCCCTGCCAGTGTTATTTTTACAGTAACAGTGCATATTTATAGCACTGATTACTGTAGTAATGTCACTGGTACCCCCAAAAGTGTCAAAAATGTCAGGGGTTCAATCTGTCTGCCACAATGTCACAGTCCTGCAAAAAAAAAAAAAACGCAGATCGTCGCCATTACTAGTAAAAAAAATAACAAAACAATTAAAATGACATAAATCTTTCCCTTAGTTGGTAAACGCAATAACTTTTGCGCAAACCAATCAAAATACGCTTATTGCGTGTTTTTTTTTTACCAAAAATATGTAGCAGAGAACAAATGTGCCTAAAATGTTAAATTTTGATTTTTACATTTTTTTTTTTTTTTTTGAGAACTTCATATGAAAAAATATTGTTGTTCTTTCAAAATTTTCGCTCCTTTATAGCGCAAAAAATAATAATCGCACAGGTGATCAGATACTACCAAAAGAAAGCTCTGTTTGTTGGAAAAAAAGGGTGTAAATTTCGTTTGGGTACAGCTTCGCATGACCGCGCAATTGTCCGTTAAAAGTCACGCAGTGCCGAATCGCAAAATAGGGCCTGGTCATTGAGCAGCCAAATCCTCTGGGGCTAAAGTGGTTAAGCAACCCATACAACAGTGTGTATGTATATGTATATGTATATATATATATATATATATATATATATAGTGGGTACGGAAAGTATTCAGACCCCCTTAAATTTTTCACTCTTTGTTATATTGCAGCCATTTGGTAAAATCATTTAAGTTCATTCTTCTTCCTCATGAATGTACACATAGCACCCCATACTGACAGAAAAATACAGAATTGTTGACATTGTTGCGGATTTATTAAAAAAGAAAAACTGAAATATCACATGGTCCTAAGTATTCAGACCCTTTGCTCAGTATTTAGTAGAAGCCCCCTTTTGATCTAATACAGCCAGGAGTCTTTTTGGGAAAGATGCAACAAGTCTTTCACACCTGGATTTGGGGATCCTCTGCCATTCCTCCTTGCAGATCCTCTCCAGTTCTTTCAGGTTGGATGGTAAACGTTGGTGGACAGCCATTTTTAGGTCTCTCCAGAGATGCTCAATTGGGTTTAAGTCAGGGCTCTGGCTGGGCCATTCAAGAACAGTCATGGAGTTGTTGTGAAGCCACTCCTTCGTTATTTTAGCTGTGTGCTTAGGGTCATTGTCTTGTTGGAAGGTAAACCTTCGGCCCAGTCTGAGGTCCAGAGCACTCTGGAGAAGGTTTTTGTCCAGGATATCCCTGTACTTGGCCGCATTCATCTTTCCCTCGATTGCAACCAGTCGTCCTGTCCCTGCAGCTGAAAAACACCCCCACAGCATGATGCTGCCACCACCATGCTTCACTGTTGGGACTGTATTGGACAGGTGATGAGCAGTGCCTGGTTTTCTCCACACATACCGCTTAGAATTAAGGCCAAAAAGTTCTATTTTGGTCTCATCAGACCAGAGAATCTTATTTCTCACCATCTTGGAGTCCTTCAGGTGTTTTTTAGCAAACTCCATGCGGACTTTCATGTGTCTTACACTGAGGAGAGGCTTCCGTCGGGCCACTCTGCCATAAAGCCCCGACTGGTGGAGGGCTGCAGTGATGGTTGACTTTCTACAACTTTCTCCCATCTCCTGACTGCATCTCTGGAGCTCAGCCACAGTGATCTTTGGGTTCTTCTTTACCTCTCTCACCAAGGCTCTTCTCCCCCAATAGCTCAGTTTGGCCGGACGGCCAGCTCTAGGAAGGGTTCTGGTCGTCCCAAACGTTTTCTATTTGAGGATTATGGAGGCCACTGTGCTCTTAGGAACCTTAAGTGCAGCAGAAATCTTTTTGTAACCTTGGCCAGATCTGTGCCTTGCCACAATTCTGTCTCTGAGCTCTTCAGGCAGTTCCTTTGACATCATGATTCTCATTTGCTCTGACATGCATTGTGATCTGGAAGGTCTTATATAGACAGGTGTGTGGCTTTCCTAATCAAGTCCAATCAGTATAATCAAATTCAGCTGGACTCAAATGAAGGTGTAGAACCATCTCAAGGATGATCAGAAGAAATGGAAAGCACCTGAGTTAAATATATGAGTGTCACAGCAAAGGGTCTGAATACTTAGGACCATGTGATATTTCAGTTTTTCTTTTTTAATAAATCTGCAACAATGTCAACAATTCTGTGTTTTTCTGTCAGTATGGGGTCCTATGTGTACATTCATGAGGAAGAAGAATGAACTTAAATGATTTTAGCAAATGGCTGCAATATAACAAAGAGTGAAAAATTTAAGGGGGTCTGAATACTTTCCGTACCCACTGTGTATGTATGTATATATATATATGTGTATGTGTATGTGTATATGTATGTATGTATGTATATATATATATATATATATATATATACATAATGTATAGATTCTTTCTTTTTTTTTTTTTGAGACGGAGGTCATCAGTGCTGGTCTCTTTTTAGTGTCTCGGTCAGTAAGTTCTATGCAGCTTTGTAACATGTGCTTGTACAACAGCTCTAAAGCTGTAATTTTAGGAATAAGATTTTTTTCTTTTTCAAAGTCCTTACAGCCTTTTCCTGATTGCTCAATTTTCAGTTGGAGTAGGGGGGAGGCTATGGGGGTTGAGTGTTCTTAGTCAAAATGTTCCTGTGTTCTGCTAACACTCCTCTTTTAAAAAAGCAAACAAGCCATCTTTGACCCCGTAGAGGGGCCATACAAGTTAAGAACAGCTCAGTCCTTTTAAGCTTGCCTGTACATTACATTTTAATTTTGAGTTGACATGGTGTTAAGAAAATCTCACTTTTTAAATGAACTTGGTAACATTACTCAGAACAGCTGGTAATATCTGCTTCAGCATGTTCTGTTGTACAATGGTTTTCCTTGCATATTTCTTGTAGGAGCATTCAGACACTGGTTAGGAAGCCAAGTGTCCTCTGGAGATGCATTCATTGTGAATGAGATCACTGACCCAGCCAGCTCTGTTTGATTCCTATCCTAAGGGAACATAAAACTAATTTTCAGTCTTTTTTTTTTTTTTTTTTTTTTACTGGAAATTATTAAACATACTTTCCCCATGCGAGGGGGTTCATGGGATATATAAAATGTTCCTCCTGCAAATATTTTTGCCCTCTTGTAAATATGTTTGCTTAGTTAAAAATATCCAGCACAATGAGCAATCTTTGACTAGCGCTTTCATATTTTCTCATTTTAAAATGTGAGGTTTTAAGGGAGAGTTTACAGTTGATAACATTTTTTTCAAATACAAATATGTTCATTAAGAGCAGTTCCAAGAAAAGTAAAAAACCCAGAGAGCTGTTAAAGCTGACCATAGATTTTTTTTCTTTCCTGCAACAAATGAAACTCGCTTGATTCCCCAATCAACACAGTCAGTGTCGGTAGGGGGGAATTCACTCCATGGAGCTATTCGTTTTTTTTTCCAGCAGGAGGGGGGAAGCAGCCATCCCTGCTGGGAGAACACACCGTGATTATTGCTAGTGACTATAGCCGCTGGCAATAATTGCATGAAAAATCCAATAGGTTGGTTGTACCCAAGTGGATCAGTCAATCAACTTGGGCTAAAATCAACCTGCCCCATACATGGTTCAAATCTCAGCTGGTCCCTGGTGAACCAGCCAAGATTCAAACCGTCTATGGCTGGATTTAGGCTATTTCCGTTAAACACAGCGACTGTGCTACAGTTCTAGAGGTCACCTGGTTTTACTTAATCTGAATTTGTTAAGAATGATGCAAAATAACCACACAAAGCTAAACAGCGCTTTCCAACGCTCTTTGCTGTGTAATTTCTTCTCGTATCTGCTTTTAACATGCCCAATTACATTTGGGACTTTTAAGGCAGGTTTGACTCTTATCCATTAGTACACCCCCCCTACACAAAACACTACAAATTTTGAACACCCTTACTATTTAAGTTGAATTTTCATGACCTAATCTCTGTTATTCAACAAACGATAACCGCATCTGCTCTGCAGTAAAAGGAAACTACAGTTCCCATCAACCACAGGGAAATGTAGTAAATGTAGGCGGCTACACTAGGCCTGTACATGTTGAATGTGTCTGGGTCTGCCAACCACTGCAAGTGGGGCTGATTTACATCTCAGCTTCCTGGAGAAAAAAACTACAGAAGGAATGTGCTAAAACCAGTGGCTGGGGGAATAGGAGGCCTAGCAGCCACCGGTCTTACAAACAGGAAACCAAAGAGCTATAACGATTTGATTTGAAAACGAACGGGCTATTTCAAAGCAACTACTGAAAAGACCCACAGGCTGGATGACGATAGGAAATCAGTAACAAGGACATGAATAGAAGTTTTTGGCCTTAGTTCTGCTTTAAGAATAAAGATTGAGTATTTAATAATTTTTTTTTTTTTCAACTTTGAAACTGAACTTCTTTGCCTTTTGATGATGGCGACGTAATTGCACTGCTTGCTTTGTCCTTGGCTGTATTTAAAGCTAAACTTTGGGAATTAAGCAAAATGTACCCTTTACTCCGCAGGAAGGATTGGGTCGATTTAATTGTTAATCCCTTGTGAAAGCAATAAAGTTGCCCTCGGTGCTTTAAGCTGGTGACTTGTAAAGGCTTTTAAAGCATTGCTATTAGATATTTTTGGGTACTGTAGTATGGCCCCGTTCCAAGGATGTATGCAATTTTAAAGCGTGACATGCTTGTTATCTATTTATCTAGCATAACATCTTTTATAGTTTAACAAAATTGGGTATTCTATAGTGTTTGTGGGCAAAAAAAAAATGCATCAAACTCTGGCGCAAACACTGTGTGACGTAAAAGATTACAACACCCACCGTTGTATCTCTGTTAAAAAAAAAAAAAAAAAAAAAGTATAATAGTTGGGGGTTCTAAGTAATTTTCTAGCAAGAAATTACAGATTTTTACATGTAGGAGAGAAATGTCAGAATTGGCCTTGGTGGGAACTGGTTAACAAAGAGGGGAGGGGCGGGAAGGGGATCGGCTCAAACACAGACTATGGAAGAAACAGGGAGATGCAGAGGCGCATAGGAGACAGCTGGATGACTGAGGCACATAAACTGGCCACCAGTGTTGGTAGTAACTGCGTTTAAGTAAACGGCGTTACTTAACGCAGTTACTTTTCAGGGTAACGAGTAATCTAATTGATTACTCGTCCTCTCCCTGTAACGCCATTGCCGCTACTTTCGGCTGCGTTACTGCAATTACATATACCGCCTCTAGATGGCAGTAGATGTAATTGTATTCCCCCTCTCCTCTGACTGCTGTCCGCCATACTGTAACTGGAGTGGAGCGAGAAGAGGAGGAGACTCAGTCGAGTGAGTCACACGAGTCGCCGTCGGACAGTGGAGATCTACCCTGTAGTTGGACCTGACAAAACATCAATTAAACAGGTTTGGCAATAGCAGAAGCAACAGTTCAATAAGCGCTAAATAGTTTTAAATAGTTTTATTACAATGGTGGAGTGGACTAGTGTTCATTCTTATCATCATTGGCAGGGGGCTTTCTCCCAACTGCACTGGGCGAATGGAGGACTATGCTGCAAACAATAATAAACCAGATAAATGTAATGTAATCATCTGTACCCAATTTAAAGTAAGAGGTATGCATAGTCTACTGATGGTGGGCCCTTTAACCTAAGAATCTTTTTTTTTTTTTTTTTTTTTTATTTGCCCAAATATAAAATTCACATTTTAGGCTAAAATGACTTTACCCCAAAGAAAACATTAAATGTTTTCAAAAATCAGAGACCAGACACCATGTAGAATAGTATAAAATAAGCTGCGCTGTATGTTGAACCATCAACTGAAATAGTCCATAAAAAAGTCCAATAACAAAATGAAGTTGTGAAAACTTGTGCAGGTACCCCTTACCAAATGGTTGATATAGAGAAGCCAAGTGATGAGTATTCAATTATCCTCGCGGATGTGACACACCATTCACCCAATGACGTTGGGGCTTCTCAGCAGGGGGCATTAAAGTAAAAGAAAATGGACACCATAGTGTAAATCCACCTTAAAAAAGGGTTAAGCACCAAGAATTAATATTCAGGCCCTGTTCAGGTACCGCTTACCAGAAATAAGATAATATAAGGCCGAACAGTAAAAGGAGACTCCAGATGCGCCTCAGATGTTGGGAATCGAGGGACCTTGTGATGTCAGTATGGAACTCCAGCAACGTGTAGGTTGAATTTATGAAAAATAAAACAGTGCAAACGCCATAGCGTAAAACCAAAAAAAACAGAACAAAAAACACCCAAGTGATGTGCACACAACAGGTCTCGTGGGGGGAGAGTCAGTGCATATGGGGGGATAGGACACCAATCACCAAATAAACTCCGTAGGTACCCCTTACCAAATGCTGAATGGATAGAGAGCAAACAAAGGAATGTATGGGGTGTCAAACCAATGAAGATGGCTGCTTACCAGATGGATAAGTAACGGAGAAAAAGAGGGACACCAAACATGCAGACCGAATGACCAGTGATATGTATGGATACTCTTACCAACTTCAATGGTTAAACAGGCAGGGATGTAAAGCTCAGCTCAAGTTCCCAGGTGGAAAACGACCAGCTCAACAGATGAATGAATGAAGGGATCCAGTAATTGACACTCGAATCGGGGCTTCTCCAAAGGGTTTAGGGCTCAGAGGTGGATCAGAGAACAGCCGGAGAACACAGAGGAGAGAGCCATAGTGTAAAACCCCAATTATGTTTAATAAAAAAAGGAATAAAACTTACAAACATCGGAAGAAAAACAGCATGTACAGAGAGATGTGCGAGCCGCCGGCCGGCCGGCTCCGCTCGCCCGTCCTTCAAAGGTGGATCACGTGGGGATGACGTTAGGACGCGGCGTGCTGACGTCATCCCCACGTGAAACACCTTTGAAGGACGGGCGAGCGGAGCCGTCCGGCCGGCGGCTCGCACATCTCTCTGTACATGCTGTTTTTCTTCCGATGTTTGTAAGTTTTATTCCTTTTTTTATTAAACATAATTGGGGTTTTACACTATGGCTCTCTCCTCTGTGTTCTCCGGCTGTTCTCTGATCCACCTCTGAGCCCTGAGCCCTTTGGAGAAGCCCCGATTCGAGTGTCAATTACTGGATCCCTTCATTCATTCATCTGTTGAGCTGGTCGTTTTCCACCTGGGAACTTGAGCTGAGCTTTACATCCCTGCCTGTTTAACCATTGAAGTTGATAAGAGTATCCATACATATCACTGGTCATTCGGTCTGCATGTTTGGTGTCCCTCTTTTTCTCCGTTACTTATCCATCTGGTAAGCAGCCATCTTCATTGGTTTGACACCCCATACATTCCTTTGTTTGCTCTCTATCCATTCAGCATTTGGTAAGGGGTACCTACGGAGTTTATTTGGTGATTGGTGTCCTATCCCCCCATATGCACTGACTCTCCCCCCACGAGACCTGTTGTGTGCACATCACTTGGGTGTTTTTTGTTCTGTTTTTTTTGGTTTTACGCTATGGCGTTTGCCCTGTTTTATTTTTCATAAATTCAACCTACACGTTGCTGGAGTTCCATACTGACATCACAAGGTCCCTCGATTCCCAACATCTGAGGCGCATCTGGAGTCTCCTTTTACTGTTCGGCCTTATATTATCTTATTTCTGGTAAGCGGTACCTGAACAGGGCCTGAATATTAATTCTTGGTGCTTAACCCTTTTTTAAGTTGGATTTACACTATGGTGTCCATTTTCTTTTACTTTAATGCCCCCTGCTGAGAAGCCCCAACGTCATTGGGTGAATGGTGTGTCACATCCGCGAGGATAATTGAATACTCATCACTTGGCTTCTCTATATCAACCATTTGGTAAGGGGTACCTGCACAAGTTTTCACAACTTCATTTTGTTACTGGACTTTTTTATGGACTATTTCAGTTGATGGTTCAACATACAGTGCAGCTTATTTTATACTATTTATTTTGGGGTGTCTGTCGCACTTGAAGTTGCTGCTTATTACTGGTTTGAATTAGCGCAGTTGTTTTCCTTTATTTACCATGTAGAATACATTGCTGGCAGTTGCAATGTATTTATGTCACACAGTATTAGCGCAACGCTTTATCAAAGCCATATTTTTAGAAAAAATAAACTCACCTTAATTTTTGACCACACAAACAAAATATAATACAATTTATTTGGTTAAATACTAAATACATCACATCAGGCCTGAAAATTGCAACAGTGAAAAACCATGGCACCCAAAATTGTCCATAAGCAACATTTTAAAACCTTCTCAGCTCATCCATTTATAGTTAACCACTTAAGCCCCAGAAGATTTTACCCCCTTCCTGACCAGGGCCTATTTTGCGATTCGGCACTGTGTGACTTTATCGGACAATTGCGCGGTCAGTCGAGTGAGTCACACAAGTCGCCGTCGGACAGCAGTGCCAGCAGCACAGCGCGCCATAGAGAGCATATAGTCCGGCGGGCAGCGAATCGGCGACCCGACCCAGCCATTGCCAGTTTGCCACTTTACTTAATCACTTGTTGTGACTTTTGCCAGCCTGGCAAAATATATATAAAACAAATATATAGTCCAGGACTCCACCACCGGCACCACCACAGGGCAGCAGGAAGTCCACCACCACCAGTCCACCAACGCACACAGCCAGCCCAGAAGAGGAGAGAGGCACAGACAGGCAGGCCTGAGGCCTGGAGGAGGACGGAGCCAGAGGGACTCGACCCGGACAACAGTGTGCCACACCACCAGCAAGCCCAGCACAGAAGGTACCAAAAAAAAAAAAAAAACTGTCAGTCACAGACAGTCAGGACTCAGACCCCCACCTGCCACACCACCCACCACACCACCACCAGTGTGCCGTGCCACACCACCACCAGTGTGCCACACCGCCGCCACCACCAGTGTGCCACACCGCCGCCACCACCAGTGTGCCACACCGCCGCCACCACCAGTGTGCCACACCGCCGCCACCACCAGTGTGCCACACTGCCACCACTCGTGTGCCACACCACCAACAGCCAGCCACGCCAGGCAGCAGGTACCAAAAAACAACACAAAATACAGTTACTCACAGTCAGGAGGACTCAGGACTCAGACCCCCACAGTGTGCCACACCGCCACAACTATTAAAGATCTCATAGAACGTAATTGCATTATAGAATAGTAAAAAAAAGTGCAGTTACTTTGCTGAGTAACTAATTACTTTTTCAATGTGGTAACTGAGTCAGTAACTCAATTACTTTTTGGGAGAAGTAATTACTTTCTTAAAGTAAGATGACCAACACTGCTGGCCACACTATCCGAGATGAGCAGCCATGCTAAAGGTAGTCAGTTTACAGAGGGAAAGGCAGGAACCCTCAGGGTCAACCAGGCATTGCAGAACATAGAAAGGGACAATTGACATGGCAAAAGCACTAGGCTATAGCATATATCATATGCCTTAAAGGGACAGGAGCATTTTTTTTTTTTTTTTTGGGTCACAACCACTTTGCACTGACACCATCTACAGTACGCAAGGGCAGTGCGATTTGAATACAGCGCGGGAAACTGGCAAGGAATGTGGGTTTCTCACAGCATTTAGTGTGAACCAGCCCTTATGGGAATACAAACCCCACTTGTAGTAGATCAAATGTGAATCCGAATGTCAACCATGGGTTAAAGGGGTTGTAAAGACAGGTTTTTTTTTTTTTTTTTTTTTTTAACTTCATGCATCTATGCATGAAGATAAAAAAGCCTTCTGTGTGCAGCAGCCCCCTCAGACCCTTAATACTTACCTGAGCCCATCTCTATCCAGCAAAGTCCATGAATGCCTTGGCTGTCTTGAGACTCTCCCTCCTTATAGGCTGAGACACAGCAGCGGCGCAATTGGCTCCCGCTTCTGTCAACTAATGAGGAGAGAAAGAGGGGCTGGGCTGCAGCTCCATTTCTGAATGGACACATGGAGCTGCAGCTCAGCTCGGGTGCCCCTATCTCAAGCTTCTTGTTGTGGGGGCACTCGCCAGAAGAGGGGCCAGGAGAGCAGAAGAGAGACCCGAGAAGAGGAGGATCAGGTCTACTCTGTACAAAATCAATTGCACAGAGCAGGTAAATATAACATGGAATGTTATTTTTATTTAAAAAAAAAAACTAGACTTTACAACCACTTTAGGTGTACCTGTTGATGAAAAGCTGTTAGCTTGGAATACCAGTTTAAATTTATAGCAATGTTTGATGTCAGCAAGATGTAAATCTGTCATGTTCAGTATATCCATAAATATTTTAACCAACACAAAATATGTGAAAGAGTCATTTAACACATTATTTCCATTAGATTAATAACAGCAAGTAATACACTGCTCAAAAAATTTAAAGGAACACTTTTTAATCCGAGTATAGCATCAAGTCCAATTAAACTCCTGGGATATTGGTCTAGTCAGTAAAGTAGCAGAGGAGGTTGCTAATCAGTTTCAGCTGCTTTGGTGTTAAGATGGGCAACAATTTGTTTTTTTTGGCAGATCTGAATGGTCCCCCCATGCATCCCTATGGGCAGGGCCGCTGATAGGGGGGGACCACCAACCCTCTTGTAGGGGGCCCAAGCACACAGGGGGGCCCACACAGAGAGGGGGATTAGTGATGGACAACAAATACAGAAATCTTCCTCTAGTACCTGAATCTGATCTGTCCCTCTCCCTGCTATCAGCTTTTATCTGTTGAGAAAGAGACAGTCGTCCCTCACTAATCCCCCTCCATTGTGTGGGCCCCCCTCCCAGCACTTATCTCTGCTCAGGAGTTTATTTGTAAATTGTAACTTTGTTTCTCTCTCTCTCTGTCTCTCTGATCACTGAGCTCCAACTGCCCAGCCTGTATATTTGTCGCATCTCATCTTCTTTTTTTATTTAACAAATATTTTTTTTTTTTAGAATTAGCAGGAAGAATGCGAGTTATGTTATATTTGTGTCTGATAATATTGATTTTGTTGTAATTTTAGCTAAATATATCTTTAATATTTTCTTGGGGGGGCCCTGCCAGGTAGTCTGTACGGGTCCCCGCGATTTCTAACAGCAGCCCTGCCTATGGGGCATCGGATGTCAGCGGAGACATGTCCGCTGACATCTGATCCGATCTGTCAAATCTGGACGGATGGAAACCCTATTTTCCATCCGTCCAGCGGATGGGATCGGATGAGAACGGACCGACAGTCCGTTCCCATCCGATTCCCCCATAGAGATGTATAGGGAACTGACAGCTGTGTTCTCCGCACACAGTGCGGAAAACAGCTGTTATTCTCCTGCTCATCGATCCCCCCCCACTGAGATAAATTGAGTCCGTCCGACGGACAGAGTGTGTAATAGGGGCCATAGAGGCCACTGACTTTTTTTCCCTACTCATCTTTTCTAACTGGTTTTCACTAGTTTTGCATTTGGCTAGGGTCAGTGTCACTACTGGTAGCATGAGGCGATACCTGGACCCTATAGAGGTTGCACAGGCAGTCCAACTCCTCCAGGATGGCACATCAATACGTGCCAATGCTAGAAGGTTTGCTATGTCTCCCAGCACAGTCTCAAGAGCATGGAGGAGATTCCAGGAGAGAGCAGTTACTCTAGGAGAGCTGGACAAGGCCATAGAAGGTCCTTAACCCATCAGCAGGACCGGTATCTGCTCCTTTGTACAAGGAGGAACAGGATGAGCACTGCCAGAGCCTTACAAAATGGCCTCCAGCAGGCCACTGGTGTGACTCTCTAACCAAACAATCAGAAACAGACTTTATGTGAGTGGCCTAAGGGCCTGTAAGGGTAATTCCAAAACTCACGGGTTTCAATAACATTTTGACTGTTGAAGCCAGATTGAAAATTATATTTATTTAGACAAACATGTAGGTAGGAAGCCATGTTTGGAGAGCAAGTCAATCTTACATTACATTCTGTTGGCTTAATGAACATTGCTCTAACTGACTAGGGTTTCCAATACAGTTTTATACACTACAATGGGTGGCACCTAGCTATCTAATTTCTTTTGAAGTCCCATCTGATGAAATTTTGGAGTCTTTTGGTATGCGGACGGCCATTCACATAGATGTGTGACTTCCAGTTTAGTTCCTTGAACAAATCTTTAAAGACTTGAGATAGCAATCTTGCAAATGAAGGGCTGAACACAACAGCTGCTCTAAAATATGACTTCTCACACAAGATAAATCCAATATATCTGCTTAATCACAAATCCATGCCCTATAATCATAAGTAAATATTTGATAAACAAAATGGCTGCTTCCCTTTTCCTCATCAGGCCCAAAATCCTCTAGTGGGCCCTGTGCTCCCTGCCTGACACCAGTGCTGTATTTTGGCCCAGGCCAACAAGGCCCAGGCCTAGGGCGGCACTTTGTGGGGGGGGCGGCACCCGCATAAAAAAAAAACCCGACCCATCCTCTAAATCCCAGCTCTGCTGTGTCTGCTTTCCTCCTGCACACATAACAGTCCACGGCGCAGCTTGCAGTGGCACTTGGTATCGGTATATCGGCAGTACATGGCAGAGGCGTACTGACCATTCAGGCCAGTAGAGGGCCCCATCATGAGGAGCAGCTGAGGTGACATAGTGATAGATCCTCCTCTTCTGGTCAGTGTACATCCAGGAGCTCTTCCTAACCTGCACTGATAGCTCAGGCTCAGTGAGTGGGACAATGGGAAGTATCGGCTCTCCTTCCCCCTGCTGAGTGCTGACAGCCAGAGAAAGTATGCAGAGTCCTGACCAATCGCAGCCACCTACATCCAACCACCCGGGACATGAGCAGCTGATAGTAGAGGAGCTCAGGGGGAGAGGAGTGAGCAGGCACACACACACATTATACGAGTGATGCAGGACTTACAGGTGAGGCTCTCTGACTCTGTATGACTCCTGCTACAGCAGAACCAACTTTACTTTCCCTCTCTCTGTGTGCTGCAACTCTCTATCTCCCCGGTAAGACAATCACACCCATCCCCCCTCTCTTCACCTTCTCCTGTTTGTTTTTGCTCTCCCCTCACCTCCTGCACCCTCCTGTCTAAGATCTGACCATTGCCATCACTGACTGTCTGCCTGACACCCTTTCTATCCCAGATTACTTGTTATCTCTTCTAACTGTTCAGCAGCTCAGTTAATTATCTGCAGTCATTTAGGAGTCGGTTCACACATATGTGATGTCAGACATTGCATGTGATTCGGAGCGCACTGCTCTGCAAAGAACATGCGATGTTTGTGCGTTGCGAATTCAGCCATACAGATTGTATGGCGTAATTTGCTTCGCATTCAGACCAAAGTCACACAGGACCCTTTTTTGGTCCTCCCCAGAATCGGATCGCATGGTGGTTCACACCTATGCGATCTGATTCATGTATTAATTGACAGTTGGCACTGTGATATGCGAACTGATCTGGGGGTGTCGTTAACTCTGTATTGACACCCCCAGCAATTCGCATATGGCAGTGTGAACTGCCTGCGAGTCAAGTGCGATGGGGGAACCCGCAGTGGATTTGCAGGGTTCCCACATCGCATATGTATGAACCAGCACTTAATGACTGCAGATAATGTACTGAGCTGCTGAACAGTTGGAAGATATTAAAGTCATCTTGGATGAAAAGGGTGTCAGGCAGTCAGAGTGTGTGTGTGTGTGTGTGTGGACCCCTAGAGAGGAATGTCCAGATCTGAGACCTTAGGAGCTCATTCACACAGCTAGATGGGCAGTACAAGCAGGCAGTTGAGCTGAGGTTTTACCACCCCCAACCACCCTTCGAGAAAAAGGTGATGCAGCTACTCAGTGCTGTTCAGTGGCAAAAATTAAATGGTATGTCACCATGAATGGGGTGCACCAAACTAACCTGCAAGTGCCTGCAATGAACATGGCTGGGAGTCTGCATTTTCACAGTAAAAACAGGTGGTGAGTAAATTACATTTTGCACCCTCACTGCTTGTCAAACACCACAATAGCCACCCATCCAATTTAGCCCTTTATTTAGCTCCCCTTTCTCTCTCCGTGTTCCCCTAGAGCCCCTTATTTTCATGCAATCCAACAGAGCCAAGTTCCCCTCCTTCATCCCACTGACATACAGTAGATGCCAAATGAGTCCTCCTCAGATTGACAAGTGACGCAGTCTGATGATGATCATTGAAGGACAGTAAAATGCTTCCTTAGGCCCCTATCACACAAGGGGGACTCCACTTGGCTCAGTGGGGGATCTGTCCATTGATTCCCCACTGATCAGAGCAGACAGATGACAGGTCCGTGTCCACTCAGTTTATGCAGAGTGGCCACGGATCGAACCAACTCTGCTCTATGGGCAGTCGGGCGTAAATGGACTCCGCTGTCTGTTTACACCCAACTACCCTCCGATCCACCAGAGGTGGAGCTCTAAGAGGAAAAGGTGGAGCCTAAAGAAGGGTGTGGTTTACAGATGACAGGGTGGGTCTGAAACGGGAAGGGGTGTGGCCTTGACAGGAAGGGGTGGGCTGTAGTTAAATTAGGGGGTGCACAAGTTTAGTCAGGCCTAGGGCAGCACAAAACCTAAATACACCACTGGCTGGCACCATTGAGCTTGATTGGCATTTGCCATTAAACACCAGAATTGGCAGGTCTGCCACTGGTGCCCTGTGCTTTTAACAGATTAGAGCAGGTTCACCCTGAGCACATTTGACAGACGTGAAAAGGTCTGGAGAAGCCATGGAGAATGTTATGTTGCCTGCAAAATCGTTCAGCATAGCTGGTTTATTGGTGGGTCAGTGATGATCTAGGGAGGCATATCCATGGAGGGATGCACAGACCTCTACAGGCTAGACAATGGCACTCTGACTGCCATTAGGTATTGTGATGAAATTGTCAGACCCTATGCTGGTGCAGTGGGTCTTGGGTTCCTCCTGGTGCACGACCATGCCCGGCCTCATGTGGCGAGAATATGCAGCCAGTTCCAGGAGGCTGAAGGAATTTATACCATTGAATGGCTCCCACGCTCTTCTTACCTAAATCCATTAGAACACCTCTGGAATATTATGTTTCAGTTCATCCGACACTACCAGGTTACACCTCAGTCTGTTCTGGAGCTTAGTGATGCCTTGGTCCAGATCTGGGAGGAAATACCCCAGGACACCATCTGTCGTCTCATTAGGGGGCATGCCCTGACGTTGTCAGGCTTGCTTACAAGCACGTGGGGACCATACAAACTACTAAGTACCATTTTGAGTTGCTGTAATGAAATTTCAGCAAAATGGACTAGACTGCTGCATCATTTTTTCACTTTAATTTTTGGGGTGTCTTTGAATTCAGCCCTCTGTAGGTTGATGATTTTCATTTCCATCAAACGACGTGGTGGCATCCTTTTATTCCTAACACATTACCCCAGTTCATATCAGTATAGATATCCAGCATAAGATTTTTACCTATTGAGGTCTGATGTGTTTTCTAAGTGTTCCTTTAATCTGTTTGAGCAGTGTAGTCACGTACAGGGACAAGATTTGCTGATCATTAAACGTTTTTCTTCGGTTAAGTTAGCCAGAGAATGGAATTAGCAGGCAATCTAATTTGCTCATATTTTCCCTATTACTTCAGATGGGAAAAGTTAGTAACTGACTTTTCCAAGCATATGCAGTTTATTGTGGCTGAGTCCTGGATACATCTATACAGATTGCTTTGTTACTTGCTGACCGAGTGTATCAACCTGGGATATACTCGGTAAATTTTAAGATTTATTTGAAGACTTGGCCAGACTCCTAGTTACTCATCTGCTGTGCAGGATTATTTGTCCTGACAAGTTATTGTGAAGCCTGATTGAAAAAGAATATGTACCCCTGGGGGCAAAGGATGTTCCATGCTGCATTGCTTCTCTGTGTGACCAGCTGTAGACACCGCTAGTAAGCGATAAATGCAATGCATAGCTGAAAAAGAGAACCATTGTTTTTGCCCTTCTGTTCTTTGCAACGTAGGAAGGATTCAGTTCCGAATAAATCAATTTTCTTCATTGTATAAAATGGCAAAAGTGCGTACTTGTTACAGTGCCTTGAAAAAGTATTCACACCCCTTTAAAATGTTGCACATTTTCCCATGTTAGGCCTCTTTCACACTGGGCATTCCGTATGTCAATATATCACCCCATCCGTTTGCGGGTGATATACGGACATAATGCATGTCAATTGGATTAGGGATGTCCACGGATGACCATCCACTGACATCTGATTTGCGTCCTTTCAGTTCTGTTCCGTTTTTTGGAACGGAACAGAACCCTATTTTTCTTCCGTTTTAAAAAACGGAAAGGACGCAAAGTCAGATGTCAGTGGTGTCATCCGTGTGAAAGAGGCCTTACAACCAAAAAATGTAAATGTATTTTATTGGGATTTTATGTGATAGACCAACTCAAAGTGGCACATAATTGTAAAGTGGGAGGAAAATTATAAATATTTTTCATATACGCAAATTGCCTGCTGCAGGTTTCGTTTATATACTATACAATACACTTGTTTATGGTTTCTTCCATGTTCAATCTGTACACTTTTCATGTGCTGATTCTTTGTTCATCTTTCTTATCTTTAATAAACTGGATTGTGATAAAATAAAAATAGTTTTCAAATTTATTTTACAAATATCTGAAAAGTTTGGCGTACATTTGTAATTAGCCCCCCTAGAGTCAATACTTTGTAGACCCTCATTGGACAGATGATGGCAGCAGGAGCCATTGGCTCCCATTGCTGTCAATCAAAAGCTGTGACATGGGAGCAAGGGGCGGGGCAGAGTCCCGCTGTCTCTGTCAATAGACGCAGCATCGGGACTCCGGAGCAAGCCCGCACAGGTGCCCCCATGGAAAGCGGCTTATCTATGGGCACACCGATGAAGAGACGGGGCCTGGAGTGCCGGCGGGGGGGACCCCAGAAGGACAGGTAGGTGGTAGGCATGCACATAAAGATAACCAACACAAATCAATGTAGTCAGGAACCAGCAGGACATTAAAAACAGTCTCTGAATAAACTCCAGTATAATGGACGGCTTCACTTAGATCATAGCAGTGAGCAATAGTGATCAGAGTAGTGAACGATAACCCAGTGAGAAGATGAAATCACCACACACTCCGCCACTGATCCCAGTGAAATAGCCACTCGCCAAAGGGTATTTCCCTCCTGTCACATACCTAGAGATGGAGCCTGACGTGGAGAGGAAGGCGATCTCTTACACCTCCGGTCTAGTACCCCTGATATTACAAACAGGAGGCACTGAAGCCTGGAGTGGCACGAGTGCCTAGTAGTTCAGATGGTGAAGGCTGCAGATGCGAGGTCCGTGCGTACTTGGATGCAGGCTGGATCGTGATGCAGACAGCAGGTACTTGGCAGACTGACTGATCACAGGCAGCAGACACTTGGCAGGCTGATAGGAAGCAGACAGCAGGAATAAGGATGGCCAGTTACACAGCAGGGTTGGGCAAGCCGGGTCGGTAACTAGCAGGCACGTCAGGAACAAAGCAGATAGCAGCAGAGTAGTCAGGTTCAGGCTGGAGTTGGCAACGGCAGACAGGCAGATAGTAGGATAAAGCGGAGACGTAGTCGAAGAGCAAGCCAGGGGTCGGTTCAGGCAGAGTTCAAGCGTGGTCAGACGGATCAGGACAGCAACAGAGTAAAACACCAGGAACAGGAACAGGAAGCTGTAGACCATAAGGCAAGGTCCTAGTGCAGCAGAGGTGTTTATATAGGCCATTTGGCGCCACTTAGTGGTGGGCGTGGAAAGTGAACAGGAATTCTCTGTCCATAGGTTTGGCTAAATAGGCTTTCTCTGTTGGTTTACAAACACTCTCCGTCTGCACATAACTATGTGCCTGCGCTTACTTCTTCCCTGACACCGCCACTCTCATGGCCTACCTAGGTGGTAGGCATGTTTGTTATTTTAAGAATCAAATGTTTACAATCCCTTTTAACCTATTAATGCTAATACCCAAATATTAATTTATCTGTGTGCCAATATGTAAAGCATGCAGACAATGGCAAGTGGTTCAGTTAATGTTCAGAAAAATGTTTGCTAATGCCATGAGAGCAAAATGGGCTAGATGAGTATATCCACTGTTCGCAACAGCTAAAAAAAAACAACCAAAAGCCTGCTTTTCAATGGTGATGTGCAGAAGAACCTCTATCAATGCATAGTACACTGACAATTGAAGGAAATGGGCTTCAACAGCAGTGGACTACACTGGGTTGCATTCCCAATCAACTGAGGACTAGAAAATTAGGCTACAGAAAAACAATGGGTACTAAAACCTATCTCTTTGGACCAATTTTCATTTTGGATGCCATGTTGATGGTAGGCTCAGAAAGCATTTATTATTAATCCATCTGGTCTCGCTGCAATAGTTTAGGTTGATAATGGTCAACTAGTACACATTCGTTTCCTAGTATACATTAGGCCCTCTAATCTTTACAGATTTTTAATTTGAATGCCATGGCATACCTTGGCAAGTATTGCCTCTGAACACTTACTATGGCTGTAGAAGCAACTATGCCCCATGCACACTGGATGTTCTAAACAGGTCAGTAATGTTAGCTGTAGAATGAGTTTTTTGCAGTAGCGTTTTTTTTTTTTTTTTTTAAATTTTTCAGAGTTAAAGCGTCTTTACAACTCAAAAAAACTCCTTATTAAATTAAGTTATTACGTTTTTTATTTATTTTTTTTACACCCATGTGAAAGGACCCTTAATCACATTCTAAACTGATGGTCATTAAGGCTGGAATTTAGTATTAACTCCTTGCATCTTAAAGCTTTCAAAGCTGAAAATATTATTTTACAGAAACTGTTGACTTGTCACATCCCCACGCAATCAGATGTTAACAATTTGGACTGACACAGATATCTGGGAGTGACATGCTTACCTGGTAAACTTCAGCAGACAGCATTCTGTCACAGGTTCAGACAAGTCTTTTGTAGTTCATATGCTGTAATGTTATTAAAAAGCGATTGAACTAAGTTAGCTATAGCAGATTGAGGAAAAATGCAAGTATAAACCATTTTTTCCTGACATTTTAGGTGAATTAATCATATATTTTTTTAATATGTAACGGATTGTGTCTGTCGGCAATATTGGATGCAGTCCATGCTTTTTTCTATATTAAATATGTGGCTGCTGATCACGTAGGATTAATCTTGGAGGACTTTACTGCATTGCTTAGTGTGTTCTATTCAGCTTTGGTTTGCTTTAGACAATTTAATTCCGATTCAAAGCTACATTTTTCAGATATTTATTTGTAAAAAATGTGAAAACCATTTTATCATTTTCCTTCCACGTCACAATTATGTGCCACTTTGTGTAGGTCGATCACACAAAATCCCAATAAAATACATTTTATGTTTAAGGTTGGAACATGAGAAAATGTGAAACATTTTCTTGGGGTATGAATACTTTTTGAAGGCACTGTAGCTAGAAGTCTGAAGTAATGACTTATAAGCATGTTTATATACATTGGGGGGCCTAAGGCTCCTGTTACATTCCACAGGAAAAGTGTCAAAAGATGAACAGGTAAAATAAATTTTTGTTACACAGCTGTTCAAGTAGCAAAATCACATTCTTGGGCTCATTTGACTCCATGTATGATAGAGGACCTCTTAGTATTCTTAAGCCCCGTACACACGTACCGATCGTCGTCATACAAACGTCCGTCTTTTGTCCCCGGGATGTCGATGTCTGTTGAAAAGTGCAAAGACTGCCCAAGAATTTTGTCCGCCGACTACAGCCGACTTGATGATGTCGTGATGTCATGTGATGGTTAACTTTCCCTGTGTTTTTTCTTTTCTGAGCATGCCCAGTCTTGCAAATCTGCGGTCTGTCGGCAGAATTCTGTACTGACTGGCGAACAATCGTCCGTTCTGGTGTCGGCATACAAAAATTTTTATGTTTGCAAGAAAGACTCTTGTCCGCAGAATGTGCGCAGACAGCTGTCGGAGGCACCATACCAACAAGCGTACAATCGGCAGATCTTTCGTCCGCCGACGTTTGTATGCCGACGATCGGTACGTATGTACGGGCCTTTAGGCTGTTTTTGCAATCTCACACAATTGGATTTCTCTTGTTCTGGCCTATCTGGTATCAGAACAAACCCTACTAAAGGCCTCCTAATGAGAGACTAAAAACCACTTGGCAGGACCAGTGAGGAATGAATGCCATAAGGAAGGACACCGAATTACACAAGGTAGCATAATAGAGGGAAAAAAAAAATGCCTAGTTAAAGTGTAAAAATGAACCAATATACAAAGTAGTATTTTATTTTTTTAACCACTTAAGCCCTGGAGGATTTGGCTCATAGACCAGGCCCTATTTTGCGATTCGGCACTGCGTGATTTTAACGGACAGATGCGCGGTCGTGCGAAACTGTACCCAAATGAAATCGACACACACGGAGCTTTCTTTTAGTGGTATTTGATCACTTGTGCAATTTTATTTTTTTTATTTTTGCGCTATAAACAAAAAGAGCGACAATTTTGAAAAAATAACAATATTTTTCACTTTTTTTTTTTTATATAAAATTCTCCAAAAAAAAAAAAATGTAAAAATCAAAATTTTTAACATTTTAGGCCAATTTGTTTTCTGCTACATATTTTTGGTAAAAAAAAAAATCGCAATAAGCGTATTTTGATTGGCTTGCGCAAAAGTTATTGCGTTTTTACTAACTACGGCAAAGATTTATGTCATTTTTATTGTGGTGTGTTTTTTTTTTTTTTTTTTTTTTGCGGAACTGCCGACTTTGGAGCGGACAGATCGGACCCTGACTGACATTTTTGACACTTTTGGGGGTACCAGTGACATTACTACAGTAATCAGTGCTATAAATATGCACTGTTACTGTAAAAATGACACTGGCAGGGAAGGGGTTAACTTTATTGGTGATCAAGGGGTTAAGTGTGTCCCTAGGGTCGTGATTTCTAACTGTGGGGGGCGTGGCTAGTGAAGTAATCACAGAGACATACGATCCTACATAGCAGGATGGCATAGCCTGTCATTTGTTCAGGGAGAATGACAGACGGCTGTGTTTACATCAGCCGTCTGTCTATCTCCCTCTCCTGTGGGAGATCGCGAGTAGCCGGCGGACATCGGAGCCGCCGATCACACGCGCTGGCTAGGCAGGGAACGAGCTGGGGCGGGAGCACGCCGCCTGCGGCACACGCTCGCCCCCTACAGGCTTTTTGGCAAGCGACGTAGTACTATGTCACTTTGCCTGTAAGCGGCTGCGTGCCGCAGTATATGTACAGGAGGCGGTCGTTATGTGGTTAAGTGATTCGACATACAAAGTTGTGTGAATTAGATATGCTAAATGTATTGCATACAGAGACGCGCTGTATGCACATAGGTAAACGCCAATGCAGAAGCCATTGGGGTTTATGAGCACATCTGTGTACAGCCATTCATATACATAGTTACATAGTTTTTGAGGTTGAAAAAAGACATCAGTCCATCCAGTTCAACCTATGATGTGTGTGTTTTTGCTGTTACTATCGATGCTCCCTGCTGATACTACTGCTTGTGGACATCCTTACTGCTCTGACAGTAAAGAACCCTTTACGAATGTATCAGGTTTTCCTGGCATTGAGCCTGATGTCGGTCTGCCATTGTTACCAGTGACACTCTCAGCACATTTGAGCTGTAACCCCAGGTGTGAGAACTGAGACAATGACCATTCCAGCATGTTTGCTTTGTTTTATTGTATTAAAGGGATGGGAGAAGGGAATGAGTGGGATACTCCTCTGGCTCAACTAGGTACAATTTTGGGACTCTTCTAAAACAATGCCTGTTAGCGCTGTCTTGACGCCAGCCAACGCTTCCTGACGCTTGAATATACTGTATCACTGAAAACTGTGCTGGAACCTCGACTTTAATTCAGAAGATCCAGGACTGTAGAATACTTGACTTCTGACACTGCTTTGCTCAAAAGTCACTGAACAGCTCCCTCCAGCCCTGCGCTAGCTTGAGGTAGTTCTTTGTAAATTCCTGTGCTGCTGCAACTCTCAACCTGTACACTCCCCACCGTACACTGACTCTTCAGGGCCAAAACTGCAGGCACCCCCTTTACATTTCAGGGTCCTCAACCTAGGTACCCCCTCTAACACTTCAGGGTCCTCCGACCAGGCACCCCCTTTACCGCTAGCTGACTCTTGGAAGCCAGAACCTTCTCCGGAGTGGTCCCCTCTGACACTACTAGATCCCCCAGGGGCAATCCACAGTACTCATGACCTGTGTAGGCTTTCCTGGGATTGGACCCCTCTCTCTTTTCGCTTGTTCTCGGCACACCGGATCCCCTTCAGCTCAACTCAGCACCCTCTGGATTCTCAGGCAGCACCCAGAGACATCCACCTTCCTCAGACAGGAGGAGAGACAGCCGTCCTCTCCCTCCTGGGACTCTGCTTCCCACCAAAGACGCTGCGTCACGCACTCCCCTCAAACTTATATCCACTCCCAGAATCCTCTGCGGCAGAATCTGCTTTCTGGGGTAGTTACAAGCCTGAATGTGTCCCTATGACATCGGGTCCGCCGGTCACACGCGAGGACATGTTGGGGAACGAGCGGGGGCGAAAGCGGGCCTTCGGCGGCGCGCGCTCGCCCCCTAGAGGCTCCCAGGCTAGCGACGTAGTACTACGTCACTTTGCCTGTACGGGACTGACCGCCGCAGTAAATAGTCGCGCGGCGGTCGGCAAGCGGTTAATAGATCCAGCACTGCATTCTTTCTAGTAGGAGAATCCACCAACTGAGTCCTGTAAGATATAGTTGTCCTGTAAGATATTCATGAAGAGATGTGCCTTTAGTAAGTGTGCAGTCCCCTCTTCCCAGTCAATGTCGGGATAATTGAAGTCCCCCAATATGATGACTGGCCCCAGCTTTGCCGCGTTACCCAACAGTGATAGAAATTCCAGCTCAACCTCCTCCCTTGGTTGGGAGGCCTATAACATACCCCCACTATTACTTTCCCCTATACTTCTTCCCTATAGAGTTCTACCCACACGGATTCTAACTCATTACTCATCCCTTCCATAATGTTACTCCTCTCTACCACCCTTACATTATTTTTGACATAGAGACATACCCCTCCCCCTCTTTTTCCTTCCCTGTCCTTCCGATACAGAGTACCCTTGGATATTGGCCAGCCAGTCGTGTGAGGGGTCAAACCAAATTTCTGTTATTTCCCCAAATATATTCAGTAAAGAAACCTCTAAATCCAGCAAAGAGACTTCTATATCCAGCAGAGACATCCCAATCCAACAAAGAGACATCCCTTTGGCTGCATTGGCTTGCTCAGCAGCTGCCCTGCTTTAGCAATTGCTAATTACTACAGCAGCAACAACTCTCTCGTTTTTGGGGCACAGGCGGCCGGGCCCCTCGGTACGCCCTGGCTTCTGCATGTGTATGGGCTTTGCCCCCCGATGGCGGCCCTGCTGTTTACTCCCGGCAATCTTCACAGCAGCGATTTACCACTGCTTTATAAATGTACAGCATTGTCTTAAAATGTTGTTGATCCATTATTTTTACACTTCTTTTAACCTGCAGACAGAGTAGTGTTACATGGATATGTAGTTATAAGATTACTTTTAAATAGGAAACCAATCAAGTTAACCAATCAAGTTAAACCTCAATTTCACTTTTTTTTTTTTTTTTTTTTTTTTCTTTTACATTTTGTCACATCATATAAATAAAAGCTGTCCACTGTAAGCACCTGCAAGTTTTGTGGTTTCTCTCATGGGACAGCAGACAGGAGTCATTATACCCAAAACTTAACTATTGAGCTGGTACCTTAAACGGAATAAATAATAAAACCCAGCACGACATTGGGTTGGAATAAAAATAAGGCTGCAGCCGTTTATTATTGGTTTTTATTATTTGAACCAAACAGTGTGGTTAAATATACCTATATCCCTGCCACTATCCCATGAGGAAAAGGGGTTCTAGAGACAGCTCCCCTTTTCCTTTACAGTCTAGTTCAAGAATGGACAAACTGCAGGCCGTATACGGCCTGGCGGACCTTTTAATCCGGCCCGCGGAGCGCTGGCTAATTTATTCATTTACAGTGGCGGCCGGTCCTAGGCTTCAGCAAAGGGTGGACCCGGGGCACAAAGCAGTGCGCCCCGAGCCCACCCATTGTGTGACAATAGCGAATGAAAATTCTCTATTGTCACACGGATCCTCCTGGCCAATCAGGAAGCGGGTCTAATACCCGCTTCCTGATTGGCCGCAAGGCAAACCCCATGCCATTGGCCAAGGAGGAGGCGGGAGGACTTGAGGAGACGCCGGGGACTGAGGAGAAGCTGCTGCTGTAAGTGCACTGGTCTCGGGGGTGGGGGGGCCACACTGCATTAAGGGGGCATGCACGCTGGTCTCTGCATTGAAGGGGGCATGCACGCTGGTCTCTGCATTGAAGGGGGCATGCACGCTGGTCTCTGCATTGAAGGGGGCATGCACGCTGGTCTCTGCATTGAAGGGGGCATGCACGCTGGTCTCTGCATTGAAGGGGGCATGCACACTGGTCTCTGCATTGAAGGGGGCACGCACGCTGGTCACTGTGCATTGAAAGGGGGCACACTGGTCACTGCATTGAAAGGGGGCACGCTTGTCACTCTGTATTGAAAGGGGGCACACTATACCTTAATTACTGAAGGCCCCTTTCACACTTTTGTGACCTCCAAAGTCACGCAATTTTTTACAGCGTTTTTTGCCATCTACTCTTGGTCCGGCCCCTGGGTCCAATATATGAACCCATTGCGGCCCTTGTGTCAAAAAGTTTGCCCACCCCTGGTCTAGTTGGTGCTCTTCTTTTCTTTCTTTTTTTTTAGACTGCTAATAACCTACTATTACTGTTTACATCTCCTACTAAATGGATCATTTTATGCTGTGGAAGAGGTACATGCACACAATGACCTTAGCCTTCATTTGTTCAGAATCTGCATATGCGCTGCTGCCGCGTAAATGCCTCATTCAGGAAGATATGTAAACATCAGTAGTTTGTAATTGGCAGTGGCGGCCTTGCTGCCTACAAGTTGTGTACATGTGGGCCTTGAGCACTCGCAGTGGCCAGTAGTGAGTATAAACCTTTTCACAAACTTTACCCGCTTCCCGACCACAATACATATATATATATATATATATATATACTTTGCGGTTTGCAAGTGGTTTACCGCAGGGCTCAAAATTTTAAGTCCTGAGCTACTAGCCAGGCCTTTAGGGTTACTCGCCACCAGTTGCCCCACCCAACTCCTACCCTGCCCGCCCCTAATTCCGCCCCTAAACACGACTAATAAATTATCTCATAAAATTACACTGTTAAATGTTTTTGCATTAATGCAGAAGTTACAAAAATAAATATTAATAACGTTTTCAGTGCAGCCTAATCAGTGCCCATCAAGGGTCTGGAACCCCTAAATCACCCTCCTAGTACCCCCCCCCAAATTTCACCTCCTAGAACAAATCCTCCCACCATCAAAATTTTCCCCCTAGCACAAAAAACCCCTATTATTCCTACTGGCACAACCCCCCCCCCCCAAATACCCCTTTTTAACAGCCCCAAGACTTCCTGTTCTGGCACAAATCCTCACCCCCCCCCCAGCACGAATCGCTCCTCCTAGCACCCTCCCCCCCCCCCCAATTCCCCTGCTAGAAGAAATCTTGTATTGTCACCTCTCAAATTCCCCATCCCAGCACAACCCCCCCTCCCCCCCCCCCCATATCGATCCCACCTAGAAGTAATCATCTTCTCCCCACCCCTCCTAGTACAAATACTTTTTGGGGGATTGTCCTTGGGGGGGGGGGGGGGGGGAATAAGAGAGTTTGTAGCAGGAGGGGTGGGGAGAAGATGATTCTAGGTGGGATCAATATGGGAGGGGGGGGACTGTGCTGAGATAGGGGGGTTGTGCTAGGAGGGGGGGGGACTGTGCTGAGATGGGGGGTTGTGCTAGGAGGGGGGGGGGACTGTGCTGAGATGGGGGGGGGGGGTTGTGCTAGGAGGCGGGGGGGATTGTGCTGAGATTGGGAATTTGGGAGGTGACAGGATAAGATTTGTGCCCCAGTGCAGTTCTCCCTTTCCTCCAGCATGCAGACCTCAGATACAGCGCGGCACATCGCTCTGTGATTCTCCTCTTCTGAGGCTCCTTCTCTTCATATGTCAGAGCGGAGGAGGAGCCTAAGAGAAGCCTATTCCTATTCCTAAAGCTTTGCACGGACAGCTGGCGGGAGAGATGCGGCTGCAGAAGGGGAAGAAGATTGCGGCTCAGGAATGACACTGGATGTCAGATTGGGACTATACAGAGTTCAAGCAATAAACATGATCAAACCAATAAATAAGAAATTAAGGCAAAGTAAAATAAGAAAAATGTGCATACGTAATTGGCGCACGCATTTGTAAATAGTATGTATTCGCCCCATACATGTGAGATATCGCCATGAAAGCGAGAGCAATAATTCTAGTGCTAGACTTCCTCTGTAACTCTAAACAGGTAGCCTGTAAAGGACTTTAAAATGTCGCCTATGGAGATTTTTAAGTATCGTAGTTTGTCGCCATTCTACGAGTGTGTGCAATTTTAAAGCGTGATATGTTGGGTATCTATTTACTTAGCATATCATCTTTCATATTTTACAAAGACATTGGAGTATACTGTATATTGTGTTTTTTGTTTTTTTCCAAAAAAATTACATTGAAAATCTTCAGCGCAAATACTGTGTGACATGAAATTTTTTTTAATAATAATTGCGATTTTATTGCCTAGGATCTCTGATAAAAAAAAATGTATAATGTTTGGGGGTTCTAAGTAATTTGGCAAAATATACTGAAAACTAAATGAAAAACGCCAGAAAAAGCCTGGTTTGAGCTTCAGATTAAGTTTAACATTTCCATGCTTCTTGATATGCTGTCTGTTCTGCCATGTAGCTTACACACAAGGTGTCCATCCGTTATGTATTTTTTTGTTTTATGCTTGGTTTTTAGCTACCCATGTTTGTTATTAGGGATGATCGAATGGTTCGGGTCGACCATCGGTTCGACCTGAACATTGGGTGTTTGAAATTCGGCCGAATTCCCAACTTTGCGGTAAAAGTTCGGAATTGGGCCACCAGAACCGCCCAAAATGCAATGGGACAGGAACTGGGCTTTAAAAGCCTGTGATTGGCCCAGAAACATCAGTAAAAGCCAATTGAAGGGGCAGGAGTCTGCTAGGTATGTGATTGGAGTGACTAGGGGGTCCAGAGGCCAATCAGGAGTAAATACGCCCCCCGGTATATAACATAGCCCCGCCAAACCTCTAGCACTGTAATACAGAGGCTGTGGAATAGAGTGGAAGCATTTCTGTTACTCCTGGTGCTTGTAAAGCTCCAGTATTATTTTGCAATTATTAGTGTGAGGAAAGGGATATGCAGTGTAGTTAGGGTACTATATACCACTATAGTTAGATTCAAAAATCCTAGTTTTTGTAGGGATAGCTTTAAGTGTCAGGGTGACCGTAGTGTAGTTTATGGTGATCTGACTCTGCCATGTCAGGGTGACCGTAGTGTAGTTTAGGGTGATCGTAGTGTAGTTTAGGGTGATCTGACTCTGCTATGCCAGGGTGACCGAACTCTGCCATGTCAGGGTGACCCCACTATGCAGATTCTGGGTTAGGTGTGTGTGTATGTGTATGTATGTGTATATGTATATGTATGTATATGTATGTATATATATATGTATATATATGTATATATATATATATATATATATATATATATATATATATATATATATATATATATATATATATATATATATATATATATATAATGTGTGTGTGTATGTGTGTGTGTGTATATATATATATATATATATATATATATATATATATATAATACACCCCTATACCGAAGTAAAAAAAAACGCCCAGGTGTGAAGGGAGGGTAACGCCATCCCTGCGCTACTGAAATTCTAAGGAAAATAAATCCAAAGAATTCTTTTTTTTTTTTTTTTTTTTTTTCAATAATTGGCTCTCTATCAAAAACTACAATTTTTAAGAACTTTTTTTGCCTGATTCATAGTCCCTGGGGCATGACCCAGAACCCTAGGCACTTTTTAGGGGCATTTATTGGTTTAGGGCTTCAAAATTGTGTTTTTTGATTCCAGAAGTTCGGGTCCCATTGATTTCAATGGGGTTCTGGAATCCGAACCAAACTTTCGGGAAATTCGGGTGTTCTGGTCGAACTGAACTTTTCAAAAGTTCGATCATCCCTATTTGTTACTTGTTCTGTTTTATTGCTACAGATAGGACAGCACCAAGCCACAAAATGTAATAATGCTTGCCTGCCTTCTTGCTCTTCCGTTCCTTTTTTCATTCTATTTTATTGGCTGGTGTCACCATCGTTGGGTTTTTGTGGGTAAATGCTACAAAACTTCGTAGGAAGGTACGTGGCTTACAGAATATGAAGCCACCTCCTATTTTCCCCTGTGTATGCTGGATCTAACAGACCATGTACGTCCCTTTTTTATACTAAGCATAAGACAAAGATTTTGGAGGCAACTTCGTCAATTCCATTGTGCTTATGGCTGGGTTATGTGAGAAGATAGTTTTGGAATTGGATGAAAAGGCAATATTGAACCTAATGCAACACTTATTGCAATATATCCTCCTTTTTCTTTGAAACCATTAAAGTATAGAAAGCAATCTGTTCCTACTAGTAATGTATAATGCCAAACTCTGTTGTCTATTAAAAGCATAAAACCAATCACTAGGGCCAATAAACTTAAAACAGCTGTGTGTGTATATATACACTCTAATCTGGTATCCATATGTATGTTTTCTGAAAGCAGTTTGTCTTTGATGTCTGCCTTTATCAGTAATTTATTGTACTTGCTTAATTTTTAGACTGTTGGGTTTTCCGAAGGGAAGATGAAGTACTTTGGCATCTGTCTGCTTCTTGCTGATCTCATCTGCCAATGGCCTGTCCGAGCAGAGTTTTTCACGTCTATAGGTAAGTCTCTTATATACCACTGTAAGTGTCACCACACGTGACTAGCAACTCCCAATGTTTTTATTTTGTTTCTCTCGAGGTGTCATTTAGAACTTTTATGGCGTCCATTGCATTAATATTTTATTTAGATGGAGCCTAGTAGACTGCATTATTCCCTGGCATCCTATATGTCCTGGATACTCCCAACAACGAGCTCTCCCTGCTAAAATTCTCAGCTTTGTACCCATTTACTTGGGAATTTTTGGCCAATGGCACCCCGCTGCTGTCTCTGCCAATGAGGAGGGAGAGTCCCGGGCAGCCGAGACTCCCATGCAACATCGCTGGATTGAGATGGGGCTCAGGTAAGTATTAGGGGGGCTGCTGCACACAGAAGGTTTCGTATCTTAATGCATAGACTGTTCACACAAACCCAATGCCCATTGAGATGGGCCTTCTGTAATAACTTACTCTACCCACTGCTCTTTATCATACTGATGCCTGTATGTAAAGACCATAGAATGTTGGAATGTAAGCTCTTATCAGCTCTATCATTTTGCTTCTCATTTTCTATTCAGCAGCTGTGGCAGAAGCAGAAACACATACTTCCCTAAATGTGACTCACCATTTCATTTTCACACAATTATTCTGTTTTTGGCAGAGAGGTTGTCCTTACAAGATTGTGTTATTATAACTGTGTTACCTGCAAGGCCAGTTATCAGAGCATTCTGTACTGAAATAAAAGAAAAAATCCTCTTTAGGACACTAAATACTGAAGGGCCACACCAGTGAGCATGGGAGGAAGAGACCCCATGCCAGATAAGTTGGTCCTAAAATGTTACTAAACCCACAACAGTAAATCAGTTTGTATTTGCAGTAAAGCATGCTTGTTATACTCACTGTGGAACCTAGGGGGTTAAATCCTCTGCTTTGTGTAAAAAGGCTGTTTGATCCAGACTTCTATGATCCTCCCCTTCTTCCACTGACTCCTAATAAATCTATGGAGTCAGGTTGCACACGCTCACTTTGGTGTGTATTGCTAGAGAGGTTTCTTTTTTTTTTTTTTTGCATGTGATCAGCACAGGGCCAATCAGCACTGTCCAGACAGAGGGTCAGGGGCCTTGCAGTATCATAGGTCAGTCAGAAAACTCCTTCTACATGTTTTAACCAGTGCTTGGCTGGACACTAATAGAAATCAACCGACTGCTCTAACTACTGATAAGAAAAGGTATTTAAAAGTTTATATTTACTAAAAAAAATTGCATGTCCATGTTCTGTGTATTGTGGGAGACTAGATATAGTGAATGCAGGGTCCTGAAATTAGTTTTATTATTTAGTTTTAAGTTTTACTAAAGAGCCCTTGTCACTTGGCTCATCAGGGTAAAGGCCACTTCCTTAATGCCTAATGAAGACCTCTCTTAAACTCCCCTGCCGCTCCTTCTGTGCCTTGAAAAAAAAAAATAAAATACTTGGTTGTGCTTCAAAGTATGGAGGGGCATGTGATCTCCTCCCATGATGTAATGTTCGAGCCTAGCGAGGTAACATGACAAAGTAATGATGTTGCCATTCCTTCTAAGTTCTGACACTAGCCGACACTGGGAACTTTAATGGCGGCTGTAATGGAAGATGGGAATGGGCTTTGAACAAAATAACAAAGTCTCTACAAAGTGTATATGCAGCTATAAACCTTGCAGATAGCCTTCCCAGAAGAGTTGAAGCCTTCATAGCTGCAAATCAATTTGGTTTCATATATGCACAAAAGCAGCACTTTATTTGGAGAATATTTGATTGTATTCGATGCATTACCGTTGGAGAATGAACTATTATACTATTATATTGTTTTTATTAACCACTTAACAACCAGCCACGTAGACCTACGTCGGCTGACTTTAAGTGGTTGTAGCGGAGTGAGGCCCGGTACCATTTTTTAGAGCCGGTGGTTGGCTTTCCGGTGGTAACGACCAATGCGGCTCGGGAGCCACTCGATCCTTAACCCATTGGCTGGTTGGAGTCCCGATCAAAGCCGGATGCGGCTTTGATCGGGTCTCCAATGACGTAACCCGGGGGCGGCGTCCATGACGTCACATCCGGGTTACTCGACTGCTAAAGGCGCCGGATTTAAAAAGTGAATGTATTCAAAAATGCAGTTTTCTGCATTTTTAATACATGGAAGTGTAGTGGAGGGGTCTAGGGTCTTTTAGACCCCCGATCCCTCCATAAAGAGTACCTGTCACTGCCTATTGCTGTCATCACAAGCGATGTTTACATTGCTTGTGACAGCAATAAAAGTGATCTTTTTTTTTTTTAAAAAACCTGTGCTAAAATTGAAAATAGGAAAAAATAAAAATGTTTTAGCCACCCCCATCGCGGTAAGCTCGCGCACGAAAGAAAATATATATGGGAAGTCGCGCCACAAATGAAATCCCTGTTCAAACCACACGTGAGGTATTATTGCCATCGCCAGAGCGAGAGCAATAATTTAAAAAAAAAAGAGCTACACTCTAAAACTGGTAACCGTTAAAAATGTTTTAAAGTGCCACCTATGGAGATTTTTATTGACCGTAGTTCGTCGTCATTCCGTAACATGTTGGGTATCTATTTACTCGGCGTGACATTATCTTTCACAACATACAGAAAAAGTGGGCTAACTTTACTGTTTAGTTTTTTTAAATGCAGTGAAATAGAATTCTTCAAAAAAAAAAAAATGGCGTTTGAGAGACCGCTGCGCAAATACAGTGTAAAAAAAAATATTGCAATGACCTCCATTTTATTCTCCAGATTCTTTGCTAAAAAAATATATATAATGTTTGGGGGTTCGAAGTAGTTTTCTAGCAAAAAATACTGATTTTAACTTGTGAACAAAATGTGTCAAAAATTGGCTCGGTCCTTAAGTGGTTAAAATTTGATTATACACCTTTACAATGGACTGCACTATCTGAATCCATGTATATACTTATGGTTTGATATTATTTTTATGTTTCCAAATGGTACACCCTACAGGTTATAGTTTGTGACACTTCTATACACGATCGAGTCTGTGCGACACCAAGCATCACATTTTGTATTGTTTTATTTTGTGGGAACACGAGGTGGATGCAGCACTTAGTTTTTGTTTTATTCTACACTTGGGCAGCGCAGAGTGAGATAGATAGATAGATAGATAGATAGATAGATAGATCTCTCAGGAGGAAAAATGGGAGTGCTTCAAGAGCATACTTAACAAGGGGGTGGGCCAGTGCATTCCACAGGGAAATAAATTTTAAAAGAGCAAAACTAAACCCTGGGTGGCTAAACTCCAACATAAAAATGTATATTAGAGCTAAAGAAAAGGCCTTCAAAAAATACAAGACTGAGGGGTCATTGGCAGCATTTAAGCACTACAAAGAGTGTAATAAGAAATGTAAAGACGAAACCAGGGCGGCTAAAATAGAACACGAGAGACATATAGCGGAGGAGAGTAAAAAGAACCCCAAGAAGTTCTTTAAGTATATAAACAGTAGGAAAGCGAGGCCAGAGCACATTGGCCCCATAAAAGATGATAAAGGAAAAATGGCCACTGAGGACAGAGAAAAGGCGGTAGTGTTAAATAATTTCTTTTCTTCAGTCTTCACAAAGGAATCGGGGGGCTACACGAACCTTGCTTGCAAGGCCGAACTAAATAATACACCTCAGGAAGTACCGCCACGGCTAACAGAGGATAGACTTAGAGCTAAACTAGAGAAACTTAACATAAATAAATCCCCGGGACCGGATGGCTTGCACCCGAGGGTTCTTAATGAGCTCAGCCAGGTGATTGCCAGACCATTATTCTTGATCTTTAAGGATAGTTTACAGACGGGTATGGTGCCAGCTGATTGGAAAAAAGCCAACGTGGTACCAATATTTAAAAAGGGGCCGAGATATATCCCGGGTAACTATAGGCCGGTCAGCCTAACATCAGTAGTCTGCAAAATTTTGGAGGGGATAAGGGACCACATACAAGACTTTAGTAATGAAAACGGTATTATAAGTAGTAATCAGCATGGATTCATGAAAAATCGTTTGTGCCAAACCAATCTATTAACCTTCTACGATTAAGTGAGCTGCCACCTAGATAAAGGTAAGCCTGTGGATGTGGTGTATCTGGACTTTGCAAAGGCCTTTGACACCGTTCCCCACAAACGCTTACTGTACAAACTATGGAAGGTAGGTATGGTCCATAAGGTGAGTACCTGGATAGAGAACTGGCTCCAGGGGAGAGTACAGAGGGTGGTGATTAATGGGGAGTACTCGGATTGGGCGGGTGTGGAAAGTGGGGTCCCCCAGGGTTCTGTCCTGGGACCAATCCTGTTTAATTCATAAATGATCTAGAGGAGGGGATATCTAGTACAATCTCAGTATTTGCAGATGATACTAAATTAGGCTTGCCAATATCTTCTATGCAGGATGTGGAAACCTTGCAAGCGGACCTGAACAAAATAACGGGGTGGGCAACTACATGGCAGATGAGATTTAATGTTGAAAAATGTAAAGTAATGCACTTGGGGGCCAGAAACCAGAAAGCAAGCTACTCACTAGGGGGGGAACCTCTGGGTGAGTCTAGGATGGAAAAGGACTTGGGGGTACTGGTAGACAACAAGCTTGGCAGTGGCATGCAATGCCAAGCCGCTGCAAGCAAAGCCAACAGAATACTGGGATGTATAAAAAAGGGGATTCACTCCAGAAATAAAGAGATTATTCTCCCACTCTACAAGACTCTGGTCCGGCCACATCTGGAGTATGCTGTCCAGTTCTGGACACCGGTCCTCAGGAAGGATGTGCTGGAACTGGAGAAAGTCCAGAGAAGGGCAACAAAAATAATTAGGGGAATGGAGGACATCAGCTATGAGGAAAGACTACAAGCATTGAACCTATTCTCTCTGGAGAAGAGACGATTGAGGGGGGATATGATATCAATGTACAAATACTGTTCTGGCGACCCGAGCATAAGGAACAAACTATTCAGAGAGAGGAGATACAATAAGACACGTGGCCACTCACTAAAACTTGAGGAAAGGCGGTTTAACCTTAAAGTGCGTAAGGGGTTCTTCACTGTAAGAGCGGTAAGGATGTGGAATTCTCTCCCACAGTCATATCAGCAGGGAGCATTGATAGTTTCAAAAAACTATTAGATGGACACCTTAAAGACCACAACATACAGGGGTATACAATGTACGGTTAAAAGCAAACACACACACATCATAGGTTGAACTGGATGGACTGATGTCTTTTTTCAACCTCACTAACTATGTAACTATGTAACTGAGTACACCCCTCACGTTTTTTTAAATATTTTATTATATCTTTTCATGTGACAACACTGAAGAAATTACACTTTGCTACAATGTAATTTACTAAGTGTGCAGATTGTATAACAGTGTAAATTTGCTGCCCCCTCAAAATAACTCAACACACCATTAATGTCTAAACCACTGGCAACAAAAGTGAGTACACCCTTAAGTGAAAATGTCCAAATTGGGCCCAATTAGCCATTTTCCCATTCCGGTATCATGTGACTTGTTAATGTTACAAGGTGTCCAGTGTGAATGGGGATCAGGTGTGTTACGTTTGCTGTTATCGCTCTCACTCTCTCATACTGGTAAGTGGAAGTTCAACCTGGCACCTCATGGCAAAGAACTCTCTGAGGATCTGAAAAAAAAAATAATTGTTGCTCTACATAAAGATGACCTAGGCTATAAGAAGATTGCCAAGATCCTGAAACTGAGCTGCAGAACGATTGCCAAGATCATACAGAGGTTTAACAGGACAGGTTCCACTTTAGAACAGGCCTTGCCATGGTCAACCAAAGAAGTTGAGTGCACATGCTCCGTGTCATATCCAGAGGTTGTCTTTGGGAAATAAATGTATGAGTGCTGCTAGCATTTCTGCAGAGGTTGAAGGGGTGGCGGGGGGGTCAGCCTGTCAGTGCTCAGACCATACGCCGCACACTGCATCAAATCGGTCTGCATTGCTGTCGTCTCAGAAAGAAGCCTCTTCTAAAGATGATACACAAGAAAGCCCGCAAACAGTTTGCTTAAGACAGGCAGACTAAGAACATGGATTACTGGTACCATGCCCAGTGGTCTGATGAGACCAAGATAAACTTATTTGGTTCAGATGGTGTCAAGCGTGTGTGGGGTCAACCGGGTGAGGAGTACAAAGACAAGTGTGTCTTGCCTACAGTCAAGCATGTTGGTGGGAGTGTCATGGTCTGGGTCTGCATGAGTGTTGTCAGCACTGGGGAGCTACAGTTTATTGAGGGAACCATGAATGCCAACATGTACATGTGACATACTGAAGCAGAGCATGATCTCCTCCCTTCAGGGACTGGGCTGCATTCCAACATGATAATGATCCCAAACACACCTCCAAGACGACCACTGCCTTTCTAAAGAAGCTGAGGGTAGAGGTGATGGACTAGCCAAGCATGTTTCCAGACCTAAACCCTATTGAGCATCTGTGGGGCATCCTCAAACGGAAGGTGGAAGAGCGCAAGGTCTCCAACATCCACCAGCTCCGTGATGTCATCGTGGAGGAGTGGAAGAGGACTCCAGTGGCAACCTGTGAAGTTTTGGTGAACATCATGCCTAAGAGGGTTAAGGCAGTGGTAGAAAATAATGGTGGCCACATAAAATTTTGACACCTTGAAACCAAGTTGGACATTTTCACTTAGGGGTGTACTCACTTTTGTTGCCAGCGGTTTAGACATTAATGGCTGTGTGTTGAGTTATTGTTGCAAAGTGACATTTCTTCAGTGTTGTCGCATGAAAAGATATAATAAGATATTTACAAAAATGTGAGGGGTGTACTCACTTTTGTGAGATACTGTGTGTGTGTGTGTGTGTGTGTGTGTGTGTGTGTGTTGTGTGTGTGTGTGTTGTTATATATTACACATACATACACACTGCTCAAAAAAGATTAATGGAGCAATTTTTAATCAGAGCATAGCGTCCAGTAAATTGAACTCCTCAGATATTGATCTGGTCAGTTAAGTAGCAGAGGGGGTTGTTAACCAGTTTTAACTGCTTTAGTGTTAATGAAATTAACAGATGCTATACATTGGCAGCAATGAGACGACCTCAAAAACAGGAATTGTTTTACAGGTGGAGGCCACTGACATTTTTTTTTTTTTCCCTAGTCCTCTTTTCGGACGGTTTTAACTAGTTTTGCATTTGGTTAGTGTCACTACTGGTAGCATGAGGTGACACCTGGACCCTATAGGTTGCACAGCCAGTCCAACCCCTCTAGGGTGGCACCTCCATACGAGCCATTGCCAGAAGGTTTGCTGTGTCTTCCACTACAGTCTCAAGAGCATGGAGGAGAATCCAGGAGACAGGCAGTTACTCTAGGAGAGCTGGAGCTTTGTGCACTGCCAGAGCCCTACAAAATTACCTCCAGCAGGCCACTGGGCTGAATATCTGTGACCAAACAATCAGAAATAGACTTCATGAGGTTGGCCTGAGGGCCCCACGTCCTCTAGTGGGCCCTGTGTTCACTGCCCGGCATCGTCAAGCTCAATTGACATTTGCCATTAAACACCAGAATTGGCAAGTCCGCCACTGGCGCCCTCTGCTTTTCACAGATGAATGCAGGTTCACCCTGAGCACATGTGACAGACTTAAAAGGGTTTGGAAAAGCCGTAGAGAATGTTATTCTGCCTTTAACATAGTTCAGCATGACCAGTTTGGTGGTGGGTCAGTGATGGTCTGGGAAAGCCTATCCATAGAGGGATGAACAGACCTTCTACAGGCTAGACAATAGCACCCTGACTGCCATTAGTTTTAGGAATTAAATCCTTGGACCCATTGTCAGACCCTACGTTTGTGCATTGGGTCCTGGGTTCTTCCTGGTGCGCGACAATGCCTGGCCTCATGTGGTGAGAGTATGCAGCTAGTTCCTAGAGAATGAAGGAATTGATGCCATAGAATGGCCCCCACGCTCACCTGACCTAAATCCAAAATAAGACCTCTGGGACATTTATGTTTTGGTCCATCCGACGCCTCCTGGTTGAACCTCAGACTGTTCAGGAGCTCAGGGATGCCCTGGTCCAGATCTGGGAGGAAATACCTCAGGACACTATCAGTCATCTCATTAGGAGCATGCCCCGACATTGTCAGGCACAAGGTCACGGGATGCTCTGGCAGACACCACAGATGCTCTGGTGGCCTATGGGGCCCGTATCGTCTGATCTATGCATTCCCTCCTCTCAAGCTTCTGCCGTGACTTTTGGCAAGATCGAGGCCAAAGGGATTCCAGTCATTCTAGTGGCCCTGGACTGGCCCTCGGCATGCTGACCTGGTCACCGACGTCCCTTGGAGACTGCCTCTTAGGGAGGATCTGCTGTCCCAAGGGCTGATCTTCCATCCTGCTTTACAGTCACTGGCTTTGAAGGCCTGGCTGTTGAAAGCCAGGTGCTGAAGGATAGAGGTTTGCCTGGGTTGGTGACTCTGACACTGCTGAAGGTTAGGAAGTCTACCTCTAGGAAGATCTATCATCGTACGTGGAAAGCATATATTTAGTGGTCGAAGACGTTCGGTGTTCACCCTCGTTCTTTTTCGGAGGTTCGGCTTTTGACCTTCCTTCAACGAGGTGTTGAGCAGAAATTGGCCATGAGTACCATCAAGGGCCAGGTGTCCCCCTTGGAAGTCTTCTTTCAGTGACCCCTGGCCACACACTCCCTGGTGCGTACTTTTATTCAAGGGGTGTCCTACTCCTGTAGGGTATTCTGAATAATGGAGAACTGTGTCCATCAATGATGAACTCAGAGAAATGGATTTTACGGTAAGTAAAAAAACTATATATATAATATATATATATATATATCTTCTTCTTTTTTTTTTTTTTTTTTTTTGCTTTTGAAAAGAGAAGGGATGGGTAAGTCCTTTTTTTGAGTGTTGGTCTTCTCAACAAGACCTCAGACCACATTCAAAACCTGAACTTCTAGCTCTTATGTAATCGCAGGTGAAAGGGATAAGAATTCATCCATCACAAATGTGTTACAATGATAGAACACCTACAAAAATATTTTATTGGCTGCATGCTTTTCAGCAATATGGAGGGTCCTGTTTGAGAGAACCAGCCATGATCGGGCATTCTTATTGAATGCTTAAAGCTGACCTTGCGCTTAAACGCAAGGTCCACTTTCACCATATTACCAAAAGTATTGGGAACACCTGCCTTTACACGCACATGAACTTTAATAGCATCCCAGGCTTAGTCCGTAGAGTTCAGTATTGAGTTGGCCCACTCTTTGCAGCTATAACAGCATCAACTCTTCTGGGAAGGTTGTCCACAAGGTTTAGGAGTGTCTATTGGAATGTTTGACCATTCTTCCAGAAGCGTATTTGTGAGGTCAGGCACTGCTATTGGATGAGAAGGCCTAGCTCACAGTCTCCGCTCTGATTCACCCCAAAAGCGATAATTGGTTTGAGGTCAGAACTCTGTGCAGGCCAGTCAAATTCCTCTACCCCAAACCCCCTGATCCATGTCCTTTATGGACCTTTCTTTGTGCACTGGTCCAAATAATTTGGTGGAGGGGTGATTACGGTGTGGGGTTGTTTTTTAGGGGTTGGGCTTGGCCCCTTAGGTTTAGTGTAGGGAACTCTTAAGGTATCAGCATACAAAGAGATATTTTGGACAATTTCATGCTTTCAACTTTGTAGGAACAGTTTGGGGATGGCCCCTTCCTGTCCCAACATGACTGTGCACCAGTTCTCTCGTGATCCATAAAAGCTTATCCGTGACCAGTGTTGAATTTCGAGAGAGAGAGCGTCTACGAGTGATCTGCCGTCTTCTGTTACCTTTCCTCACAGTGTGGCTGTGTCTGCACTGATTTAACATGCACATTTATCGAAGGAACCCCCATTGAAGTCTTTTGAGCCAAAATGTGTGATTCTGTCCAGAAGAGGCTTATGTACTTTTTTTGACAAGGCGCTTAAAGCAACATTAAACTTTGAAGTGGCGCTGTTGAATATATTTAAAAAAAAAAAAAAACCCTTTTGTCAAGTGTTAAAGTGCTTCTGTTGAAGTTTGAAATCTCACTTCAAAACGCTCAGGTGTGAATTGGGGCCTAACACAACACACAGGTGCCAATAAATTGTTAATGGCACCCCAAATGCAGATTGGAAATGCAGGGTGCTTGCATGCACCAGATTGCATGGTACTGCCTTACCATGCAATTTGGTGCCGCATGTTTTTAAAAAGAACTGCATACACTACTTTTTGTGCGATCTAATGAGATTTCAGCCAATTCAAATGAATGGGTTGAAACTCACAGTGCAGGGTGTGATGATAATGTGGACTGGGCACCCCCAAAGGGCTGTGTGTCAGCCATGACATTTTTAAATGAAAGAGAGCAGCAGTGACCCCCCCCCCCCCCCCCCACAGCCTTCCTCTGGAGGATGTGGCTACATTAGGACTTTATCGTTATATCATTAAACTTTTAGCTGTGTTCCAAACACCCTTAGTACTTTGATACTGCCCCTGCTGGGAGAAGACCATTGCTGATTTTCCCTCTTGGCACTACCTGTGTTTGATAGGGGAATTTTGCAAATTTCTTTCCCGCAACCCATGGTTGCGGAAAAAAATTCACACCGTGTATGGCCTGCCTAACGGATATCCTGCTTTGCTATTGATATAAGATTACAAAATGAGGTTGAAGGATTGTAAGAGGTGCATGAAAGTCAGCCAGCCCCCAGTCTGATCAATCCTTTAACCTCATTTTGTTTTTTGTTATAGGGATGGAGACGCCGGGCAACACCAGCTTGGGTCTCATTTAAAGTCCCACCTAGTCCAATATGTTTAAGCAACCAGGGATGGAGACGCCTTGCTTACGGCTTGGTGCCTCATATAAAGTCCCACCGTGCGATTTTCGTGCGTTTTTGGTGGATGCAGTTTTGATTTGACCTTATTTTTCCATATACAGGGATGGAGACCAATAGCATGTCCTGCTTGTCTCACATAAAGTCCCAAAGAGGAAATTGGGGATTTTAAAGGCAGTGTGCTTTACAGGCCATGCCCCATACATAAAATCCCTTCCTATCTATATACTGCATCCACCAAGGGGATGGAGGTGTAATGCTTTTCAGCTGGTCTCTTCCAGTTTGCACCATGGTTATAACCTAATTATTTGAGTCTTTGAGACAACAGCCAGTCGTGGATGAGGGTGGGTTGGGGGAGGTTGGGCTGTCTCCCTCTCACCTGTTCCCCGATCCACCCATTAGCGGCCATGTGCCTCCAGTGTGAGGACACTAAATTAAGAGTGTAGGACTGCAGATTTAACAGGGTGCCGTGAAGTGGCTCTGCAGCTTTCACATGCGTTTGCAAATGTGTGTCAACTAAACCCCTGTTCTTTGTACCAAGAGACAGGTTTATTTGGTTGGTGACAGACTGGAGGGTGAGTACATCAGACTGGGGGCTGGCTGACTTTCATGCACCTCTTACAATCCTTCAACCTCATTTTGTTTTTTGTTATAGGGATGGAGACGCCAGGCAACACCAGTTTGGGTCTCATTTAAAGTCTCACCTAGTCCAATATGTTTAATTGATATCAGATTTATCACCTGTTGAAAATAACTTGGTTAGAGCATTTTGAGCGAAGGAAAGGTAGAACTCCTATCCCTGTGCTGCTTTCATGTTGCCTGATTGCAGGATAGAGGCAGGGAAGCATCCATGCTGCAGTGGCGAACTGAAATAGAGAATGAGGGTACCAACCTGGATTTATTGTCTGTAAAGGATTTGCATATCCTAGGAATAAATGGACAAAATTACAAATGGTTTGGAAGGTAAAACCGCTTCAGAGTAAAGGCCCGTACACAGGATAAGAATATCGGGTAAAATTTTGTCCGACGAACGATCTGCCGATTTTCGGATCGTTAGTGTAATGCTTTTGACAGCTGATTACAAAGTTTTGGATGACAAAAACTGGATGTGCAGGCTATAAAATCTTTTCTCGCACATGAACAAAACATCAGATTTTCGTTTTAATTAGTACAGTTTTCGTCCAAAAAAAATAAAGTATGAAAGTAACCTCTTCACTTTCCATATGAGACTAGCATGCAACAAAAAAACTAAAGAAAATGTGTCCAATAATTTGATCGTGTGTTCAAGGCTTAAGGTGTGTGTGTGTGTGTGTATGTGTATATATACATACATATAATGTGTGTGTATATATATATATATATATATATATATATATTATATATGTGTACAGTGTGTGTGTGTGTGTGTGTGTGTGTATATATACATACATATAATGTGTGTGTATATATATATATATATATATATATATATATATATATATATATATATATATATATATATATATATATATATATATATATATAATATATTCTTCTTTTTTTTTTTTTTTTTTTAACTTTTAATATCTAAATACTACCTTTTGGAGAATGTAAATACATGATTTTTCTCTTCCGAATTGTAGACAAAAAATCCCTTTGTTTTTGCTTCAGGTCAAATGACGGACTTGATATACAAAGAAAGAGATCTTGTACAGTCTCTGAAAGAGTACATTAGAGAGGAAGAAGAACGACTGGAAAAAATCAAAAGGTAAAAAAAAGAATGCAGTTACTGTTCCTAGCCATACTTTCTGCTAACTGTGCTGATATTGTTTCATCTGCTTTTGAAGAGCACCTGTCATCAAGTGCCGTATTGTGCACTGGTGTTTTGCATTTTGCTGATTTTAGGTAAAAATTCAAGAATACCCAGCTGAGACCAAGAAAGATGGTTCATGCTGTGCACAGTCTGACAACAGTAAATGGATATTCCTCCTGATTACGAAGCAGCCATTTCAGTATTTTGGAATAATGGTAGCTCTTTATAACCCCTCTCATTTGGTTTATCCTTTTGCATGTGTTTTTGTTGGGTTTGATCCCTGTGAATCGTGCTTCTGTTTTTAGTTCCAGAAATGTAATTTTCACCTGTGCATAGATTTTTTTTTTTTTTTTGCGGCCCATACAGCTGAGTTGTTTTAAAATATAAAATAACTTCTCCATGGTAAAATCACAGACCTAGAAACCACAGTTAGTGACTTCTTTAATTTTAGAGCCTCAGTAGAAGTTCCTGTTTAGAGTGCCATGCCTTGCCCTCTGGTTACTTTCACATTGGATACTTGTGGGTACCCATGAATTACTTGACAGCAGGTAACAGGCATCTATGTCCCTCATTTGTTGTGTTCCACTGAGGGTGCTGGTCAGGCTAGTCCACCCCGACTCTATGTAATCTATAGAACAAATGTAATCCATAGAACAAATAAAGAAAATCTCACCACCGCACACCATACAAGCCCAACGTGCAATAGGTGATAATAGCCTCAGCCAAACTCCATCCAGGCCATGCCCCAACATGTTTCGCCTCACCTTACGGTACCTCCATGACTAAGCCCCATGGGTGGGATGAAACATGTTGGGGGATATGACCTGGACGGAGTTAGGCTGAGGCTGCTATCGCTTATTACGCACTGAGGTGCGGTGGCTGATATTTTTCTTTATTTGTTCTGCCACTACCAAAGAGACTAAATAAAGCATATTATCTGTTTATGAATTGAGCCTTAAAGTAGAACGGGACTCCAAGACAACAAAAAAAGGCAAAGTCTATTCTGCATAAAAAAAAATGTTTTCCTCTAGCTCCAATACGTTTTATTCTGTGCAGAGTATCTGCGGGGCATGCATAGTGCAGTGTAAGCTCTCCTCTCCCTTTCGGCATTTGTAAGATGGATCCAGATGCCAGAACATTAACTCCAGTGCAGAAGTTACATCAGCCCTTGCTGCTCAATGGCAGAGGAAGAAGCTTCTGGAGGAAGAGTGGCCAAAGATTTCAGTTGCATTAATGAGGGGAAGGGCACACTGTAATAGTGATAATGTTAGGCTTTAAAACTGGCCATACCTGAATGGAAATTTGTCTGGTTCAGCAGGAACTGGCTGAATTTCGATCCATGTTTGGCTGTTCCCCTTTTGAGAGGAGTTGATCCAGTACTCAACTCTTCCCAAACAGGACAGTCGGTAAATGTCTGCTTGAGTAGCGCTTGCAGCCAATCAGCTACAGTGCTGATCACTGTATTCTGGCAATGGAGGAGTCCCATAGCCAGGATATAATAGCACAGCTGGAGGATTCCCCAATCCACCTCAAATGTGTGGGTGGGAAAAACAGTTCTCTCCTTTTTTTTTTTTTTTTTTTTTTTTTTGGATCAGCCAGCTAGCCTTCCATCTATAGCCATGATAACAATTTGTGAATTGAGCATAATGAGTATGAATGGTTCACCCACACGTTGCATATATACAGAATAACGCTTTATTTTATGTGTTCAATTTTTGTTGTTTACAGCTGGGCTTCCCAAATAGAAGATTTGACAAGCAAATCCTCTCTTGATCCAGAGGGGTTTCTAGCTCATCCTGTGAATGCCTACAAACTTGTGAAGAGGCTTAATACAGGTTGGCTTTCTCTGGAGAACTTAGTGCTTCAAGATTCAACTAAAGGTAACTCATTAAATATGGCTGTATAACATTTTACTTCAATTGTTGTAGGGAACTTATGTTCAGATGTCGTCATAAAAAAAAAAAACAGTCTTGAAGTAATAAAGATTATCAGAAAGCGTCAAATTCGCTTTTTTTTTGGAGAAAATGTTGCGCTAGGCTAGGTACAGTTGGAAAGACCACATGATCACTGCTGAAGAAGGGGATCTTCCAGTTTGGACTGTGATTCTTCTCTTCAGTAGAGATCATGTATTTGAGAACCCAGAGTTTCACATTTGGGCTGTATCATCTACAATCGGGTTTCCTGACCATGGCCACAAGAGCGTACCACATGCATGGAGTGTAAATAGCTGGTGTAAGAGAGCCACAAATACAGCGTACAGTCTCCCATTGCAATGAGTGGCTGAATGCTGCTATATGCTTGTGTAAACATGCAAATGGGTTTACAACCCTGGACGCAGATAGTCTACACCAGCTCTTTACGCTGTTTGCATAAAGCATGTGCATAAAGCCTAAGGCCTCTTTTAGATGGGGTGGGCTCTGTCCAGCAGATCTGCCTGCTCAGCAGGGAATCTCTCCGCTGATCCCCTCTGAGCAGGCAGATGACAGGTTGATGCCCGCTGTTCCCTATGGGGCAGTCGGATGTAATCGGACTGACTGTCTATTTCTATCTGACTGTCGTCCGATCCGCCGGATGGATGGGGACCCCATTGTCTAGGTATTTTTTAAAGGAAATTTCAGAGAATAGGTTGCTGACCACATCCTAAAAAATGCTAGCTTCTTGACTTTGTGTGGCCTCAGTACTATAAAGTAGAAGTTCACTTTTAATAAAAAAAATAATAAATGCATTTTTTTGCAGGTAAAACAATGTGCATGTATTATTATTATTTATTTTTTTATTTTTTTGGAGCCTGTAAAGCATTGCACCAGCAATCAGTAGATCACTGTTGCCATGCAGGTCTCCAGCAAATCTGCCAGTGTATCTGCTTGCCTGTACATCCTGTAGTATCAAGCAGATGCAATCTGATAGGAAGAGAAAATGAACTACCACGCTGCAAAGACTGCTGGATCTTGTAGTTTTCCATTCACAGAACATTGTGAATGATTGACGCAGCTTGGCCAGGTTTTCTTTAAATTGTGACAGCTAGCGGTGGGTGGAGAAGAACCCTGCTAGCTGTCAGATCGGAAAGGTGTGTGTGTGTGTGTGTGTGTGTGTGGGGGGGGGGGGGGGGGGGAACGGTGCATTATGCGGTTCGTAAAATGTTACCTGAATATGGGTGTTACGAAAGTTGTACTTATCCTTTAAGTCACTGACCCAAAACAAATATAAAGAAATATAAAAAGATTAACCTTCCTAGCGGTATTCCCGAGTGTGGCTCGGGGTTAAATTTCAGTGCCAAAAGCGGTAACCCCGAGCCACACTCGGGGTACAGCTAGGAAGATCACTGGATCCTGTGAGAGAGGGTACTCACCTTGTCCCCGGGATCCAGTGATGTATCCCGGCGGTGTGCAGCGGTGGGTCTTCCTCCCGATGCTCTCTGTGCCCCGACTTCCGTCTCCTGCGACGTGACGCTCGCAGGGGGGGGTGGAACCGGCGGCAAATTCAAAAAGTAAAACACACCAAACACACTGATACATTGCAAAATAAAATAAATTCACATTAGTTCGCCCCCCAGTGCCCTTTCCTGCAGTTTTACTGTACTAATATATATATATATATATATATATATATATATATATATATATATATATATATATATGTATATGTATATACTTTAACTTATTTATAGTTATTTATTATATTATAATTTATGATTTTGTGTTTCAAACTTTATCATACCCGAGATGTTATAAAGAAGAACGCACAGTAAAAAAAAAATACTATGTAAATAGTTGGTTTGGGCTGCTCATTCTTAAGAATTACATGCAAAATAATGGTACCGCTTTCAGCACCTAAAATCAGAAAGAATCGTACCGCCAGGGAGGATGTAAGTGGTTGTAAAGGTTAAAAGGTTTTTTCCTTAGTGCATTCTCTGCATTAAGGTATAAAACCTTTCCTGTGTAGCTCCACCCCCAAATACTTAACAGAGTCCGTATTTGATCCAGCACTGTGCCTGAGAGCAGCATCGCTGCTCCTTCTCTCTCCTCATTGGCTCCCGCTGCTGTTGTACAGAGAGTGGGGTCAAGGCCAAGCCGCACTGCATGTCTATGGGCACACAGCCGACTCGGGGGCGAGCCCCCACATCTGACCCCATAGCAACCGCTTGTTATGGGGGCAGACCTTGCAGAGGAGGAACAGAGCGTGCTGGCGGTGAGTAGAGGAGGATGGGGACTGCTCTGTGCAAACCAACTATTTTAGGAGGATTAGTCAACAGTGGCAGCCTGTATATTTCTCTGATCATGGGTTTTCTTGACTTTTCTGCTGTTCACTTCTCCTTTAGGATCACCTTAAATAATCACACCGACAAAAAAATTCTTTCGACTGGGTTGATACTTTAATTGTGTATCGGCCACAGCTTGACAACTGTAAATTGAACAATCAAACCTGTAAACATATATAGCCAACACCAGATCCCTTAACAGTGCTGAGTGGCGTATCTCAACTTTTCTTGCCTATTAGGAGCCAATTCAGCCCCCAGCCGTCCAAGTTAGGCTCAGGGGCTTACTAACGGCTTCCTGCTCCCCATTCTACTGACTCCTTCAGCCACCTGCCACCTCAGCCAACAAAAGGAATAACCCCCAGCTGTGACAATAAAATTTATGTAGCAACAAACATACATTAAACTAACAGTAAATATTGCAACCAGGATTTAACTACAACAGCATCCAATAACACAACGGATACAACACAAAGCCCAAGTCGTGTTTTATTTTTTATTTTGCATTATTTGTTAATTTATTTTTTTTTAAAATAAAAGTTCAGCAACAAAGGGCGGGAGGGCCCTCGTTGCTCGTGAAAATAGTACAGACTAAGGAACCAGTAAGTCACGTGACTTGCAGTGACACAAAAGTCTCCTCCTTTTTTTCCCCACCAATAACCTGCCACCAAATTTACACCACCTCATCCACCAAACCCACCCCATTGTCATTCCTTAACCGTTTTTACGCCATTGTGCCAACCCAAAGGAACTGTCTCCAGTCATGATGCCTGCTGTGTTTTATAACACAGGGCATTGCTTTTATTTCATCCTGGAATTAAACAGTCAGTAATTGAATTGTTTGGCCTTTAAACATGTGTGAAAACTGTATTTGGATGGCTTAGACAGAACTTTCCAGTAATATAAATGAGTCTCCTGGGGTTTTGTACTATACAGGCTATGCATGTTTCATCTATTGTTGGCTGACATTGCATGTAGTTTTTTTTTTTTTTATTTAGTTAGGTACTGATGACTTTCACATGAGCATGTTTTCCTTGCAGCCTCGGCTTGTTTTCAAGTAACGAAGTATTGTAACCCGCCAAGACATTGCACATGTTCTTTTGTAGACTTGGCTGGAAACTTTGCTGCTCTGCCATTCCTTACCACAAGAATAATTCCTGACCTTCTCATCCTAGTTTTATAATCTGCTGCTAGTGTAATGAAAGTTAATTTCCTAAACAGGGAACAGGGCAACCGATTCCAATGCAACATTATTGGATCCCTGCTTAGTTTTGACCCTATTTACAGACTGAAAATTGTACTGCTTTACTGTTTCAGCCCTTAAATCAGCATAAAAGCATAAAGCAAACTGAAAATATCCACTTAAAGTACAAATGTTAAAAGGAACTTGCAACGGCTCCTCTTGAGTCCTTTAACCACTTAAGCCCCGGAGGATTTGGCTGCTCAAAGACCAGGGCCTATTTTGCGATTCGGCACTGCGTGAATTTAACGGACAATTGCACGATCGTGCGACGCTGTACTGAAATGAAATTGACGTCCTTTTTTCCCACAAACAGAGCTTTCTTTTGGTGGTATTTAATCACCTGTGCGATTTTTACTTTTTGCACTATAAACAAAAAAGAGCGACAATTTTGAAAAAATAACAATTATTTTCACATTTTTTCACGTTTTTTTTTTTTATATGAAATTCCCCCCCAAAAAAATGTAAAAATCGAAATTTTTTAACATTTCAGGCCAATTTTGTTAGCTGCTACATATCATTTTAATGTTTTTTTTTTTTAACTAGTAATGGTGGTGATCTGCGTGTTTTTTTTTTTTTGCGGGACTGCGACATTGCGGTGGACAGATCGGACCCTTGACTAAAATTTTTGACACTTTTGGGAGTACCAGTGAAATTACTACAGTAATCAGTGCTATACATATGCACTGTTACTGTAAAAATGACACTGGCAGGGAAGGGGTTAACTTTATTAGTGATTAGTGGGTTAAATGTATCCTTAGGGGCGTGATTCTAATTGTCCGGGGGCGTGGCTTGTGATGTAACCACAGAGACATGCGATCCTAGATAGCAGTTAGATCAGGGAGAATGACAGGCGGGTTTGTTTACATCAGCTGTCTGCCTTTCTCCCTCACCAGTGGGAGATTGCGAGTGACCGGCGGACATTGGAGCCGACGGTCACTCGCACGGGGATGTCGGGGAACGAGCGGGGGCGGTACGTGCCTCAGGCGGCGCGCGCTCGCCCCCTAGATGCTCTTGGGCGAGCGACGTAGCCCTACGTCGGTTTGCCCAGGAGAGCCAGACTGCCGCAGTAAATAGTCGTGCGGCGGTCGGCAAGTGGTTAAAAAAACAAAAAAAATCAACTGATTTTTGGACTTCTAATACAGCCTGGCAATTACTGCTCTCTTTTGGATTGTCTGTCTCTAACTGATAACTCATAAAGCGCTCTATAAACTGCTAATATGAGCACACTAGGGCACTGCCTACTACCTGTTATATTAAACATTAATATGCAGTTGTCCTTATTTAGCAGGCTATGTATTTTATTATAGTATATATTTCTCTAGCGCTCATTGACAGACGTAGTCCTCGGTGATACACCACCTTCGGGTTATGTTGCCTCCACAGGAGCAGGACTAGACAGGAAATTAAAAAGCTCTGGCCACACCCTAGGGGCAGTCCCAGAGGGTATATCCTCTCTCTCTCTGCCTCAGCAAATCAGTTATTTTCTGTCTAGTTAGGAGTAAGGACCTAGATACCTTGCTGGGATCTTAGGTCCTGGCAAGAATTTTTTTCTTAAAGGATTTTTTAGACAGCTTTTTTCTCCAGTGTTCCTGTGAGATCTTCAAGCAAGAAAGCTGAACTGGGCGACGGGCTGGATGTTGAGATCCGTTGGTCACCCCAGTTCAGCCTACGAGCGCGTGCAGGCCATAGCTCCGCGCTGGGTCGGCCGCGACAAAGTCCCATTAAAGGACTGAACCCGCGAGTTAAACGTCTCGCTGAAACGCCAAAGACCATGAGTCACGGCGTCCGTATCGGTCGACAGCCCTCCCGCCCCGGTGGAGAGGGGTACTGTCAGGAGTTGGTGCCCGCCTGGTTCCGGTATGGTGAGTAGTATGTTCCCCCTTTTTTCCCTGACGGGTTTTGTGGTGAACGCGGGCCCCTCTCTGTATGGTAAGAAAGAGTCCTTTCTATCCTATAACGTGTCACAGATCCTCCTACTTTGAGTGTGATTTTATGTGTGCAAAAAGCCAGGAGGCTTGGTTTGGGAGCTAACAATCTATTGTATACATGTTTAAAAGATGTAATCTGTGGCATTCTGGGAATCTTATGGGTTAAGTATAAGCTACCTACCAGTCAGAAGCCACGGACATGTAGACTGTCTTCCAAATCAGATCTTTTGATGGAACAGATCATACAAGGGCTACGGTTTATCTGTGACGCAGCCTTGGACACTACTCCCTTGTTAGGGCATGCATCTAAGTTAGCAGTGATCCTCAGACGTGTGCTGTGGTTAAAATGCTGGTCAGCTGACCTAGGTTCCAAAAAGACCTTGACCAATCTCCCTTTTCAGGGGAATCGTCTATTTGGGGCCAACCTAGATGAAATCATTAAGGATGCCACTGGGGGCAAGAGCACTTTTTTGCCACAGGCTGCAAAAGCTAAGGGACCTCGCAACAAGCGAGGACCTTTCTTTACCGCCCATAAAGGGCGCCCGGCTGGTACTCCCGGGAAAGGCAAGACTCCTCCAGGAGGGTTCAAGAAGGGCTGGTCGGACAAGCAGAGGACCAACTCAGCCAAACCCGAAGTAAAGGAGTACACAGCCTGAAGGTGCGCCCCCACCCGGTTTCAGGGTGGGGGGACGTTTTCACCGGTATTCAGGACATTAGATCGAGCATCAACCACTACTACCGGTGCGATTCTTCCCTTCCAACATTTAAGTACCACAGGAAGCGGTAGTTACCGTTCCCTGAATAGATCTTTTCCTTTACCCTTTCCTAAGATTAGTCCCGATACCTCACAGGAATCGGATCTGATTGACCAGATAGGCCAAGTAGCCTCTAGTCGGGTGACTTCGGTCCCTGAGGTTCAACCAGAAAAGATCACCTTTCCTGATAACTATCAGGTATCTGATAAATGTGTGGAAACGGAAAACGACCAGACTTTCTCGGATGGTCGGGGCCAGATAGCTCTAGGGACGCCTGGTTCAGATCCAATCAGCTCCAGTGGTCCTAGAAATTCTAGGCTGGCCTCCTCAAGCCGGCCTGGCCGACTTGGACATGTTAGTCGCAGACGTTCCGTGGGAACTTCGTCTCAGGGAGTGTCTGTGGTCTCAAGGACCAATTTACCTTCGTGCTTTACAGTCGCTGGTTTTAATGGCCTGGCCATTGAGACCCAAGTACTGAAGGACAGAGGTTTGTCTACTTCAGTCATTCCTACCCTTATTAAAGCAAGGAAAGCGACTTCCAGCAAAGTCTATTATCACACATGGAAGACTTATATTGCGTGGTGCGAATCTTTAGGATTTCCTCCACGTACCTATTCGGTGTCTCGAATATTGGCCTTTTTGCAACAAGGGGTTGAGCAGAAGCTAGCCTTGAGCACCATCAAGGGTCAAGTTTCAGCATTAGCAATCTTCTTTCAGAAACCTTTAGCTACCAAATCCTTGGTGCGGAATTTCATCCAGGGGGTGCGGCACCTGGCTCCTCCAGTCCGCGCGCCCTTACCGCCCTGGGATCTTAATTTGGTTTTGTCGGTTCTACAGAAACCTCCCTTTGAAAACATCAGGGAGATTCCCTTGCTTACTTTATCCCAGAAGGTGGCCTTCTTGGTGGCTATTACTTCTGCTCGCAGGGTGTCAGAACTGGTTGCATTATCATGCCAGTCCCCATACCTAGTGATTCATAGGGATAAGGTAGTACTTCATCCTAAGCCATCTTTTCTTCCTAAGGTGGTTTCAGATTTTCATCTGAATGAAGATATTGTACTACCTTCCTTGTGTCCTCAGCCCAAGCATCATCGGGAACATGCGTTGCATTCCTTAGATGTGGTTCGGGCAATCAGGGTATACCTGAAAACTACGGAATCATTCCGTAAGACGGATTCACTTTTTGTGATCACGGATGGCCCCAGAAAGGGTTTGCCTGCATCTGCCGCGACCATTGCCAAATGGATTAGACAAACGGTGGTACAGGCTTATTCTATTAAGGGTCAGAGTCCTCCGTTCCCTGTTAGGGCGCACTCCACTCGAGCGCTCAGTACTTCCTGGGCCTTTCGCCATCAGGCGTCAGTGGTCCAGGTATGTAAGGCGGCCACTTGGTCGTCGGTACATACCTTTACAAAATTCTATAAAATTGATGTGACGGCATCGGCGGATGCCTCATTTGGCCGCAAGGTTTTGCAGGCCGCAATTTGAGGAGACCGGTGGTCTACCTCGAGGGTTTTTTTCTGTTTGAAAAAAAAAAAAAAAAAAAAAAAAAAAGATTTTTTCTCTCTTTTGTTGAGTCTCATCATTAAGGATGAGCATTGTAAACTTCTAGTTGGCACCGGTTGGGCCTCCTAGATTGGGATTTGATTTCATTTTCCCACCCCTCAGTTGTGATACTGCTCTGGGACGTCCCGAAGGTGGTGTATCACCGAGGACTACGTCTGTCAATGAGCGCTAGAGAAAAATGGATTTTTGTAAAATCTTACCGTAAAATCCTTTTCTCTTAGCTCATTGACAGACGTAGTCCCCGCCCCTCTGTTTTTTTGAGTTGGGTTAAAATCTCTAAAGACTGCTTTTTCACATAACTGATTTGCTGAGGCAGAGAGAGAGAGGATATACCCTCTGGGACTGCCCCTAGGGTGTGGCCAGAGCTTTTTAATTTCCTGTCTAGTCCTGCTCCTGTGGAGGCAACATAACCCGAAGGTGGTGTATCACCGAGGACTACGTCTGTCAATGAGCTAAGAGAAAAGGATTTTACGGTAAGATTTTACAAAAATCCATTTTTTATTAATCTTGAAAAAAATATAGAATATCTGCATCCCTTTTTTAAGAGCTTGAGAACAGCTGACAGTGAGACAAGTTGATCTTCATAGTTTCCATTTGTTCAGTGGGCTTCATTCATAAATGACTGTTGTAGATCTTCTTTACAATTTCCTTGCTCTTTCACTCCAAAATTGTTGCTGTTTGCGACCGATCCACGTACCTCTTGGGAACAATTACATGAATTTGTCTTAGGAGGTGGAGGCACTGAGGCTGAAGTGTTCATTACGGAGCCCCCTCCCCAAACACTTTGCCCATTCCACAGATAGGGTGTGGCTGAGGCATATTGTAGTTGGGTGGGCAAAACCCAATGGGGAACTAAGACACCAGTTTCCCAACAGGTCCACACTGCTCTTGATTGACAGTGATGTGATCGTGTTTTAGGTGTTGTGCAGCCTAATGGTGATTTCTAAGATTGGGTCTCCATCAGGTCTGCCTCCAGTTTGACTGATTATGCCTCCAGTTTCACTCATTATTGCCCCTTTGGTTACATTCAGCTTTTAGCCAAGGGAATCTCCCAGCTGCCAGCTTAGTGGGGCTGAGGATAGAAGCCTGTGCAGAAAGCTGTCCCATTCATGACTACTTCCCTGCGCAGACATAGCCAACTCTGAGCACTGTCTATCTGTGTGCAAGCTCAGTTGGTGCTAATTCGTTTTCTAATCTGCAAACTGGGGGTAATCTCTTTTCTTTTTTTATCTGTTGCAGCTATAGTGACAGGTTCGCAAAGCGGTGGTAGTAAGAACTACCTGAATTTACTGCACGTAGAGTTATTATTACCAAAATTGTTGTAAAGGCTTGCCTGAATTAGGCACAGGCCCTTTTAAACAGGCCTACCACCAGTATATTATTAAAAAAGGTTTATTGAATTCCCTAGACTGTGGTTTGTGAAAATAAGATAACCAGCAGTTTGTCCAAAATGCATTTTCAGTAAAATTGATTTAAAATGCATGCATTTGCATTTTAGACATAACAGTAAAAACAAAATAGACAGGAACACAAGTGCTTCTCTTTTTAAGCACATAAAAATGCATTACAAAACACTTCTTGGAATGTTTAAAAAAAAGACAAAATGCACATTGAGGCACCCCAGAATGCATATGTTTTAAAAAATATTGATGTATTTTATTACGGGTACTTGTATAGTGCCGTCAATTTAAGCGGGACTTGAGATATATATATATATAACGGAAAATTCCTATCATACTTACCGTAATTTTCCTTTCCTGGTGGTCTCCATGGCAGCCTACGTGTGGGTTAACCCCGCCTCCTCTCCAATGGTATAGGACCCCCCTCTATAAATTTCAGCTTGCAGGCACAGCCAGTGTTCCATATCTTAGCCGAATCCAAGACCAGAGGGTGGGACCTCCGGCTGCCATGGAGACCACCAGGAAAGGAAAATTACGGTAAGTAGGATAGGAATTTTCTGTTTTCCTGGCAGTCTCCATGGCAGCCTACGTGTGGGAAATAACTAGCCCAAACCACACGGGTGGGAATGTTTCAAATCAAATTTTACTTCAAATTATTAGCAGACAAAACAGTCAAGCCAAAATTAACTGAAGATAAGGAGGCTGGCTCCACACAATAATGTGTCATAAACGTATTTACAGAAGACCAGGAAGCCGCTCTGCAGACTACTTCTGGTGCAACATGATGTGAAGCCGCCCAGGACGTTGAGATGCTTCTCGTTGAGTGGGCTGTCACCGCCTCCGGAGGAGCCAAACCCTCTACACAGTAAGCTCGCTGAATAGCAGACACAATCCAGGCTGCAATGGACCTTGACGAGGCCCGCTTTCCTCTATTTTTGCCTGAGAAAAGGCAGCAGAAGCCTGTTTGGAAGAAACGTCGTTAGAGAGGAGGCGTGTCGCGCCGCCACGAACGTCCAACACCGCTCGGTCTGCAGCCGAGTCAGGTGTATCGTTTCTGTACTGCCGCAAATGTTTCCATCCCTAATGTAAGTGCAACACTTTATTTTGAATAAATTTACCTCGGGGATATTACACTATGGTCCGTTTATTTTCTATCACCATAATGCTCATCTTGGAGAGCTAATAGGAGGACGGATTCTTAGTGAAAGTGAAACACAGCTGCCAGTTACAGATACAGTGAAGAGGCATTGTCTGCTCCATATTCTCTGTGCTGATTCCATCTGCCATTTGGTAAGAGGCTAATCCTGCACCATATCACAGGGTGGATTAATTGATTATTTTCTTCTCCCCAACACTATCATCAGAGTTTTCTCTGCCTTCCTAATTCATTCATCTGGTAAGAAGGATAGTGTGGTGGTGGCGGGATCTTCAATCACAGAGCACTGGCAACTTACTTTACCTTTTCAACATTTTGGTGAAGAGTTTTTGTGGACTTTTGAATTCACATCACCATATGAGTTTTTGTATTTAATAAGTCAAGGATCACAACGTTTCATCACTTGTCACTTTTGATTTCTTTTGGACATTTGATTTATTTTATTTACTCACTTGGAATATCACCATATTTAAGATTGTTATTTATCACTGTGTTGATATATTCATTTATTCATTCATTGTTAGCGCACCTATTTTACACACAATTTTCACTAAGGCACAGTTCAGGTTGCAGCTATCATTTATATCAGCGCACCCCTATTTCACACCTATCCGATTGTCTGAAAGAAGACGTTGACTGAAGATATTCCATTAGAGTCCTCCCTACATCCAAGGGATGAGGTTCATTATCCTCGGAAGATCGAAAGGTAGGGAGCACAATCTCCTAGTTTTCATGAAAAACCGATGATACCTTCGGATTGGAATTGAGCATCGGAATTAAGACTACTCGATCCGGAAAGAACGTGAGGAAAGGTTCTTTATGACCAAGGGAACTGATCTCAGAAACTCTTTTGGCTGAAGTGATTGCCATTAAAAAGGCTGTTTTAATGGTAAGTTCTCTGATGGAGTCCGTCAAACTAGTTCTTGAAAGGACGTTAAGGACAAGAGGAAGGTCCCATTTCTGGAACCTTGGCTTCCTCTGAGGTCTGAGTCTGACCGCACCTTTGAAGAATTGTTGTAGGAGTACATGCTTGGCCCAGGAGAACCCTGAGAACACCGATAAGGCTGATATTTGCACCCTGAGAGTCCCAACTGATAGAGATTTATCCAGTCCTGCTTGAAGGAACTTCAGAACTTCTTGAACTCCAAAATTCAAGGAAGGGTTTCCCTCCGGATTCGTGAATTCCAAGAATCTAGACCAGACTCTGCAGTAAACTCTGTTTGTGCTGGATCTTCTGGAGTTCATTAAGGTAGGGATTGCCCCAGGAGGGCATCCGAGTGACTCCAACCTCTCCCTCTCAAGAACCAGACCGTTAACCTGAGCAAAGCGGGGCAGGGATGTAGTGTTGTTCCCTGCGAGAGAAGGTCTGGTTTGAGGGGCAGGGGAATCGGGCTCCGATAACTGAGTTGCAGGAGAAGTGGGAACCAGGGCCTGTTTGGCCAATGAGGGGCAACCATGACAATCTCCACATCTTCTGCTTGGAGTCTCTGAAGAAATCTGAGGATGATGGGAAATGGGGGAAAGGCATATGCCCTGCTGAATTCCCATCTGTCGGTCAGAGCATCCGTTCCGCTGGATTGGTGACACTTGCTGCGTGTAAAGTACCGGTACAGCTTGTGGTTGCATGGAGATGCAAACAGGTCTACTTCAGGTGAGACCCCCTAGAGACAGAATCCACTTGAATTAGTCGATGTGGAGAGACCACTCGTTGTGATTCAACTGGACTCTGGAAAGGAAATCTGCCTGGACCTTCTGTGGCCCCGGAATGTAGGCCGCCGAGATGTTGGACAGATGGGCTTGGGCCCATGTCATAATTGGGTCTACCTCCTGAAGAAGGGAGAGACTCCTGGTTCCGCCCTGTCTTTTCACATAAGCCACTGCCGTGGTGTTGTCCATTCGAAGAAGCACGGATTTGCCTTCTATTAGGTGGTGTGAAGCTTGAAGAGCTAGAAAAGCCGCACAAAGCTCCAGGACGTTGGAAACCAGGGAGTGGGCTTGTGGAGGCCATCTCCCTTGAGCCACTTCTGCCATGCAATGGGCTCCCCAACCAGAGTTGCTGGCGTCGGTTGTAATGATGACCCAAGTGATGGGAACTAGAGAATTGCAATTGAGCAGGTTCTTGCGTTGGAGCCACCATAATAAGCTGCTCCTCATGCTGTGGGAAATAAAGATACGCTGCTCGCGTTCTTCCGGATTCCACTGCCGAAGGAAGCCCCTTTTTGAAAGGGCCGCATTCGCCACAGTGCCCATTTGACCATAGGGGCCGTTGAGACCATAGTGCCGATAATCTTGAGACACTGGGATGCCATCAGAAAAGAGGAGGAGAGGGCTGGAAAGATCCTCCCCCGAACCACCGGAAATTTTCTCTAGAGGCAGAGAAAGTGTATTCTGAACAGTGTTGAATTGAGCCCCTATATAGACCAGATGTTGAGAGGGCTCCAGATTACTTTTTTGTAGATTCAACAACCATCCGAACTCCATGAGAGTTGTGGTGACCAGGTCCCTGTGGGACAAAAGTTGATCCCTGTCTTGTGATAACCGTAGAAGATCGTCTAAGTAGTGATGTAGACGTACACCCTTTGTTCTGATTAGAGCTACCACAGCCAGAAGGACCTTGGAAAACACCCTTGTGGATGTGGACAGGCCAAAAGGAAGGCAGATGAACTGGAAGTGTTGATGTTCTATCGCGAAACGAAGGTACTTGTGGAAGTTCACTGCTATAGGCACGTGGAAATATGTGTCTTTTGAGATCTATTGATACTAGCCAGTCTCCTGGAAGTACTGCTTTCTGGATGGTAGATAAGGCCTCCATTTTGAACTTTTCGTTCTTTATGAACCTGTTGAGATAGGTGAGATCTATCACAGGGCGCCAAGATCCATTCTTTTTCTCTACTAGAAAGAGGGGCGAATATACGCCTTGGAATCTTTCCTGCATGGGCACCGGAACTATTGCGCCTTGAGCCACCAAAGTGCTTACATAGTCGAGCAAAACACTTTTTTTCTCGTCCTGAGAAGGCAAGTGAGTGGGAATGAACCTGGAAACGGGATCTGTCGAGAAGGTCCATGCGTGTCCTATGGACACTGTCTTGATGGTCCAGAAGTCTGAGATTGAGGCCGCCCAGACACGCTGAAAGCGGAGCAGGCGCGCCTCCACCTGGCATGTCTGAAGGGGCCCAATCTCAAAAGGACTTTGAGGTTTCTTGTCCGGAAGGTGCTGAGCCTCTGACCGGCTTACGAGAGGATGCTTGGCTTCCTTTCCAATTTCTCCTATAATCTCGCCCAGGCCTGTATGAGTGGGCATCTCTTGAACGCTCTGCAAACTGCTTTCTTGGTTGCTGCTTCTTAGGGCCAAAGAGGCGCCTATCCTGGGGAAGGAAACCTGACTTTCCACCCGTCACTTTAGTAATTGCATTATCCAATTTGTTTCCAAATAAAGAGGATCCTTCAAAAGGGATTTTGCACCAAGCCTGTTTAGAGGCTGGGTCTGCCAGCCAGGGACACAACCACAGGGCCCGTTTGGCTGTGACAGAAGCCAACATGGATCTGGATAAGAGACGTAACACATCAATGGATGCTTCTCCAAGAAACACAAAAGCTAACTTCAATTCCTGAACAGGAGAGTTTTCCACTGCATCTTCAAACACACTCCTTAATTTTCGTTCAACATCAGAAACCCAGGTTTCCATGGCCTTAGACATAGCTGCTAATGCTAGCACAGGTTTACAAGCCGCACCGGCTGTGATATAAATTCTCTTTAAATCCAGGTCCATTTTCCTATCCAGAGGGTCTTTAAAGGAAACCGCATCGTCCAGCGGTAGGGTAACGTGTTTTGCTAGTCTGGAGACTGCGGCATCAACTAGAGGAGCCGATTCCAGGTGACTGACCTCTTCTGGTTTAAAGGGATACAACTTAGCCAATTTGGAGGATAAGGAGGTCTTGCTATCCCCTTTACTCCTTTCTTCCAGAATGACATCCTTCAATTCTGAAAGGAGCGGAAAGTTTAGCCGCTCTTTCCCCAGGTGTTTGAAAAACCTTCTCTGTTTTGCTTGTGGGGTAATGGGATCTTCCCATTTCAGAGCCTCTTTGACTGCTCTTATGAGAGGTGAAACAAGGGCGAAATCAAAGCCCCCAACTGTTTAATTTATTCATAAACAACATTGAGGACGGGATCAGTAGTGCGTTATCAGTTTTTGCAGATGACACAAAATTGGCTAGGGCAATAACTGCACAGCATGAAGCAGATATCCTACAGAATGACCTGGACAAAATAACAGAGTGGGCAACGACATGGCAAATGAGGTTTAACGTGGAGAAGTGTACGGTTTTGCACTTGGGGACTAAAAACATAAAAACACGTTACGAGGGGAACCCTTGGGGGAATCAAAAATGGAGAAGGATCTGGGAGTCTTGGTTGATGATAGATTAGGCAACAGCATGCAATGTCAAGCGGCAGCTGCCAAGGCCAGCAGAATATTAGCATGCATAAAGAAAGGGATGTATTCCAGAGATAAGACTATAATCCTTCCACTTTATAAAACTCTGGTCCAACCGCATCTGGAGTATTCTGTCCAGTTCTGGTCGCCAGTCCTCAGGAGGGATGTGTTGGAGCTGGAGAGAGTCCAGAGAAGGGCAACTAAACTAATTAGGGGATTGGAGGACCTTGACTATGAAGAACGTTTGCAATCGCTCGATTTATTCTCCCTGGAGAAGAGACGTCTGAGGGGGGACATGATAGCAATTTATAAATATCTTAATGGGGATCCCAGCTTAGAAAAAAAGCTGTTCATTCGAAGGGATTGCATGAGGACTCGAGGGCATACAATGCGATTTAGAGGAGAAGCGTTTTAACCTCAGGCAACGTGGGGGGTTCTTTACTGTTAGGGCTACAAGATTGTGGAATTCTCTACCACAAGAGGTGGTTTCTGCGGGTAGTATGGTGGCTTTCAAAAGACTCTTAAACTTGCATCTCAAGGATCAGAACATTCAGGGGTATGTGAGATGATTACAGCCACACACACCTACACAGGTTGAACTGGATGGACTATTGTCTTTATTCAATGGATAAAAGATAGGGTGTTGGCGCTGCCTATTTAAAAAACAGTAGAAATGTACAAACTGTAAATGCAATAAAGTGACAGTGACAAATAATTTAGCGTAAATATTGCATGCTAAAACATAACTCAATACAAATGAGTGCTAATCTAAATAAAAATGCTTAGCAGATAAAGTGCTTATCAAATAAAGTGTTGTAGTGCACGTGCAAAGAAATCCCAACTATATCATATAGTATATGGAAAGTGCTGTAAAGAGCTGGAGAAAGAACTAATATACAAAGGATAGGTATACAAATACCAAAGAAATATAATAAAATGAAAACACAATCAGAATGGTGTTGGTGTACAAATAGAATATACTAAAAGGAAACACAATCCAAATGGTGCTGGTGTGCAACCAATCTGTGAATAGTCCCAACACAATCCAAATAGTGCTGGTGTGCAACCAATCTGTGAATAGTCCCAACACAATCCAAATAGTGCTGGTGTGCAACCAATATGTGAATAGTCCCAATGATGGAATTTTTGTAGTCCAGTGACTGAGTATATTGTGCAGGAAAAAAATTTTTTATATATGGGTGGTAGGTGACAATCACTGTATTCAAAAGGGTGACCCCGTGCCGTGTGGTAGGGTGCTGCGTGGTCCTTTCTGGTGAACAAAGCTCGCTTACCAGAAGCACCCACCCCACACAGGGGTATAAGGCGGGTGTATAAGGATCAAGGGTCTCGGTGTCTCCCCTCCTCCTGGGTCGATGGGTCCCTGAAGTGGTCCCTGGGGTTCTAGCTGGAGGTATCCCTGGGGTATTAGTGGATCCTACTATTCTCCTATAGGCTGGGGATGGTCCGAGAGGTCCGCCAGATATAGCTCATAGCCGTATACCAAGGGATGATAGATAGACAAGGCACATAGCGTAATACTGTCTAGGAGGTTTATTCAATGTAAAACAGAAAGGTACTCACAATCAGAAAAAAGTAAACAGGCACAGGTACGAGTGTGGAGCGCGGTGTGGTCCAAGCCTCGTTCTCTGTGTGCAGGAACCGGAAGTGACGCGACAAGCCGTACGCGTTTCGTAATCAATACGTCCTCAGCAGCGTCGGTACACTTCCGCCATGGTCCCTTATAACTACATGCGGTAGCTAGGCAACAGATTAAACACAGGTCGGTGAACCCTGGAAAGAACCCGGAAGGAAGCTCCAGGGCATCGGCTACAGTAATATGGCGATCAAGGAAGGCTATAACAGAATAAACTTTTTTAGTATCGCCAATCGGTTATGTGTACTGGCCAAATATATGTAATATATACCGAACCTGGGTAATTTGTTTTATTATATTATTCCACTGCTAATCGCATGTAGGTAGTCTGGGAAGTGACATACATCGTAAATACTAGACAAAATATATATCTAAAACATATTAACCCTATGTAAACTCTAATCAAACAATAAAAAGGTGTGTATAAAAAAGTCTATATAAAAAAGAGTGAATGTTTATTATAAAAAGAAGTGGATAATTTTATGTAAAAAGGGAGAAAATTTGGAAGGCCATCTAGTGGTATATAATGAGAATACACGTGATGTAAAAGGCTAGAGAGGGAAGTAGCCATTATTTAGAAATTGGTGGAAAAAATGGACAAAGGTAATAGTATTTGAATCGTCAAGGACAAGGTATTTATAAATTGGAGTGCGGTGAAAGTGGTGAATAAATTTATTTAAATTATGGCATCTCAGATTTGTAATATATGTGTATTTCTGGTAACAAGATATTATGAAGGGAACTAGTAACATAGGATGATTCTATAACAATGGGTGAGGTGGGCATTAAATTATTAATATAAATAATTATTAATAAATAATAAAAAAGGGATATATGGCATGGTGACTATAAAATTGTTTGCTGAAAGATGTTCGATTTTTATAAAATATATATGTTAAAAATATTGAAATTATTATAAAAATATTGAAATTATTATAAAAAAGAGAGGGGGGGTGGACCGACTAATAGAACCGACTAATAAAACCAATTGATAGAGCTCGGGGTGTTTTGGAGGTTAAAAATTAGAGATAAAACAATTAAGATCGATGTCTAAGTTAAGGCCTTTGGGCTGTAGTGTATTGAGTCTATATATCCAGAAAGTTTCATTTTTGGAGATTTTAATCTTCTTGTTTTCTCCTCGCCAATGTGCAGCTATGGTATCGATCCCATAGAAGATAAGTCCACTTGGATTTTTATTGTGTTTTTCTGCGAAATGTCTGGATAGACTATGTTTTGGGAAGCCTTTTCGTATATTCTTGATGTGCTCTCTGATATCTCATATCTATATCTATATTGTCTTTATTCAACCTCACCTACTATGTAACTATGTAACCGCACCATCCTCTTCTTCTGAATCACTTTCTGAGGACTTCCCGGAAGTGAAGCTTGGCTGAGAGGGACCTTGCTCTTCAGGAGCATCAGCAGGAGAGATGGGAGTAGCAGGCCCAGGTGTGGGACTAGCACCCCACTCTTTCATGGATTGCTGGACAATCCGTTTCACCAGGGATTCTAATCTCTGATCTTCAGATGCTCTCTCACCAGATGCACGAGCGAAACAGGGCTCGCAAAGGGACTTGTCCTCCGGGACATGCGCCCCACAACCCCAACAGGCTCTCTGGGCCGTATGGCTACAGTGGCGGTGTCTGGAGGAGGAATTTGAGCGTCTCCTTTCATGCCTGCTCCCTGATGGAGACTCATGGCGTCTTGACCTTGAAGATGATTCTCTTCGTGGCCTGACAGGGTCTCTTTCTTGACCAGACCTGGAAGAGCTGGGAGAAAGAGAAATCCAGGGAGATACAGGATTTAGCCATGAATCATGAGCCAGCATCCCTCCCTTCATATCCCCCTAGAATGTACCAGCACTCACCTGTTGTGAGAGGGCTGGCCACAAGGGGGCGGTGAAGCAGGATCCATGTTTCAGGCAAAACCAAAAACCAAAAACTGACAAGGAAGTAGAGCATACAGCGGATCACTACAAGGCAATACGGAACATTCAGGTGTTGTTGTCCTAATATGCATCCAACCGCTCCCCCCCCCCCCCCCCTGCACACCGCCAAAAAGGTATACAGCATCCGGTCCCCACATACCTGGATTCACACGGACAAGGTACCGGGAAGACGTCGCTATGCCCACAGTGCATTCCCAATTGCCCTGGAGCTGACAGGCGTTTAAATTTTCACGCCAGGATGACGTCAGCGACGGCCGGCCGCGATCGCAAGTGCGCATGCACGGACCGGGCCTCGCTTCCGATCGCGGCGAAGTGCGCAGGCAGCGAGCGGAGCTCCATTACCACACAGCGCATGCGTCCGCCGGATTGAGCGGATGGGGAGCAGGAAGGAGATGGCTGGAACGCACGGAGCGTTCCAGCCGCCATTGGGCCACCAGGGATAGCAAAGAAAGTAGTTTGAGACATACAAACATAACAAAAACACTGCCATGGAGGAGACAAATCTTCAGACCCTGTCAGGATATCCGTCGGCCATCCGAAGCACCGCACAGTTATCAGCCAAAGAGGATTTTTAAATGTCACTCACCTGGGCCCTGGACATAGACACCGACTTTCATTCTGGGGTAAGCCGACCAAATTCCAACAGGAAATAATCCAAATAGGGTCCTTGGAGGAGGACAAAAAAGGAACACTGGCTGTGCCTGCAAGCTGAAATTTATAGAGGGGGGTCATATACCATTGAAGAGGAGGCGGGGTTAACCCACACGTAGGCTGCCATGGAGACTGCCAGGAAATATATACTGTGTATGTGTGTGTATGTGTATGTATGTATATATATATATATATATATATATATATATATATATATATATATATATATATATATATATATATATATATATATATATAATATAATAAAGTACATTCCCATCCATGCGCATTTCCTGCACTGCAGTTGTGATCTGCAGAGGGTGTCAATGTTAATGACTCCCCAAACGCAGATTGCAAAGGCAGTGTATTTGCCTGCACTGGGTCACATGGTAAAGTATCATGTGATCTGGTTGCAGCGCGTTTCCAAAAGTAGTGCATGCACTACTTTTGGTGCATTTTGAGCCCATTCAAAATGCAGGGGATCAAATCGCACTGCACGGAATTGCACAGGAATAGGCTTCACATTCCACTGCAATTTATAATGTGAACAGGGGCCAACTCACATTTTTATAAGTACACATACTAGGGCCAGTATAGACAGAAACCAATTAACTTCCCTGTATGTCTTTGGAATGTGGGTGGAAACCCGAGTACCTGGAGGAAAACCACGCAGGCACAGGGGGAACATGCAAACCTCCAGGCTGGTAGTGCTGTGGTTAGGATTTGAATGGACGTCCCTAGTGCTGCTAGGCAAAAGTGTGAACTATTGCTTAATAAGAGACTCTGTGGCTAAAAAAAAAGAAAAAAAAAAGTACCAAAAAAGAAAATTCCTATAAAAGAAGATTTATAAATACTCCTCTATCCCGTGTTCCTTTTCTAAAATCTTTGCTCAATTCAAGAGCTACTGCCTTCAGCAGAATCTTCACATATAACCAGGTTTGCCAGATGTCTGTGCCTCCTGCCACAATCCCTGATTTAATTCACCATCTCCTATATTAAACTAAACAGCAAAGTGATTCTGACAGAACCATAGCTCTGTTCTAAAGATTTAGGCCCATCCCCGATATTACTGTGTCCTGTAGCAATTTTGGGACCATAAGATACAACCACAGAAGGATAAAAAAAAACCCAGCAAAGTGATTCTGACAGAATCATAGTTCTGTTCTTGTTAAATAGTTTTTATTAAGATTATTTCAAATAGTAACAAACAGGGAAAGGAAATCATAATAATAACAGAGGAAAGCAAACTCATAAAACATTGATATTATGGCCAGTAGCACATAGGTGCAGTTATGTAATCTAACTTCATGCCCATGTAGATAAGCCATTACAGCATTAAGCAATACAAATATACGAATAGCATTAATACTTATAAGATGGGGTCGCTGATGGCCATTCTCTAATAGGGCCACCCCCAACCCCCCTGAACACACCAAATGGGTACACACTGTGTCCAGTTGGGGGGGAGGGGGTAGACCCTCCGACAGCTAAACATCCGCGGACCACCATATATTAGACTGACATGTACATAGTTCTACAAGGTGTTATTTGTGACACTAACAGAGAATATATGAGAGGTGAAGTTAAGGGAATACTCTTTGGTAGTAAATCAAAGCAGGCTAATTGGGCTTGAGACCAGGAGTGGCATTAGGATGCTTTAACCATTGAATCCATTGTTTGCTAAAGGTAGGCATTCTATGATCTTTAACAGCTAGTAACTTCTCAAAATGACATTGTGTGTTTGCCCGTGAAGTAAGTTCCTGAATTTTTGGTGACTCAGGTGATTTCCAATGTTGAGTGATGGTCAATCTAGCAGCAACAAGATGTGGAGTACTATAGTCTGGTACTTCGGAGGGATCAGATCTATTCCCAAGTTCAAAAGTGCCAAAGCCGGCCAGATAGAGAAGGTCGTGCCCAGAAAAACTCCAAGCAAAACCTCCACTTCCTTCCAAAAGGGTTGAACAAAGGTGCAATCCCAAAGGATATGATACAGTGTTCCTACCTTATTGCACCATCTCCAACACAACGCACTGGAGGAGGGATAGATTTTAGATAGCCTATGAGGCATTAAGTACCATCCATGGTATATTTTCAGAAATTGTTCCCAATGATCAATACATTTAGACAGTTTATAGTTGACCGTGATGGCCTTATGCCATTGTGAATCTGTAAAGGTCAATTGGAATTCAGTTTCCCATTTAGTCCTACTTGGGCCCAATGAAGGTGCTTGGGTATTCATATACAAGTTGTAAAAAAAAAGATATGCCCCGTGTGCCAGATATAGCGTGGCCCCTAAGGAAGTCCCATGCCATAGCAGGGATGGATAACTGGAAGGCGAGTTTGTTAGTTTTTGAAAATGGCGAATTTGTGCGATTTTAAAGCAGTCTGCGGGGAGAGAGCTATCCTTAACGCTGAGCCAATAGTTGTGGCCATTCTTTTTCCAATCTAACGTAGAGAAGGATGGAATGATCCATTTGTATGCCCCCAATGGAATATCTAAGTTACGCCTTAAGGGTAATCAAGGGTCTGATGGCGAATGGACAGTAAGGATCGCCAGGCAGTTAGTGTGGCCATAATACGATGATGGATGCGGTGGGTCGAGGAGGACAAGGATGAGTCAGCTAATAGTGCCCCTAGATCCTGGTACACTAGAAGGTATCTCCCAATGAAAACCCAAAGTTCCTGTAGCCAATATTGCATTTGGTCAAGGAGTGAGGCGGTATGATAAAAGGGAATGTTGGGGAGCACCGCACCAGCGTTTTTAAGGGCTATTTTCGGTCTTTTGCCAGACCATATCAAGGTCCTAAGAAACTAGATGGTATTGATATTGGGAGGGTTCGGAAAAAATATAAGAGTTTGGGAAGAAGCTGCATCTTAAATTCAGCCATTTTACCTAGCCAGGATGGTTGTGCTTTATTTATCTGCTTCATATCATGTTTTATGTTACTGAGTAGAGGCGGGAAATTAGCCTCATATAGTTCAGAGGTGGATGGTGTCACCTGGATGCCTAGGTACAGTAGGAAATGGTGCTATGTTCCCATTGAAAGGGGAATTGACCTTTCAAATGGGCCAAGTTATCTTGGGTTAAATAAAGTGGGAGTGCTTGGCATTTGGTTGCGTTAAGTTTGTAGTACGATACTTGGCCAAAGGTGTCTATTACTTGTTGAACTTGGGCGAGAGATGTTTGTGGATCGGAAAGCGACAGAATAACCTCATCTGCAAAAAGCCCTATTTTGTGCTCCTGGTTACCTATTGTTATCCCTCTAATAAGAGGGTCTGCTCTAATAGCTGCCGCTAACGGTTCGATGGCTAAAGTAAATATGATTGGGGACAACGGACAGCCCTGTCGGGTGCCGTTGGATAGGTCAAAAGATCTAGATAAAGAACTAGAGGTAAATACCTTTTGCAGAAGGGTTTTTGTAAAAGGTCATTATGGCAGAGTAAAGCCAGGTAATTCTGTTTTAAAGATTTAGGCCCTGGTTACACCTGAGCGTATTTCAGCTCGTAAAATGCTCATCTCTGAAGTCTCAAAACACCGACAAGCAAAATCTCATTCATTTTAATGGCCCCTGTTAACATATTAGCGTTTTGTCACCTGGAGGAAAACGCCTGAAGCTCAAAAAAGTACATAAGCTTCTTTGAATGGAGTTCTGGGAACCCTGCAGAGTAAATTAGCAAGAAATTATTATTTTCTCTTACGTCCTCCGACAGTCGCCGCCTCTTCATATTCGTCACATATGGGGTATTAGACTTTGCTCCGAAGGAGTAGCTAGGCAACAGAATATGTTAACAATAAAGCTTTAACATATCCCACCCTCAAGGGGTGGTCCCCTCAGTCAATACCCTCCTACTTCCTGCAACCATATCCCAGTTTTAATGTCTAGCTTGTCAGGAGTGGCTGGCTCTCTCTGTGCTGGGACTTTTTGTCCCAGACTCTTTCTTCTTTTTAATATTTTATTTGAGTTTTTTCTCTACCTTTACTTAGCTGTTATTTTTGTCAGCATTAGTTAGTTCTTCGGACGAAGAGGATCATGCGGACTGGGTCTCGGGCTGATCCCCCTGATCGCAGGTCGTGGGTCAGTGGCTTCCCAGTCTGCCATCGAGCGTTCAGCCAGGTAACGCTCCTGGCACGGTGAACGACCCATCCCTGTTCGGTGCAGGGATGATTGGTGAGGTGGCTACCTCACCGGACGCTGTGCGGTTTCTTAACCGCCATTGTGTGCGTCTTGAATTGCGACTCTCCCTGCCTCATGTGCAGCGGCTTGTTCGCCTGTGCGGGTTCCCCACGCCATGTGAGGTAAGTGTATCTATGTGGGGACCTGTCTGTCTGGGGGGGGTCTCAGTCTGGGACTGTGTAACCTGTCTTTATTCACACTGCTTGTCTCCCTATCTCTCGGCTGCATGCTGTGGGCTGCAAGGGGGGGGGGGGGGAGCTGTGTGACACTGTGTGTGTCAGGCTGGGCAGTGTGGGAAGCTGTGTGCTGTGGGGCATGTTTTTATGGCATGTTGGGGCATATACAGCGATCGCTGCGGCGATCTAACATGTATCCATATAATGGGATAAAATTGTGTGTGTTTTTATGCACTATGGAGCGGCGATTTCGGCGCCAAACGACGCCATTTTACCGGCGCCCGCTCCGGCCGCATGGTTTACATGCACGGCGGCCTTTTTCTTGTAGCCTCCATAGGCTTACATAGAGCGCCCTGGCAGCATCACTTCCTCTTTCCTGGAACACCGATCGAGGCAGCAGCAGCAGCGGGGTCTCCTCAGGTTTTATCCTTCTATTCCTGTTTGCCATTGCCTGTATTCAGTCTGTATATTCCCTGTGGGGGTCTCATTGTGCCTGAGTGTGGTGCGGTGGGCTGCGCTTGCCGCGCTTGCTGAAAGGGGGCAGTTAACCCTTGGTTGTCTGGCATACAGGGGCAATGGATTCTCAGGAGGGCAAGTTTCCCACAGTATTGGTGGAAAGCCAGGGGACCGCTGTTTCCCCCCCAGGGGGGGATTTAGCCACTATTGTGGCTGGCCTTGCTGCCCAGGTGCAAATGCTGGTGGCTGCTCAATCTACTAAACGGCCCAGAGTTGCTCTGTCCTCTGATTCTGAGGGTGAAGGTGATGGGGCTGTTCTGGCAGGGACCCCCTTATCGGGGTCCCGCTCCTCTCTTGATCTAGTGGGGTCTGAGGTGGAGGCTGAAGTTGAGGGGGTCTATAATTCTCCCCCTGGCTCGCCTGAAGAGCTTGCAATCATGGATGAGTTGATTGCTTCCATTAAGCAAACGCTGCGTTTGCAGGACGAAGTGTGTCCCCCCGCTGCCTTGGCGGCTTATGGGACGCAGAGAAAACGCAGGACGCCGCAGGTTTTTCCCTGCAATGCTGATTTTCAGCGCGCTGTTAAGGATCAATGGCGCGATCTGCGCAAACCTTTTGCGGTACCAAGTAAATTCAAGCTGCGTTATCCTTTCTCACCTGCCACTGATGAACGGTGGTGTGTGCCTCCGCCAGTGGATCATGCAATTGCGGTTTTGAACAAAGCCACTGCGATTCCTGCAGAGGGTTCCCCTGTTTTCCGTGATGCCACGGATAGGAGACTGGAGTCTCTTGCCCGTCATACTTATTCTGTTACGGGTTCTATGCTTAAGGCTCTGTTTGCTTCTCTCATGGCGGCCCAGGCGATCGCAAGTTGGACGCAGATGCTTAGGCGCGTCCTAGTGGCCGATTCGGCCTCGGCGGCGACCCTGGATATGGTGGATCAGATCCACCAGGGTGTCATGTATCTGTGTGATGCGGACCTGGACCTGATTCCGTTGGCTGCACGTGTGCACAGCGTGGCGGTGTTGTCTCGCCGCCTGGTTTGGTTGAAATGTTGGTCGGTGGACCAATCTTCACGTAAAACCTTAGCCAATCTGCCTTATGATGGGTCTCGCCTTTTTGGGGAGTCCCTGGATGTGTTGATTAAGGGGATCACCGGGGGTAAGAGCACTCTCTTGCCCCATTTCCCCAAGGCTAAGGGGGCTTCTGGGAAGAAGCATGCAAATTTTCGGCCCCCTCAAGGGTCCTTTCGTGCCTTTCGGCCGCACTACAAGGGCAAACCGTTCAAAGGCCAAGGCTCTCAGAAGAAGCCCTGGTCTGGGAAACAGAAGTCCGGCCAATCCGGACCTGCGGCCCATAACAGTTCGGCCTGAAGGGGCGCCCTCACCCAGTTTTGGGGTGGGGGGACGCTTGCTCGGCTTTCTTCAGCCCTGGTTGGCCCGTGTGCGGGACAGATGGGTTCTGGAAATCGTTCGATCTGGTTACAAGATCGAGTTTCTCTCTCGGCCGGAGAGCAGATTTTTTCCCTCAAATCTACAACTGTCTCCAGAGCGCCTGCGGGATCTGCACCTGGCGGTGCGGGACCTGAGGGCTCAGGGTGTGGTGGTTCCGGTACCTCATCGGGACAGATTTCGGGGGTTTTATTCCAATCTGTTCACCGTGCCCAGGAAGGAGGGCAAGGTTCGTCCGATTCTGGACTTGAAAGCTCTGAACCGCTCTGTGCGGGTTCGCAAGTTCCGCATGGAGTCCCTGCGCTCGGTGGTGGCTGCCCTGGTTCCGGGGGAATTCATGGCCTCCATCGATTTGAAGGATGCGTACCTTCACATCCCCATATTCGAGGGTCATCAGAGATACCTTCGATTTGCCATTGCGGAGGATCACTACCAGTTCGTGGCGTTGCCCTTTGGGCTCGCCTCGGCTCCGCGGGTCTTCACCAAGGTGCTTGCACCGGTTCTGGCATTATTGAGGGCCCAGGGCATTTCTGTCCTGGGGTATCTGGACGACATTCTGATTCGGTCTGCGTCCAGTCAGGGTCTGGAGAAGGACCTGTCTGTCACAATGCAAACTCTGCAGGAGTTCGGTTGGACGATAAATGTTCCAAAGTCGACACTGAGTCCGTCGGTTCGTCTCCCCTATCTGGGAATGATACTGGACTCGGTGCAGGCGAAGGTCTTCCTGCCGGAAGACAAACTCAGGACTCTTCAGGAGGAAGTCAGGTCCCTCAGGGACGTTCCACACTCGTCTCTGTGGGCGTGTATGAGATGTCTGGGATTGATGGTCTCGGCCTTCGAGGCGATTCCTTTCGCTCAGTTTCACACGCGGGGTCTCCAGGCGGAGATCCTGTCCAAGTGGGACGGGCGACCTCAATCTCTGGATCTTCAGATCTCGTTGAGTCATCGCACCAGGGAAAACCTTCTGTGGTGGCTCCAGTCCCCGTTGGTGTCCGGGGGCAGGTCGTTTCGTCCGATCTCGTGGACGATAATCACTACGGATGCCAGCCTGTCGGGCTGGGGTGGTGTTCTGGGCGTTCTGTCCGCCCAGGGGACCTGGTCGGAGGGGGAGTCCTCCCTCCCGATCAACATTCTGGAATTACGTGCGATAAGGCTCTGTCTTCATCGCTGGACGGACCGGCTGCAGGGCTGCCTGGTTCGGGTGCAGACGGACAATGCCACGGCGGTGGTCTACATCAACCACCAAGGGGGCACCAGGAGTGCCCGAGCGGCTCGAGAAGTGGCCGACATTCTGTCTTGGGCCGAGACTCATGTCCCGGCGATAACGGCGGTTCACATTCCGGGAGTGGAGAACTGGCAGGCGGACTATCTGAGTCGCCAGACCCTGGATCAGGGGGAATGGTCTCTCCATCCGGCTGTCTTCCAGATGTTGTGCGCGAAGTGGGGTCTTCCAGATGTGGACCTGTTCGCGTCTCGCCTCAACTACAAGGTGAAGAGGTTCGTGGCAAGGACGCGCGACCCTCGGGCAGACGCGTCGGACGCGTTAGTGGCCCCGTGGCATCAGTACAGGCTGATGTACGCTTTTCCACCGATTCAGTTGCTGTCCAGGTTCCTTCGCAGGTTACACTCGGAACGCAGCACGGTGATTCTTGTGGCACCGGACTGGCCTCGCCGGTCCTGGTACGCAGACCTCGTGAATCTGGCGGTCGACGCCCCCTGGCGTCTGCCTCTTCGAGACGATCTACTGTCTCAAGGCCCGATTTACCATCCTGCTTTACAGTCACTGGCTTTGACGGCCTGGCTGTTGAGACCGAGGTCCTGAAGGAGAAGGGTCTCTCTCCAGAGGTCGTTCATACTTTGATCAACGCGAGGAAGTCTTCCTCGGGAAAGGTTTATTACCGTACTTGGAAGGCCTATTTTGCCTGGTGTGAGTCCAGGGGGTTTTCACCCCGCACGTACTCGGTTTCCCGTGTGTTGTCTTTCCTTCAGACGGGTGTCGATCAGCGTTTGGCGCTGGCCACGATAAAGGGTCAGGTGTCTGCGCTGGCCGTTTTGTTTCAACGTCCCGTGGCTTCCAACTCCTTGGTTGGCACTTTTATTCAGGGTGTGCGGCATCTGGTTCCTCCTAGGAGGGATCCTTTGCCCCCCTGGGACTTGAATCTAGTTCTTTCTGTGTTACAACGTGCTCCTTTTGAACAGATCAGGGAGATCTCGTTGTCTCTGTTGTCCAAAAAGGTCGCCTTTTTGGTGGCGATCACTTCGGCTCGCAGAGTGTCGGAACTGGCGGCTTTGTCCTGCAAGTCTCCGTACCTGGTTGTTCATTTGGATAAGGTGGTCTTGCGACCTAATCCTTCTTTTCTGCCGAAACGAGTTTCGGAATTCCATCTTAACGAGGATATTGTTTTGCCTTCGTTATGCACGAAGCCTAAACATCCGAAGGAGGTGAGATTGCACTCTCTGGATGTTGTTCGGGCGATTAGGGTTTACCTTAAATCGACTGAGTCTTTTCGTAAGACGGACTCCTTGTTTGTTCTTCCAGAGGGTCCTCGGAAGGGCATGGCGGCTTCGGCCTCTACCATCGCCAAATGGATCAGGCAGACCATTGAACAGGCCTATGCCTTGCAGGGGAAGGTTCCCCCTGTGCCTGTGAAGGCGCACTCTACTAGATCACTGAGTACGTCTTGGGCCTGCCGTCATGGGGCTTCTGTAGCCCAGGTGTGTAAGGCGGCGACTTGGTCGACCGTGCACACTTTCACAAAATTCTACAAAGTAGATGTTCAGGCATCGGCGGATGCTTCCTTTGGCCGCAAGGTTCTTAGTGCGGCTGTTCCATAGGGTCCCTTGTTGGGGACTCCTGGCTGTTGGGATATCTTTGTATTCCCTGGTTTTTTTGTCTTTTCCTGGGTTGTTGCTCCTGTTGAGCACTTATTTTTGCTGTTGCCCAGCTGGTTTCCTTCCTTTGGTAAGGTTCCTTTCTTTGATGTGGAGACTGCGTTGCCTTTCGGCGCGGATGCGTTTCCCACCCCTCATGTTTGCACTGCTTTGGGACGTCCCCATATGTGACGAATATGAAGAGGCGGCGACTGTCGGAGGACGTAAGAGAAAACGGAATTTTTGTAAAATCTTACCTGTAAAATTCCTTTCTCTGAGTCCTCCGACAGTCGCCGCCCCCGCCCCTCTTTTGGGGTTGAATGTATACTCTACTGCTATTCCACTAAAACTGAGATATGGTTGCAGGAAGTAGGAGGGTATTGACTGAGGGGACCACCCCTTGAGGGTGGGATATGTTAAAGCTTTATTGTTAACATATTCTGTTGCCTAGCTACTCCTTCGGAGCAAAGTCTAATACCCCATATGTGACGAATATGAAGAGGCGGCGACTGTCGAAGGACTCAGAGAAAGGAATTTTACAGGTAAGATTTTACAAAAATTCCGTTATTTTTTTTTTTTTAATTTGGACTTTGGCTTATTGCCTAATATTTTAATTGCAGTTCTAGTGTCTTTTTAGGTAATAAATACCAGAGTAAATACCAGCACTTTTAGGCCCTGACTATCAATCTCCACTTTTTGTTTAAACTCCTTTTAATCCCTACATGATGAACCAAATTATGTTCAGCGGACAGATGTGTGAGACATCAGTATTTGAAATGTCAGAAAAGTGTGAAAACCAGAAAGCGGTTCCTCCCCTCTGATCTTCAGTTTTCCACTTCATATCTTTTAAAAAGCAATTCCGTGCAGACCTTGCATTACTTTCTCTTTTTTTTTTTTTTTTTTGATTCTCTCAACTTCTTCCTCCCTTCACCTCCCTGTTTTTTTTTATAATAGAAAAATGCCAATGGATAACTAAGACAAATTCTCCTATGTGTTTAGTATGTCTTTACCTTCCCTGGTAATCTGTATACATTTTGTAATCTAGTGCTCACTAATTCACTAAAAAAAAAAAGAACGCAATCTTGTTTTAAAAATGTTCAGCCAGTCTTCTGGTCTGCATTTTGGATTCAAAAATAAGCTTGCTTCAGGGGTGGCACACACCAAAATACTGGTTAAGGGGGCCTGGTATATGAAAACCAGAGCGGAAAAAAGTGGAGTTGCGGTCAATGGTAACCGTTTGGTTTCAGTTTTCAATTTTCTAGTTCACGTTCAGGAATGGACTTTGTTCCAGTTTTTAGAAGTTTTAATGATGGTTTTAAAAATGGTTTTATTAAATAATGGAAACAAAAAATATCTTCCTAAACCACTGTTGAGGTACCTATAATTATTAATGTCTCAATAAGCCAGTTGGCTGCTTCAGACAACAACTGCTGTCTGAATATCTTCATTTTAGGCAGCCCTGGGCTTAGGAAAGAGTTGATTGGCTGGGTTGGATTCTCCCAGCAAATTACTTCTTTCCTATGAAGATGACCATTGGCATGTCTGCTCATTGCATAAGCATACATAGTCAGGCATTACAAGAATGCATGTTAATGCACAAGTAGATTGATGAACATCTAATTTGTGGCTAGTTTTAATTTTTTTTTTTTTTTTTTTTTAATCAGATTGTTTTTATTGAATTTTTTGCACACAACACAAAAACAAAACCAACAAACAGGCGATTAGGCATCAATAGTACATAACGAAAGCCAAGGTAGCCTAGAATAAATAGTTTTAATTTTGAAGCCAAGGAGAATGTGTATTTATCTTTTTAGTTTTCCAGCACTTCACATTTCACTACTTTTGACACCAGAACAATGTCGATTTTTGCAACAACACCTGCCAAATAAATACCTAAGCTGAATACATTACTTCAAGTTAGGTGCTCATTAAGGCTCTTCCTGTTACTGCTTTATTTTTTCTTCAAGCTATAAATTGTGTTGTCTAATTGAATATATTAAGACTTTTGCAGCTGTCTGTGTAAACCTCTAGGCATAATGAAACGTGGATGTTTGCTTAAGCGGTTTCATCTGCCAAATCAGTCGTGGCAGTTTTAAAGATTTGCTAAATTTAAAATTTTTTTTTTTTTCATTAATTTTTATTTGTTTAAACTCATTCTCTCAATTTTATCATTACCATTTAACTGTAGTTAGGAAGTTCTTCAGCCTTTTACAAACAAAACTGTAGGCCAGTCCAAGAAAACCACCCTACTACCAACTTGGCTCATGTATTTTTGCTAGTGCCCCAGGAGTTTGGATGTCTTTTCTTCAGCTGTGCTGGGAAACGTTTTGCTAGTGTTTTTTTTTTTTTTCTTATGTTTTCTTTACTTTTCCTAAGAGCCCACTCACACTAGCGCTACTTGTCAGGCGACTTGTCAGCCTGACAAGTCGCGCTCCCTCGCGGTCCATTGACCACTACAGGACCCGTTCTAATAGGAGCAACACAAGTCGCTCTGACTTAGAAAAAGGGTCCTGTACTATTTCGGGGCGACCTCGGAGCGACTTGCATAGACTTCCATTATGTGAAGTCCCTGCAAGTCGCTCCGAAGTCGTGGTGCACTGTAATGCACAAGTCGCCCCCGAAGTAGTAAGGAGTCGTGTCGCGCTAATGTGAACCGGCTCTTATTCAAAACTATTTTCTACTCTGTTGCAAGAGCTGGTCTCTGCGATCGCAGCGATCCAGTGTGGCTTATCTTTAGCCTGGCTTTTAGAGTGCATCTGAACTCCACATTGTAGGACTAGCCTGAAAGTGAACCTAGGACACTGGGCTCCGTAAAAAGGTGCTTTCTGATAAGTTAGCTGTGAAAAGCTTTTCAGGTTCAGAGCTGTTGGCATTGTTTCAGAGCTTGTCCTGCCTCTGATGGACTACTCTGTAAGCAGACAGATCCAGCTGTGCACTGGGAACTACCTCATTCATTTGGATCACTGGGCACTTTTAAAATTGCCACTTTCCACTGGTTCCTACTAGGAAGGAGTTAAGGCTGGGGGATCTGAGCGCTGGGTTCATCTGCTGGGTGGCGTGTCCCACACACGCTTTGCATTCTGCCACTTTTTGCTCTAAAGAAGCATTTCCCATGGCTGCTGCTTCTAGTTTGAAATGAGCCACGTGGAACTCCAATCCTTCATCTTTTCCTATTGCCCATATACAGTAACATTTGGGACCTCCAGTCATCTGACCCTAACCTGCTACCATCTGTCAGGGTTTTGTGAGTACCTGAGGCCTTGATTCATACCTTGAGCGGTCACAATTTGTCTGTTCTAGACACAGAGGGGGATAGTCCCATTGCAATGGATGAACCCAGCTCATACTCCCCTAACTGTTACAGAAACATTTGTTCCGTGACATCTGAAGATGCCAATATCTGCAGTCTAGAATCCTGTTATCCTGTAAATGGAGTCTAATAATTCGAGACACTTGCTTCTGGGTAAGGCTCACTCTGCTGCCTTGTCTGCCTGGGTCTTTACCACAGATGCACAGGATTTTTTTGCCACTTGTTCACCCAGCCCCTTGCTTGCTCTGACCACAGTTTTTTTTTTTTTTTTTTTTTTTTTTTTTTTTTAAGCATGCTCCCATGCCTTCCCCTGTAGATTTTATGCCTATCTAAGTTGCTCCAATTACTACCTTATGAAATTATCCTTGAGGAGTCGCAGTCTTCTGCTATAGCTCTAGAATTAAGAGACTCCCTGGAGGATCAGCCTGCTGACCCCTGTCTTGGGTCTTTTTAGAGCCCCTACAGCTGAAGAGACCTTCGCATTGCACCTACCTTTTTAGATCTTCCTGGGAGAAAATACACCAGGGGAGTCAGGCTTCCCCATCTGGTTTCATTTTGACATGGAGGAGCAGGCAATACATCTTATGCCTCGTACACACGCATCGATAGTTGGCCGTGAATTTTCGGCCAGCGTCCGATCGGCCGATTTTTGGCTTGTTAGTATGATGCTTCCGACAACCGACTGCGACTTTTCGGCCGAACAAAATCTGGTGTCCATGCTATAAAATTTTTGTTGGCCGTCAACAGAACGGCCGATTTTCCATCAGTCAGTACAGATTTCGGCAGACAAAAATCTGATGAGCAAGACTGGGCATGCTCAGAGAAGAAAAAACACACGAAAAGTAAACCAGCACATGACATCACTTCTGAAGTTGGTTTTTGTTGGCCGAGAAAATTTGTGTGCAGTCTAGAGCACATTTCAACCAACACAACACTGGACAAAAGACGTCCGATAATCGTTGCGTGTGTACGAGGCATTAGTGTGTTTCAGGACCTAAGTTGCATTTAGAGGATGCCAGATATCTGTTCAACTGTATGCTGAACAGGCTCATGTCCAGGTGCAGGAATGCTCTTGTGATAGCAGGGAATGCATGGGTGGCTCCTTAGAAACCATGCATCCAGATCTAGTCCTTTCCTCCTTAGTGCTTTTTCTTCATCTGTGAGGGAGAGCTTTCTGGTGATCTCCTCCCTTGTTCTGGAATTGACCCAGAGGAATGTTCTTGACTCTTGATGTATTGTGGGATTTTGGGAGTCGGGAGCTTTTTTAAATCTGACTCTTATGATGTTTGAGGAAAAGTAGGATGTTTCAGCAAGGCTTGCCATAAAACTTTGCCTTGGGATGTTTTCTACTTGGTGGGACCAAAGCAGGGCATACATGGACTGAAAATCAGCAGGAAGCACCCATTTAATTGATGGCAAGAAACAAGAAAACCAGTTTCTCAGTGCCAATTGGTGATATATAGAGTGTCCTTTTATACACACAAAAAAAAAGTGTCTCCAAGAAATAATCCCAGTGTCTACTTGTATATGTCCACTATCTTCAGTGCAAATGGTGATCACCACTTCCCACAAGTGTATAGAATCACGCTATGTGGACTGTTTTTTGTTGCGAGCTGTGCCGGTCAGTAAAATGAGAGGCAACAATTTTTGGTGAATGTGGGGTCTTGTGGGGAGTGGTGATCACTATTTGTACAGAGGTGAAGATAGTGGATATATTGAAGTGGACCCTGGGATTATTTCTTGGAGGCACTTTTTATGGTGTGTAAAAGACACAATCTAAATATCACCAATTTGTACTGAAACTAACTGTGATTTTCTCGCTATCCATGAACTGAGCGCTGCCTGAGAGTCCAGGACTTTTTCTTCACTGATCGATCTAGTTATTTGTTTTATTGTAGCGGCTATTTATTAGTAGTAATATTTACATTTTTGGGGGATTACATGATAGCATATTATCTTCTAAGTGTTAATTGTTATTTGACCAATGGTTCAGCAGAAGCTGAAAATTTTCAGTCTGTGTGTACCACTGTCTGTTCAATCGCCCCTGTCAAAATACAATAGACCAGCTGAGAAGATATCAGCATCAACATAGTTGGTAATGATGCTGGGATCTGTCAGGTTTTTTTTTTTTTTAAGTTAATTCTGCTGGTTGATCAAAAAAAAAAAACAATAAGTGTATCCTGATTTACATAGTTACATGTTAGGCTGTCCATGAATGGAAATGTGGTTGGTTCAGTAGAGAACATTCAAACCATGTATGGGCATTGTGGTTGAACAATGTTTTTTGGTGTACCAAATGGTGAAAGTCTCCTTCAACTGACTCATCAACTTGCGGAGGGTGTAAAAAGAAATAAGAGTTGGCCTGTCACCAATTGGTTGCCCACTTAAAACGTTTGTTACCCCAACATTTCATGTTCCAGATATGTGCCTGCTGTATCATATACTTGTATGAGAAAGTATCCTGTTCTTTGCATTGCTTCCTTTGTGTGAAATGCCTGGGATTCCTGCTGGTCCCCTTGCTTTCCTATTCAAATCTGACCACACTAAGCAGAAGAACACATTGTCAGTTCTCTAGCTATGCTGGGAACTCAGTCTGCTCTTTTACAGTGATCAGAGATTCAACCCCCCCCCCGCACAGCCTTTCACTAACAAGCGCAGTGGTCTGCTGCTTCTCCTCCCCCAGCTCTTATGCAGCTGAGAACAGAGGGAATGTGATCACTTCTAAAAAAGGGGGATAGGGATTTATAAAGTTTTTATTTTTTTATTTTTTTTTTAATCTATACAGAAATGTTTTGCCTTCCATTACTATTTTAAACTGAATGGGTTATTTTATAAGGTAACACTTTACAATCACTTTAATTTTTTTTCAATTTTGTATATGCTATATTGTATATTATTATGGTATTATGGTTGTTCTTCTCTCGATATCGATAACATTTTTCTGTGCAGTTTTATTTCTCAGCAGGTTTTGAGAGTGCAGCTAACTTCTGAGGTCCCATGGTTTTGGTGCGGTTTTAGAAAGAGCATAAAACTCCTGCATACTGCATCTTTGGTGTGCTTTCTAAAACCGCATCAAAACCACAGGACCTCACAAAACCTGCGGGTTAGCTGCGCTTTGCTGTAAGCGCAGCAGGACCGCACCAGAGCAGTGTGAAGCCACCCCTAATGATTACCATACCTTGTTCTCATTAAAGTGTAACTTTAGTCAAAAAATTAAGTCCTGCCAGATCACTTCAGTAATACACTGCTCTGCACATGCTCAGTTGCTCAATATTTTTTGGCACTGTGCCAAATTCAGAGCCACTAGAGGCTGATCTGCTGACAACCTAGATTTACCGCTGTTTAGAGGCTTAAAGTGGCAGCCTCCGGCAAGAGGAAACGGGAACGATGCTTGAGGAAACTTACCGCACATGCTAATTTTGGTAGCATAATTATTAATGTGGAACATATGTTCCTTGCTAAAGAAAATTATTTATTATTTATTGTTTTTTTTTTTTTTTTTTTTTATTGATTTTTGTTATAAGTAAAGCCCTGCTTTAATATGTACTTATAACAGGGTTTGACAAATTTTCTTTGAATCTAGGAGCCAGCTTAAAAAGTTAGGAGCCAGGGGCCCAGGGCAAGACAAGTAATTTGCACCCCCTAACCTACAGCAGAGCGGCTAGCCAATAAACCCAACATAACGCTGGCTGGAAAGAATGACAATAAAAACCTGTTATGGGGGAAACTTATTATTATGATGATGATGATGATGATGCCAATTGCCCCCTCACCAATTTTCACAAATTCTCACACACACACTCTCACTCTCTTTCTCACACACACACACACACACACACACACACACACACACACACACACACACACACACACACACACACACACACACACACACCTCTTCACAAATCCCCCCCCCCCTCATTACTGTCCTGAGCCCCTCATTACTGACCTCAGTCCCGCTATTACTGTCCTGAGCTCTCCCCCATTACTGATCTCAGTCATACCATTACTGTTCTGAGCTCCCCCATTACTATCCTCTGTCCCACCATTAGTGTCCTCAGCTCCCCCCCCCCCCCCCCCCCTTAACTGTCCTGAATACCTTCAATACCGTCCTGAGCCACCCCATCCTCAAATCTAGCACATCTATGTCTCCAATACCCCCTCCTCCCCTCATCCAGCACACCTATGCTTCCAATACCCCACCCCCATCTAGCACATCTATGCCTGCAAACCAACCCCCCCTCCCCTTCATCTGGTACATCTATGCCTCCAATCTTGCCCATCCAGCACACTTATGACTCCAAACCCCCACCCCATCCAGCACACTATTGTTATATGCTATTCCCTGGTAGTCCCTCTTACACCTGAGCCCTTTATTACCTTCTGGGTGTCCCGGGGAGGCCCCTATGTCCGGTGTACAGTGGGGTATCAGCGGATGTTCTTCTTCCCCCTTCAGCTCCTCCGGTGTCTCTCCTGCCACCTCCTCCTCCCCACGCATCGAGAGAGAAGCACCACGAGAATATGACGCAGATACTGCCGCACCCTCCCTCCTTCGACTCCACCCTTCTCCTTCCTCAGTGGCGCACTCTCGCCTCTGCCTGGTAGCCATCCCTTGTGAGAGCTTGTGATGGGAACTGATAAATCCCAGGCATCAGGGCGCAATTTTTAGTCGCCATTGTGACCTGGCGCCTGGGATTTGTCAAGCCTGGACTTAAAACCACGTGAAGAGCTTTGTTTGTAGTACTCTGTTACAAATATTATTAGACGGAGTTCATGTTTTAAAGATGGTGATGAGGTTTTATAACTTTTTTTCATGTCACATAAAAGAAAATTTATACAGACCTGTATTGTGCAAGGTATAATGACTGGGTACCAGTAAAAAGTGGATAACCATGAACTGAAATGTAAAAGCCGTCTTGGATGGTTTAGACCAGAGAAACTTCAGAGTATTTTTCAAGTGCTCAGATCATTAGGTAGGGAAAATTGTCTTGTGATCCGAATCTAATTGCCTAATTGATTAGGAGAATATTGAGGTTTATCTTGTCCGAAGGCAATGGAGAAAACAAATTTTGGATTCATTTCTGGCACAGAGATACTAAAAGAGCAAAGTTGAGGAAAGAAGGGAAAGTGGAAGGAGGGAATTCCATGTAGAGCATGGGTGTCCAACCTTTTGGCTTCTCTGGGCCACATTGAGTGTAGAGAAATTTTCTCGGGCCGCATAAAAATATATACTATGGTTAAGGTATATAAGTAATAAAATGCTGCCGCTCCCTTCCCACGCTGCTGCGCCCCCCCCCCCACCAGCACTAATTTAATACAACTAGTGTATGATCCCCTCCGAGGCAGCCTCTGCCTACAGTTAGTTGGAAGCCGCTGTGGCTGTGCCCCCGACTCGACTTCCTTCCTTCCTCCCCAGCAAAAAAAAAAAAAAAAAAAAATTGTCTGTCAGGGGGCAGTGGGTCGCATTGCCTGCGGTTCCGGGCCACATGCGGCCCCCAGGCCGCAGGTTGGACATGCCTGATGTAGAGCATAGAAGGAAGAGAAGAAAAAAAATGCCACCACCCTCCCACCCTTCGCAAAGGAGGAGGTGGGAAGGGGACAATGTCATGCACGCAAGTGAGTGACCTATTGGAGTTAAGGAGGTGGGCAGGAGTCTGAGGCCATTACCTGTGGATAGGGATCTGTGATTTTGTAATATTGCCATCAGGAAGTCCTGAATTTCTGTTCTGTGTTATGTAGGGTAAGAGGTAAGATCTTCCATGAGTAAATACCAGCTAGATCCAGTGGGTGCATATGTATCTGTGTCCAGAGAAGGGGAACACAGGTCTTTGCGGCATTTATTTATTATTATTTATTGCACGTACTTGTATAGCACCGTCAATTTACTCAGCACTTTACATATATCTTGTGCATTCACATCAGTTCCTGCCCTCAAGGAGCTTCCAATCTAAGGTCCCTAACTCGCATTCATACATACACATACTAAGGCCAGTTTAGACAGGAGCCAAACAACCTATGAACATGTCTTTTGGAGTGTGGGAGGTTAGCAAATGAATACTAAGAGAGCCTTTGTATTTTGAAGTGGGTCTCTGTCAGGTGGAGAAGACAAGCTGCAGGGTTTTTGCTTAGGTCTACTGAGGTTAGATGTCTTGTTGTGTCAGTCAAATCTTTCCAAAAGGGTTGAAGTTTGGAACACTGCCAGTAATTATAAAATATTTTCCTGAAGTATTGCCTCATCACCAGCAAGAGTTTGGGACTGTTCATTTTGTCTAGTATAGATGGTACTTTATGCCATCTTGAAAGAATCTTGTATCCTAGCTCTTGGATTCTATTTGCTATTGATGATTTGTGAACAAGGTAATATGTTCTCCCTTTGTTGAGGCGTCAGTTGGAGCCCTATCTCCAATTCCCACTTTCGGAGGATGATGTTGAGATTTTAAGCGATTAAGAGGCCGCTCAGTTTCCACATATCTTCAATGGTAAAATAAATGGCATATTCAACAGTAAAGTGGTAAAATCGTAAAGTGGTAATAAACCCAAAAACCAAAATTTAAGGGTTTGCCTACCGGGGCAATTTTGACAATTTTCACATATGCTGTTAAAATCAGCATTTTTTAGTTATTTTTATTTTTTTTCTAGAAAACTAAATACTTAGAACCCCCAAACATTTTATATTTTCTGAATAGTGGCAGTTGTAATTTTTTTTTTTTTTGTATGTCACATGATATTTGCGTAGCTGTTTATCAAACACCAATAGATACCAAACATGTCAAGATTTAAAATTGAGCACAACTGCGAAATGACAAATTGTTTCCTACAATTGTCCTTAGGTGACACTTTATCCTTTTTATAGGTTATCAGTTTAGAGTTAAATGTGAGCTAAAGCCCTAGGAATAATTGGCCCTGTGATACCTTACCTATGTGGTGAAATTATCATTTACATATGCGTACTAAACCTATGTGCGTGTTTGCATTTGTCAGGAGGGGGGGGGGGGTAATTTTTGTTTTATTTAACCTTATTGCTATGACAAGGGGTGAACAAGATCCCTTGTGATCGTTTTGGGGAATGACATGGGACTGTAGGCAGAACACTTAAGAAATACTTAACCCAAACCATAGATAAAAGAAATAATATCACAAAATATTTATTTGGATTTGAACTGGCCACGGCCCTTTATTTGCAATTAATATACAACAAGCAATGTAAGTATAAATACTATACACCAAACTTTATTTAATATACCATATATACAACCAAATGTGTGTGTGTGTATATATGTGTATATATATATATATATATATATATATATATATATATATATATATATATATATATATATATATATATATATATATATATATATATATATATATATATATATATATATATATATATATAGAGCTTAGCTATAACAGCTCAAGATGGCTGTCATCCCAGAAGGAAGCCTCTTCTAGAGAATGCACAATAAAAAGACCGTGACATGGGCGGGACAGTTGATTTCTCTGTCCCCGCCGGCATCTGTTGATCTGATGGCGCAGTGAGAGCTTTATAAATGGTTTAGCTTAAAAGAAAAACCGTTAGTCCTGCCTATTTATTAAATTAATCTATGAAATGCCTATTTAAACTGTATAATTAATGAGCTGATTTCTCATTGGTCTGCCACCGTCCCATAGGTGTAGGTAGTGCAAATTATGCCCTCCCTCACCTTTTAGTCTTATGGGCCATACACACTATAAGATTTTCTGAAGACTTTTTCCTTTAGATTTACCAAAACCATATAATATGAGGTCAAACCTAAACACTTTCCATTTGTATGCAATCTGGCAGGCCCTTGCACTACATAGAAAAGGTAAATCTGAAGGAAAAAGTCTTCAGAAAATCTTATAGTGTGTATGGCCCTTTAGATTCCCAATGTCTCCCCTGGCCATGGGAGCATCTGATCAAACACAGATCATATTTCATCAGACGCTTGCCTGGCTGCTCCATTCATCACAGAGGAATTCGGGGATCCTCCATCTCTTCTGTGGGCAGATGACCTGACTGCTTACAGGACTTCCATTCCACCTCAGCAGTCAGGGTCCCCGCTGTCTGTGTTTATCGCGTCACTGTGAGGAAGTGAGGGGAGAGAAGAGCTATACACGAGTACAGAACTGGATCAAATGAGTGCTCAGGTAAGTAAACGGTAGGGGGGGGGGGGGGGTGGTATAATGATACTAAACATTTTTTAGCTTAATGCAAGTAATGCATTAAGGTAATGTTTTGGCTTTATAACCACTTTAAACTCTTTGGCAGTGTTTTAAGAATGGCTTTAAAATCTGTGTTTCCGATTTCTGTTCTCTAAGCAGGTTCACGGTTTGCTAAATCTGTAGCTGTGTCTTTGCATGTACTCCACATGTAGACAGCCACTTTGTGTGTGAGTGATTTATCATTGTGTGTCTGTTGGGTTTCAGGCTTTATTGCAAACCTCACTTTTCAAAGGGAATTCTTTCCAAGTGATGAAGATGAGACTGGAGCAGCCAAAGCATTAATGCGCCTCCAAGACACTTACAAACTGGATCCTGATGTTATAGCAAAAGGAATATTGCCAGGTTAGTGCAACCCATGTTTATCCTCTTAGTGTTTAACACATATGTTCCTATTCAAGGCTTACATAGTGTTTTAAAATAGTCTTAAATTGAAATCCCAAGCAAAAAAGCTAAATACACAGCTACATTTAGGTTTTCTTCTCCAAAGGGTTCTGTTCAGCTAGTGTTGTGACACATGCTTCCCTTCCAGACAGTATAACAGGGTGCTTAACTCCCTTTGCTTCTCTGAAGGCTACACTTCAATTAAGGGGATTGACAGAGATGTATAGTAACGAAGTAGAACTACTTAAGTACTGTACTTAACCACTTGCCGACCGCCGCACGACTATCTACGTCGGCGGTCAGCCCCTCACAGGCAAACTAACGTAGGGCTACGTTGTTTGCTTGTGAGGGTCTAGGGAGCGAGCGCGCGCCCCCCGGGGCGCGCTCCCGCTCCCGCGTGGTCACGGACCCCCCCGCGCGTGTGACCAGCGGACCCGATGTCCGCCGGTCACTCGGCGATCGGCGGGGGAGAGGGAGAATGTCAGGCAGCTTGTGTAAACAAACTGCCTGTCATTCTCCTCGCTGCAAAGACACTGATAAAACGGATCTGGTATGTAGATCCGTTGATCAGTGTCCTTACAGCTAGAGCCACAGCCAATCACAGTAGAAACCACGCCCCTAGGGACACACACAGCCCCTCCCTTCCAAATAAAGTTAACCCCTTCACTACCAGTGTATTTTTACAGTAACAGTGCATATGTATAGCACTGATTACTGTAGAAATGTCACTGGTAACCCCAAAAGTGTCAAAAATGTCAGTCAAGGGTCCGATCTGTCCGCCGCAATGTCGCAGTACCGCAAAAAAAATCGCAGATCGCCGCCATTACGCGTTAAAAAAAAAAACAACAAAAATGACAAAAATCTTTCCCTTTGTTAGTAAACGCGATAACTTTTGCGCAAACCAATCAAAATACGCTTTTTGCGATTTTTTTTTTACCAAACATAGGTAGCATAAAATAAATTGGCCGAAAATTTTTAAAAATTTTGATTTTTACATTTTTTTTTGGGGGAATTTCATATAAAAAAATGTGAAAAATATTGCTATTTTTGCAAAATTGACGCTCTTTTTTTGTTTATAGCGCGTGATCAAAAAATCGCACAGGTGATCAAATACCACCAAAAGAAAGCTCTGTTTGTGGGAAAAAAAGGACGTCAAATTCGTTTAGGTACAGCGTCGCACGACCGCGCAATTGTGCGTTAAATTCACGCAGTGCCGAATCGCAAAATACCCCCTGGTCGGAATGGGGGTAAAATCTTCCGGGGCTTAAGTGGTTAAGTACCGAAATGCGGTATCTGTACTTTCCTAGAGTATAATTTTTTCTCCTACTTCTACTTTTACTTCACTACATTTTTTCGATGATTTTGATACTTCTACTCAAGTATTTTTTTTTTGTGCTGCATAGTTACTCGTTACTTTTAAAAAAATTACCACTGCCAGAACAGTAGATGGCAGGTTGCATAAAGCTCAACAAAAATGTGTATAATGTCATTTGTAAATCAGCGCATACGAAAATAAAGGCTGTGTATAATAAAAGCTGCTATACCAAATCTTTCCAATAAAAAGAAAATATGAAACAAACAAATAAATGGTGCTACAGCGCTTAAAGTGCATCAAGAAACTACTAACAAACACAGGTTAATCATTTGAATAAATCATTTGAAATAATAAAAACAATATGATGTTCAAACTTATGACTTATTTCTTTAATAACTACATAACACAGTACTTGTACTTCTACTTTCAGTACTTGAGTAGAATTTTTTTTTCAAAACTACTGGTACTTTTTACTTTTAGTACTTAAGTAGCAAATTTTTTGAAAAAACTACTTGCAATACTTAAGTAAAAAAAATGTTGAATACTTTAGTACTTCTACTTAAGTAACTTTTTCTGCGAGCACTTCCACTTCTACTCAAGTAATTTTTTGATCGAGCACTTGTACTTTTACTCAAGTAGAAATTTCGAGTACTTTATACAAGTCTGGGGATTGAACAGTGAAGGAGAAATAGTATATCGATGAGTTCCTCATACTATCTTCCCAGGATTTAACAATAAACAGACGGATGAGCTTACAGTGCTGCACCTCCCTCTTCCTGTCTGAGTGCTGAGTGCAAGATGGACTCATCCATGTATTTATTTAAAAAAAGAAAAGGCAAAAGTGTGTATGTATATGTGTATGTGTGTATATATATATATTATATAGTATCTCACAAAAGTGACTACACCCCTCACACTGATGAAATGACACTTTGCTACAATGTAAAGTAGTGAGTGTACAGCTTGTATAACAGTGTACATTTGCTGTCCCCTCAAAATAACTCAACACACAGCCATAAATGTCTAAACCGCTGGCAACAAAAGTGAGCACATCCCTAAGTAAAAGTGTCACAATTGGGACCAATTAGCCATTTTCCCTCCCTGGTGTCATGTGACTCGTTAGTGTTACAAGGTCTCAGGTGTGAATGGGGAACAGGTGTGTTAAATTTGGTGTTATCGCTCTCACTCTCTCATACTGGTCACTGGAAGTTCAACATGGCACCTCATGGGAAAAAACTGAGGATCTGAAAACAAGAATTGTTGCTCTACATAAAGATCTGCCCATGTTTTTCCATTGAGCCTAATGGTGATTAGAGAGGGGATCCGAAGGGAGGGAATCATGCTCTGCTTCAGTATGTCACAGTACATGTTGGCACTCATGTTTCCCTCAATGAACTGTAGATCCCCAGTGTCAGCAGCACTCATGCAGCCCCAGACCATGACACTCCCACCACCATGCTTGACTGTAGGCAAGACACACTTGTCTTTGTACTCCTCACCTGGTTGCTGCAACACATGCTTGACACCATCTGAACCAAATACATAGTTACATAGTTACATAGTAGGTGAGGTTGAATAAAGACAATAGTCCGTCCAGTTCAACCTGTGTAGGTGTGTGTGACTGTAATCATCTAACATAGCCCTCAATCTCCTGATCCTTGAGATGTAAGTCTAAGAGTCTTTTGAAAGTCACCATACTACCCGCAGAAACCACCTCTTGTGGTAGACAATTCCACAATCTTGTAGCCCTAACAGTAAAGAACCCCCCACGTTGCCTGAGGTTAAAACGCTTCTCCTCTAATCACATTGTATGTCCTCGAGTCCTCATGCAATTCCTTCGAATGAACAGCTTTTCTTCTAAGCTGAGATCCCCATTAAGATATTTATAAATTGCTATCATGTCCCCTCTCAGACGTCTTTTCTCCAGGGAAAATAAATCGAGCGATTGCAGCCGCTCTTCATAGGTAAGGTCCTCCAACCCCCTAATCAGTTTAGTTGCCCTTCTCTGGACTTTCTCCAGCTCCAACACATCCCTCCTGAGGACTGGCGACCAGAACTGGACAGAATACTCCAGATGCGGTCGGACCAGAGTTTTATAAAGTGGAAGGATTATAGTCTTATCTCTGGAATACATCCCTTTCTTTATGCATGCTAATATTCTGTTGGCTTTGGAAGCTGCCGCTTGGCATTGCATGCTGTTGCCTAATCTATCATCAACTAAGACTCCCAGATCTTTCTCCATTTTTGATTCCCCCAAGGGTTCCCCTCCTAACGTGTATTGTGTTTTTATGTTTTTGGTCCCCAAGTGCAAAACCTTACACTTCTCCACATTAAACCTCATTTGCCATGTCGTTGCCCACTCCGTAATTTTGTCCAGGTCATTCTGTAGGATATCTGCTTCATGCTGTGCAGTTATTGCCCTGGCCAATTTTGTGTCATCTGCAAAAACTGATAACGAACTACTGATCCCTTCCTCAATGCTGTTTATGAATAAATTGAACAAGGTTGGTCCCAGGACTGAGCCCTGGGGCACCCCGCTTACTACCTCAGACCAGTCTGATTATGCGCTGTTTATTACTACCCTTTGGACACGGCCTTTTAGCCAATTCCGTATCCAAGAGCAAACCCTGCTGTCGATACCTGCAGACCTTATTTCATAAATTAAGCGCTTGTGGGGAACTGTATCAAACGCCTTAGCGAAATCCAAGTACACCACATCCACTGGTCTCCCCCTATCTAGCTCACAGCTCACTTCCTCGTAGAATGCTAAGAGATTGGTTTGACAAGATCGCCCATTTGTAAACCCGTGCTGGTTACTACTGATGATGTTGTTGTCTTTAGCATACTCTACGATATAGTCCCTTATCATCCCCTCCAAAAGTTTACATATTATTGATGTCAGACTGACAGGCCTATAATTTCCCGGGATATGTCTCTGGCCCTTTTTGAATATCGGAATCACGTTAGCCTTCCTCCAATCCCCTGGTACATCTCCTGTCCTAATACTGTCAGCAAAGATCAGGAACAGTGGTCTAGATATAACCATACTGAGTTCCTTGAGCACTCTCGGATGTACGCCATCCGGGCCTGGTAATTTGTTTGTGTTAAGTTTATCCAGTCTTTCCCTGATTTCCCCCTCTGTTAGCCATAGTGGCAAGTCCTGTGTATTACTACTAACCATACAGTCATGGTCAGTGTACCCTTCCTTTTCCTGCGTAAAGACTGACGAGAAAAAAGAATTCAGCACGGTTGCTTTTTCAGTGTCCTCTGTAACCATCCTCCCATCATCACTAATTATGTGTGCAATATGCTCTGCCCTAGTTTTTTTGCTGTTGATATATTTAAAGAATTTCTTTGGGTTTTTTTTACTATCCTCCACTATTTGTCTCTCAAAGTTGATTTTAGCCATCTTGATTTCGTGTTTACACTTCTTCTTATTTTCCTCCTTGTATTGCTGGAAGGCCGATACGGTGCCCTCTGATTTATATTTCTTGAAGGCCAATTTTTTTCCCCTAATAAGTTTTTTAACGCTACGGTTTAGCCAGCCAGGTTTGGCTTTGTCTCTTCTAAATTTATTCCCCATAGGAATGCACTGCAAGATGCCTTTGCTTAATATTGTTCTAAAGCATTCCCATTTTTCCTCTGTGGTCAGTGATCCCAGGGTTTGGTCCCAGTTTACCCTTTCCATCAATGAGTACAATTTTGGAAAGTCTGCCCTTCTGAAGTTTAGGGTTCTTATGTTCCCCACTTGCCTTTTTATATTGTTATTTATACTAAATGTGATCATCCTGTGATCGCTAGAGCCCAGGTTGTCCGGGACTCCTACCTCCGAGATTATGTCTGGGTCATTAGTGATCAATAGATCCAGGATAGCATTCTCTCTAGTAGGGGAATCCACCAACTACGACATGTAGTTATCCTGTAAGGTTTCCGTGAATAGCCGGGCCTTATGCGAGTGTGCAGTCCCCTCTTCCCAGTCAATGTCGGGATAATTGAAGTCCCCCAATATGATGACTGATCCTAGTTTTGCCGCTTTACCTATTAGTGCTAAAAATTCCAGCTCTACCTCCTCCCCTTGGTTAGGTGGCCTATAGCAAACCCCCACAACTACTTTTCCCTTATCTTCTTCCCTATCGAGTTCAACCCACACAGATTCTAAATCCATGCTCATCCCATCCGTAATGTCACTCCTTTCTAGCACCTTTATATTGTTCTTGACATAGAGACATACCCCTCCCCCTGTTTTACCAACCCTGTCCTTCCGGTACACCGAATACCCTTGGATATTGGCCAGCCAGTCATGTGAGGGGTCGAACCAAGTCTCCGTTATTCCCACAAGGTCTATGTCCTCCTCATGTACTAACATGTCCAACTCATCCATCTTATTAGCTAGGCTCCTGGCATTAGCATATACCCCTCTTAGTTTTACGGAAGTTAAACGTGATTGGCGGTTTTGTTTATTTCTGTTTGGTCTGCTGTTCTCCCGCACAGACCCGCCAATTGATGTTGTTGACCTACTGTCGCTATTGACCCTACAACTGCCTTCAGTCCTCTGCTCCCTCCTGACTGATTCTATTTCTGAGCCCTCCCCCCCCCGTCTCCTAGTTTAAAAGCCCCTCCAACTCGGTGGCCATCTTTCTCCCCAAAAGAGCTGTACCGTCCCCATTAAGGTGCAGCCCATCCTTACTAAAGAGCCGGTAGCCGACTGAGAAGTCAGCCCAGTTCTCCAGGAACCCAAACCCCTCCTTCCTACACCAATTCCTCAGCCACTTGTTAACTTCCCTAAGCTCCTTCTGCCTCTCCTGTGTGGCTCGAGGTACAGGCAGTATTTCAGAGAAAACCACCTTGGAGGTCCTTTTCCTCAATCTATTACCTAAGTCCCTGAAATCGTTCTTAAGGATCCTCCACCTACCTTTAACTTTGTCATTAGTGCCCACATGCACCATGACCTGCATCATCCCCAGCCCCGCCCAACAATCTGTCTGCCAGATCTGCCATGTGCCGAACTCGGGCGCCCGGTAAACAACAAACTGTTCGGTTCACGCGATCTTTTTTACAGATTTCCCTCTCTGTCCTCTTGATAATTGAGTCCCCAACTACCACAACCTGTCTAACCTTTCCTGCGTTACGGCCCCCCTTCTTCCTGGAGCCGTCCCTCCCCTGGCAGCTGGGGGAGGGTGCATGCTCCAGCACTGCCACCCCTGAGTTGATATCCCCCTCAACCTGCAACTCGGCAAACATGTTAGGGTGTACCAACTCAGGACTGGCCTCCCTGACTCTCCTCCCTCTACCCTTCCTAACAGTCACCCAGCTGCGTACCTCTGCTGCTTGCGTCTCCTCTATTCCTTCCTCCTCTATGCTGACCCCTGCCAGCGCCTGACGGGTAAAGTCCAAGCTCCTTTCCAGGTTGTAGATGCCACGCAGTCTTGTCACTGTGTTCTCTAGATCCACGATGTGGGCTTCCAGAGCAACAAGTCGCTCACATCTTGCACAGCAGTATTCGTCCTCGATTGTTTCATCAAGGAACGCATACATGCCGCAAGAAGTGCACTGAGTGGCATCCCCAATCCTGTCGGACATTATTACCCACTACTCTATGGGGATAATATTAACGACCTGCTCTTCCTTACCTACACTACCTCTAACTTCCCTGGTACAAAACCTGGGGTACCCACCAGTCGCTAATACCCTCACCAGTCACTAGATACTCACCAGTCGCAAGGATCCTCACCAGTCGCAAGGATCCTCACCAGTCGCAAGGATCCTCACCAGTCGCAAGATACTCACCAGTCGCAAGGATACTCACCAGTCGCAAAGATACTCACCAGTCGCAAAGATACTCACCAGTCGCAAGCTACTTCACCAGTCGCAAGGATACTCACCAGTGCAAGGATACTCACCAGTCGCAAGGATACTCACCAGTCGCAAGGATACTCACCAGTCGCAAGGATACTCACCAGTCGCAAGGATACTCACCAGTCGCAAGCTACTTCACCAGTCGCAAGGATACTCACCAGTGCAAGGATATTCACCAGTCGCAAGGATACTCACCAGTCGCAAAGATACTCACCAGTCGCAAAGATACTCACCAGTCGCAAAGATACTCACCAGTCGCAAGGACACTCACCAGTCGCAAGGACACTCACCAGTCGCAAAGATACTCACCAGTCGCAAAGATACTCACCAGTCGCAAAGATACTCACCAGTCGCAAGGACACTCACCAGTCGCAAAGATACTCACCAGTCGCAAGGATACTCACCTGTCGCAAGGACACTCACCAGTCGCAAAGACACTCACCAGTCGCAAGGACACTCACCAGTCGCAAAGATACTCACCAGTCGCAAAGATACTCACCAGTCGCAAGGATACTCACCAGTCGCAATGATACTCACCAGTCGCAATGATACTCACCAGTCGCAATGATACTCACCAGTCGCAAGGATACTCACCAGTCGCAAGGATACTTACCAGACTTCCCAGGTACTCAGTTGCAGAGACAGTCACACAGCAGTCAGTCGCAGTACAGACAAACAGCTATTGATTTCTTACAGAGTACAGTCACACAGCTTTCCCCCTGTTTGCAGCTGCTGCTCTACTCACAGCTGCTGACACACACACACACACACACACACACACACACACACACACACTCACACTGGGACGGATGTCTCCTCCTCCTCACTGGGCACGGACGGTCCTCCTCCTCTTCTTCCAGGCACTAAGGTAGGCGGGTTCTGACCTCCGCCGCCGCCGCCGCTCTCTGCCTCGGCTCCCGTCCTCCACCTCCGCTCAGTTGCTGGTCCCTGCACGGTGCACCCGCACCCCTTGTGCGGCTTCCCCCGCACGTGTCCCCGCAGCTCCTCTTCCTTCCTCCTCTCTCCCTTGCCGCACGAACCGCACGATACGTTTATCTTGGTCTCATCAGACCACAGGACAGGGTTCCAGTAATCCATGCCCTTAGTCTGCTTGTCTTCAGAAAACTGTTTTGCGGGCTTTCTTGTTCATCATCTTTAGAAGAGGCTTCCTTCTGGGATGACAGCCATGCAGACCATATTGATGCAGTGTGCGGTGTATGGTCTGAGCACTGACAGGCTGACCCCCCACCCCTTTTAACCTCTGCAGTAATGCTGGCAGCACTCATGCATCCATTTCCAAAAGACAACCTCTGGATATGACTCTGAGCATGTGTACTCAACTTCTTTGGTCTACCATGGCGAGGCCTGTTCTGAGTGGAACCTGTCCTGTTAAACCTCTGTATGGTCTTGGCCACCTTGCTTTAGCTCAGTTTCAGGGTCTTGGCAATCTTCTTATAGCCTAGGCCATCTTTATATAGAGCAACAATTCTTTTTTTCAGATCTTTGCCATGAGGTGCCATGTTGAAATTCCAGTGACCAGTGTGAGAGTAATAACCCTAAACTTAACACCTGCTCCCCATTCACACCTGAGACCTTGTAACACTAACGAGTCACATGACTTTGGGGAGGGAAAATGGCTAATTTTGGTCCAATTTGGACATTTTCACTTAGGGGTGTAGTCACTTTTGTTGCCAGCGATTTAGACATTAATGGCTGTGTGTTGAGGTATTATGAGGGGACAGCAAATTTACACTGTTATACAAGCTGCACATTCACTTCTTTACATTGTAGCAAAGTGTCATTTCTTCAGTGTTGTCACATGAAAAGATATAATAATTACAAAAATATGTGGTGTGCTCACTCGCTTTTGTGAGATACTGCGTGTGTGTGTGTGTGTGTGTGTGTATGTGTGTGTGTGTGTATGTGTGTGTGTGTGTATGTGTGTGTGTGTGTGTGTATATATATATATATATATATATATATATATATATATATATATATATATATATATATACACACTCTCTATTGTTAAAAGTATTGGGACGCCTGCTTTTACACGCCCATGAACTTTAATGGCCCACCCTTTGCAGCTATAACGGCTTCAACTCTTCTAAGAAGGCTGTCCACAAGGTTTAGGAGTGTGTCTATGGCAGGGCTTCCCAAACTTTTTTGGGCCGAGACCCACTTATGAATACAGATTTTTTTCGGGACCCACTTGCTTGTAATTGAATTGTAAAGCGCTACAGAATTAAGGTATAGCGTGCCCCTTTCAATGCAGAGAGACCAGCGTGCCCCCCTTTCGATGCAGAGATGCCAGCGTGCCCCCCTTTCGATGCAGAGATGCCAGCGTGCCCCCCTTTCGATGCAGAGATGCCAGCGTGCCCCCCTTTCAATGCAGAGATGCCAGCGTGCCCCCTTTCAATGCAGAGATGCCAGCGTGCCCCCTTTCAATGCAGAGATGCCAGCAAGCCCCCTTTCAATGCATAGATGCCAGCATGCCCCCTTTCAATGCAGAGATGCCAGCATCATCATCCTCAAAATCAACCCCAAAGACCATCAGCTCATCTTGTATAAAGGGAGGGATTGGTATAGGCATGGCACAGTAGGTACAGGCATGGCACAGTATGTACAGGCATGGCACAATAGGTATAGGCATGGCACAGTGGGAAGTCCTGTTCTATGGGAATGTTTGAAAATGCTTCCAGATATGCATTTATGAGGTCCAGGCACTAATGTTGGAGGAGAGGGACTGGCTCCCAGTCTGCACTCTAATCTAACCCAAACGTGTTCTATTGGGTTGATGTTGATTCCTCCACCCCAAACTTGCTCATCCTTGTCTTTATGGACCTTGTCATGTTGGGACAGGAAGAGGACATCCCTAAACTGTTCCCACAGTTGTAAGCATGAAATTGTCCAAAATGTCTTGGTATGCTGACGCCTTAGGAGTTTCCTTCACTGGAACTAAGGGGCCAAGCCCAACCCCTGAAAAACAACCCCACACCATAATCCCTTCTCCACCAAATTATTTAGACCAGTGCATAAAGCAAGGTCCATAAAGACATGGATGACTGAGTTTGGGGTCCTGACCTCAACCCAATAGAACACCTTTTGGGATGAATAAGAGCGGAGACTGCGAGCCAGGCCTTCTCATCCAACATGTGCCTAACCTTACAAATGCGCTTCTGGAAGAATGGTCAAACGCTCCTAAACCTTGTGGACAGCCTTCCCAGAAGAGTTGAAGCTGTTATAGCTGCAAAGGGGGGGGGGGGGGGCCAGCTTAATATTGACCCTACGGATTAAGGTATGTTTATATGTGTGTGTGTGTGTGTGTATGTATATGTATATGTATATATATATATATATATATATATATATATAATCGGGTAAAAGAAGTAATGAACACATCACCACCATTTTTCTAGTTAAATATATTTCTAAAGGTGCTATTGACATGACATTTTCACCACGTGTCGGTAACACATGCAATTCATACATAGAAAGAAACCAAAGCAAATACATTCAAAAATTAAGTTATGTGTGATAAAATAGAATGACACAGGGAAAAAAGTATTGAACACCTGAAGAAAGGGAGGTGCCAAAAGGCATGGAAAACCAAGATGCCAGCTGAAATCAGTCAGTAATTAAAAAGCAATCCTGCCCCTTGTCGGTGCAAATTAATATCCGCTGGTTCAGTCTCAACTGATGGCCTATAAAAAGGTGTCTCATTACCCAGGTGTCACACAAGAATCATCTCATGATGGGTAAAAGCAAAGAGCTCTCTCAAGACCTTCGCATCCTTATTGTAAAACATACTGATGGCATTGGTTACAGAAGGATTTCTAAACTTCTGAATGTGGTGAAAATTTCATGTCAATAGCACCTTTTAGAAATAGATTTACCTAGAAAAATGGTGATGTGTTCAATACTTATTTTACCTGAGATAATCTACTACCATCAAGTAGAAAAAAGCAGAAAAGCCTGCTAATATCAGCCAGTCATAAGAGTAAGGGGGCTTACATTGTTGACCATCTTTTGAGAATGATAGCTGGCTTGCTGTTATGCTAATCCTTTGGCTTCAATACCCTAGTCATTAGTGAAGTTGAGGGGGAAAAAAAATCACAAATTCCTATCGGCATGCATGTTTGGGGTCGCTGATTCATGCAAGAGGGTCAAACAGCCAGTCAGGCAGCTATCGTTTTCAGAAGAAGAGATGAAAAAATGCCAGCCTCCATATTTTTATTATGACCAGTTTCCTTTTATGCCTATTTTGTCCCAAGGGTCTTTGTATGGTTTGGTATATGTGGTCATCCACAGGAGGTTTGTTTGCAATAATCTCCGTTTATGTAATATATAGTGGAAATGCATAACCTAGACCATGCTGTACGTGACATGCTTATACACGTTTGCTCAACAGCTGTGTTTAATGAAACTACTTTAAAACCTTGCCAACCCTGTGTTCATAATGGTGAAGGCCAAGTTCCTAATTGTGTCTGCATTTGATGGTCTTTTTTTAAATTTTTTTTTATTGTAGGAACAAAATATGTTTCATCTTTATCTGTGGATGATTGCTTTGGTATGGGAAAAATAGCTTACCACGAGAGTGACCATTATCATACTGTGCTGTGGATGCAAGAAGCTCTAAAACTGTTGGATGAGGGGGAAGAATCGGCCACCGTCTCTAAAGCGGGTGTTTTAGACTACCTCAGTTACACAGTCTTTCAGCTCGGTGATATCCACAGAGCAGTGGAGCTTACCAGAAGACTGCTAGCACTGGGTAGGTAAAAGATTTCATGCATTTAGAAGTAATGAATCGCTTACTAATGTTTTTGCCTTGTTGTCAACCATATATTGTGACCTACTCATGTGTTCACAGAATGGCTTAGGTGGATTATCATTGGTCATTGACGACTAGAATAGGGTAGTGCAAGTATCAACCTGAGTATTTTTAAATAGGCCTTTAGATGGCCAAAAAAGCTTAAATCTGTTACCTGTTGTACTTAAAATATCTATTACTTGACTCCTATTTTGAGTCAAGTAATAATATTTTATATCTATCTATTACTTGACTCATATTTTGTATCCTCAAAAACAATGCAGAAAGGAGAATAATTTTCATCCCATTCTTTAGGTTTTCCAGTTTAGAATTAGGTGCATTACTGGTTTTCTATCTACTAAGTGTATACGATTTTAGGTCCTGAAGCAAGCAGAACTCGAAGGGCTTTTTTACACTAGGGGGGGGCATTAAGCCACGCTGTTGAACCTCAACTGCTCCCCTGCACATGCCCCCACAGTGATGCTTTGGTTCACAGCCACAGCTGGAATGATACCACATGTCGAATGTGGTTGTGACACGATTGTGTGGCATTTAGGAGGATAAAAAACCAGGTGGTGAGGAGGCAAGATAATGTCCCCTCACCACCTGTCAAATGCTCTCTGAGGAGCGATCAATGCAAGTGTAAACAAGCCCAAAAGAAAATGAGATGTAATGCACAGGTTTAAATTGTATAGCTGTGCTTTTATACATGTGCTGGTGAGCCATAGCTCTTCTTTATAAATTGGGCCCTAAAGCTGGATACACACTATCCAACTTTTGTGGTTAGATTTGCTTCAGATTTACCTTTTCTATGTAGTGCAAGGGCCTGCCAGATTGCATACAAATGGAAAGTGTTTAGGTTTGACCACATATTATATGGTTTTGGTAAATCTAAAGGAAAAAGTCTTCAGAAAATCCTATAGTGTATATGGCCCATAAGACTTGTAGGTTTATAAAAAAAAAATACTATGCACAGCACCTGAGTTCATGTCCAAGACAGTTCTGTGTACATTGCTAAATCCTTCCAATATGAGGTATTCATAGAGGTCTGCCGAAAATGACATGGTTTTCAATAGAGAACCAGATATTCAATACAGCTCTAGAACTGATTATCACGGGTTTTGTACAAGGAACAGGCCCAAATGGCATTGGCAGTGGTAAACCATGCGTGAGACAGGGACACCCAGAAATAGTCCAAATAGGTTTGTCCTGCAAGTTTTTTTTTTTTTTTTTTAGCAAGACCACAAATAGACATGGTTTCTTTGCAGGAGGGCTTTGTACAGAAAGTCTATAGCCTGCTCATTGTCTCGTCTTCTATCAGTTCCTAACTAGCAAGTTGTCCCTTAATGGGTTCCCCAAAGCAAACAGGCAGTTCTTGTCACTTTTAGGCAAAGACAATTTAATAGCATCAAAGTCCTTAAGTGCTTTCCTGCGCCTAGGGAGTCACAGGCGCTGCTTACAGCAGCCTATAAAAGTGACTGCATGTGGCGGTACACTTGTGAATGCCAGTTGCTTGCGCATCTGCACCTACCTGCAGATATGCATTAGGCCCCTTTCACACTTACGGACCAATTGACTGTTTTTTCATCCATCCGTTGACGGATGAAAAACGGACATCAATGCATTCCTATGGAAAAACATATGATCATCCGTTTTCATCCGCTTCCGTCAATATCTATTTTTTTTCCATTTGGAAAACGGATCTGGCGAAAAATGGATGTAAACTGACAAACGGTCCATTTTTCATCCGTTTTTGCATTGGTAGTGGATGTGAAATACGGATGAAAAATGGATGAAAAACTGATGAATACTTCATCCATTTTGATGTGACTGAACTGATGAAATGAATGGTCCGTATGTGTGAAAGGGGCCTAACAGCGTATTTACCCAAATGTGAAAGTGGCGCATTTGGAGATATGCCATACACACATGGGCTGGTTAACACTGATGCAGAAGTGCAGCTACGTACAGCCATTCACATGTATTGATATCTGTAAGTGGCACCTGCAGCACCTTGGGTGCAGGAAAGATTGGGGATTTTACGCTGAAGGGCTTTTAAGCTATTAAATGTCCATGTGCATGAGGCCTAAGTGTTCTGTCAGGAGTTGGCCTTTTTATCCAGCAGCAGGCTCTCACAGCATGGAAGGAGAGAGAGGGAGCCATGAGCATCTGTCAGCTTACATATATAAAGGCCTTTGGACATCTGAGACTAATTATTGAGGTTTGATGTGAATTGAGGGCTTTTCCCACCCAAAACACTAGAAAGCCTTTAGCTTCCTCTTACAAATCTTTAAATATGGTGGCTGCAAGTTTTTTTTTTTTCCCTTTTTCTTTTTGATGATCCAGCCAGTAACACACTTCCTGTCTTATGGTGTCTTCACTCTGGGTGGAGGAACAACAGAGACACCTTTGGACATCAACACTGTAATTAGGAGTCTGCGGAGAGGGTAGTGTTAAGCCCCGTACACACGTACCGATCGTCGGCCGAACGATCGGCCGTCTTTTGTCCAGGGCTGTCGTGTCTGTTGAAAACTGCAAAAGACTGCACACAAATTTTGTCGGCCAACAACAGCCGACTGCAGAAGTGATGTCATGTGATGGTTAACTTTCCGGGTCTTTTTTCTTTTCTGAGCATGCCCAGTCTTGCAAATCTGCTGTCTGTCGGCCGAATTCTGTACTGACTGAGGAACAATCGGCCGTTCTGGTGTTGGCCAACAAAAATTTTAATGCTTGCACGACAGATTCTGTTCGGCCGAAAATGCGCTGTCGGCTGTCGGAAGCATCATACTAACAAGCCTACAATCGGCCCATCGGTCTTAGGCCGAATATTTACGGCCGACAATCGGTACGTGTGTACGGGGCATTAGTCAGGCAGATTTATTTAGAGACTTGACCAACCAATTAAAGCTGATTTCCATCTAAAACTTTTTAAGGAGTTCCCTTTTTTTTTTTCTTTTTGGGATAAAGATTTTACATAAATGTAATAAAAGCTGACAATTCCAAATATCCCTGTAAATGGGGTGCCTCAACATCTTAACTGCTACTTTCACTGGACAGCTTCATCTGTTTTAACCTTTGCATGCCAGCACCTCCTGACCCTTTTAAGAGGTTTGACGGAAGGAGGGGGGCGGGGCTCAAAAGCGCATGTGACTGCCGTGATTGGCTGTCACGGTGGTCCTGTGATCTGAAAACTCTTGATCCTCCTTTTCTGGGGTCCTCTGCCGGCGCTCCTCTTCTGAGTGCCCCCCCTTAGCAAGACACTTGTGCAGGTTAAATCTAAATTGTGCAGTGTGTGTGTGTGTGTGTGTGTGTGTGTGCTGAGCTGTGTGTGCTTACACAAGGCGCTCGGTCCTGCCCTCGGCTTTCTGCTCAAAGGATTTGATTGATAGCGGCAGGAGCCAATGGCACCTGCTGCTGCCAAGCCTTCTATGAGCGATGGAAGAGAAGAGCAGCACTGCTGCAGACAGGCACAGCGTTGGATCGAGATCAGGCTCAGGTAAGTATTTCGGGGGGCTGACATAGAAATGTTTTTTTACCTGAATGCAGGGAATGCATCAAGGTAAAAATACCTATACCTTTTTCCTCTACAACCACTGGAAAAACAAATCCAATGTTTTCTTCATATCAGACAGATTCTGGAGCACCTCAAAATGTGTAGGGGAGAAAACTAGGTGACACATGCACATCATCCACAATCCTGCCAGCCTCAGAAAGGATAAAGCATTACAAATGGGCATAACATTTCATACTTTTGTAGCACTCCTTTTGGTAATAATATTGTCTAGTTACAAAGCCTTTGAATAACCAAGAGCCATCGTTAATTTATGTATTATTTCTTAAATTGTATAAGGACATTCACTAGTTATTTCTTACCAGTTTAGCTTTTGAATTTTTGAATATATTTATCATTAAACTTGGTATAGTTAGTCAGCAACAACTTCACAACCAGCCACTGTATTAAAACGGGCAGTCGGGGCAGCTCTTGTTCTGAGAGGACTTTGTATGTAATATGCATGCAAGTCATTAGACAGCACAGATTACAGGCACGATGAAAGGAGCTAATCAGAGTGGCTCTGTGCCTTATGATTGCTGTCAACCAATCACAGCTATCAAAAGTAGTAAGCACTGGCCGTGATTTCCTTCCTCTCACAATGGCTCTGTCTGCATCAGAGAGGAGGATCTGCTACTTATCTTATCTATCTGATACACAAATATGGCAGAATACCTTTGAGTCTTCATTTATAAAAACAGAAAATAAAGGGAAATGTTTTCCAAATTTCTGTATAAAAAAAAAAATTAAAACCACTTTGCTTCGAAAGATTTTTACCCCCTTCATGACCAGACTATTTTTTGTTATTTCGCACTGCGCTACTTTAAACTGGTTATTGCATGGTTCTGCATTTCTGTACTCAAACCGAATTTATATAATTTTTTTCACACAAATGGAGCTTCTCTTGGTGGTATTTGATCACCACTGGGTTTTTTATTTTTTGTAATATAAACGAAAACATACCAACAATTTGGGGGAAAATAACCCTAAAATGTGTTTGTTTTGACAAAACAAGAAACACAATAGGTGTATTTTGATTGGCTTGCATGAAAGTTATAGTGCCTACAAACTATGGTTTATGTTTACTGGACTTTTTATTATTTTTTTCTTATACTACTAATGGCGGTGATCAGTGACTTACAATGGGACTGCAATAGTGCTGCAGGAAATCTGACACTAACTGACGCTGGGGGGAACTGATTAACTGTCACTGACATCACCAGTGACATTAATACAGTGATCAGTGATGCTATACACGGTCACTGTACTAATGACACTGACGTGAAAGGGGTTAACTTGTAGGGCGATTAAGGGGTTAAATGTGTGCCTAACAATGTGTAATATGTTTAAAGTGTGCTTCTTTTCCTATTCGATCTTAGTTTCTTCATTCCCTCTGTACCGAGCTCTCTATTGATTGTCAAAACGGAGCTCTGGGCTGTGATTGTACACAGCAGATCAGCAAGTCACGGCTGTAAAATCATTGACCTGGACTTATTGACAGGCGCCCGCTGTGAACAATCGGCAAGGGGACACGCATGGGTGTGCCCTAAACCTGGAAGCAGGCAGCAATGTACATCGATTTAGCCTATGCAGGCTGCCCATCCTCAGTACATTGTGGGCAGGAGGTCCACAAGTGGGTAAAAAACACCAAACAAAAGCGCTATCTGTCTCAAAAAAATGATAAACTCTTTTAGGGACACTATTGTATGACCGAGTACTTCAAATTGAAACCTGCTCTAAGAGAAAGGGGGTGTAACATGCTGGAATTGAGGTGGTTTTAGAAAAATACATAATTTTATGTTTTTTTTTTTTTTATAGATCCAACCCATGACCGAGCTGGCACTAACCTCAGATATTTTGAAAAGATGCTAGAAAAAGAGAGAACAGAAGAGAAAGTAAACAAGACATTGGATACTGAGCCACAAAAGTCACGCATTGATGTCTACACCAGGCCTCAAGATTATCTGCCTGAGCGCGAGACCTACGAAGCTCTGTGCCGCGGAGAGGGAGTGAGAATGGTAACTGACACAGTAGCTTGTAAATATTATTGCCTTATGTTCTTAGTTTATGTGCTTAGTTATGGGTATATAAAACAAATGTTGTAACCTTAGAAAACTCCCGTTAAAACAGAAGAATCAATTGCTTTTTTGGGACGTGGATGTGCTGGCATTTGCCATTTGAATGACAAGGCTTACACTGGGAGGGGTGGGAGTGGAGACAAGTCTAGGTAAAGGGGATCTAAAGGTTTGAATGTTGTCTTCATCATGAACAGTTGAAGGCTCATTATTTTTTTAATCAACTGAGGTACACAGGACGTTTTTTTTTTTCTAAGTGAGCATGCAGTTGACAATAAGGATGGCCTCAACATTTGGCCAGTAAAGTAACATAGATAAATAGTCACACAAGAACACAAAATGGAGACTGGCTAGTAACATAAGGTCCAGTAGTTAGGAAGGTCAGCCAATAAAACGCTTGGTCATCAGTCAGTTGTACACTTAAAACATGAGGAGGCTCAGTCAGCAAGATTGTCCTGTATAGTTTAGGTAGAAGGTAGAATTTCACTTAGGGTTCTTTTAGAATTAGTCTGTTTTCAAGTGTATCGAAAGCATTGAACAATCAATTCTTGAGTAATAATGATTAACATGTGGATCATTAACCCCCAAACATTAAAATAATCCTGGGTTTCCTTATCTAGAGAAGCCCCCACCCACTTTATGCAGAATATTTTTCTGGAAATTCGGACACTGGTGTATTTAGGCCAAGCTGTGTGTGAGAGGAGCTGCACACAGAAGGTAAAAAAAAAAACTGCCTTTTTTTAGAACTACCTAAATGTCCACATTTGAGACAGGTGGAAGAACTTAAGCCCATGAGGTATGATTTGGTGTGGGGACATGTACATACTAGTTAGTCATCTTGAAAAAAGACACAAGTATATCTAGCTCAACCAATAAAAAAACAAAACAGAAAACACAACCATACAATCCCATATACAAAATCCTATATCCAGAAGAAGGCGAAAAAAACCCCAGCAAAGCATGATTCAATTTGCTACAGCAGAGGAAAAAAATCCTTCCTGATCCCCCTAGATCATGTTGAACTTCCAGTGAACAGTATGAGAGAGTGAGAGTGAAAACACCACATTTGACACACCTGCTCCCCATTCACACCTGGGACCTTGTAACACTAACGGGAAAATGGCTAATTGGGCAAAATTTGGACATTTTCACTTAGGGGTGTACTCACTTTTGTTGCCAGTGGTTTAGACATTAATGGATGTGTGTTGAATTTTGAGGGGACAGCAAATTTACACTGTTATATAAGCTATACACTCACTACTTTACATTATAGCAAAGTGTAAGGGATGTATTCACTTTTTGTGAAATACAGTAGTGTGTGTGTGTGTATGTGTGTATATATGTAATTATTTTTTTTTTTTTAGACTCCGAAAAGGCAGAAGAGGCTTTTCTGTCGGTATCATGATGGAAACCGAAACCCAGTATTGCTCTTGAGTCCTATTAAGGAGGAAGATGAGTGGGATAGTCCTCGCATTGTCCGATATCTTGATGTTTTAACCAATGAAGAGATTGATCGAATTAAGGAGCTGGCAAAGCCTAAAGTAAGTAGTTCTTATGTGAATTTCCTTGTATCTTCTATAATGTGAGTTTGTGTATAGAAGAGTGTGACTATGTTGTGGGAATATGATTTACCTCTGTGCCTCCATTGGTCTACGGTTTTAAAGCTTTGTGCCAAAGCACTACTTTTTTTTTTTTTTTTTTTCTTTTTGCAGAACATGGGTGGAAACCATAAAATCTTTTCTAGGATTTGAAAAGTAAATAGTTTAGGTAGGAGGTGGAAATTCAATTGGGGTTCAATGGTTAGAGTGGTATACACCAATGTTTCTCCACTCCAGTCCTCAAGTTCCCCCAACAGGTCATGTTTTCAGGCTTTGCATTATTTTGCACAGGTGATTTGATCAGTTTTACTGCCTTTCACACATACGGACCATTCATTTCATCAGTTCAGTCACGTCAAAATGTATCAGTTTTTCGTCTGTTTTTCATCTGTTTTTTTTTACATCCACTACCAATGCAAAAACGGATGAGAAACTGACTGTTTGTCCGTTTACACCGGTTTTCCGTCTGATCCGTTTTTTTAAAGGAAGAAAAATAGGGAATTCATCCGTTCAAAATAATAAATGGATATTGACGGAAGCGGATGAAAACAGATGTAAATGGATGATCATCCGTTGTCATCCATGTTTCCATAGGAATGCATTGATGTCCGTTTTTCATCCGTCAACGGATGGATGAAAAATGGACAAACGGTCTGTATGTGTGAAAGGGGCCTTAGTAATTACCACAGCAGTTTCATCTGTGGGAAAGCCTGAAATCATGACCTGTTGGGGGTACTTGAGGACTGGATTTGAGAAACAATGGTATACACACAGTTTTTTAGCCTGTGTGAATTCTATCCTGGCTTCTTAGTTCTCTCAGGACTCACAGGTGCCGAGTCTAAAACCTAAGGCTACTTGACCACTAAGCATTTAGCCAGTGTGCCTCCATTCCCAGAGTTTCAGTGCACCGGAGAGGCACAGATGCAGTGTCCACCTTGATTGCCTGCAGCCTGTCAAATTCTATGGAAGGCTGAAATATGTTGCAGCTAAATGTGGTACTGAGTAGTGCTCATACATATGCCCATAACACAGGAATTCTGCCTTCTAGGCATATGTCCCTGAGTACATAGAGCTCTTACTGCAAGTGCCACTCGGTACAGCATTCAGCCCCATCCAGTCACAGCAAATTTCAGCCTGCCATAGACTTTGACAGGCTGCAGGCAGTCAAGGTGGAGACTGCGCCTGTGACTCCCGGGTGCACTGAAACTCTGGGATTGGATGCACACCGTCTTAGTGTGCAAGTAGTCTCAGGTTTTCTGCTTGCAGAATTGATCATGGACATCTTATCCCTTACAATCCAGGAAAGAATAGCTACAAAATAATGTTGGCAGATAATGCATACACACAAATGGAACAAATAGTGTTTTATTAGTATTACTGTTATTTAGGTGTAAATGTGTACTTATCACTTAAAGCGGTAATCTACCCCAAAGTAAACCTTTATTACCGATACTTCGATGTGATGGCTACATTTTAGTTTTCTATTTTTTTAGGCTTTCTTTTCTTTTTTACCTGATGATCTGGCCAGTAAAGCCCCGTACACACGCACAGATTGTTGGCCGTAAATTGTTGGCCAACGTCTGATCTGCCGATTGTAGGCTTGTTTAGTATGATGCTTCCGACAACCAACTGCAAATTTTTGGCCGAAAAAAATCTAGTGAGCATGCTATAAAATTTTTGTTGGCCAACAAAAAACGGCCGATTGTTCCTCAGTCAGTACAGATTTCGGCAGACAAAAATCAGATGAGCAAGACTGGGCATGCTCAGAGAAGAAAAAACACACGAAAAGTCAAACATCACATGACATCACTTCTGAAGTTGGTTTTTGTTGGCCAACAAAAGTCCAGTGCAAGTCTAGAGCACATTTCAACCAACAAACACTGGACAAAAGTTGGCCGATCAGTTGGCCAACAATCTGTGCGTGTGTACGAGGCTTTAGTCTGTTGTTTTTCAACAGGACCAGCTGTCCTGCAGATGTAGCAGCTACAGAGACAAACCATATGCTACTGAGAGCGGTGCCTAAAATATACCGCTTTTGTTTATTTATATAAAAGCTTTATCCCAAAAGGAAAAAAAAGCTGTTGCTGAAAACGGTTATTGCTTATAAAGTGTTAGCTGGAGTTCAGCTTCAATTCCTTAGTGTATCTAAATCTGCTAGTACATCTCAACTCTCCCATCTGCCCAGATTAACATTGCTGCTGTCCGAAGGTGCCCCTGTGCTCTTTCATTCAAAGTGTAGACACATTAATACAGTTGCTGGCCAGATCACCAGGCGAAAACAGGGGAGTGGGGGGTTTAGCTTTGAAAAGAAAATGAATGCAGCCACCAGAGCTGATGATTGGTAAACTGTAGTATATTACAACTTTGGTTTAATACTGCTTTTAAGCTGCTTGATAAAATACTCCAAGCTGTTTGATCTAGTATGTTTAGTATTGAAAATGAAAAACTTAATTTAAGTACCTTTTTTTGGTATGCCTCATATATATTTGTCTTACTCCTTTACCTTGGCCACTTATTCTAGAAAAAAAATCTATGGGGTTGGTTGTCACTTTGACATGTACTGGAGCCTGGTGCAGGATCACCAACAACGGGTTCTGTGTAAATCACCTGGATAGCACTAGTTATTGGACAATAACTGAAAAGTGTATCGCTAGTATTTCTAATATCTTGCTATACAATTCACAACCATTCGATAAGAAAAATGTCTATTTGTATAAGGCAGAACTGACTGGTTTCTCTTTTACATAAACAGTCATGCCCTGACATCTAGTGGACAGATCATAGAATTGTAGGGTACTAGTTCACAGTTGATGGGCCTGCTTGCAATAGTAATCATGTGTTTTTTTCTTTTTTTTTACCAACTGACTTCCAGCTGACTTTGATATGCTGACATCTAGTTCCTGGTGAGCTTGACAGTGTAATTGTATAATATTTACAGAGGTTTAACTAGGACAGTGATGGCGAACCTTGGCACCCCAGATATTTTGGAACCCATGATGCTTGTACGCTCTGCAGTGTAGTTGAGCATCATAGGAAATGTCGTTCCAAAACATCTGGGGTGCCAAGGCTCGCCATCATTTAACTAGGAGAACACAGTATAGTATAAATTCTGCTCACCCCAAAAAATTACAATCCGTATATATAGGGACCTCCCTCCTTTGTAGGAAAAGCTAGTATCAGCATTCCAGAACAAATACAGCACAGTGTAAAAGGCAATGCTAATGTGTAGTATACAGAGAAGAACCAGATAGAAGTATCTTGTTTGTAACAGTGTTCATAAATAATCTTACCTATTGAAAACACTGATGTAAGAGTATACAGTATATGTAGTAGTGGAAGGAATAGCTATTAAAGTCTTATGTAGAAAACAGTCTTGTCATCAAGCCTCAAACATATATTTCTGTAAGAGCATTAGTTTAAATATTCAGCTTTAAAATGCTTGCATGACTTGGTACAGTAATCCCACAATGGCTTTGTCTTTTTTCAGTCTTTTGTGTCCGGTCGTTTTGTATGAGGACATTTTTACCAGCATCTGTCTGATTTGTTTTACTTCGGGCTCAGTGTTCACATCTGAATCCTCTTCTGGCAGAGGTTGAACAGCTTGGAGTCCTGTTGGCATTAGAGGCAAACTCTCCCTTACTGTACACACTTAGCTCCCTTTGGACTGGGTCCATGTCCCTAAAGTAAAAAAAAAAAAAAAAAGTCTGGAAAGGTTAATAACCAGAGATCCATCTATAGCAATGGTCTCCAAACTTTCTAAACAAAGGGCCAGTTTAGTAGTCCTTCAGAGGGGGAGGGGGCTGGACTGTGGTCAGTGGGAGTAGAAATTGTCCTGGTGTAAGCGGGAGTGCATAGTTAGTCCATCTAGCTGAACCAATAAAAAAAAAAAACCCCACAACCATACAGTCCCATATACACAATCCTATACCCACAGTTGATCCAGAGGAAGGCAAAAAAAAAAACCAGCAAAGCATGATCCAATTTGCTACAGCAGGGGAAAAAAATTCCTTCCTGATCCCCCGAGAAGTAATCGGATATTTCCTGGATAAACTTTACCTATAAATGTTAGTACCCAGTTATATTATATTATGTACACCTAGGAAAAAATCCAGGCCTTTTTCAGAGCAATCTAGTGAGCTAGCCAGAACCACCTCTAGAGGGAGTCTATTCCACATTTTCACAGCTCTTACTGTGAAGACACCTTTCCTTATTTGGAGATGAAATCTGTTTTCCTCTAGAGGTAAAGAGTGCCCCCTTGTCCTCTGTAAAGACCTTAAAATGAATAACTCAACACCAAGTTCACTATATGGACCCCTTATGTATTTATACATGTTGATCATATCCCCCCTTTAATCTCCTCTTCTCAAGAGAGAATAACTTCAGTTCCACTATTTTTTCTCTCATAGCTGAGCTCTTCCATGCCTCTTATCAGTTTGGTTGCCCTTCTCTGCACTTTCTCTAGTTCCCCAATATCCTTTTTGAGAACTGGTGCTCAAAGCTGAACTGCAGATTCCAGATGAGGTCTTACTAATGATTTGTACAGGGGCAAAATGATATCTCCCTCTCTGGAGTCCATGCCTCTCAATACAAGAAAGGACTTTACTTGCTTTGGAAACTGCAGCTTGGCATTTCATGCTATTATTAAGTTTCGGAGCTACCAGAACACCCAGATCCTTCTCCGCTATGGATTACCCAAGTTGCACTCCCACCTAGTATGTATGATGCATGCATATTCTCCCCCCCCCCCCCCCCCCCAGGTGCATAACTTTACATTGATCAACATTAAACCTCATTTGCCACATAGTTGCCCAATGAAACAGTGCATTGAGGTTGGCTTGTAAGTTGGAGACCTCCTGTAAGGAATTTATATCTTTCTCATCCACAAAAACAAACTTCTAATCCCAGACCCTATATTTATAAAGATATTAAAAAGTAAGGGTCCCAACACTGAACCTTGGGGTACACCATTGATAACCTTAGACCATTCAGAGTAAGAATCATTAACCACTAGTCTCTGAATTCTATCTTTTAGCCAATTTTCTCTCCATTTACAAATTGACCTTTCCAAGCCTGTAGACTTTACCTTACACACTAGCTGTGTGTGGGGAACTGTGTCAAACGCTTTTGCAAAATCCAAGTATACTACGTCCACAGCCACCCCTCTGTCCAAGGTTTTACTTACCTCCTCATAAAAAGAAATCCGGTTTGTTTGACAACTTCTGTCTTTCATGAATCCATGCTGTCTGTTGCTTAAAATATTTTTTTAAAGCAAGAACTCATCTATGTGGTCTTGTATTAAACTCTCCAGTATCTTCTCAACTATAGAAGTTAAACTAACAGGTCTATAGTGGGCAAAGACTTTGATCCCTTTTTAAATATAGGCACCACATTGGCCCTACGCCAATCCAGTGGTACTATTCCAGTCCTTAACAAGTCCCTAAAAATGAGAAACAAAGGCTTTGAAATGACAAGGCTCAATTCTTTTAGGATGCGTGGGTGGATGCCATCTGGTTCAGGCGCTTTATTCACCCTTATTCTGTCTAAATATTTCTGGACCATATCACTTTTAAACCATTGTGGATCATTTGGGGCTGTGTCGTGTCAATATAATCCACATTATGGTCATGAGCACCCCCATGCGCCTTTGTATACACAGAGCTGAAGAAAGTACGGTATTTAAAAAATTTGCCTTCTTTGTCACCAGTCACCCACTCCTGATTATTTTGTAAAGCGCTTACATGCTCAGACCTGACCTTTTTACTATTAATATATTTGAAGAATTTTTTGGGGTTTGTCTACTATCTTTTGCAGTCTGTCATTCATTTTGAATTTTTGCGTCCTTGATTTCCGTTTTACATATTCTGTTCTTTGTAACAATTAAATTTAAATAATGAAAGTGTATCTTCATTTTTATATTATTTTTAAAACCGGGCTTGAGAAATTTGCTTAATCTAGGAGCCAGCTAAAAAAAAAATTAGGAGCCAGTTTTTTTTTTTTTTTAAACAACAAAGCTTTATTTTCAATGACAAAAATAACCGATCTTGAATTTACACATATAGACTAGAACCCTGCTCTACTCTATGAGGCAATCGGATGGAAACATACCGTCTGTCCATTTCTATCGGATGCCATCTGATCCGATCCACACAACGGATAGAAAATGGAGCCCCCATCCATCTGTTTTTGGCGGACAGGATCCGATGGCGGTGGGTTGCCGCTACATAGGGGGACTGAAGGGTCTGATCAGGTCTGCCTGAAAAACTGACAATCGGACCCAGTCAGACAGCCAGTTTGAAGAGGGCCTTCGGCTGTGTGACTGTGGCATGGCGGGGAGATGACAAATAATAAAAAATTAATGTTAATAAAAAAAGAAACCTAATAAAAACTATTGTGTGGGTGTTAAAAGAACTGAGGCCATTCCAACCAGCCACTCCCTGTCCACTCACTATTAAGCAAAGGGCGCCAGATGAAGCCTGCAGCAACTTCAGTCTCATCTCTTCTTGGGAAGGAGATGGGCGGGCAGTGAGAACAGGCAGGGGAAGCACTCAGCGCTGTTAATGACTACTTGTCACACCTTGGCTACCACAAGAGGGCCTGATGGAAGCGTCTCACTTCAGAAGGCCGCAAAGCCGCGCCCTCAATTACTGTCCGGCACGGCATCTTAGTCCGGGGGGGGGGGGTCTCACGGGAACAAGACACCACCTGCAGTGCAGCCCAGGTGCCAGGTCGCTATCTCTAGTCGCCAATGCGACCTGGCGCCTGGGGTTTGTCGAGCCCTGTTTTAAAAGGGCTTTTCGTATTTATAGCTTTTTATAACTTTGGCCGCGGGCTACATAGATTTTGATTTGAGCCTTTTAAACGTATTGCCCATGGGAATATATTTTCAAGTGAGTTCGCATACAGTGTTTTTTGAAGAATTCCCATTTCTGTTCTGTGTTCATCCATGCCAATATTCCCTCCCAGTCTAAGTATTGGAGAGCAGCCCTCATTCTTGGAAAATTTGCTTTTTTAAAGTGAAGTGTTTTTATGCACTACCTGGCCAAAAAGTCACCACCAAAAAAAAAAAAAGGTCACACACTCTAATATTTCACAAATATTCACAAGTATTTTAGTAAAAAGAACATCTTTATTATCCAAATATAAAAATTAGGATGTATATACATATATTAAAAGAAAACAAGAACAACACTCCATTGGGAGCGCCGATACATATATACCACGTAAATGTCCGTGGTCTCGGTGTTGGCACAGTCTGACGGTCCCCTGCAAGCCAACACATTTCGCAATTAAGGCTTCCTCAGGGCACCAAGAGACCAGAAAGACAAATACACTTGTAGTAAACCCAATGGGATCATGGGCAGGCTAAGCGCATGTATTCCTGGGCAGGCGTCGGGACCCTCTATATAGTAGTAGGCAGGTTAATATTCAAATGGTCTCCATCATAATAAGCAGCAGTTCATAGACTTAGGGGTGAGCTGCCCTCATCTAGCCACACAATGTATGTATATGTAAATCTCTCTCCTATTAACTTAATGAATATTTCAAATCCTGGTATATTCAAGACCCGATATCCAATTCGTATGCTAGGATCATACTTGAGGGATATATCACCTTCCAATATAGGCGCACCCCGCTTCAGCCCCCCACAGAGGAACAGACACCCAATGGAACGTCCAACACTTTGCCGCTCAGATGCATCCAAGCCAGTCTAGCTGGGTCCATACATGCTTGATCATAGTCTGCCTTGGCTAAGGTGATATATCCCTCAAGTATGATCCTAGCATACGAACTGGATATTGGGTGTTGAATATACCAGGATTTGAAATATTCATTACTTTAATAGGAGGGAGATGTACATTGTGTGGCTAGATGAGGGCAGCTCACCCCTAAGTCTATGAACTGCTGTTTATTATGATGGAGACCATTTGAATATTAACCTGCCTACTACTATATAGAGGGTCCTGACTCCTGCCCAGGAATACATGCTCTTAGCCTGCCCATGATCCCATTGGGTTTACTACAAGTGTACTTGTCTTTTTGGTCTCATTGTTCCCTGAGGAAGCCTTAATTGCGAAGCGTGTCAGCTTGCAGGGGACCGTCAGACTGTACCAACACTGAGACCACGGACATTTACGTGGTATATATCTATCAGTGCTCCCAATGGAGTGTTGTTCTTGTTTTCTTTTAATATATGTATATACATGCTAATTTTTATATTTGGATAATAAAGATGTTCTTTTTACTAAAATACTTGTGAATATTTGTGACTATCCCTTCAATTTTGTGGCCTACATAGTCCCGCTTTTCCCTATCCTCCCTTTTTTTTCCTCTGATATAATATAGGATGATGGCCAACTTTATCACGGAAAATTTTGCTTAGACTCTAATATTTTGTTGGCTTTGATTATGGCACGCATTCACTGTGGCATTGTTTCGATAATCTTCTGCAATGTCACAAGATATATTTCCATCCAGTGTTGCATTCATTTTTCACTAAGATCTTGTATTGATAATGGGAGAGTCGGACCACTGCATAAAGCCTTCTCCAGCACATCCCAAAGATTCTCAATGGGGTTAAGTTCTGGACTCTGCGGTGGCCAATCCATGTGTGAAAATGATGTCTCGTTCTCCCTGAACTACTCTTTCACAATTTGAGCCTGATGAATTCTGGCATTGTCATCTTGGAATATGCCCGTGCCATCAGGGAAGAAAAAAATCCATTGATGGAATAACCTGGTCATTCAGTGTATTCAGGTAGTCAGCAGACCGCATTCTTTGGGCACATACAGTAACTATCCAATAGGATAGTTACTGCATGCTTAGTTTAGTTAGTTGCTTAGTTAATTCCAGGTGGCTACTTTTTATTTTTTTGCCCGGGCAGTGTATTTCCTGTATGCGTTTTGTTGCCCCATTGCTGGTGTCAGTGGGAGAAATGGTGCCCCATTGCTGGTGTCAGTGGGAGAAATGGTGCCCCATTGCTGGTGTCGGTGGGAGAAATGGTGCCCCATTGCTGGTGTCAGTGGGAGAAATGGTGCCCCAATGTTGGTGTCAGTGGAAGGAATAGTGCCCCAACGTTGGGGTCAGTGGGAGGAATAGTGCCCCAACATTGGGGTCAGTGGGAGGAATAGTGCCCCAAAGTTGGTGTCAATGGGAGGAATAGTGCCCCAACGTTGGTGTCATTGGGAAGAATAGTGCCCCAACACTGGTGTCAATGGGAGGAATAGTGCTCATCGGTTTTCAATATGAGAAATAGCGCCCGTTGTTGACATCCATAACTGGTGTCAGTGGGAGGAAAAGTGCCCCAACGTCGGTGTCAGTGGAAGGAATAGTGCCCAGTAATGGTGTCAGTGAGACGAATAGTGTATTGTATCAGTGGAAGGAAAAGTGCCCCAAGGGCTGAATAAATGCAAGCAAAGGGCTGCAGTTTGGAGAACCCTGAGCTACAGGGATTAATAAAGATCTAGGATTAAACATGCTGCCACGATGAAAGGTAAGTGAGTGCATTTTATAATGAAAATGGATATTTATTTTCATGTAGGCATACCAAGAATGCCTGTGGTACCGTCTGCATTGCTGCCTACGTGTGTGTACTATTTATGTGGTTCACCATTGTGAGTCTTAGATCCAGTACAGAAATTATACCAGCTAATGTGCTGTATGCCACCCAAGTGTGTACTTGCTATTATGTCTAGTGGTTACTGAAATATTCTAGCTTATGTATTTAGAGCCTGCACGTTGGATTTAGCCGATTTGTCATAGGTCAGCAAGGCAAGCTAAAATGAACAGATTTCAATTAATGTACAAAGACCGCTGAATCTGTAATTACATATATGAAGCATTGAGAGAGGGTTTGATGGCGATTGCATGCCACAAAGGGTACCTCTTATTCAGATGTTACTCTCTGCAGCACAAAATTATGGCTTTGCCAAGAAGCCCCAGTGTGTGTTTATTTACCATGGTAACCAGTATACTTGATAAAAACCATGTGTTTGATTACCGGTCAGTGCCAAACTCAGGGAAGAAAATAGCACTAACCTCTGTTTCCTGAGCTTTAGAAATGTTTTCACTTTGGGTTGATTCTATTGCTGTGGTGTTGGCATTTTAGATAATCATTGTTATTTATATTGCAGCATTTTAAAATATACCGGTTATTAGGGAAAAATGAGTGCCTTTGCTCTAATTGCATCTAAAAAGGCTAGTTCCCCTCTTATTTTGCTGTTTTTGGCTTTAAAGCTTTTTGAATCTCAAACCTGAATCAAGTATAAGGAAATAAGTTCTGGCTTTCATTTGCTGCACCTTAGTTTTTCACTTGAAACTCAGAAGTTTTAATTCAGATGCAGCCAGGCAGCTAGCATTCTCAGGAGACCAGTACTTGCAGCCATTATAGTATATAATATACAGTATGTACAGAAACCACCTTGTTTTCTTGGTCTAAGATTTCACTGAATCAAAGTATGCACAATGTTTATGTTCATTAACTCTTCATTTCGTATGATTTCTTCTCTACAGTTAGCAAGAGCAACAGTGCGGGACCCGAAAACTGGAGTTCTCACCACAGCCAGTTATAGAGTTTCGAAAAGGTAGAATAACATGTATATAATTTTCTGAATACATTTTGTTTTATGTCTCCTGAGGGTATAATTGTTCTTCATTTTACAAAGGATAGAACACAAATGGAGGAGCACATTTTTCTAATCTGCTTAATAGAAAATAAAGGGTCCTTTCACACGGGCATTCCGATCAGGTACCTATCAGTTTTTACAGGCGGACCTGATTGGAAGCTCCATGCACCCCTATGGAGCAGCAGATGTCAGTGATTACATGTCCGCTAACACCCACTGCTATCCGATCCTGTCCGTGAAATCAAGACAGATGAAAACCCTATTTTTCTATCTGTCTGGAGGATTGAATCAGATAGGATTGCCTGTCCGTTCTCATCCAATCTCCCATAGAGGAGAGCGGGGATCTGGCAGGTCAGTCTCTGCACATAGAGCGGAGACAAATCTGTCATTCCCTTGCTCAGCGAGTATCGGCAAATCGATCCTGGCTAAGCAAAACGGAGTCCGCCCTGTGGAAAGCCCATGTGAAAGGACCCAAATTGTAACCAAGCCACCACCTGTATAATTCTAACTGTCACACCTGGCCTGTGGTAGCCGTACCATCATCTGGGAAGCTCTTTTATTCAGGTGATTGCCTGTTCGCTGTGATAAAGGCAGTTGCACTAGATTTCAGTTTTCTCATCACACAGAGGTTGATTTACAAAAACTAGAGAGTTCAAAATCTGGTGCAGCTCTTCATAGAAACCAATCTGCTTCCAGGTATTCTAGTCAAAGCCTAATTGAATAAGTTGAAGTTAGAAGCAGATTTTGGACTCTACAGTTTTAGTAAATCAACCCCATAGAGTATTTAGATTAGCCCTAATGACACTTTTCTGGCGGTAATTCCCCTAACCACTTGTTGATCGCCCTATATTTTACTGCTACAGGGCAGCCGCTGTGCGCAGAATCACGTGTATATACACACACGTGATCCTGCACTTCTGGGCTGGGGGCGTAAATGACGCTCTATGTCCACTGGCACCCGCCATTCATCCTGCAGAGAGGCATTCTGCCTATGTAAACAAGGCAATTGCTGTTCTGTGAGTAGGAAAGAAATGGATCCTGTGTTTCTGCAAAGCAGGGACTAGGATTCATGTCTTCCCATAGTAAAAGCACCTCCTGTACAGTACACAAACACTGGCTAGGCACACAGTTAACCCTTTGATTACCCCTGATGTTAACCCCTTCCCCCTCCAGTGTCATTAGTATAGTGACTGTTCATATTTTTTTAGCACTGATCACACTATGTTAATGTCACTGGTTCCCAAAAGTGTCAGTGTCTGATTGTCCGCTGCAATATCGCTGTCCCACTATAAGTCGCTGATCGCCACCATTACTAGTAAAAAATAAATAAATAAAAATTCCATAAACATAACCCGTAGTTTGTAGATGCTATAACTTTTGCGCAAATCAATCAATATATGCCTATGGGAACTTTTTTTTTTTAACCAAAAATATGTAGCAGAATACATATTGGCCTAAATTGATGAAGACATTTTGATTTCTTACATCTTTATTAATGGGTGTGCTTCATAGCAGAAAGTAATTTATTTATTTTCAAAATTGTTTTTTTTTTTTTTGTTTTTTTTTTTTTATATAGTGCAAAAAAAAAAAAAAAAGGCAAAGGTGACCAAAAGAAAGCTCTATTTGTGGGGGGAAAAAAAGGACACACGTTTTATTTGGGAACAGAGTTGCATGACTGTGCAGTTGTCAGTTAAAGTAATGCAGTGCTGTATTGCAAAACATGGCCTGGTCATGAAGGGGAATAAATCTGAAGTGGTTAAGAAATACCAGCGCTTATTTCAGACAAATATTGTGCCAGTGTCAGTAACATAACTGGCACATGCAACAAATTCAGATAGTTCTCACTACCACCACTTTCAGAAACGGTTGACAAATCCTGAAGGAATTACCACCAGTTCTCTGTTCAGAAAGCTGGCAGAAATTAAGCCCTTCGATGGGCTAGCATATAAAGGCGTGCCAGTGCTTGGAAGCTGTGACCGCTTCCCTCACAGGGCTGTGACCCCGGCCTCATTTAGCAGTCTGCAGGGAGATTCCCTAGCCAAAAGCTAAATAAAAACTGGATACAGCTGATGTCATTACCCATATATGGGCAATGACTTGTCATGGAGTTTGCTGAGCCCGATAGGGGAACTGTGTGACTAGCTCCTCATCAGGTCCACTTCACTTTTGATTGACAGCACACAGCAGTTGGCAGATTTGAAAGCTGGATTAGACTGAATAGCAGTTGTATATCTGTCCATTCCCATGTGCTGTCAATCAAAAGTGAAATGCACCTGATGGGTAACTAGTCTCACAGTTCCCGATAAGGCTCTGCACACCCCCAGTAAATAACTCCTAAGAAACCCTTTATGAATTCCCCCAAGTGTCTGAATAAAATGCCAGGTAACCCTGCTGTTGTAATGTTCAAGCAAAGGGAATCATTTGGTACCAGAATCATTTATGCCTCGTTTCCACTGAGCGGAACGGTTCGGGTCGGTACAGTTTGGAAGGGTTAGAATGGTCCGGTCTATTCAGGTGAGCGTTTCCACTGCAAGTCGGGCCACCAGGGACCATGCGGGGTTTACACCAAATGAGGTGTTTGTTTTGCTCTTTCATTTGACGTGAGCATTGATGGTTTCCTGTCCGCCAATCAGAGGACTCTATCGTGTGACGCCAGTAGCTCCGCCCTAACCGTACCGTACCATTTCCTATGGCCCTACATCTGAAGCAGGACCAGGAATGGTGCGGTTTGGTTCGGTTGTATGGGCCACTTTCATAATGGAAACACTCAAATTAGCGTACCGTACCGAACCGAACCGACCCGAACCGATCCGCTCAGTGGAAACGAGGCATTAGATGATGCAGAGGAGATGATGCTGTCTTGTGATGACCAAGCATACTGACTTGGTGCACTGTGGTGTCAAACTTTTCACAATGCTCATTCAATATTTCATAACATGGCATTGTGATCAACTAAGTGTGCTCTTTCCCGGTGTGAAAAGGAAAAAAAAAAAAAGGGGGATCAACACTAAATATGTTAATCCTAAAACGTTTTAAACCTAATTGGGGAAAAAAAACCTCTGAAGATCAGTATGTCATACCCTACCCATTAATAAGAGCTATATTTCCAAAAAAAGTTGAGATGCAGTGCGATTTGAGACCATTCAAAATCAATGGGCTGAAATCATACCGCACTGAGTCGCATGTGAATTGAACAAGAATGCGATGCGGTTCCTGTGTGATTTCATATGTGGTTCATATTGTGAACTGAGGCTTAAACGTGCTTATAATATGGATCTGTTGGCTTATCAAATCATTACAATTGCTGTCCATTGAGAAACCTATGGGTTATACTGATGCCTACAGGATGATTGGACACTGGCAAATTAAAATTGTAGGACAGCCTAGGATAACCACTCCCACTAGCAGCATGCTTCAATTTTTTGCTAACATTGTAAAAGGATGGACATCTTTTTCTTTTAGCTCTTTTGTGTTACATACCTATTTTTTGCTAGCATTTTTTTTTTCTCTTAAATCAAGAACTCCACTCTGCTGCAAGAGGTTGTCTCTGTGATTGCAGCAGTCTGGTGTGGTCATCCCTAGCCTGGCTTTTGGAGTACCACACTCAAGCCATGTTGGACTGGACATTGCAGAATTAGCCTGGAAAATATTTTAGATGACTAAATTACTACTATTTTAGTCGACTAAAATACAACTAAAACAATTCAGATGACTAAAATATGACAAAAACTAAAATGGTCAAGACTATGATTAAAACTAAATAAAAATCTGACATCAAAATTAACACTGCACTACCACATAAGAATCAGTAAAGGGCATCTACTAAGCTGCTCAAAGGAAAAAAAATAGGAAAAAGGCTTTCCTTATTTTATTTCTTTTTTTTTTTTTCACAATAATAAACTTTATTTAGAAAAATAAAAGGGGCATACATAGTGCAATACAATGAATAAAGTGCTACATGCACTCAACAGAAAAATAAAGTCTCTTTCAGTAACCTATGTTATTGAGCATTATATAACAGCAAGTGCAGAATATAAATTCCTATAAATGATATATATCAATCTTTACGTATAAATTATTGAAGAAGACAATTGCCATATTCTCATTTGCTTTTTAACTTAGATTCACTTTATGTAATTGTTGTTCCTCATAGTTACTGTTTTCCAAAGGTACATCATAGATGGGCCTGAGCAGTGGTCCATCCAAAAAGATATAGAAGTATAGAAAAGTAAAGAATAGAATAGAAAGAAGGGGAGGGAAGGAGGGGAGGCAAGGGGGGTGGGGGAGAAACCCTGATAGTTTAACAGCATATGACTTTCAATTTCAACCTTACATTCAGTTTTTCTTGAGATCCAAGTATTCCTGTGATACCGTGAAAGTTCGCCAGGGATACCATTGTTTATGAAACAAATCATTCCTTTCATTTTTAATGGCAAGTGTTTCTTCCATTTAGTGAATATGTCCTACTTTAGTAAGCCAGTCATTAAGTGTGGGTACACTTTTCGAGTTCCATGATAATGGAATTAAGGATTTAGCTGCATTTAAGAGGTGTCGTGTCAGCGACTTTTTATATCTCTTGTATGGGTATGAATTAATGTGTAATAGGCAGCAGGCTGCATCCAGTGTCAACCTTGTCTCCGTGATGTGTTTCACCCATTTCTGGATTTCCTTCCAGAATTTCTGTAGTGCTATACAGTCCCACCATAAATGAATAAAAGTGCCAGGTTCTAGACCACATCTCCAACAAATTTCTGAAGTGTGTTTGGACCATTGATGTAATTTAATTGGTGTGTGGTACCACTGCGTCCTAATCTTGTAGGAGGTCTCTTGTAGCTTAGTGCTCAATGAGCATTTATGGGAAAAATAACATGCTTTCTCCCATTGGGCCGAGGTAAAGGAGCATCCCAATTCTTTTTCCCATAGCGCTTTATATGGGTCCTTGAAATCAGGAGGCGTAGCAATTAGTCTTTTATAGGATTGAGATGTTGCTCCTTCAACTCGTTCACCTTGAATGCAAAGCTCCTCAAAATCAGTCAGTGGTCTGGATGCTGCATCGTTGAGCTTCTTATGCGTGATATAATCACGTAATTGCAAATATGTCCAGAAATTTAAGGGTACATTTGCAGAGCATTCTTGTTTTAATTCGTGGAAGGGTTTAAGTGTTGTATCACGGAGACAATGTTTAATCCTGATAGGCCCGGACCTATTTCCTTGTTGCGTGGTTAGGGAGTGGTTTTTAATGCCAGGTTGAAAGTCGGGGTTGTTCAATAAAGGCATGATTGGGCTTGGACTTGGTGATACGTTATGTTTAGTCGCAATTTTCTGAAAAAATTTTAAAGTGTTAGCTATTAGGGGATGTGACTTAATTTCTAACGGTGTATTGCAGAAGTTTGTCCAGAGGAGATGATGTGGTGGGGTAATGCTCCACCCCAATTCCATACCCACCCAGTCCTTGCTTCCAGCATGGCAATGCCAATCTAGAACTCTTGTCAGATGTGTGGCTTGATAGTATTTATGGAAATCCGGGAGGCCAATCCCTCCGGATAATTTTGATAGATGTAAGAATTTGAGTTTAATCCGGGGCTTTTTGTTGGCCCAGACAAATGTTCTTTGAAGGTTGGCAAGTTTACGGAAATAAAAGGCTGGAATCTGGACCGGGAGGGCATGAAAAACGTAAAGGAGCCTAGGCAATACCGTCATTTTAATTATTGAGGCTCTGCCGAACCATGAAAAGGTTTTAATGTTCCACCTCTTAAGGTCGTTAGCAATTTGTTTTATGAGGGGGGTTAAGATTTTCTTCAACAAGGTTTTCTATATTGGGGGTTAGTTTGATGCCAAGATATTTTAGAGCATGCGTCTCCCATCTATAGGGGCAATTATCTCTTGTGAGTTTTAGTGAATCAGGAGAAAGAGTCAAGTTTAGTGCCTCAGATTTACTGTGATTGATTTTGAAATTGGATAAAAATCTATAGAGTTTGAATTGATTGTTCAGGTTAGGAATGGATATATGTGGTTGGGAGATGAAAAATAAGAGGTCGTCTGCATAAGCTGATAATTTAAACTCTCTTGTTCCTCTATGGAAACCATGAATGTCTGGGGTCATATTAATGGTTCTAATAAGTGGTTCTAATGTAAGTATAAACAGGAGAGGTGAAAGTGGACAGCCCTGTCTAGTGCCATTTTGTAATGAAAATGGGGTAGATAGCATGTTATTAACCTTCACCCTGGCTGTAGGTTTAGAGTATAGCATTTTGGATCCATTGAAGCATATTGGTTCCCAGTCCAATATGTTTACAGGTATGCAACAGAAAGTCCCACGCCACCCTATCAAATGCTTTTTCTGCATCTGTCGAGAGCAAAAGTCCTTCAACAGAGGAACCTTTAATGCTGTGGATCAAATTCAGTGCTTTGGTTATACTGTCTTTTGCCTCCCTGCCTTGCATGAATCCCACTTGTTCAGGGCCTATGATGTAATGAAGAAGTGGGCCTAGTCTTTTTGCCAATATTTTAGTTAGAATCTTTAAATCAATGTTTAGCAAAGATATGGGTCTATAGCTTGCACATTGTGCAGGGTCCTTATCTGGTTTTGGAATTACCGATTAAGGGCTCTGAGAAAATCATTAGATGGGGTCTGGTTTCGGAGAATAGAGTTTAGTGCGTTAGTGAGGTACGGGGCAAGTGTGTCAGCATATAGTTTGAAATATTGGGAGCTAAACCCATCTGGGCCAGGACTTTTACCGTTTTTTAAATCTTTAATGGCAGCTAGAGTTTCAGTTAGGGAGATTTCACATTCCAAGTCTGTTACCGCAGATTTTGGCAGTGAAGGTAAGCCGCTTTTATTAAGGTAATCTATTATTAATTGTTCCCGAGTATCTTCTAATCCCTCTGGTTTGTTTTGCGGTGGTATGTGGTAAAGCTTAGAGTAGAAGTGGCCAAAGCTATCGGCCATTTTGTGTGGATCTCGTAATAGTTCGCCCTGCTGTCCTTTAATGTAATGTATATTGTCAAATTGTGCTTCATTTAAAGCTAGTAATTTGCCTCCTTTGTCCCCGTGTTCATAATAAATAGATCTCTTAAGAAATAAGGATCTCTTTATTTTGGCTTGCAGTATGTCATTGAGATATTTTCTTTGTTGAAGGAGTTCTTGTTCAACCTCTTTAGATGTACTAAATTTGTGTTTAGTTTCCAGAGATGAAATTTTAACTATCAAATCGGTTATTAATTTTTCTCTTTCCCTTTTTTGACAAGCACCATGTCTAATTAGTTCCCCTCTAATGACGCTTTTGTGTGCCTCCCATAAGCAATGAGCATAAAGCAATGGGGAAACGTCTTCCGAGGAGTTGTCTTTAAAATAATTATTCAGTGATTCCTGAATTTTGGCTGAAATGTCCTTTTTAACCAGTAAGGAGGAGTTTAGTCTCCAGGTGAACTCTCCTTTGTGATATGAATCCATGTGCAGAGCTAAAGACACTGGTGCATGATCAGAAAAAGAAATTATTCCTACTTCAGCTTTATTTAGTTTTGGAATATCTCTTTGGGAAATAAAGATATGGTCTATGCGTGTGTAACGCTTGTGCGGTGCCGAGTAATAGGTGTAATCCTTCACAGAGGGATTAAGCATTCTCCACGCGTCAACTAATGTCAGGGATTTAAGTTGCTCCTTAATTCTCTTTAGAACCCTGTATGAGATGCATGTTTACCCAGAGGAAGTGTCTTGTAGTGGGTCTAAGGGGACATTAAAATCTCCTCCCAGTATTATACAACCCTGCGCGAACTTCTTTAATTCTTCTGTTATTAAAGTGCAGAATGATATGTGCGATTTGTTAGGAAAATAAACGTTCGCTAACGTTATGGGATTTCCATTCAGTGTGCCCTTCAGAAAGAGATATCTTCCATCTGGGTCCACAAGTTGCTCAGACAGGCTAAACTTGCAGTTTTTATGAAACAGTGTTGTGACCCCTTTAGTCTTAGCATGGGGATTTGTGGCGTGGTATGCTACAGGAAAAAATTTGTTCTTCAATATAGGAACATGCGAACTTTTAAAATGCGTTTCCTGTAAAAATATTATTTGAGCCTTAGTTTTTTTAAGGTCATATAGGAGTCGATTTCTCTTTTCCGGAAGATTAAGTCCGTTCACATTATGTGTAATAAGAAATGGCGATTTGCCCATGTGTGAGTATGCCATCTTTTTTATCTGTCAATAAAGGGTCTACTGTGGGTGGGTTATGGATGAGGAAAGGAGGGGTAAATATGGGAAAAAAGGGAAAAGATGAAGAGAGAAGGAAGCCAAGGAAAAGTAGGAAAAAGAAAGAGCAGTTCGAAGAATAGAGAAAAGACTATGTAGTTCCTGACGATCGTTCCGGAAATAACTCCCCGGGACGCCAACAAAGGTAGTTAGGATATGTGTGCAATCACTGCACCTACAATAAGGTGGAGGACCGCTCAATCCTATGTGGGGTGAAGTGATTGACCCGTGCAGAGATGTTTGCTTAAGAAAGAATTAATAGGTTAATAAACCATAAAAGGGAACTCCGGTAGAAGGTCCCCACCTCGGTCACAAAACGTGTGACAAACGTGTTGGTATCAGTATTATTATAGATAACAATAAGTTTAGTACAGCCAATGAGTACAACTCAAAGTTAACTTGTCCCAGCAAATTGCAAAGGACATAGGACAGAACAAAACCGTAAAACATTTTAACTGTGATATTTAAACCACAGCTAAACAATTAAACAAATAGATCCCTGAGATTTTACTCTTAAACAGGAGACTTATCAGATATATATCTCACCCCCTCTTCCTTTATAATACCGTCTATTCTTTCATCCTGTTAGTCATACATCATTAGAGAAAGATATCACTATCAATATACCTTGCCCCATCTGCTGGGCCCATATTACATCTTCATCCACTTCTCTTACCGTGGTGCATCACTTATGAAAATCCTCTATCAGGTACATGAGTTATGCTAACAAAAAAGGTAAATAGAAGTATTACCTATATCTTCCAGCGAGTTATCATTAGCCTCCTCAAGTCTCGATATTTAAACAGCTGAGAAGTAGGCAATAACAGCTTACTAGATAGTGAATAATTGATGTTAGTAGGCAACTGTAGAGAAATAAACCTTAAAGCATCATAGAATCAAAGTCTACAATCATATAACAGTAAACTATTCAAGACATATAGATGCATAATATAGGACATTACAGTTTGACCTTAATCCTTCTATCTCTATCAGCAATAAATGGTTGAACATCGCCATCTAGCGGCACAGTTAAGTAACTACTTTTCTGTATATAGAGCAGTC